>NC_137111.1:33804005-35012754 GCF_949357685.1 Gobio gobio | reverse complement strand
CTTATTCAAAGAGGCAAATTAGAGTCATTTTGTGGCACGAAAAATAATAATTTCCATTTGTAATGCCATTACCCACTGGTGCCTTTATCGCTCTTTAATCAATATACATGTATCTAATCTAGTTGCTCAAAATAGTATTGCAGTTTTGCATTTTAATAAATATTTAGATATGATCAAACACTAGATTTCAACCCTTCTTTCCCAATTTTTCAGCTCAGCCAATTGTACGTAGCCTAAATGTTTTGTCTATGTCAGAGTCTGGGAACATTGTTCGGAAAAGTTCGGCAAGATCCTCGTTCCTGTTGTACGACTGGTGTTTGGTCACAGTATTCAACACCCACAGGACCTCCGCTTTCAGTGTGGAGGTTGATCCGAAACCACTGTGTGTGGCACTGGATGCGACAGAAACGTAATCCCGCGCTGTACTTGGACCTGTTAACGTTAGTGACGGAGCCGAACAAAACTGACGGATCGCCTGCACCCGCTGCAGGCCTTTTACAGCAACGATAAGCTTTTCCGACTTTGCATGCGACTTCAAGGCTTTTATGCCTAAACTAGACAGCTCCAACGTCTTCTTACACAGAGTGCAATAGGCTTGATACCGAATGTTAGCGACGGGCTTGAGCCAGCTACTAAACGCACCGTTTTCGAGCCATAGATTGTTAAAGGTACATTTTCCCATTGTGATAGCCAGGATGATTTCAATTAAACTAAGCAGAGACTCAGTATGATACAGTATGTTCGGAGTTCGCGCGGGTTTCTGTGAAAGTCCTTCCGACAAGTCTGTATGCTGCCGCATGGACCTTGTAGTTTTAGTGATACCACCCAGATTCCTCAAACAGAACTACAACAGGCGAAACTAATGAATGCCATTGCCGCCGCAAGCGCATTTTGATGGAAGAACAAATTAATGGACGAGCATATCAATTTAAGACGTGGCTAAATGTTTTTTATGACCTTGTATGGAAAATACGGACGTTTTATGACTTTTTATGGCCTTAAATTCTTATTGTTAAATTTATGACTTTTTATGACCCCGCGGAAACCCTGTCACAATGCATTGATGGCAGACTATACATTTAATCATATTGTGTTATTGTATTAGGCCAGCAGTGAGTAAACAAGTAAAATCAAAATATTTTAAAAAGTTCACCATACCTTATTTTATCATGAATGTCCTTCACATAGCTTCTTAAATGAACACTGTAGGGTGACACGCCTTATATCTTGAAGAAACTTTGAGGAGGAAACAACAGCTGTAACTGTAAAAAAAATGTTTTTATTAAATAAAATAGTAACAGAAAAAAAAACAGTAACAGATATCAGTAGCAGCAATATAGACTAAGCCCATGAAATTATACTAAAAGAACTGCATAGTCTGCATTAAAAGTGTTGCATGATTGCATTATTAGGCCTGCAGCGAGTAAACAAGTTAAACTGCAAAAGGTTTTAAAGATCAGTAAGGATATGTTTACTAATACCTTATTGTAACATGAATGCCCTTGAAATGATGAGCAGCTTTCCATAGTTCCATAGTCCAAGTTGGGGATGTAGTCATTCAGCTGTTCAGATTGGACTGCCACAACTGCACAACTTTTAGCTGGTAACACCTTAGATGTTCCAAGAAACCAGGTGAACAGTTCAATAATGAAACGTATTCGACCATCCACTATAAAGATCTCTTTTATCGAGCCCTTTATCTACAAATCAATTATTATAATCATAGTGGCAGTTTTACCGTACCAACACAACCGAACGTGACGCGCTTGTTTGAATGCAGAACGGAGAATGATTGACAGCTGCGGGAAGACCAGGTTCAGTCAACTTTATTGTCAATATTCTTCTGTCCCTCACATTCAGCTATTAATGGCTTATTACTTTGAAGCAGCAAATAATTATATCAGAACTGTTTCTGAAGGATCATGTGACACCGAAATATATGTTTCTGATTATTTTATTATCATGACAGAGCATGTGACTGCTTGAGGCGGCCGCCAGGTTATCTAATTTATGCAGGAAAAACCCTGCTGTAATTTCGGATTTTATTCCTTCCTGTTAGGTCCTACACTAGACATAAATATTCAAACATTCAGCTTTTCAGATCATCACCATGTGCTTTCTACTTAACTTAACGTTAGATAGTAACGTTAGCTGCTAACTAGTCATGGCAACCGAACATTTGATCAAACAACGCTTTTCCGCTCCAGTAACGTTATGTTTATAGTGAAACTACACCGACCAGAAAACTAAAGTACTGTATAAGCTGTGAACCAAAGCGATATATTAATTTTTTTTTGCATCTGGTAACGTTAAACGGTGAACTGGTAAGGGGAACCTCGTGTCGTTAAATTCGCGGAGCACGGTCAATATGATATTTACACTAATTAAAGCGCAACGTTATTCATTTATAATTTACATATTTAAAAGAAAAACTCACCTTCCACGTATTTTGTGTTTCTCAACACGAATTCACGTAAGGACCCCAGCTGGCTGCTGCGCTAACACAAAATGGCGACAGCAACTCTGTGTTTCGCGGTTTTTGCTCTGTATCACCCCTCCCCCAATATTTAACTTACAGACACGAGTTAAATTAACAATTTGCAAGCCAGACAAAACTCACAAGGAGTCAACATAAGGTATTAGGCTACTTTAAGTTTCATTTTCGAAAACTTATAAACTTGAGTTCAATTTCTAAAACTTCATGACAATTGGAGTTAAAGACAAGTAAATTCATATAACAATTAACTTGGCTATCATGTTTTACAATGTTCATGCATTGTCTGGGAATAACTGCTGACCTTGGTGCCATGCTCTACTGTTCTGCGTAAACAAAATGGCATAATGCTTAATACAATGCACTTGTATTGTGTAGCCTACATGTTTTTACATTATACTTAAATAAATAAAAAATAGCCTACCTGCATTACATTTACATTTACATTTATAATTTATAATTACACTGTTGACACTTCCCTTACACCTAACCTAAACTTACCCATACCACCACACCTGTCCCTAACTTTACCCGTATCCCACCACAAGATCAGCAAAAGTGTTTTGCAATACAATATGAACACAATAAGTACATTGTATTTGATGTACAGTTAAGGCCACCTAATATAAAGTGGGGCCAAATTAAATACTTCAGGCTTGAGGTGCTGAACATACTGTTTGAAGTTCATTCCAATACAAGCTAATGCCGCTGCTATGCTATACGATCAGCTTGTCAACTCAACACTTGTAGTATCGACTATTGTAAATTACATGCTTAATTAATCTAAAGCCATGGATTAATAGATTCCGTCAGACAGCAACAACAGTGAGCTGCAGCGTGCCAAGAAAAGCATATGCTACTGATAAATATGAAACACTTTCACTTTACAAATTACAGAAAAGTGTATCCAAATAATTTAGGAAGCAATAATTAGCAATTCCCTGCTAATGGCATTGCCTAAAACGCTTTAATTTATGCAAACAACTGCTTAATTTAGGGTGTGAGGTGTATATGACACTTCATGTTGAAACAAATTCAATTGTTCATCTACATGCATGACAAACAGCATCTTGTTCATTATGCTCTGAGTCAGCTTGATCCAATTAGACTAGAACGGAGGCATTTGTAATCACTTCTCTTCCTACAAACCTCCACCCTCCTGTTCATTTTGTTAGTCAGAGGAAAAATAAAAGTTGTGCTTGGGGAGAACTTAGGAATACAAATGTTTAAGCTGTACTGGAAGAAAAAGGGCGACCTTTTGAGGAGGGGTCGAGGATGTGGGGGTAGGATGGTAGATGGCCCTCTCACCCTTGGGCCTCTGCTAATAGGTTTTGAAGAACAAGACCTAGCTCTCGCATTTCTTCAATGTCTTCCCTGTCTGCTCCTAAGGGAGTGATGGGGAAGTGGAGAAAAGTATAATGAACTCGTTTGCCTTTTTTGCCCCCTCCTTTAGCTGTCATCTAAATCACCCGTGTAGCCTAGCATGTCACTAGTCCAACATCCAACACACATTGCACATCTTTCAGCACCCACTCAGGTCAGAGTAAACAGGCTAATTCACTTTATCACAGACTTGAACCTCACTAAGCTTCTGGTCCAGACCATGACTGGAATCTGTTTGAACCGTCACACATCTTCAGTGGTCATTTAACTGAAAAAAAATCACTTGCTTTTTATGCACACACTAAACTATGTGCTTTAAATATATTCACACTAGTGTTCAAAAGTCTGGGGTCGGTAAGATATTTTAATGTTTTTAAGAAATCTCTAATGCTCACTAAGGTTAAATTTTTTATATCAAAACTACAGCAAAAAGGTATGTAATATATATATATATATATATATATATATATATAAAACTGGTTTTCAATTTTAATATATTTTAAATTGTAATTTTTTCATGTGATGGTAAAGCTGAATTTTCAGTAGCCATTACTCCAGTCCTCAGTGTCACATGATCCTCCAGAAATCATTTTAATATGCTAATTTGCTGCTCAATAATTTTTTTTTATACCAATGTTGAGTCATGCTATATAAAACCAAAATTTATTCAGACACCTTCAACATTTTCTCACATTATCACAGTTTATTCACTATAGTTTAGAAAATGGTAATAAAATATGACAAGAACTCAGAGTTAAACTGTTTTTGGTTAATTTTGGTCCCAAATTTTTATCTGGTAGTCCACTGTATGAAGAATTGATATGTCACAGTTTACTTTATTTTGCTATCCTCACATAAATTATCTATAGTGTCCTGCACCCACTAGTAAAAAATGATATCTGGTGTCTGAATAATTTTTGGTTTGACTGTATATATAATCACATTTGAATAATTATATGCTAAACATAAGGAATCACAATGTTATCTACCCAGATATCAATATGATAACTCCAGGTCCCTGACCGTTCCTACTTCAGTGAACACATTGAAGACTAAGCCAATGTTCTAGCACAGCCACTGTGAGCACTCTCTAGATACTGGCGAACTAAATTAATGACAGTGAGAGAGAGGAAGAGAGAAAGTTTGACACGTGGTCACAAAGTGTGGAAAGCATTTCTGTTTCTGATTAGCAGTACAGATCTTCATCAAGTGTCCTCGGCATCCTCGGCATCCTACAACGATTGATTGGAAACGTTCCATCTCTCCTCCCCCTCTGTAATGATGTAATGGAATCAATTAGCCTCCATTAATTTAGCAAAAACAAATAAGCACCTCTGCCCTCTCACTCAGGTTTCATATGTGCTCACAGGTGGCTCTGATTTTCAGTACTTTATCAGGGGCTGCCGTTGGGGGTAATCTGAAGGCTAAGGAGTCCTGGCCGGTAGAGGTCA
This sequence comes from Gobio gobio, assembly GCF_949357685.1. Lineage (NCBI taxonomy): Eukaryota > Metazoa > Chordata > Actinopteri > Cypriniformes > Gobionidae > Gobio > Gobio gobio. The sequence goes on along the minus strand of NC_137111.1, from coordinate 35,007,426 downwards.
CAACCTTTTCCTCCCTTTCCCTGGACATTTGTCCTGAAGTCTGCAGCTGAACCTGGGTCACCCTCAACATATCCTTTTCCATATATATATATATATAGCCACAGTGAAAGAACACTATGAATTTAAGATGATCCAAATCCATTTGAATTTGAATGATTGAAGGAGCATAAGTATATAAATAATACATTACAAACATTTAAAAGGGCATAATCTGCAAAAAAAAAAAGAAAAAAAAAAGGCTTAGTTGCAACAACGAACAATGAAACATAAAAGACTATTTTCTTTCAGATATCTTCCATAGGAACTTTTTGAATCCTAGTGCCTGTATTCGGTACTGAAATCTCATAGGAGGCCTTGGACTACTTTATCTCAGTCAAGCAAGCCAGTAGCACAAATGGATCCTAGACCATGGCTCCATACAGAAGAACAATGAGTGGAAAGCTGAAGTGGTCAGATTAGGGGAATGTGTAGTGACTGGATCACAAGGTATGGTTCACAACGCCCAGAAATTTACCCACCCTCTGCGTGGCGGCGCACTGATAAAGAGCCTAGCAATCATTTGATTCTGGCGTGCACTCAAAATACCAACCTAACAATCTCCACTCAAGACTCGTCCCCTTTGGCAGTTTAGTCAGACGGCTCCCTGTACATATGTTTGAAGTTTGCCTTTGTGATACAGAGTTAGCCAGGCTTTCAACTGGATAAAAGTGTTTTTTTCTTTCTCAAATTTCAGTGACAAATGATACACAGTAAATCAGAATCATCACCTTTGAATCAGGATCCATAATGATTCTTTATATTGATTTCCTATAATTCAAGGGTAAAAAAAATCAGAAAAAAGGTACCCAAAAGCTGTTTATTTCCACTAAAGGATGCATAAGTACCTTAAAAGGTACATATTAGTACCTTCTGAAAGCGAACGGATTCCTAATTGAAGGTGATTCCCAATATTACTAATATGACTTTTAGAAACTCTGAAGTGACATTCATCAATGTCAACAACTGGAGAATGGAGGACGCCATGATCGGAGCGGTGTTTTTGTTGTGTGTCGTGGGATTAGTAATAACGGAGATGGAATGTAGAAGTATAAGTTATGCGATGGAAAGAGCAAAAAGGAGGACTAAGAGACTAAATCTCCTATACAACTTGTGGTGCTACACATCATTGAGGCTGAGAAAAGAACACAACAGGTAAATGTCGTTAACATTAGCTTTCTGTATGTTCGTGAAGAAACAGCTTTTTAAAAATGGCGGGTGCTGTTTCGTATAGCATGTGTTCGAAAAATCAACGTACACTTATGTCACTGGTAGTTCCTATTGTGCTGGGTTAGATAGAGCTAATTTAGTTCCCCCAAAGGTGTTCCTTGAAAACTAAATTCGTTCCCAGTTCCAGCGGCGCGAACGTGCCAAAAGTGGGTACTTCCACCATTAGTTCTAGGAACTATGAAAAGGTTCCTCCGGTGCGAAAGTCCCTCATCTCAGAGATTTTTGTAAATAAACTTCACATTGGGACATCTATGCATGATCAAAACAATGGAGAAAATGCATTGATGGCCTAAAACATTTAAAATAGCTCAGTCCTACAGCACTCACCATCAGGGCACACACACACACTCTCTCTCTCCTACTAGTTTCACAGAATAAAGATCAGTGGAAAAGTCAAGAGAGCCAGTGTGTGACTCTATAGCACTCTGATTGAAGTTGTTTATCACGACCTAGCCATCGGGAGAGGGCTCGACCAAGGAGTTTATCTGTAGCACGATTCAATTAAACAGCAATGATTTCACTCATGACAAAATCTTAATCTAGACTCCTGTGTTTTCTCGATAGGGGAGCATATGTTGGTTATATGATTGCTTTTCCTGCCTATCATATTTACTTTGGTCTGAGAGAACAGCAAATCTCTAACCCTCTGTCTCGCCTTTCTCACTCTCTGCTAGAAAGCAATTCCGGATACAGAAGTCAAGCACCCTGAAGCGTGTTAATACTCACATATTGAAGTCTTACAGCAGGGTTTAGATGCAGTTCCTGCCGACATGAGCACTGATAACAGTCTCACAACAGCAGTGTAAAGTTTCTCTGGCCTGTGAAAGAGGAACACTACACTTAAGTCAAATGTTTTTAATCTAGAAATGTGCGTAATGTTAATAACATTTTTTTTTAATTAATAGGTAATGTGCATGAAAATTCTTTTGTATTTGCTGAAAGTTTGTTTACTGATGATATTTGCAAAAAGTTTTATATTTCGTTGTAGTCATTCATGAGGGAAAGTTTTCTCAGTAACTATAATGCTTTGTATGTCAATTTCAAGAAACTTGTTCAAAACCAAAATAATGTTGTGTAAACAAGTTAACAAACACACACACACACACACACACACACACACACACACACACACACACACACACACACACGCACGCACGCACGCACGCACACGCACACACGCACACGCACACACACACACACACACACACACACACACACACACACACACACACACACACACACACACTGTTTTCATGTTTTATGGGGACTTTCAAACTGTATTCTATCTCTATCACTGTATTCTATTTAGTCTACTCCTGTAGACTACATTTTTAACTAATTTTAACTGTTCATTGTGCGACGGTCCCACTTTATATTAGGTGGCCATAACTACTATGTACTTACATCAAAAAATAAGTACAATGTACTTATGATCACATCGTCATCTTTAGGGCACAGCTGATTGGTTCCTGCTGTATCAGTAGCCAATGAGCTTGTGTGCTCAACCTTCAATTACTTGGGTAGCATTTGCTTTAGCAGTGCAGCACGCTTTCAGATACCTTCCACCTTCCCCAGCTCCACCTGTATAGATCTGCTACGGGTAATTCATGTACGCTCTATTGTACAGCAGCAGCATGTCTTACTTGCTCACAGCAGCGTGTCGTGCATGTATTGGCACTAGCAAGTATCCTACTTGCTCTGCAGCAGCAGCAGCAAAAAAAAGCAGCAGCAGCATAGCAGATCTATTCCGCCAAGACCAAACATATTAACATTGTCATACCCATTACCTTGCCAAACACTCAGAGAGTTGTCATGACAAAACTGTCTTTTTTTCCTGGGAAATAGAAGTTGTTGTTCACTTTACAATAAGGTCTCATTTCAGCTTCAGACGTCACGCCCACGGACCTGATGCATATGGCATACAAAATTCACAGCAAGAATAACTTTAGGTGTTTTGAAGTCGTCATCTGAATTCTACAGCATTTCAGGGAGACGTATTGCTTTATTTAACAGTCTGCCTGGAAACAAAGCAAACGTGATGCGTTGTAAAAAAACATCTCCTCATAGAAGAAGAAAGTGGTGGTGATTTACAACAATGACAGTCAGCACTATGATCAACTAAATGCTGTATTTTCAAAATAATGTAAAGTATCTGAAGTTCACAACAAAGACTTCCAAGAGTTTTAAATGCCAGTCTGTTATTGTAGGGACATTTACTTTACATTTTCACGCCCCTAAACATGACACATCCTACTGCCCAGGTGATTAGAATGACACTGTTAGCAGTAGCTTATGCTAATGCAATTCAATGGTCTTGTAGACTTGTATTGTATAGCTACAGATATATCTGTATCACAAGGCCAAAATCATGCCTCCAGTCTCTCACTTGATTTTTCTCTCATGTGTGACCATATACTGCTGACCTCTGGACAGATGGAGCTGGAGGAAGTGAAGGTCAGTTGGGGTCAAATGCTAGTGCTCATGATGGATTCCACCACAGGACAGTAATGTCACTCTCAGATTATTCATCATGTTGCCAATGCAAAAGAGGCTTATTGGAAATAAGATCTAAATTACCTTATAATAACATCATAATAATCAGTGTATTTACACTACAATTTTTTCTCTAAAAAAAGTCTCTAAGGCTGCTCACTATGTGTTCACTATAAGGATGCATTTATTTGATCAAAAATACTGTAAAAACAGTGCTATTGTATTTTTTTCAGGATTCTTTGATGAAAAACATTTAAGTAAACTAAAATAGACTTTTAAACTCACAGGTCTTGTATTTATCAGTTGCAATTATTATTTTTGAATATTTAAATTAAAACTGCACATTAAAAAGTTTTTAGAGAAAATATGGATATAAAGCAATGCAATATTTGTTTCAATAAAGATGCATTAAAATATTGCATGTATGTAATTGCATCTCTTCACAGTAATATATTAGTGTTTTTAGTACATTTGTATTCATCAGTGAAATGTAGCCTACTGAATTAACCTTGTAAATTGGAGACTTCAATGTCTGTATAGTCAAGCCAGCTGTAGACTCTGGTGCCCTGATTTCTTGGATATTTAGTTTTTCATTTCAGCCTAAATCTGGACACTTGGTAACACTGAGTGAGTGAGTGTGTGCGAGCGTGAGCTGTGTGGATAAGAGAGGTGAAAATGTGGAAATAAATAATATGGATTAGGTGCTGTGGAAACCTCATGTTTGTCCACGGCCGAATGAGTTTTTATCCTCTCTCTCTCTCTCTCTCTCTCCATCTCTGTCTCTCTCTATGATAATACTTTTGTCAGGGCTCATGACCTAGTTGGTACAAAGAGGCGAAAATTACGTCATTTGCAAATGTGCTTTCATTTCACGATAGTGCATAATTGTCTGAATGAAAGGAGATTACCTCTCTAGCCCTCTATAAACAGTAATACCACAGTAGAGGGGGAGGCAGGGAAGGAGGGGACGATAATTTGCCAAAAAACCCAAAGCGTGGAAGCATGTACTCAACCCAGGGTCCAGGTTATTCTGAGGAAGCCAATCTTTGATCAGCCAAGCTGAAATGGCCAAGATAAGTAGGAGCTACAACTCACGCCGGGACCCACACACCAGTCTGTTATTGCGATTTCCTCTCTAGTTTCTCAAGAGCGGTAAATAGCTGCTTCGCTCACCCCCCTCGCACCATTTCCCCTACCTTCAGCGCACACCTTCACCTCACCAACCCCTCCCTTATCTACTCCCCACTTTCTTCTGGAGATCTCTGTCACTTTAATCCAGCCAGTCTGTGGCTGGTTAACAAGGAAATCCTGTGTCAATTATCACCAGGCACTTCCTGCTGGGAGAGCAATGGCGAATCAAAGTGGTCTGAGAGTCTTTCACACCAGAGGGAAGCAGCAGGCCTAATTAAATGGACCCTGTGTCCTGCCAGCAACCCGTAGCCCTAGCTACAGATAGCTCGCCCCTCGATAACCCCCACCTCTCGCTGAGCGATTGTTTTGATTGGGTGGAGCCGGCCGTTCAGTTTTCCCCACAGGCTTTTAAGGAGGGTGATACTAGACTAAGGGAAAGTGATGGATGAATATTTAGATGTGGAGGAGGCATGTGTGAAAGGGAGATCAGGACAATTTGTCCACGGTGATATGGATGGTGACAGAGAGGAGGGGGCAACATGCTTGACTTGTTCTCCCATTTTTTAGGCCCCTATGTCGGCTCACTTCCTCTTTCCACTTTGATGATCATTTCTGGTGTCGTTACTTATCCTACCTTTTTTTGTAAATGCATTTTATAACAGACTAGATCTGTTAGCCTAAAAAAAAACAAAAAACTCTTTAATGGTATATATATATTTAGAGGCAAAAGCATAAAAAATGGTGCCTTCTGAAGGCCCTGTTTGCTTGTGTTGTTTTAGTGTCAGATTCATTAAAAGGGAATTATACAAATCATGTAACACAGCCACAAAATCTGTAGAGTACAATTTGAATGCAGCACTATTCGGACGGAACTAGTTTTTCAGGGGGTCGTTAGAGAAATTTTCACAGATGTACTTTGCGATTTTATTCCCGTCCAAATATACCAAATCTGTGTTTTACTCACTCAGCCTCAGTAAAAATCCCAGCAAATGGAAAACCCCCAAAAAAGGAACAAATTTCCTACTGTTTTTCGGCAAACACAATGGTCCTCTGAGAAAATCTAATCCCATCCGAATGTGAATGTCTGTGATTGCTGATGTTGTATTATCCTAATGCTTCTCTTTGTGTATTTTTGACCTAGCTGAGATATTGTTTGCACACCAGTCTTTGGCATGCTTTCATTTAATTTAAATGGTATCCAACGAAAAAATTTAAAGATAAAATTAATAGAGCCAAAGAAACCCATTTTAATATAAGAGTCAGGTAAGAGCAAGATACTTGTCTAGATTTCTCTGCTCTCTTATAAGTTTACTTTAAAAAGCCACTGCTATTAACTTGTGAAGTTTACTTAAATATATTTTTTTAAATAATAAATTAAAATCATATCATCAAATAATAAATTAAAAGACGTATACGTGACGCATGCACAGCAGTTGAGCTTCTGTAACACCCACATCTGGAAAACAAACTCCCACCTCAAACACGATGTCAGTGTCACCGTTATGTTCTGTTCGTTTATGTTTTCACAGACTTTCAGTTGGTTTTCATTCGTCACGTGTCTTCTTCACTCAGATCCACGCCACTCATCTGTCTCCTTGGTTACAGTCATTATTAGTTCTGTGTTTCAGCTGTGTGTAATTAATCATCTTGTTTGTGTTACTACTTAAGTTGTTCCTTCTCCTGCACTCCTTGTCCGGTTATGTTATTCGTGTTTGCCACCTGTTTGCCAGCCTTTGTAAAAAGCATTATTAAAACTAATGTTGTTTGGAACCTTCTTCTCCTGTCTTCGGCTGTTCACCTGCAAAGACCCCATCACAGATGACCGGACCAAAAATTAACTATGCAGCACAACTTTTTAGTTTTCCCCCGAAAGATTTTGCCGTTTTGCACTCACCTGCCCTTACGACGACGAGACCCTGAAGTCACTTTTATGGTTCAGGGCAATATATTATCATCCCGTCGACCTCCCAAACACCAAATGACTAAGGCTGTCATCAGGTGTTTGGAGAGCATTGCGTCCTGATCCAGAGAACAGCCAGACCAAGAGCAAACTTCTACACCAATGACCGCAGAGAAGTCACGCAAGCCCCCCGCAGACTGAACGGCACCACCCGTCGCGACGATTGAGCCAGAACCCATGGACAAGAGGACAGAGCTTACCATCACCCCAGAAGTGGAGTCCCAGCATAGATCTGACCAGGGGTGTAAGCCCGTGACACCAGCGGCCGAGGAAACGGAAGCCGAGGACTGTTCAATTGGGACTTGTCAACTCCCACCCTATCCCACCCTGTATCTGAATCATCTTTATTGAACTGTAATTCATCAGCCTGTTCAGACTTACCACTGTGAAGGACTACAATATGAACTGGGATTTATTCTTTGTGCTTACCTGTGTGGACTGCGTCATAATTACTGTCATCTTCTCAAGTTTGGTTGCATCACCACCACCACCACAGAGCTCAGCCTCCAGCCCTATCACTAGTGGATGTTTGCAGCCCTGCACCATCTCTGGGAATGCCCTGCCAGACGTCGAGCCGCATGTCATGCAACCACCAGCAGCGCCTGTCCATGATGATCCTACTCCGCCTCCGGCCTAGATTCCCTTCGCTCCATCTCAGCCTGTTGATGTGTCAGCCTGTCGGCTTCGTCTTGGCTCCTCTCACATTCGGCTCCACCAGAGATCCTCAGCCTTGTGGCTCCTCCGGGTTCCCCCACCCACCACTTCTGTCACGGACTTACGGGCCATCTGCTGCGTTCCATCCCTCCACCCTTTCGGCTGCAGGAGGTTCCTCCTTCCCGTCGGCATTGCCTCTGTCCTCGGTCACACCATCAACGTCCCAGCTCTCGGGTACTCTGGCTCCACTTTCGACACTTGTCGGGGCGACTTCGCATGAGTCTCCAGAAGCAGCGATGACGTTCAGCTCCCTCGACCCTCGTTCTCCGCCATTTGTCGTCGCTCAGATGTCGACAGTCAAGCCAGCAACATCTTGTCGACACTGGAGTGCTCTGGGTCTGTGCCATCAGGAACTCTCCATCTTTGCTGCTGGGGTCTCGTCGTCCGGCCATCACCATCCCTTTGTTCCTTCTCCTGCACTCCTTGTCCGGTCACAGTTATGTTATTCGTGTTTGCCACCTGTCTGCCTGCCTTCGTGAAAAACATTATTACAACTTTTTTTGTTTGGAACCTTCCTCTCCTGTCTTCGCCTGTTCATCTGAAAACATCCTGTGAGAGATAGTCCCATCCGAACCTGTACATGAAATCAAAGGCATCGAGTAATAATAATAATAATAATAACTCAAACGTTTTAGTCTCGCTTTTGCTGAGACTGTTAGCATCACTATACTACTACAAACCATGATGGATGCTTTTTAAAATTTCAGAAGTGCGCTTTTCAAACACCACACATTTAGAAATATGACTGGTTATAATACTCTTCTTCACTTACTGCCGCCATGATCACTAAATAACATCTAAAGTAAAATTGCAATGTAATGTGGAGTAGCGACAGATCTCTTTTTTCATATTGTGATGTAAATCAGAGTGAAAAAGATTATCCAAAAGAAAAACATTGTTGGGCTGGGACTTGATTCAATCCATTGGTTGCTGGTTGGATGGATGGAGGCAGCTCTAAATGTAAGCTTACAGTCAATTGTAAGAAAGGGCCAGGGTTTAAGTAGACTAAATTATTGGAGGAGCCTAATGTCACCAAAGAGAAGTCTAGTTTATCAGATAGATAAAATGTTACATGGTAAAATAAAATAAAAACTATGCGTGGATAAATTCACAATAAGATCAATAGCATGCATGCAAAATAGATGGGGTGAATTTTCATTTCACACGGACAGTAAATTGGATTATGGGAGCTGAATAAGTCTCAAGTTACTGTAGTGAAATACCATGCATAAATGGTGCTACTATTTAGTGAATTCGATTTAGATCATTTTCTAAATATTAATACCTCATGATTTACTTATTAAAGACTACTTAGAACTTTTCTTTGAAGCATAAAAAGCCAGCAAATAATATCTGGATTTATGTGTATATAAATATGCCTCTGGCAGTATAACGCTCCAATATGCAGAAAATAGGAATTCTTAGATGCGTTTCAAGTGGCTGTTTATGAATCTTTGACTTCAGGTTCAAACCAGTATTTATCATCCTATCAGTCTGAGGGGGTCAGAATGTGTCCCACTGCCTTTACTTGTAGCAGCCGCTTCACTGAAGGCTGTCATTTACAGAAATAGAGTCGGCTGCATAATGTCAGATTATGCCGTTCCCCTCGTGTCACCACTCGAAAAGCTCTATTTATTACTCCATGAATCTATTTATGAGCCCATCTGAAAGTTTAAACTGTTGAAATGAATCATTTAAATGGTGCCAACATCTCGGCCCGAAAGAAAGCAAAGCGGGAACTGTATCTCCAATGCAGTTGAACCATTAGAAGTGTTGGAGATGAAATTGAAAACTGTAAAAGAAGGCTTATATCCGCTTTCTGGCACTGTATAACTTGTCCGAGAAGAACTTGGTCCATGTTTCCGAGGCACATTTTCCATAAATGAATCGCGCTCTGAAAATTCAGACATGATAGAAACTTCTATGATCTAAACATTGACAGAAAATCTGAAAAAGACCATATATATAAATGTATAAAAAGACTAGATTCTGCCTGGAGTGCTCACACACTTCTCTCAGTATATCCACAATTCCATATTCTGTCATCTCCTTGCTGTCCGCCTCATCCACCTTTTACATTTCCATATGGAGAAGGAGAGGCAGGGGAGTGGGAAAAACCAATTTACCCACAGAGCGACATCATCTGCTGGGGCGTTTATCTCTGACACACCACCCCTCGGTCCACTGTTGACAGTACATGATATTCCATTAATCTGCCTAATGAAAATTTAACCAGTGTTATAAACAAATAATTGGCCATTATCCTCTCAAAGATCCCGAATAAATTACTTGGGCCTCTCTTTTTTCCCGCCGACTAGCAGGAGGAGGAGGGAGAGAGAGCTTTAGAGAGTGAGACGCGGAGAGAGACACTGAAAGCTAGAGAGAGAGACGGCCTTCCTGATTGATGTCGGAATAAACGCATAGGCTTCCCTCCGCCGCTGCGAGTGGGCTTCGGCTAAGCCTGTGATTGACTTAATGAGAGTCTTTGGGGTGAGTAAATGTTCCAAATTGCTCAGTCATTAGCTTTTGCGCGGCTGTCTGAAGATACCCCCGATCTGCTGCGCTGGGTCGACTCCTCTTGTACCATTCCGCCTGCAATTACATTTTCATTTAGAGCAAACCTCTGAAGTCCGATAGCCAGGCCCCCTTTTCATTATGCTGGCCTCCTTTTTCTTTTTTTATCTAAATGGTGTGAAATGTCTCTTCATTTAGACCAATTAAAGTTGAAAAAGACGCCACTGTAATGAATTATCATACAAATTATTTACTTAATGCTACGATCTCGCTCGCTCTCTCTCGCTTTCGCGTCCTCTCATCTCGTCCTGCGCTTCCCATCAGGGATGCAGGGCATGGATGGAGAGAGGGAAGGAAAGAGAGGACGGCGATAAGAGAGAAGTGCATTTGGCCTGCTGAGACCACATTAACATCTCTCGGCCTTTTAGCGAATGCTCTTTGCAGCATATGCGGCGAGACTGTGTTTTATGACAATGTGGAAACCGAAGTCGATGAATATTACTCTACCATTCGAGAGGTGATGAGGATGGGGCATCCTATGAGCTGGGGAATATGAGGACATTAAAACTAATTTCAGGAATTTGATTTCAGTGCTCAACTAACCTCCTTTAATTAAGTAGCTTATGCTTTTAAATTAACTCCACTTGATTGATGGAGACAGACGTTTGCTGTCGGAGGCAGGGGAGAGGATACTCCTATATCTTCGGTGGCTGTCGGGTATCCGCAAACACTGTGACAGTTTGAGACTATTACAGTCTCCACGTCACATCCTACGGGAGTGCTCTTTTTCCTTGTCATTCTCACTATATTGGCCTTGTCAATTCAACCTTCGAGCTTGAAGGTCTTTGAACACCACTAACCCATGTGATCTGTTTGGGGACCCGAAGAGAGACCCAAAAGCCTATTTAATTTTTTGAAGTATGAGATCGATAGGACTGCATGATATATCGAAATATCGCAAATGTACATATCATGATGTGCATATAGCAGCAGCTTACGATAACTGCATGATATTAATACTCCAAAAGATTACAAAAAGTCTGAGTTTTAGGTCGACACAAACAGCAGAGAGTAGACAGTAATGTTTCCAGTTACATACATGTGATAGCTTAATGTTAGTAAAGGGATAGTTCACCCAAAAATGAAAATTCTATCATCATTTACATCACCCTCAAGTTGTTCCAAACCTGTATGAGTTTCTTTGTTCTGCTGAACACAAAATAAGATATTTAGAAGAATGTTTGTAACAAAGCAGAGAGAGGAACCATTGACTACCATAGTAGGGAAAAATATACTATGGTATAGTCAATGGTTGCTCTATATGCTTTGTTATAAACATAATAATTTTATAATTAATTTTAATAATTTGTTACATTTATATAGCGCTTTTCTAGGCACTCAAAGCGCTTTACATAGGATTCTCCTCAACCACCACCAATTAAACATTCTATAAACATTCTTCTAAATATCTTATTTTGTGTTCAGCAGAACAAAGAAACTCATACAGGTTTGGAACAACTTGAGGGTGAGTAAATGATGACAGAATTTTCATTTTTGGGTGAACTATCCCTTTAACTCTTTCCCCGCCATTGACGGACATTTCCGTCATTTATGAGACAATGCTTCTCCAGTTTTCTGTGTTTTCACTGTTATACGGTAGGGGGCGCTATGACACATCTTCTGAAAGAGTACTGAATCTCCTGATCAAAAGACATGTGAAGAAGAAGCAGAAACAAGCAATAGCATATCGTTAGCCTCATAGCATAATTGCCTAAGTCATATTTCAATGTTTTTGGTAAACAAGAAAAAAAACATTTTTAGGTATTTTTTCACAGTAAAGTTAGGCAGATATCTCAATTGGGCCAACAAATGACTTAGGCAATTATGCTATGAGGCTAACGATATGTAAGCAGATGCAAATGTAAAATAACACAATCATCAACATTAAACAGCATAAATCAGCATCAAATCAAAACCTAATGTTACTAAATGAAATGTTGATCCAGGATGAGCTATAGGACTGTGCAAGAATTAGGGTTGTTGGTGGACTCAATCTACTTCATCTATGTTTTGATAATTGCTCTGAATCTGATCTGGATGTAGATTTTTTTTTTTTTCTTCAGCTTTGTCACTCAAAATGTTGCTTTTTTAATGAAACTTACCCACATTCAAATGTCAATGCATTAAAATAGAAAACATTGTTTTTCTTTTGATATATTGCATGTTTGGATATTCATACAACAATATATTTTGGGGGCCATGAAAATGATAAAAAATCCTGGCAACTTAAAAAAAAAAATGCTGGCAGGGAAAAAGTTAAATACAATAAACGGAGTACTCACACACACACAGAAAGCCACCTCTCAGACAACGCATGATCACAAATTCAGTTTTCTTCCACAGCTTATATACAGACAAAATGATGTCAAAATGCCTGTCTTGGCGAGTTTTCTGTTTTCTGTCATTTGTCATTTATCTCTTAAGTGGACTAATATTACACAAAACCTATTATTAAATACTACTACACATTTGCTGGTGTATGCCGTAAATGAGTCCTACCTGCCGAGACATTCCCATACCTTTTCAATGTAAAATCTACATATAGTTCTAAAGTATTGTTTAGTGTAAAACAGATTGGTTGATTGGTGAACAGGCTGTCAATTCATTACATGATTAAAGCATTATTTTATTGCATATTGATTATCATTATTTAACATTTTTCTTAAATATCACGCAGCCCTACCTTTCCTAAATTAATAAAAAATGATGAACAAAAATGTAACTTCATACCATAAAAAGCTATTTATACTGGATCCATCTATATTCATGTTTTTTTTTTTATTTTAGTGTTGTTAAATCATATTTTTGACTTGAATCAAACCATTTAGATTTTTTTCTATGATTTTTTTTGGAAACATTTTTGCATTTCATAACTGCCTTCTAAGTTTTCATCAAGTCAGAGGAACACATTAAAAGAATTTTAAAGGAAAACAAGAAGTTCATTTCATAATTTTTTACACTTCATCATTGGGACCTCGAACAATGAAAAAAACATGGTAAGGTTAGTCTTACCAGAAAATTAGGGCAATAAAGTCCTTTAAAAAAATCATTCTCTATTCATCATAATACATAATGTCCATCCAACATACAGTCATTATTGTGACTCATAAACCCAACAGTTATATTCTTCTATTCTTTCAAATTCAGTTTGATTCAAAGCTTGTTAGCACTGGGCACCACTGATTGAACTGAAGTGGCTTGTCACCATGGCGACAGCAGCTTCTGTGGCATGCCAAGCCTCTGTATATTGGGGGGTTTAGGGAGGGCGCCACCAACGTTTCCCTGTAAACCCCTAAATACTCCCATTCTGCGGCTTAGAACTTTATTCCAAACAAACCGCCTGCCTCATTCTTTTTTTTACACACTGACACATAATTTGTGACTGGGGTTCTTTGGGCGATCAAAAAAAAAAATCATAATAAACTTGGGCAAGTGGCACATCACAAATTTTACACGAGGTGTCAAGCTGTTATTAGCCCTTCTGGGCAATAACGTTAAGTGCTGGGTGATTTGCACTAATCGCTATGAAATCAGCCACAGTGCTAAAGTGCCACTTCCGCCACTGCTTCTGCACAGCGTCTGTTCACCATCAGCCCGTATTCATACTGACAGCTAATAATACAAATGCCAGATCACTCCTACAGCGAACACCCAACAGGGGGACCATTTCTCCATTGGTAAAAACAGATCTCAGGTCACCTATCAGACTCTTTGTAGTTCCCCATAAGCATATTTTTAAATATAAGGTATTTCCTTTAATGATTTTGATAAATAAAAATGGTCAAATATTACTTTAAGATACGTTTAAGATTACTTGAAGGATTGTAAATGTCATGACTTACTGTGTTTTACTTAAAGGGATAGTTCAGCCAAAAATTTATTTTGGTTTTACTCACACTCATGTTGTCCCAAAACTGTAAGTGTAAATGTCTTAAATTATATGTTCATACAATAAAAGACAATTGAGTACAAAATATTATACCTATACAAAATACTGTCCTTTGTGTCAGAAGCAATAAAGTAATTCAAGTTTGGAATGACATGAGTAAATTATGACAGAATTTTATTTTATTTTATTTTTTTTGTGAACTATCCCTTTAAAAGACAAAAATGAAAGGGATAGGTCACCTAAAAATTAAAATTCTGTCATCATTTACTGACCCTCATGTTGTTCCAAACCTGTATGAGTTTCTTTATTCTGCTGAACACAAAATAAGATATTTTGAAGAATGTTTGTAACAAAGCAGATAGAGCAACCATTGACTACCATAGTATTTCTTTCCTACTATGGTAATCAATGGTTGCTGACACCTAGGATGACTTGAGGGTAAATCATGGGATAATTTTCATTTTAGGGTGAACTAACCCTTTATCTTTTTGTCTTTTAAAGGGTTAGTTCATCCAAAAATGAAAATTAGCCCATGATTTACTCACTCTCATTTCATCCTGTATATGACATTCTTCTTTCAGACAAATAAAATCGGAGTTATATTAAAAAAGTCCTGGCTAATCCAAACGTTATAATGGCATTGATTGTTGTTCTGTTTTTGAAGTCCATAAAAGTGCATCTGTCCGTCATATAACTGCTCCACACGGCTCCTGTTAGCTAATAAAGGCCTTCTGGAGAGAATCGATGTGTTTGTGTAAGAAAAATATACATTTAAAACTTTATAAAGTAAAGTTCTGGCTGATCGCCTTCCGTATTCAATTTACGGAAAAAGTGTTGAAAGTGCCTCTCGCAGTTCAAAATGCTTACGCTACGTCTGATGAGCGTAATTGGTGTGCAATGTCGTCAGATGTAGCGTAAGCATTTTGAACTGCGTCATATTTGAACTGACACCTAGGATGACTTGAGGTTGAGTAAATCATGGGCTAATTTTCGTTTTAGGGTGAACTAACCCTTTACCTTTTTTTCTTTTAAAGGGATAGTTCACCCAAAAATGAAATTCCTTTACTCATCCTCATGTTTTTCCAAACCTTTATAAGTTACTTTCTTCTGTTGAACACAAAATAAGATATTTTGAAGAATGTTGGTAATCAAACGGTTGACGGTAGCCATTGACTTCAATAGTATTTTATGGAAGTCAATGGCCGTCAACTGTTTGGTTACCGACATTCTTCATAACATCTTTTTTTATTTTTGAGTGAACTATCACTTTATTTCAGGATTGTCAAAAATGTCTAGTCTAATCTAGAAAATTATGCAGTGCAAAAAGAGTTATGACCAAATAGTGTTCAATTGCTCTGGTTAAACTGTGCTTGATAAGGTAAGGTGGAGTTCGATGTCTAAACAGGATGCTGTGAAGTTGCTGGTAATCAAGGCTAAGTCCCACCTAAACACTGTGTAATTAAATTGTTGACATGCATAATTGCTCACCAATTAGAACCCTGGTGCACTTGACTCTGCTTTCAGGGTCACTCAGTAGGGTGGCTAGCATCCAGTCAAGCAGACGCATGTTTGCACACTACTGCACCGAGCTGCCTGTGAGGGGTCTTGATAGCAGTGTACATAAAGCAAGGCTGCATGCTGTCTGCAGCAGATGTATGCTAATTGTTAGCCGAGTGTGGACAACTGATCCAAAAGCAAACATCAGTCACACCGATGAACAAACACAATGCTAGCTGTCTAAGAAGCATGCTGAGATTGCCTTCACCGTTGTCATTTACATTAAGGAGTGGTTAGGCTTTATTTAGGACTGTCTGTTCAGATTAGAAATACTTTATGGTGGAGGTTTTGCTAATAACCCACGCAACAAGCCCAGATCTGTCATGATTTTCTTTAAATTGGCATAAAATGAAAATTCACCCTACACTGAAAAATAATTTGGTGTAGAAACAATTTGCACTCAAAAACTGCAAAAATTTCACAAACAATTACCAAACAGCAAGTAACACATTGAATTAATCCGGAATTTTTTAAGTACAAAATATGTAATCGTATTTTCTTGTAAAATGTACTCCAGTAATCTTTGTTGTATTTACAACATGTGTCTAGATCTTACTGTTAACGATTTATTAATTTATATGCTTAATTATATATTATATATATGTATATACACACACATACATATACATACATACACACACACAATTATAAGATCAATAATTATGACAACATATGTTTTTACATTTTTACATTTACATCACAATAAGTTAAGCAATTTTCAACTTTTCAAGTTTTTTTTATACATTTATAAAGGTTAAACAAATTTTATGATGTCAGTTTATTGTAATTTAAGTTGAAATGACTTAAACATCAAAGTTGATTGTACTTAAAAATGTAAAGCTGCAGTCCATAACTTTTTTTCTGGTTAAAAATGATCCAAAATCAAATTTTGAGTAAGTACATAACCAGCCAGTGTTCAAAACTATCTCCTCACCTTAGCCCGATTCACAACCTGTAATAATGTATTATAATTTGAATGATACTGGTGGATTTCCACGGGAAATTCGAGCATGTCTTTGCGTCATTACATCACGTCTCTATACATAAAGGAGTCCCGAGTTGGCTATATCGCATGTGAGGATGCTGCAGGTGGCGAATCATTTATAGCCTTTTCTCACAGGAGCTGGAATAATTAAACGTATCATTTTGATGGCGGATTGTAATCCCGAAAGGTCCAAACGACAATCATCAGTAACTGGAGATTCCCCCGTAGTCAAAAGCTAAATATTAGACTGTACAGAAATTAAAATCTACAGGTAATGCTAATACACACCAAATACAAATAGACACGCAATGCTGATGTTGTTAACATTAACTAATTGAGAACAAAGTATAAAAATTAAAATAATTTGCACGGTTTGATGTAATGAGCTAAGCGATCATTAGATTTGATCACTGTTGGTAGCGCGGTTTATTGTAAAGCTTATTTCTCAGTCAGTCAGAACAAAAGTGGCAGACATGTTACTTACTTGTTCAGATGAAACTTATTATTTTGATCATACTTCCAAGTTGTGTTGTCAAAAGTACCGACCGCGATACCAAGTCGGTACTGACATTTAAAAAATGTGATGCTTTGAGGGCTGTTGAGCTGAATCGTAAAGACCTCTGACTGGCCATTGTGCTCACGCACTCATCAAATATGTCTGCGATTGGCTACAATGACCAGTGCTTCAAAAACATGTTATAAATATACATCAATGACGCTTTTCACAGAGCGCTTACACAGATACACACGGGAGCGTTTGAATGCAGGTGCCTATCAGCCTACCGGTCCATTGGTCGACGCCTGCTTGTGCTTTCAAATGCTCCCGCTTTCAAAACACTTTCAAACACTTCCGTGTGCTTTCAAACGCTCCCGTGCGTTGATAATTGTAGCCAATCACAGACACATCCGATGAGCGCATGAGCACAATGGCCAGTCAGAGGTGTTTATGATTCCAGCTTAACAGCGCTCAAAGCGGCACATTTTTTTACAGGGGTGGTAAAACACGATTTCACTTTTCTAACTTTAGCTAGTTTGTAATGTTGCTATTTGAGCATAAACAACATCTGCAAAGTTACAACGTTCAAAGTTTAAAGCAAAGGGAGATATTTGCTTTTAAAGAAATCAATTTCGAAGGACTACAGCAAACGGCCAGTAGGGACTACTAGACATTCCTCCAGGGTCTCTGACATCACCAGCCCCAATATTTACATAAACCCCTCCTCCGAGAATATTAAATAATGGGGGACGAGGCCATTTTGTATTGCTGTGGGGAAGCGTTGTTGTTGTGGTATAGTTAGTAGGCTGGAGTGTTGTTGCCGCAATGCAGACGAAACGCTGTTATTTTCACCCAGATTGCAGGTCCACTTTGTTCAGCCTTCCTAGGGACGGGGGTGCGTTGCAGTGCGTTTAACATACAATATGTTATATGCATGTGTGTATGAGACAGAGGGGAACAGGTCGCATTTGCAGCAGATATATGCTGCCCATCATAAATCAAAGCACGAGACAGACAGGGGTCGGAGGAGAAGACCGGAAAATGTGACATAATGGACAATATTCTTCTATATTTGCAATACACGAGCCGCGGTTCAGCTGCGCGAGACAAACACTGCCAGTGTGAATCATGCACAACGGGCGCGCGCGGCTCCCGCTGCACATTTCACGGAGGAAAGCTTCCACAATCTTCACGAGTTCAATGCAGGATTCGCACAACGGCTTGTCCTGAAAGATGGATTTAAAAACAGAAGCTGTTTACGCGCCACAACCTGTAAGTATGATTTATTTTTCGTCGATGTGTTTTCCTATAATAGTTTGTATTGTTAATTGTCCATTGTAGCAAGGAAGTAAACAGATGACAACGCTGTTTGGCTCTGCAAACCAGTTTGTAAAATGCTCATTCATACTTAACGTTATCCGACAAACACCTAATGTTACAAACTTTTTTTTAAAATCTCAACAGCGAACTTGGCATTAGTGTAAATTATTATTTGATTAGAGCTTTTATGTATTGTTTATCTACATGCTTGTTTGATTTGGCTTCTATAGTAAAGCCAATGTTTAGTGTTCGTTTTGGGTTAATAGTTCTTGCCACAGATATTTGGCTGTAATCGTTCTAAAAGTACAAAAGTAACGGTGCCATTCAGTAGCGATCACTATAGATCTGCAGTCTTTACTCTTGAGGACTGAACAGGTTGAACAGGTTCTGCTCGATCATCTTCACTAAAATTGTCTGGGTCCGATTCGGGCTCAAATTGGTATGGTTTTATTGACGCCATTGTTTCTAATACTACCAAAGCACAGACTACCGGTAAAGGTAAGGGTCGTGACGTTTCCGAGAATAGTGCACTAGGCGGTTAGCGAATCACGACACACGTCACACTGGGCCAGCTAACCAATCTGAGCCCATTGCATATTTTTGAGGGACTAGCTTCATACAACCCGGAAACCATCAGACCGTTTTTACAAGGAGGGACAGAGCAGTGTAGAATAAAGGTAAAATATATGAAAAATAATGCAATTTTTTAAAAACGAAGCATGAACACATGTTACAGTGCACCCCACAAACACAATCAAGCCTTCGAAAGAATGTGTCCCCCCCCCCCCCCTTTAATGGTATCGCGGTCGGTACTTTTGACAACACTACTTCCAAGACGTAGTATCTGTAATTCTGAAGTACAGTATTCACACCGGCGTGGTGACAGCCTACACATTACTCCTCAAAACATTAGATTCATCCGCGCTGAGGAGCCATGACGATGCACAACCCACATAGAGATAATAATTATGTAACTAACTGCAATAGCAGGTTTTAAACAGAGATAGCAAGAAAGAGGCAAAACTTACAAACTGTAGCTTTAATGCAGCAACTTTTTTTTACTGTGTAGTGAAAAAGGCAGCTTTCTCTCTGGTGACATACGCAGGACTTCTCCAATCATCGGCTTAAAACTCAATTTTTGAGTGCCACACCCACATCTCAACATCCAATCAACAATTGATCAAAGAACCAAGCCCCCGCCCATGTTTTCTTTTTCACTGATCCATTACACTCGCTTTACATCACAATACAGGAGAAAAGATCTGTCGCTACTTCCGTTTCATCATGACTTTAATGTATCCTACATTCATAATTACCTGCCAGAAGAGCTTCCTGAGTACATATGACTTACGTCGACGTGAGTTTGGTGAATTTATAATTACAAGCAGCAGAGTTACGTAATTTCGGTTGGCAGATCACATCAGAATTAAAAGCTTTTGTAAACCTGTGTGATCAAATTACTCCCCTGCAATCCTAAAACAATGCTTTTGTTTTTCCCCGTGCTAATGAGCAAGCTCACCTCCGAAATCAATTTAAAAGTCTGCCGTAGCCTTTGAATGAAGAAGAGTAGAACCATTAATTAAAAGTGGAACAGGTTCTTATTTTAGTGGAAAGTGGAAAAATCGTGAGCCTTTGTTGAGGAAAGCCCAGGAGCCAGGCTTTCATTAGCCTACATGCATGGCAGAAGCAATTCATCAACCGTAATTTTCTCTCAATGGGGAAAAAAGAAGGGGATGAACCTCAGTACGCTATTTATGGTGTTTTACGGAAGTGGGAAAACAGTAATGTGATTAACAGTTATCTACAACATGTTTGAAATGGCCCCTCCTGCAAGTGTTTGGGTCTAGATTAAAAAATAGACTGCAGCAGAAAGAGAGAGGAAGAGCGGGAGGGAGGAAGATAGGTTGATATAAAGAAAAAAATCTGCTTTGCTGTGCACCACTGTAGCACATTGATGGAGATTTTCTTTCTCGCTTTTTAGCCGAATTCTGTGTCACATTAAAAGAGGATTTTCTTGCGCCCCATCCAACCCCCTTCTCTAAATATCTGTATTTAAATGTGTCTGTCCCTCGACGAAGGCGCGACGAGCGGGGTGTCTGCCTTTGTCCTGTGCTAGAGTATCTCCACGACATATGAACTGCTTTTAGGATTAGCTGAGTGCAGATTTATTTAATGCAACCTCGTGGAGTATTGTTGAAAATCTATTTTGGGAAACACAGGGCTTGCCAAGCTCTAAGCCTGGTAATATATGCCTGCTACAGTTTAAGAGACTAGGTTCAGGCACCCTCTTTATGCCGGGATCATATGGTTCATGCATACCAATTCAATATGAAAATATCGCGGGGGCTGATAGGACACCGTGCGAAATAACCCACTAATACAATCCCTCCGGTCACTTGTTTGTCCGGCCTGTTTAAATATTTGGTATTCTGAAAATGTTTGAGATATTCAATTGATCCGATACTGTGCATGCATATGTGTGGAGTGCTTAAGAGACATGGCTATATGGATAACAATGGAGGAGATGATGTGAGGGAAAACAAAAGCCAAATTGCTTTATGAAAAAATCTGACATTTGAAGCAAATGTAATGCAATTTAATATCAACTCATTTAACTTATTCATGAAACCTTCCTGTATATCATTTCCTCATTGTTCTTCACAATATATGGTTTTCCTATGATGAAAATTGATCTAATTTGAACTAAAAATCTAGCCAGAAAAGGCACAAAATACACAGCAACCGCAAGGGTCAACAAAAAAAAAAAGGAAGAAAATAACCCACAAAACTATTCCCCCAACTACATCTCCCATGAAGCCTCGGGATAAGGCTTTGGGCCCATTCTCCACACAGTGTAATGTGGGCATGGTGACAGGCGAGCAGACAATAGAGGGGAGCCGGGGGGAGCGCAGGCAAGGGGAAGAGAGCGTCAGACAAAGGGGGAGGACATGGGCTTTGCACGGAAGACACGCTAAACCCGACGGCTTTATCAGAAGTGTGAAAGACAGGGGCCAGACTTCAAACATGATTTTCTTCAGCGTGACAAAAGCACTCTTCAAACATAGCCTACCTCTCTATCCGAGAGGCTGCAGCCGATGTAGAGAGCTGCATATTCTTTGCTACGAGTAAAATGGATGATTTGTGCTATAAATAAGCTGTTGTGATTGACATTGAGGAAACCAATGTAAAAGAAAACAAGTAGAGTGAAACCTTCATTGCGCGCATTTACTCATTTTAAAAAGAGTATTGCAAATTGCAAAATGTATGCCTGCCATGCTAAAGCCACGTTCATCCCAAAAATGAAAATTCTGTCAAAAAATAACCTATGGTACACACATAATATATATCAATTTATAGGAATATGCATTTTTAGCACCACGTAAAAAAATAATTAAATAAATAAAAAACTATATACATATTTTGGCTCACTCACATATATTTCTGTCTATTTCAAACATGACTGGATGGTTCTCAGACTCTTGGGAAAAAAAATAAAGTTCAAATATTTCTTCTGTGCTACTCATTACTTTAGCAAACAAAGGGTATTCAACAAGCAATTTCCATGATCATCTGTACCTCATCCTTAAAAACAAGTGCTCTAAGCATCCCTCATTATATTAGCTTTAATTCTACAGACTTCAAGGGGAGCTCTAGGCTTGTCAAAATATCTACTCTCTGGCTAGGAAGCATACAAAGTTCAATCAATTAGTCCGTGATTATTATTACTACTGTTGTTATTACTAGTCCCACTAGCCAGACTGTTATGGTAACCCCAGACACAGCCCATAATACTAATCCTCACCCTCTCAATGACCCTAACCTTTACACCTTTTAATCAAAATCATATTTTGTGGAGAAGGGCAAAATATTGACATGTTATTTCTTAATGTGTTCAGCGAGAGGATCATGATGGGCAATGTTCTGGGAATGAAGTCAGGTTTTTTTTTGTCTTGTGAAGCTCTCTCTCTCTCTCTCTCTCTCTCTCTCTCTTTTTTCTCTCAGCATTTTTTCTCCTTTTTTGTAGCATTTTTCCTGCACTGTAGCGTATGTAGTCACAAGGCCATTAGGTTTGGAGCAAATTAAAAGAACAAAGAGAGTGTTTGTTGATGGGCTGTTTTGGGTGTGTGGCTCAATGTTTTATTGAAATCAGTCATGTACACAGCCGCTTATAAAGGGCTGTTTAGCATTGTCTAGCTCTCAAAACTTGCGGTTTGAAATCCAATATTACTATTAAAGAGAAACAGAAAGGGAAATGCTGGGTTTTACCACAGCTGAAGAAGACAAAGCAGTGAACTGTTTCTTGTCCTTTTATTTTAATATTTGACCCATTTTTGCCGCAAAATAAACGGAAATAACGCAAATGTAGACAATAAATATAGACCGGGCGCCATGATAAAGACAGCAGCAAGAAGCTTCCCGCTGAGCAAACACAACAGAAGACCAAGATATTTCTTATGCAAAGCTCGCACACAATGTCATGTGTGATAGCGAACGAGGTTGTCCAAGTCACATGCGGAGTGGGGGTCTGGACGGCAGGGGGGATGTGCCGAATCGAGGTCGGCTGGGCTGCATCTTGCGCCGATTGGAACTCCTCGCTTTGATTCGGTTGATCCCGGATCTCAGAGTATTCCGGGTGACACAAAGCAAAGCTAGGCTTTGGGGTAATCTCATTACAAAACTTACCAACAGATGAAAAAAAAAATGAGGAGAGAGAGAAAGGGAAAAGCCTCACAAACCACACCATGCCAAAGCGGTGGCTCACAGAGGCAGGTGTAATGTTACCAAATTAGCCTCTAAACGGTAAAAAGGAGATTATTGCATATGCCCCAGCTAGCCAGAGCTTGGAGCCCCCAGGGGCGGCCCAATTTAGAGGCGCTGAGGACTCCCAGAGGGCTTTGGCCCAGAGCAGACACACTGGCTGGAGGATGAATGGAAGGGGATACAGTGTGAGTACAGTGTGATGGTCTTCAGTACAACAGACAGATAAACAGACAGACGGACAGACAGATAGATAGACGGACAGACAGATAGTATAAACTTAGTGTGTTGTCAGGTGTTGTCTAAACTTTTTCTCAGATGTTTTTCCCTAAATTAATAACTAAATAAAAGTTTTAGAAAAATGTGTATTATCGTTTGATCTCTCAGAATTAAAAGTTAATTATTGACACTATGTATTGACACTATGTATGTAACTATTTTTCACCTGACAGGAAATTAATAGCATTAAATCTCTTTAATATCTCAGTTGTTTTTCGTAGGCAGCAGTGAGAATAAACGGGGAAATTCTCAGATGGAATGTGCTTCTCCGATATTTCTCCTAAGAAAAAAATCCCCAGTAATCATAAAACATCCACAGTTTTTTCAAACTGTGCTCATCAGGTAAATATTTCAAAATAAACATTAACATTTCTCATTCAATTCTTCCAAAAAAACAATCTATGTATATGTATGTGTGTGTGTGTGTGTGTGTGTACAGGTTTATATTACATTGTTCACAGGGATAGTGAAACCTGAAATCATCTACATTGCGATATACTAAATTATGTTTTTTGAAAATGTGGTAGGTTTAGGGGTAGGGTTAGTGTAAGGGGGTAGAATATACAGTTCTCTTACGAGAGGTTCTCTCGTATTGCGTAAGTTCCTTACGCTACGGGAAAGTATTCTTTCTTCGAGATTTCTGAAAAACCCAAAATTATCCTTAATTTTGTAACATTGTCAACGCAGTGCGGCAGCCTGGCAGACCATAGCAGGCTATTCCAGCGTGCTATTGGCTGCTCTGCTGGCAACTGCAGCAGCCTATCGGTGAGCCCGCGTGACGTGGCGACCAATGAGGGCGCTTCGCGCCCACCTGGCTTCATTTGCCTACAGGTGGGGCGTGGCCACGTGTATATAAGCAGGGCTCACGGGCTGCATATTCGATTTTCTTTTCTTCAGCGAAGCCCTTCGCATCGCTGGATCTGGAACCCGCCGCCGTGACCGCGCAGACAAGCAAGCAGAGGACAGCGCCTGAGGAAGCCGGCAGCATCGCGCCACCTTCAGCCTTCCGTGCCTGCTCTGCTATCCGGCAGCCCCATATCCTTTTACGCTCAAAGTGTTGTCGCCGCTGCGTCACACTTTTCACAAAAAGAGCCGAGCGTTGATACAAATGTCTCGTTCCACCTGCGGCTCGTGTCACGCGCAGCTCAGCTCCGGGGACCGCCATGTGATCTGCGCTCTCTGCCTGGGCCGTGATCACGCCGCCGCCGCACTCCACGCTGGCGGATGCCAAGAGTGCGAAGAACTGACGATGTCGACCCTGCGGGCTCGACTCGTCCTGTTCGAAGATGATATCCCTCCAGTCCCTGCCACGCCGCGCAAGAAGAAGCGCCGCTCGCAGCGGACTCCGGAGCTCGCAGAGAGAAGCTCGCCGGAACCTTTCCCGCCCGCTTCACTCTCGCCTTCCCCGCCCCCACCCCAGGCCGCCATTTCTGTTGCCGCCTCCGGGGATGAGGCGGATGCGGCCGCGGAACGCGCCGACAGCTGCTCCATCATGGCTTCCGACAGCGAGGACTGGTCTTCCGCGTCCTCTTCAGTCCGGGGCTCCGGACGCTCTCGAGCGGGTGAGGACGCCGAACTCTTGCGCCTTCTCACCCGGGCTGTCGAGCAGCTAGGCCTCGAATGGGCCCCGCCCAAGGTGGCAGCGCCGAACCGACTTGACGGATGCTTCCTAAACAGTCGCCGCCGTGCGCCCACCTCCAGGACTGCACCCTTTTTGCCGGAGCTTCACGAGGAGCTCGCAAAGTCCTGGAATGCGCCATTCTCCGCGAGGGTCTCGTCTCAGGCTTCTTCGACGCTCTCACAAGTTGACGGCGCGGCCGAGAAAGGCTACAACGCTATCCCTCCGGTGGAAGAGGCGGTCGCAGCGCACCTTTGCCCGCCTTCTGGTTGGCGCTCAAAGGCTGCCCTCCCGTCTAAGGCCTGCAGAGTGACGTCATCGCTGATCGGCCGCGCTTTCGCTGCCTCCGGTCAAGCTGCGTCCGCTCTGCACTCTATGGCCGTGCTGCAAATCCTCCAAGCTAATCTCCTCCGCGACATGGACGAGAAATGCTGTGACGCTGAGTTAATCACGGATTTGCGAAGCGCGACGGATCTCTCCCTTCGCGCCACCAAGACCGCAGCACAGGCCCTCGGACGCTCTATGGCCTCCCTCACGGTAGCTGAGCGCCACCTCTGGCTCACGCTCGCGGACATGCGAGAAACAGAGCGCGCGGCCTTCCTAAACGCCCCGCTCTCTCCGTCTGGGCTTTTCGGACCAGCGGTCAAGGGGATCGTCGACCGTTTCTCCGAAGTGCAGAAAACGACGCAGGCCATGAACCTTTTCCTGCCTCGACGCCCCGGCGCTAGCAATAGCTCCGCTGCTCGCCGTCCTCGTGACCAGCCAGCAACGAGCTCCGCGCAGCGCCCAGCGCGGCCCCCTTCGTCTCAGAGAAGACCGAGCGGCCGCCCCAGATCGCGCTCTTCCAGCCGTGGTAAGCCGCCTCCACCTCGGGGCCCCCGGCCTAGGATCACGCTGAAGCCCGAGCCTCCAAAGTCCTCCTAGCAAGAGGCGAGAAACGACGGTTAAGTCCCGCCGCGGCCGGACCACCGTCAAAACTCTTTTTCCTGTCAGCCCCCACCACTGTGGCTGCTGCAGATGGATTTCACGCAGCCAACGAGCCGGCAAAAATGCCTTCTCGCCTGTCAATAACCGCCGTTTTTACGGCGAACCAGAGAAATCACAAAAGTTGCATTATTTCTGGTCGCACGGCTCGCGCCGTATGTGTTTCAAATGCAGTAAATGTGCCCACTTTTCTGTGTTCACCCCTGCACACAAGCACTATAAACCCTGTGTCCCCCACTCACATAAAGCGGCCACCGGCCGCTCGAGTGCTAGAGTTAGGTCACGTGTCCGCTTGTTTGCGTCCACGACTAACCACCACACGCGCTGTCACACAGCCACTCTTAACCGGTCATGTTCCACGCGTAAGAGTTGTGCCCGCTCAAACGCGCTCACACATTTTCGCGAACATTATGCCTCAGGCGCCACGCGCCACGCCACACACCATTTATTTTCCGCCCAGGGTGGCCGGAGCGATGAGTGTAGGGCCGCACACAAGCCACTCCCCGCTCGAAGCGGCAGAGATGCAGTGTGTAGGGCGGCCAGCCATCGCGAGCGATCGGCTGGCCCACAGCACAGAGAGCGCGCGCACTGCGCCCGCCCCTCCTATACGGGCCGTCAAACCCGCGAAGCGCGGCGTTTCGAGCCCGGAGGCCGTTCTATCCCGTGTGGCGCACGCGAGAGCGTGGGAAGCCATTCCAGGTGTATCAGAATGGGTGCTGAAAACAGTGAAGCACGGCTACACTCTGCAGTTCGCTCGCCGCCCTCCGCGCTTCTGTGCGCGTACAGAGACGAGAGTGAGCGAGGAAGTAGCACATCTACTTCGAGCAGAAATAGCCACGCTGCTGTGCAAAGGGGCTATAGAACCGGTTCCCCACTCTATGAGCGAGTCAGGCTTTTACAGCCGGTATTTTCTCGTGCCAAAAAGGGATGGGTCGCTCAGACCGATTCTGGATCTGAGGCGTCTGAACAAAGCTCTTATGAAAAGATCGTTCAAGATGCTCACGACCAAGCAGATCCTCGCGCATATTCGCCCGAGAGACTGGCTAATCTCCCTAGATTTGAAAGATGCATATTTTCAAATCAAGATAACGCCGCGCCACAGGCCATTCTTACGATTCGCCTTCGACGGCCAGGCTTATCAATACACCGTCCTTCCGTTCGGCCTGTCACTAGCACCCCGTACATTTACGAAGTGCATGGACGCGGCCCTCGCTCCTCTGAGAAATCGAGGGATGCGAGTATTGAACTATCTGGACGATTGGCTCATCCTGGCGCAGTCGGAGGCCGAGCTCCTCGCCCACAGGGCAATGCTGCTCAGCCATCTGGACAGCCTAGGGCTCACGGTCAATTGGACCAAGAGCTCATTAGTGCCCACGCAATCAACCTCATTTCTGGGTTTGAATCTGGACACTGTGGCAATGTCAGCCCGCCTGTCACCCCATCGCGCACGCCAAGTTCGGCGCATGGCTGCGTACTTTCGGCCAGGCAAAATCGCACCTCTCAAGCTGTTTCAGAGGATGCTGGGACGTATGGCCTCAGCTGCAGCTGTGCTCCAGCTGGGCTTAATGCGCATGCGCCCGCTGCAATGCTGGTTAAACGCCCGAGTGCCTCACAGGGCCTGGGCGTCCGGTGGCTTCAGGATCAGAGTGACTCAGGGCTGCGTGTCAGCCCTAGAGCCCTGGTTAGTAGCCGACTGGTACCAGAGGGGAGTGACGATGGGAGCCATCTCACACCGCAAGGTCATCTCGACGGACGCCTCCACCACGGGTTGGGGCGCCGTTTTCGAGGGCAGATCAGCCTCGGGCCTTTGGTCGAGCGAGGAAAAACTCCTACACATAAACTGTTTGGAGATGATAGCGGTAGAGAACGCGCTCAAGCAGTTTCTCCCGCTTATACGAGGACACCATGTGTTAGTCCGGTCGGACAACACCACAGTGGTGTCCTACGTGAACCGGCAGGGCGGTGTCAGGTCCAGAGGTCTGGGCAATCTGACAGAACGCCTGCTCGTGTGGGCACACAGCTCGCTGCGCTCGTTGAGAGCTGCGCACGTGCCGGGCCACCTCAATGTGGGCCCGGACAAGCTGTCCAGGGGCCTCATTCTCCCAGGAGAATGGTCCCTGCACCCCCAGACAGTCCAGCTGGTATGGCGCCTGTTCGGCAGAGCGGAGCTCGACCTCTTTGCAACAAAAGAGAACGCCCGCTGCCCGACGTTTCTGTCCAAAAGC
This sequence comes from Gobio gobio, assembly GCF_949357685.1. NCBI lineage: Eukaryota > Metazoa > Chordata > Actinopteri > Cypriniformes > Gobionidae > Gobio > Gobio gobio. The sequence goes on along the minus strand of NC_137111.1, from coordinate 34,979,177 downwards.
GAGGATGCGCTGTCCCAAACTTGGCCCAGCCTCCCGCTGTATGCTTTCCCGCCGATCTCCCTATTGCCCCAGGTCATAGCGAAAATCAGGGAAACGCGCCGTCCGGTGCTCCTTATAGCACCGCGCTGGGAGAACCAGATTTGGTACCCAGAGCTGGTGAAGCTGTCGCACTCACCCCCCTGGCCAGTTCCGCTGAGAGCAGACCTTCTCTCTCAAGCAGGAGGCTCAGTTTGGCATCCCCATCCAGAGCGATGGTCTCTGCATGTATGGGTGACCAACGGATACCCGTTGACCTGCCCGAAGGGGTTATGAACACGATTTCACACTCTAGAGCCCCCTCGACGAGGCGGTTATATAGTTCTAAGTGGTCGGTGTTCACTGAGTGGTGCGTTTCCAAGGGATTGGACCCACAGCAATGTGGGGTCCAGCGGGTGCTCTCCTTCCTCCAAGAGCTTTTGGAATTGGGCAGGTCCCCTTCCACGCTCAAAGTGTATGTGGCGGCTATAGCAGCGTTCGCTCAGACGACGCTAGGTAGCACGCTAGGAAGGAACGAGCTCATCGTCCGTTTCCTCAGAGGAGCCAGACGGATGAATCCCCCGCGGCCCCCGTCGGTTCCTATATGGGATCTGGCCTTGGTCCTAGAGGCCCTGAAGGCTCATCCCTTTGAACCGCTTGAGACTGTGGAACCAAGGTTCCTTTCGCTGAAAACCACGTTTCTGATAGCTCTGGCTTCAGTGAAACGCGTGGGGGATCTACACGCGCTCTCAGTGAGCCCGACGTGTATGGAGTTCGGTCCTAATGACTCTAAGGTCATTCTCAGACCGAGGCATGGTTATGTCCCCAAAGCGATCGGCACTCCCTTCAGGGCGCAGATTATCTCCCTCTCGGCTCTGCCAGCATCCGATGAGGGGGACGGTGGCAATTTCCTCTGCCCTGTCAGGGCATTGAGGGTTTATGTCACACGCTCCGCCGCCTTCAGGCGTTCTGAGCAGCTATTTGTTTCGTTTGGTGGGCGCACTAAAGGTCTCGCCTCCTCGAAACAGACCCTGTCCAGGTGGATAGTGGACGCGATTGCAACTGCATACGCTTCCAAACACCTGCAGTGCCCGCTAGGTGTCAGAGCACACTCCACCAGAGGCATGGCCTCTTCGTGGGCTTGGGCCAGAGGGATTTCCATCCACGATATCTGTATGGCGGCAGGCTGGGCCTCCCCGTCTACGTTCGTGAGATTTTACAATCTGGAAGTTCCTGCCTTACAGGCGAAAGTGTTATCAGTTCAATAGGGCCGTTGGTTCTGCCCAGTGATTCTGCGCAGACATAGCTCACATACTGGTAGTAAGTTCGGTACTAGGCTCATGTGAATTTGAAGGAGACCGGCGGTGCCGTTCCCTCATTTACGAGACGAGCTGTTGTGAGTTTGAAGGTGACCGGCGGTGCCGTTACCTCACTCATATAACAAGATATTGTGAATTTGAAGGCGACCGGCGTTGCCGCTCCCTCATTCATGAGACAAGGTGTGGTGAATTTGAAGGAGACCGGCAGGTGCCGTTCCCTCATTCATGGGACAGGGTGTTGTAACCACCCGTCGTAAACCACCCGTCAGTTCGAATGAAGTGTCTGTATATGTGGTGGCCCGTTTTTTCTTTACCGGCCACCCTGCCCGAGCAGTGTTATGGTCCCCGGTTCCCTGGGATACATATGCTGTATGCGAGGCGCGCACGGCGTTGACAATATGTTCCCGTAGCGTAAGGAACTTACGCAATACGAGAGAACCTCTCGTAAGAGAACGATACTCGGTTACTTAACGTAACCTCGGTTCTCTCTAGAAGAGGGAACGAGTATTGCGTTCCTTGCCGTGCGCCCCGCTGGCTTTTACGCTTCAGAACTAAGAAAACCGAATATGCAGCCCGTGAGCCCTGCTTATATACACGTGGCCACGCCCCACCTGTAGGCAAATGAAGCCAGGTGGACGCGAAGCGCCCTCATTGGTCGCCACGTCACGCGGGCTCACCGATAGGCTGCTGCAGTTGCCAGCAGAGCAGCCAATAGCACGCTGGAATAGCCTGCTATGGTCTGCCAGGCTGCCGCACTGCGTTGACAATGTTACAAAATTAAGGATAATTTTGGGTTTTTCAGAAATCTCGAAGAAAGAATACTTTCCCGTAGCGTAAGGAACTTACGCAATACTCGTTCCCTCTTCTAGAGAGAACCGAGGTTACGTTAAGTAACCGAGTATCGTTTGTACAGTATAAAAACCATTACGTCTGGAGAGTGCCCACAAAGATAGCGAACCATACGTGTGTGTATGTGTGTGTAATTTAAAAAAAAAACATCTTTGTTATCTATTATTTTATCATCTATGATTTTTCTGTCAGGTGAAAAATAATTACCATGCACAGAGACGATAATTCACTTTTAAGTCTGAAGAGATCAAACTCTCATATAGGCATTTTTTCCCCCCAAACTCAAACCCATGTGGTCTTAAATTACAGCACCCCGCAAATCAACAACTGTTGTTACTCATGCTGTTGGGCCTAAGATGACACTGCTGGAGGTAGATTCCCCACCACTGGCAAATGATTCTGTCAGCTACCACTTAAGACTGCTGGCTATGTTCTTCTCATAAAAATGGTGCATAGAAGATGTGATGGAGTGTGCATGATCTAGGGAGCCCGAACCCGAAGTCGTCTAATCTCTGGCTGGATTAGTGTGGCAGATTGTTGCCATATGTGGCACGGCGCTCTGCTTCCACCATGACAATGATCAAGTGCGGTGTGCAGAGTTTTCATCTCTTAGAGCGACTTAAGTGCTATTACTGGAGTTTAAAACCCTCCTAAAAGGGCTTCCATGAATAAAAAAAGGGAGAAAATGACTACTGAGCTGTCTGGAAAATGTGGCATTGGGGCACTGGATTTAAGATATTCATCCAAAACAGATAAACCAGAAGCTACAAGTGAAAGGTCCAGGTCTCGTTTAACATTAAAGAGGGAGAAGAGGAGAGACGAAGGATGAGGGCAGATACATTCCTACGTTGCTACCCCCTTTTTTCCTCTCAGACGCAGCGAAGCTTCAGCTCATTGTTACATAAAGTTGTGTAACAAATGAGCCGTGTTGCTTTGAACTGGTTGACCACACCAGGCTGGAGGAACCGCTTGGAGAGGGACCTCAACATGTGGCAGCAATAAGATGGCCCCCTCCCTGCCCGAGACATGTGGGAGACAGAGCATTCCTGCCAAGCTCATTAAAGCTGAAAACACTCATCCCACAAACACTGTAGCACTCTCATGCATGGGGTGACGAGACATGTGTCTTTATTTTCCCACTAAGACGATATTTGCTAGTGGAGGGTCAGCTGAGGAATCTGCTCCGTGGAAAGATTTGTCAGGTTGCCTCTGACACTTATTTCTATTAGTTGGGGGTTAAATAACTTATTATTATTGGGTTTCAATACAGACGCAGCACAATCGGCATAATGTTAATTACCACACAAATGTATTTCTACTTGTCTCTCCTTTTCATTTAACAAAGCAAATTGGATTACAGTGATGCCTTTATAATGGAAGGGAATACGAGCCAATCCATAAAAATTTAAATACTCACTGTTTTAGTAGTATAGTTACAAGACAAACAATATGCACGATGGCATGAGTTTAGTGTGAATATTTGCTTACCAATATTTTCTATGTACAGTTATATTCTATTTTGGATGGATGGATGGATTTTAACTGAAAGTGCTTTTAAGCTTCACAATGGTCCCATTTACTTCCATTGCAAGTGCCTTATATACTGTAGGTTTTTTTTTCCCCTTGTGGTAACAAACATTATGTCTCGTATGCTATCAATTGAAATTAATTTGATTGTACCTGGGATATTCCTTTAATAGGATGTTCTTAAACTCTATATTGGACTAACCTTTGTTACAGGGATTAAGAAAAGAAATAAATTTAAAAAGAAAAGAAGCTTAGTGTCCAGTCGTTTACATTCTCCTGTAAGCTACTCACTTTAGACCACTAAAACGTTTAAGGCAGTTAATTGTACTGCCTTAAATTATAAATCAAAGGAGAAAAGTCCAGTAAAAGCGCATTAGTTAATTTAACAACGTGACAGAAGCAACAACGCCCCTCTGTAATGAAAATGTACAGGCTATTAAAGTTCTCAGCACTTTAAACTAATTCCTTTCATTCATCTGCCTGCCGTCCAGTTTATTTTTACGCAATTTTCAACAAAAGAGGCATTTCGGGTTTCTCCTCTGACAAGTACCACTACAAACAACCGTAATGAATAAATCTGGTAATGTTGTAAAACTTGACAGACATGAGAGGACTCGAATTTGTATACACAACATCTTGACATGAGATTTAGCATGTCTAAAGGTCCCGAAATGTTTTCACTTAAAAGTGATATGAAGGGGGAAAAAAGAATAAAAACAAAATGGCCACCGGGGAGGCTCTTTTTCTGGATGTAAGGAGACATCTGGCATGATTATTTTTGAGCTCTTCTGCTAATCCGCTAGAAATGTAAACTGGTGAGGGGACGTGCCAAATGGCTTTGGAGCAAGACTGCCTTTTGGACTTGTGGAAGATTCAAATGAGTTTTCATAGAAGCGTTTGCGGCATTATTGGAAAACGCAGTGAAACAATTGTAATTAGTTTTCATGCTGTCACATTTATCATCATTATCCTAGTTTTTAGACATGCCAAATTTACTCCACCATTTAATGCCACTGCCATATGCACGGAAGCCTCAAAATATGCTGTAGCGTATCTGTTGTTTTTTTCCCATCTTCCTTCTTTCCTTTCTTTTTTGCAAACACCGAGCATTGTCAGATGTAGGATGGCACTGATGCTCGGCGATGCTCGTCGCCATGGCTGCAAGTCGTGTGGGTACCATTCAGAGGTGGCCTTGCCTCCACTAATCCACTTGTCAGCGTTGACTGCCAAGCAAGTCGTCCCACACACTCAACAATGTGAGTTTATTCAGTGATCTGGGACAGAGACTGCATCTGCCCACTGCTAAGGCCAGAAGAGCCATTGAAAAACGCCCACGAGCCTAAACTCATAGCCATCCATAGCTCGCTTAAAAAAGGATCATGTAAAACTCTTTAGCTTAAACACTGTAGCTTAATTTCCAAATGTTCGAGCAAATTTTACATTCTGCCAACTGAGAGCTACTGTTTATTCTTTCATAGTGGATGCAGGAGATGCTGTGTTTTGTCATGTTCGTATAAGGTCATGAAAAACTATGACTATTGTCTAAACTATTGTCTTTTTTGTTTTACAGTGTAAGAGCAGACAAGTAAATGACAGATTTAAGTAGTAATATTTTTAACAAAAATGCTTCAGAGCTTTTTTAAATAATAATAAAAAAACTTGCAGAAAAAAGACAAAATGACAACCTTTTGAGGACCCATGTAGATCCTCATTACTGTGTTTCAAGGGCAGTAAATATTTTAACATATCAATTAACATTTGTATGACAGGGCAAAGTTAGTTTAGGCTGTAAAATGCAGTTTGCTGTGACTTGGTGTGACAAAAAGGCAATGGTATTTATGTATTACATTTCTTTAGGTGTGTGTGTGTGTGTGTGTGTAGTACTGTAATGTTTTTAATGCTTTTGAGTCTTATATGCTCAAAAATATTGAGCATATATGTGTGTGTGTGTGTGTGTGTGTGTGTGTGTGTGTGTATGTGTATGTGTAGTACTGTAATACTGCTTTTAATGCTTTTGAAGTCGTATATGCTCAAAAAATGTGCATTCGATACAGTAAAATAATAATATTGTGAAATATTACTACATTTTAAAATAACCGTTTTATATTTGAATCGTTTTTTAAATGTTTCATTCATATGATGGCAGAACTGAATATTTAGCAGTCTTCAGTGTCTGAAGTTTTAATAAAATAAAAAAGATGCCTACAGTTAAAAAAACCTGAGCTTAACCACATTTAAAAGTTTTTCTTAAAGATTGTTTACTCTTTATTTTCAAGGACATTCTTATTTGTCATTGACCCTTGTACTCCTTTTAGTTTCAAAATGCAAACATCTACACTATTGATCTTTAAATACTAGTCTGTCCCACTTAATACTCAGTGATATAAAGAGTCCTAAAGAGACCGTAATACACTGGGTTACAAAAACAATTAGGCTTATTCATCCACTTGCTTTGACATATAGAGGAACATGTTCTGCATTACACAGTGGAAGTTTAGATGGAGCTTTTTCATACTGAGAAAGAGGGATGGGCTCAATCCACTGAAGTGTGCCGTCTACACTGATCTTTGAATCCCCTTTTGACTTCAAACAAACTTCCACAATTTACAGAGAGTGATGCATTTGATGGAGGTTATAACGGCGGAGTCACAACAATGCTAGAACAGCGTGGCGTGATAGATTGGGCTTCTGTAATCGTTCTCAGTTGCCGTTTCATAAATCTTCAATGGGCCGCTGACCTCAGTCCCAAACACTTCATAAATCAACATATTCAACATTGAAGCGATGGAAGGGGGAAAAGGGGGAAAACGCAGCAGGGAATATGTTTAATCTAACTTTGCAGCTATTTAAAGCATGCTTCAAGTTCACAAAGGCAAGGTTCACAGATGCACAGGGAGCCACCTGTTGAACAATCATTTAGGAAGTAATAAATTGTGAGTCTTGATAAAGAAGAACCGAGGCATGCATCTGCTGCTGATTACAATCGCACAAATTAACCGAAAGGAGGATGCGTTTGATGTCAAGTATTAAACAAAGGGTTGACGCTTGTTTCAGCTTTCGCTTGTTCATAAGGTGTGCAATTCATTCAAGGTGCTACATTTTGCATTCTAGCCAACATGCTGTAACCTAGGAGCTAAATTACCTCGAACCGTTTGCTTGTTTGTGAATGTCAGTTTATGGTTGCTTGGTACCTGGCAGGACTTATATATGGATGAGTGCTTGTGCGCCCATCTGAGCAAGATTGCTTGCTGAACAGAAAATTCAAATACCAAAAGGTTTTGGACTGAATAGCGGAAAATTTGTTGTTAAAGTAGCGTTTCTAATGTGCCGTCTGCAATAAAAAGGGTAAGAGGCCATACAAAATGTTACATTTAATTTTCTATGCTTAGGATATAAAACTTAAGCGTGGTTAATGTTTGAGAGCTGCACGGGGGGTGGGGGTAATACACACCTTTTCTGTTTAAACTGCCAAATTCAGATTCCATGGCTAAAACAGTAGCACCTGGACAGAAGAATTCTCTGCATACTTTGGCTCTTAAACATCAGGTTCTAAGCGGACCGTAAACCAGCACTGTCTGAAGAAATAACAATTAATAAACAGGATTTTATCATAAGCGTATTCAAAGAGCATGACTGGCCAGTGCAAAAAAAAAAAAAGTTATAATGGGACCATATTTCCTCTTACTCAAAACAGAGTATGTGTGTAATTCAGTTCCTCCCCAGCAGGGGCACTGCATGTGTTATGCATTTTCTATTTTTACTACCTTGCTCCAAAAAGAAAATGAAGTTTCTAAGTTTCTTAAGATGCCAACAGGATATTACCACAAATATTTGTTTTGGAAAGGCATGTTAATCAGAACTTTTTTCTTTAAAAAAAAAAAAAAAAGACGTGGATCAAAAGTGGATTTTACATGCAATTGAAAAAGAAAAGCATTTCATTTTTAATTTTTTTTTAAAGGTTCCAAAAATGGAAAACCTTTCTTACATGAATATTTTGGGTTAAAATAATGTAGAATTATGTTTTTAAAAATACTACCTGGCACTGCCATTCCCCTATAGTAACAATGTCTAAAGGTGCATTTCAAGGCCTTATGGACATTTTCATCAAAACATTGCTCAAACAGGAATGGGTCTGTTATTCATCCCAGCTGTGCATCCCTACACTTCAATATCCTTTGCACTCACCAGCCCCCATTAATCCTAATGTCTAAGTTATTTCGCTCCGGCAGTATCTACAACTACATTAATAATCTCTGAGAGAGGGAGAGAGAGAGAGACGAGGGAGACGAGAGAGGGAAGGCCAGCCTGTCATATGCAGCACAGTCTTAATCATTGCATCAAAGTGTTATTGTACAGCACAGAAACGAGGCTGCCCGTGGAGAGCTTTCTCTGGATTCTCCATGTCAGATGGACTATTAATATGAAATACAAGCTGGTCGAAGAGACTAATATTCAAACCTGCTGTGATGCTTGGGGGGCAAAGATACTGAAACACGGATAATGTTCTGCAGACAATAGCAGCGTTTAGCTCTCAGTGACAAAAACTACCACATCACAATGTCGAACAACCACAGTGCATGCTGTGACATTGTGAATCAGTTTTGAACATTTTAAAGTGTCATCCAATCAATTAAAACACAGGTTGAGCAATTAACTAAGACTAGGGGCAGAAATGCCAACGAAAGTGACCAAATGCACCAGAGAAAATGTGCATTACTCTGTTTTATTACATTCTAGCTCACCTTGTAATGAGTTTAGTCCCTCTGCAGTCACAGTAGCTGTCAGATATCTGTATTTTACTGTCTCGGAAGCTAGTGTTGTCGAATGTGTAGCTGATATGAGATTTTTAAAACTCTGAACGTGCAGCCAACACAAACACCGATTTTATCAAAATGTTCTGTGATATAGGACACAGTAGAAATTGTCAAAGGACAATAACCTATGATGTAAATTTTGGTTCTCTGTCAGTTGAAAAACAAACCTGCATGCATTTTGCGGAAGATAATTGTTTTGGGTGTGCTTTGGCTCTGTGTGACTGTGTGGAAGAATATGACCCTTCACAATAGAGACTTTAAGCAACAGCTGCGGATGGAACGGCAACAGCGTTCTGGCATTCTTTTGCGCATGTGGGGCTTTAACTGCTACTTCATGACGTTCTACTGTAACCGCCAACTACAGGAGAACAGCTGATTTGCCATCGTTGTTAATACGTGACAAATTAGATAAGTAAACGTTATATTTTAAATGTATGTGGCATTTTAATTGTATCTGTATGTAATTTAATGGCAAAACCATTCTCTTGTTTTTTTAAATTACATTTTTGTGTATTTTGTTAAATGATTAAATGTTCCATTACGCCTTTATTGTTGCATTACGTACGCATTATTGTTGCTTAATGATTTCTGTATTCTTTGGCTACGGCAGTTAACAAGTTTACTTCCGGTGTCCGTTGCCGTTCCATCAGCAGCTGTTGCTTAAAGTCGCTAATAGATAACACTTTACAGTGAACTCCGTTAGAGAGCTACATGGCAATTTATCAGTTCAACAAAATCCCTTACTCACCTGTTGAGTAATAAAACGCCATCTCCCTGTCGCTTTTACAACATTTCAAATCCCTCAGTTACCGCCGTTACCGAAAAGCCAAGCCAGTGTTGATTCTCATTTTGTTACGAGCTCTGTCTCTTTTTAATAGCAGACTCTACTCTGTTCTGCAGGGTTCTTTTCAAACGGGTGATTCCCCGGATGTTCCAGGTTTATCGTGCTCCATGTCAATGCCCTGTCCCAAATGACATATGGACTTGCGGGCTGCCGTCCGTTAAGTCCATGAGACTGTAGGGCAGGGTTCCTCAAACTCGGTCCTGGAGGGTCACTGTCCTGCAGAGTTTAGCTCCTACCCTAAGCAAACACACCAGAGCAAGCTAATCAAGTTATTCAGGATCACTAGAAAATCACAGGTAAGTGAGTTTGATCAGGGTTGGAGCTAAACTCTGCAGGACAGTGGCTAGTCAGGACCAAGTTTGAGGAACCATTTGTCATTTTAGGTGTCCATTTTGTAAGCACCCCCTTTTCGGTCATTATGTGTCCTCGATGCGCACTTTTGCCGAGCCCATGCTGAAGCGAGCTCCCCAGCAGACTTGTCTTCCCGACAATCAAAGCAGTGTTACATCACAAATTGCGGACTCGTAGGTAGACTGCGAGTGTTTAGGGTGCCATTTGGGACAGGACCAAAGTAGCCAGAGCATCTTTTCTCTATTTAGGGATGCACGGTTGAAAACCATCCTGACAAGTCTAAAATAAACACTTAGAATAAGCTTAACATAGTGAATCAGAGTAAGACAAAAGCCTGTTTTGGAAAAAAGGATTTATGATGTATTGAACCATTATTTAAATGTTAATTTTGAACAAAACAAAAAAAAGTTAGCCTACATAGTGTAGGCTACTTTTAAAATGTACATCCTTAGTCAGGGTAGCGCCATATTTAATTTTTGACAGGAATGAAAACGAGGTTATGAGGGATAGAGTACAGTGTGCACTCAATGGATTGCACTGTTGTTTAACAACAGTACGATTGTTCAGCTGATGGAACGTCTTTCCGAAAAACGTTTAAAAGTAATGCTTTGTGAAAATGACGCTATCTATGGCCTTTATACAGTTCTTGCCATTGTAAAGACTGTACGTCCAATTCAAAATGGCGTCTAACCTGACAAAGGGTATTAGCAACTACAGAATTTATTGTGTTCTAAAATCAAATGCATTAATTACAGTTACTTCATTTTATTGTTGATTAATAGCCAGTGTTCAAATAAACTATTTAAACTACTATTTGACATTTAATTTAACTATTTAACATAAATGGATGACACACTGTGTATTTTTACATAGAGGGGAAAAGGCCCTCATACAAGTAAAAAATGTCCCTGAATTTTTTTTCCAAGACCAAATATTGCCAATTAATGAAAAAATGAATTTCATACACACGTCATAAATGTGAGATGTAATTCACATAGAACAATGAACAGCTCCATTTAAATGGATTTCACCATATTGAACCATGTTGGAGGGCTGGGAGGAGGAATGACCCAACGATGAGCAGATTAAGAGAATGGCTACGGGAAAATGAAGGGATGTAACTCGATTAGCCACTTGATTTGAGTGACATGTAGGTCTTGGCCTGAGTCAATCAAGTCTCTCAAAGGAATAGATGATGAGAACAGCATGTCTGCCATTGCCACCTAAGGCTTATTTACATTAAATTAGATTCTATTAATTTTCAAAAAAAATGGCATTAAATGTGACCACAGGGATATATATATAAAATCATATTGCCAGTTTGATTTTTGTGATTTGCTGGAGGCTTTGCTCATTTAATTCATTATTTGATTGTTTCAGAGGAAACACAGACGCTGTAGTTATGTCCATGTCTTGTATGGACGTGTGTATATGTGGTATCTAATGGACTATTCTCATTTAAATGTATCGTACAAAACACAATAAGCTGCTGTGTCCGTATGTACTTGAACTTGCATCCTCAAATCGGTGAAGGTGTGTGCATGCGAATGCATTTAAACGCTTTTTATCGAGTCTCTGTAGTATGTAAACACATATTTATTTTCATGCATATGGTTTAATCTCCCTGAATGCATGTATATGATTATGATAATGTTTATCCACGTCGATGTACGTGCAGCCATGAGCATGATAAATCTATGCTGTTGTCTTACTCATCCTCCGACCCAATTTAAATCCACGGCTGGAGTCGGGGCAGGTCAGGGGTGAGGTGGGGAGAGGTGCTGTGTGTAAATCCGTGCACAGATGCAGCGGGTGTGTGTGTGTGTGTGTGTGTGTGTGTGTGGATGGGGGTAGTGGATCTGTGTTAGTAAAAAGAGGACTGGAACTCGATAGCATGAGCTGAATCACATTCAATCTGTGTACCAAATTGATGGCGATGAAAATTGGAGAAGAGGGACACAAAAAAACACTTGTTTGCAGATTAATGTTCTGAATGGCGGTCTGTGAGACTGCCCTTTATGGATGGCTTCACATGTGGGCCTCAAGACCAAGCCTGAGGATTACCTACAACTCACTCCTGTTACACACTGCGCACACACGTACACACGAATACCATAAATCCAGTCAAGAGTTTGTTGCATGTATAAAATCACCAACAAACCACACTTACACAGTATTTTGAATGGTCTTAAAAGTGATTATGTTATAAAACAATTCTGATATAAAGGTTTGCTTTAAGCTCAAACTTGCTTGCCATAGGATTGCATATAACAGTAACACTTTGACTGGATCTTTCAAAGCCACATTAAAAATATTGGTAACACTTTATTTTAATGGTCCCCCAACAGAGATTCTACTGACTAGAAGTAAGTACATGCCAACTTATTCTACTAACTCTAACTTAACAGTCTATTACTACTCTAATGAGAGTTAGTAGATATGTAGCAGCAAAGTTGCTCGAAAAAAAGTGTAACCAAAATATTCATTTTAGTACAATAAACAGCATTAAAGACTATAAATAATTGAATGTCTTTGTGCTGGAATTTAGGGATTAATGCATTTTGGATGCACAGATGTCCTAAAATGAATGTTGGACTTCCCAGAATGGGAACATGTGACAAAAAAAAAGTGTTTTAAGACAAGAGATCGCTCACTTGCTCCTATTTATTGCACTATTTTAAAATGCAATGAATTTATCTTGAGGATTCATACAAATGTCTGTTGACTAACAGCAATAAATAATGCCATAAATATTCAATATTTTTAATCTAGTTTAATTTATCCTCCCGTTTTATGCAAATTATGAGTCATTAGCATAATCACATTTGACTACATCCTTATAAACCAAGTGAAAGATTACAGCGCATTTTAAAATACATGTATATTAAAGAAACATATTCAAATGTTAATGTAAACGTGGTGTGGACTGTGAAGGAATTAGTGCGCAGTCTGTTCGGGCATTAGTAGACTCATATACTGTATTTGTGTGACAAATCGCACAAATTCTAGGTCGGAACATCCATGAGGAAAGTTTCCAAATGCCTAAATGTGTCATCAGATTGTTTAAAGGCATCCCTCTCACATGCTCAAACACAATGTAAACTCTGTGTGACTTTTTTGCTCTGCAAAATTCATTACCAGATAAAATAAGTGTAAACGTGGAGGGGGAACAAATTGCAGAGATGGAGAGAGAGAGAGTGATAGTGAAAAGGACATTACCTATAGCAGCACTTAAGTTGACATGGGGCCTGTTAAAGCTTCAGCCAGATATCAGGCTGGATAAAGACGCCAGAAAAGGCCATTATGCAGCCACGAGAGACTCTATCCCTCTCCCTTATTTCACTTGTCCCTCTCTCACTCCCTCTCTCCAACCTTGAACTTGTCAGGAGTTCAGTGGCTGAGTGTCTGAGGGGCCCCCTGGATGCAAGTGAGCGAGAGGTCCCTTCGGATTCGTCCGACATCTCGCCAGCCCCGCTTCGTTTTCCCTCCATTGCCCATCTCTCATCCAAACTTTCGCGCTCTCACTCACACAAGCACAAAAAAACAACAAGCTGAGTTTTATCTCCAAACACAACATTAACTACCGAAGAACTGGTAAGACACTATAAATCCGCCCCCAAAAGCCTGGATGGCTTCCTTCTCAAATAAGATCATTATTGCTCTAGTAATCCCATTAAATAGATCATTTTGCAAATATCTAAATCCAATTAATAATTTGTTTTCAAAGGAAGTGGGGAAAAACAGTATGCTATAGAGAGTTGACACGCTGTGACTCACAGTCCTTTGTTGGCCGCCTCAGCGTCAGCACTGCACGTAAGGCTGAAAAAAGCAAACTTAAGCCTGGAGCATCATGTTGGGGAAAACAGGATGATGAAAGGCACACTCATTACAGGAAAATAAGACATTCACTTTCCACAAGCTTTTTAATTAATGCGTCAGACTCCGAAAAGGCCTTTTCCCAGAATCCATGGTGCTTTAGAGAAGCAGAGCTTTTTTGATATCCATGAACCCATGAATTCATGAGTCAAGGAGCACTCTGGTTAAGTGAATTAACATGTAATTAAATAAGTGAGCATCTGTTTTGTGGATTTTAGAGATATATATATATATACCACAGACATTTGTTAAGCACAGTCAAAGTAGTACAAGCCAATTAAATGACTTGTCTGAACAGAAATTTAGCAGTCCAAAATAAAAGAACCATGAAATACTGCCCATACTCATTGCCGGTAAATTAGAGCAATGTTTAAACAATGACTTAAATAATGCCTTTTGCTGTGTTGGGGAAAGTTACTTTTAAAATTAATGTGTTACAATATTGTGTTACTAATTGTGTTCCTTAGTTACTTTTAATGGAAAGTAATGTGTTGTGTTACTCACCGGGGATGGGCTTGTTTTTTAGTAAACCTTGTTTTTTTTTTTGCCAAATGTAAAGGCCCTTTTCACACCATAAGTGTAACGAATAAGCCTCAGGCTAAAGGAAATGTAAATTCATGCCTGTGCAGTAGACACAGCTCAAACAAACCTTACAACTGTCATTCTGGATTGCAGAAGAATAGGATGGAGGTGAATAAAGTTCAACTCTCTTACTTCAGCAATGGGAAAAAAAGCAACACAAATGTGTTGTTTATCTAAAGTCATTTTTGCTTTTTAGGCTGGTTGAGTTGGATTATGGAAGGTCAGCAATGTTAAAGAGGGTGTCTAATGCTCATTTTATTTCAATGCTACACTGTTAAAGAGTTTGATTCTCATACTAAACATGGCCAACATTTCAAAAAACGAGTTGGACGTATGATGGAGTATTTCTGTGCCAAAATGCACTCCTTCAGGTTTCGAAACAAGTTTCAGAACGTTTTTTTTTGCATATGGCCCTATATGGCTTCATAAAGTGCGGGATTCCTCGTATGGGCTTTTCTCCCGGATGAGCGTGTGTGCACAGAGCGAGAGCAAGAGCATGTCCGTCAACGAGCTTCGTTCGGGTTACAGAAGCCGTCAAAGCGCTGTCATTTTGTTTTTAGACCATGAAATCAACAATATCACTAAAGAAGTGTGTTTTTGGTTGTGAGGGAAAGATAACCTTGTTCAGCTTCCCAAATAACCCAGCATTAAGGAAACAGTGGACGCAGTGTGTTTGTTTGTTCCTGGACATGAGTCGAATCCACAGTGTGGATCCAAATGTCTGTTTTGTTGGAAATCGGTGCGTAAGTGCATATAATGTAAACAACATGAACACATAGTGAATCGAAAGTTATCCAGGGATAATTCTATGAGTGTGATCGTGACCCTTTAGCTCTGCCCACTGCACGCCTCCACGAGTTTCACTGATTTCGGAAAGAATTTTATAAATATGATAAAACTAAAGACTCTTCTGAGATATGAAGGATATAATACTACTCTATATGTACTCAAGATAACACGAGATTGGCAGAAACTGTGTGTGTTATGTACCCTTTAATGAAGTGAGTTTAAATAGTATATTTGTATTATTTAACATATTTAATTATTGCAGGAGTTTGCATTTCACCGTGATTATTAATTTTGAGGAATACTGAATCTGTTTTTGTGCAGACATTTTTTAAAAGTTAAGGCAAATTACGGAGAAAGACACCCATTTTTATACAACAAAAGGGCATGAAAACAGTATGATATATTAAATCATATCATATATTATGAGTCGGAGGGTTATCAGGATCACACACAGACATTGGGTTTTCATGTTTTATGGAGACATCCCATTAACATGATGATTTTTATTCTGTACAAACTGTATATTCTATCCCTTAAACCTAGCCCTAAACCTACTCATCACAGAAAACTTTCTAAATTTTTACATTTTCAAAAAACTATTTTTAGTTTCCTCATGGGGACCAAAACATTTCTCAAGTATTTCAGATATTGCCATCTCTGGGCAATTAAGCATTACTTAATTGCATTAAGTTGTTCTTACTTAAACCGTTTAAGTTTTGTCAACTTAATTCTATCTGGGATCTGAGGAAGTGTACTCCCAGAGTGCATTGTGGCATGAATAAATGAATTGCTTCGTTTTACTATTTTTGCCTTTATTTTACTATTTGTCTTTTGTCAGTATAACCCCAATAATGACAGCAAGTAAAATAGTAAAGGTCGTATTAATAATAAAAAATAAATAAATAAATAAATTAAAAAAAATCCTTGTTACCATTGTTGTGTTTTGCATGCTGAATGTTGAAGTGTGTGTGTGACACACTCGAGCATGGTCAAATGATATTGTGACAAACATAGAGGGATAATATCAACTCAATTAAAAGGTTATGCCATAAATATTAGCAAAAAAAATGTTAAAAGGTCATTATTTGACATGAAAAATAGTTACGTTCTATATCATTAATGGACAAATATTACATATATATATATATATATATATATATATATATATATATATATATTACTTCCCTTGTTTTGAAATCAATTTTATTGTTGCATTGCTGCATTAATAGGAAGTTAATTACTATAATATGAATGAAGTTCCAAGTGTCCAACCAAAGGGAACACTAATCACAATTATGGTGAGAAGAAGTGGAGGAAATGAGTGATAAGTCTAGAAAAAATTGCCCCGCCTCAAAAACACTTTACCCGTCCGCCCGTCCACCCGCTTGTTTTTTTGCTTTGGCAAAATGGTACTCAAACCAGTCAAGTAATGTTTACTTGAGTTTTCTAAGAAACGAAGGCATAGCATGCAAATAGTTCAGATTACTTACTTGTTTTAAGTAAGGTCAACAAATTATTGGACATTAAGTCAAGTTTACTAAAAAAGTCTTAGTAAGAACAACTGTTGGATTTTACAGTGCATGTGCACTGTGCAGACCGGCATCATGTGACAATGTCACACTTATTAACACATACAAGCATTCTAAGGGAAAAAAAAATGACAGGGCTAGTTAGTACTTCAGGTGGGGGTCAAGACCAACATGAGGCTGTCAGAACACAAATCTAATAGGAAACTCTGTAAAACACCACAATGGAAAAGAATGCACACACAAAAAGAGCAGGGACATAGCGCCTGTAACTTAATATTGCATGTATCTCAGTTGCACTGCCATAGACAAAACACCTAAATGTGTTATCTCTAGAGAGTAAAAGAAAAGCGTCCTGTGCATAAAGAGCGCTGTTTTCAAGTGTCTGAGAATGCAGATTGCCCCCTCTTGTTTGTTTTGATCGGTTAATGAGTGTGCCATTTAGATCTTTATCATGAATGAGAATTCGAGGCTCACAGCTTTACTGTGCCTGAAGAGGTGTGTGTTACTTTTGGGGAATTTATGCACAGACACTCATGCTGTTGATTTCATGGTTTTTGCTATCTCTTATTTAACAAATGTAGTTAACAGAACATTGTTATGGTTGAAAGGAATGAGAGAGAAACACTTGAGGGTGGTTATGACATATCTCTGTGCTTGACTGTCCTTATTTGCACCTATAAAAAAGCCAAAGATTGTGACCAATACACTGTCAAAGTTTGAGAGCATAAGAAATAAATGTGCTGTGTTCTAGTCATTTTGAAAATGGCTAGTTAATGTTATTGCATTGGACTAAAATGTACTGACTTTGATCACACAGGGTATAACGTAATATTTTTGTACTTTTTTCCCCACATAAACCTGGTTAATGACTGACCTACAAACCAATTTTTTTATTGTGTTTTGTTATGCAGTTATTGCCAAATATTGAATTCAATCTTTTTATCAACTTGTTTTCTTTCATTTAGGACAGGTTTTGTATTTCTTTTTGGAACTGATTGATTTTCAAAGGATTTTCAACACAGCACAAGGGTCAAATATGTACAAATACTGTTCGCACAATTTAAATGTCATGGAAATGGAATTAAAGAGAATTTTAAAACAAAGAAAAGACATTTCAGATGTCATGTAATTATTATTATATTTTAATTAGAAATTAAATAATTACAATTTTATTTAGTTAAATTATTGAATTATTATCCTAACATAATAATTATAATTCTTCTAATATAATATAATTAATATAATATGATACATTTGAAATACGCTATTTTGGTCTCAGACAAATACACATATATATTATTATTATTTTAATGTATAAAAGACAAGAAATGCGCTATAATAGTCTCAAACAATGGTCTCATACACACAGAAATATATATATATATATATACACACACATACACACATTATTTTTTTTTTTTAACTAGTGCACTCAAACTATGGATCCCGCTATATATCTGTAAACTCTTGCCATCCTGAAATGGAATCATCTTACTCAAACAATCAGTACTAAATGTGTTTGAATGTTGACTACTATGATAAAACAGCAGTGAAATGACTGGAAATGACCAATTACCATCACCCGAAAAAATAAAATCAGAAAGAGATGACAGTTAATAGAGAAAAACATGTGCCAAGAAAAAAAAATTGGGGGGCACTGAGAGAAGGAGAGAGGGAAAGATTCCGAAATGGAAGCTGAATCTGAGCAGAGGTCAAACTCTGGAGGTTAATACCTGCTGTTGAACACGGTGGCGAGCCTGCGCTGAGCTCATCTCACTAATGAAACAGAAACACATCCTCTCCTCAGCTCAAACGCCAATCGCTGCCAGCTAAAAAAGCAGCCCATTCATGCCTCCTGGCAGTCTGTGTTTAAGTATGTGTGCGTGCGTATGTGTGTATAAGGGGAATGTTACCTGCCCTAGTGCAGTTTGATTAATGAAGAGAACAATAGTGCTCTTGTGGATGGCTCAGTCAGCCCCACTTGGTTCTGGTCCAGTGAGTCAGAGGGTACTCCATACTCCGGCCTTAAACTCATCCACATCTATCCATCTGTCCATCCGTCTTCCTATCTGCTTTCTCCCTCAGTATCTATGCTCATCCCGGGCTCTCTTCTCATTCAATTCAGCCCCTTCCTGCTCTTTCAGGATATACAGTATATCACGTCTGTGTGTGTGCTGATAAGCATTGGAAACTGATGTAGAGTTTCAGTCCTAATGGACATTCTCTGTCAAAGAGCAGGAAAATACCACCGCCAAAGACGGCAGGACATTTTATACATTTATGGGCGTTTCTTCAACTTTGGATTATATACACAATACCTTTTTGAAAATTCCCACCAGATGATGCATTGTGTTTATGCAGCAAAGACTAATTTAACAGATAGCATTTTATGTATCCTGAATTTACCCAATGAAATAATATTTTCACACTTTTTGCACAGTTTGACAAAATTACAGCTTAACTGGCACAATAAAAATGATGCCCAATCAAAATATTCTTATTTACTTTTTTGACACTGACATCTAAATAAAAGTTGTTGGTGCACATAAAATTACACCAGAAATGAGGGACAGTTGTTTTTTGGTGAATAGCATTGTATTAAAAAACATTTTATAAACACACACACACACGTCTGGTTCACTATCTTTGGGGACTCTAGACATGATAGTTTTTATACTGTACAAACTGTATATTCTACCCCCTTACACTAATTCTACCCCTAAACGTACAGATCACAGAAAACGTTCTGCATTTTTACATTTTCAAATCATTCTGTATGATTTATAGCTTGTTTCCTCATGGGCACCTCAATTTAGGTCCCCACGGTCCCCATGAGCCTGTGTGCATTCAGGTTGAAGTCCCCACCGGGATAGAAAAAATACGAAAACACACACACACGCACACACGCACGCACGCACGCACGCACGCACGCACGCACGCACGCACGCACGCACGCACACACGTTTAAGTATATTTCACCTCTTGTTTAGATTGTCATAATGCATACATAATGCATTTTTATTTGTAACATTTCATACTTTTAAGATTTTTTTTTTTTTCACTGAAACTTGGAAGCAATGATAAAACGAAAATGTGTATTCCAGAACAAGTAATTTCCAAATGCAACAAAATACTGTATTGTTTTGGTTTCTGCAGTTTGCTATCATGAACACGATGCATGTTTCTTTACCATGCTTCTTTTCCTTCTACTATACAGGTGTATCCTTTTGCTCTTCAACCAGCAATTACTCATTTGGATGAGGATATAAGAATCTCTATTCTTACAGTCTGACAGCTTAATTCTTGCCCCGTCAAAACCGACGCCTCACAATTAATTACTCATATTTTCCTAACTCTCAAAGTCAGAGACCCCCTTTGAACCCCCCTCCCTCTATCTGTTGCCTAATTGTATCAAAACACCCCTTCAAATCGAACCACCTGCGAGTAGTTTACAAGGCCGACTCTTGTGCTCATTTTACTTGCAAATCAAGAACGTTTCTGAGAAAAACACGTATGGGAAAAAAAAGTGGGGTGATTGAGGGTCAGTGATATTCCAGCCAGCCTTTGCTTGATGGCTCATCACCCAGCTATGTGACACTTGCAAAACATTGGAGAGTTTCCACCTTGTTTGCACTATGGAAACGGAGCGCGAGAGACCCTAATGAGGACATATGGGCAAAAAGCGGCCGGAATGACGCTGTGGGCCTGTTTTGAGAAGTACTGCGCGATTATCTGCCATGTTCCCGTGTTTATAAAATAAACCTTGGCATGTTTGCAAGCACGCCGCTAAGAGGGGATTGTGAGAGCCTGGGGTTGTTGGCCGTGGCTGGGAACTGAACGATCATTCTTCATGTCAACACCACAATCATTTAGAAAGTTTGCCACAAAGGCCGAAAAATAAATGAAGCATTGTGAGGCCGTATTGGCTCTCCAGGATAATTACGGTGTCAAAGGAAGAGGGTAAAACATCTGTGCTGACTCATATTCAGCAATGCTTCATTTCTGCACCAAAAATTCACTCGGCATGATTTGGCATCGCTGTTTATCATTATAGCCGTGGTGACCTCGTGACCTCCGGGATTACTAGGAGATGGGTTTTCAGTCCACGGTTTGTTGTCAAGTGGTGTCAAATCAGCAGAGTATTTGACTGTAATATAAACGGTCTGGCATACAGAGGGAAGGAAGGAAGAAAATGAGAAAGTCTCTCGACAGCGGAGAAAGAGGCGAACGTGAATGACTCGAGCTAATTCGTTTCTTAAACACCACTGTAATCCTCACTGGTAGCAGTTTTATAGTGGGGTAAATGATTGTTTATCTCAGATTAATTTGATTAAAGAGCTTTTAAGTCTCTTCTGTGGAGCGCCCATGGAGCTTTTCTTTGTAAGCGGCGGAAAGCAGCAGTGCATCTTCCCAGCCAGTCATTTTCTGTAGATTAGAGGATTGTAATTAATTGGCCAATTGGCTAATTGTCCTGTTTCTTAATGAGGGACCACCGAGAGACTGATGTCTCCTCTTGCACAGTGACCTTTTTCACGCCGGAGACACTGCCAATTTTATTCTGCCAGTATATTCAGTCCAATGCTCAGCTATGCTGTAGGCTAAAGAATATCCAAACATAAAACGTCCCAAAGAATTATTCTATTGAGGTTCAAAAAAATGGGAATAATGGGAAAAAATACGGCTGGGAAATCGTATCACCTGTTGTTAGCGGCTAGCAGAGAGGATTAGAGTGAAATTACACTAAGTACCTTGACACCTCTAATGCAGGCAGAGAAATTAGAGTTTTCACATGAGACTGACTGTTAAAGCTTTACAAAGATTTCAGACGTACTGAGATGCAATAAAAGTGAAGTGACATTCACACTGGGAGAAGCCGGTTTGATTTTAGGCACCTGTAAAACGGACGTGGCAGGTGTAAAGAGGGATTGGGTCATGCCATCATGATCTATCAAAACCGATCTTATATCATTATGCTTGCAGCTTTCCAAAGTAATATGTTCCATCCCATCGAGAGAGATTACACTGCTTGCTTTGTGATGAAGTGCACGGGACCATCATCACTCTAAAAAATGAATTATAAGAATGAATGAAAAAAATATTGGAAAAGGAGAAAAAATCTATAGAAATTGGGATATTTATATAATGATATGGATCCCTAAAATGTTAAACATGTGTAGTATTCATGTTAAAAATTAACCAAAATTAAAAAACTTTATTTAAAAAAAATTACCAAACTATATATATATATTTTCATGCAAAATATACAAAGATTTAATTTTAATTTATATATACAGTGGGGCAAAAAAAGTATTTAGTCAGCCACCAATTGTGCAAGTTATCCTACTTAAAAAGATGAGAGATGCCTGTAATTTTCATCATAGGTACACTTCAACTATTAGAGACAGAATGAGGTCCTGGGATTTTTGCTCACCGTTCTTGTGATCATTTTGACCCCACGGGGTGAGATCTTGTGCCCCATCGAGGGAGATTATCAGTGGTCTTATATGTCTTCCATTTTGACACCAAGCTGCTTACCTATTGTAGATTCAGTCTTCCCAGCCTGGTGCAGGTCTATTTGCATATCTAATTTATCTAATTTTGTTTCTGGTGTCCTTTGACAGCTCTTTGGTCTTGGCCATAGTGGAGTTTGGAGTCTGACTGTTTGAGGTTGTGGACAGGTGTCTTTTATACTGATAACGAGTTCAAACAGGTGTCGTTAATACAGGTAACAAGTGGAGGACAGAGGAGCCTCTTAAAAAATAAGTTACAGGTCTGTGAGAGCCAGAAATCTTGCTTTTTTGTTGGTGACCAAATACTTATTTTCCACCATAATTTGCAAATAAATTCTTAAAAAATCAGACAATGTGATTTTCTGGATTTTTTTTCTCATTCTGTCTCTCATAGTTGAAGTGTATCTATGATGAAAATTACAGGCCTCTCTCATCTTTTTAAGTGGGAGAACTTGCACAATTGGTGGCTGACTAAATACTTTTTTGCCCCACTGTGTATATGTATGTATATATATGATGACTGTTTGAATCACGAATAGGAGAATCTTAGATTTGCTCCATTTCTTCAAAAGATTTGTCTTTTTTTTTAAACTGGCCTTGACAAAGGCATGTATTCAAATATTTTAATAGAAAAAACAAGCCTCACATCATTGATCCATAATCCGTGCAGAGAGGGGAAAAGTCCTTGAGAACATCTCGACAACACTGTTTGAATCACCTCTATACAAACACTGCATTATTGTACAACCTCCATTGAAATTCCATAACAAACAATGAGAAACAAGTGCCACAATACAGTCATAATGCAAATCTGTGAGGCGTGGACACTGTTTTCTTGATGTTAACTGTCTTTGTTGACAGCCAAAGCTACAGTGTTGCAGACTGTGCTATTATAACACCGAGGTCATAGGTTTAAAAGTAGCTTGGCATCATAATATATCAAAAACAGACAGTCTAGTCACAGTCATCCTGTCCTTCTTTCTATATGTGCCAATTTGGCATGATCAGACTTCTCACTGCGCCCTCTGTTAGCATTGACACAAGAAAACTAGCAGATATTTTCAGACTGACTATTTAACAGCATACCAAACAAAGGAAACAAGCAAACAAACTGGTGCCTGGTTGCCAGCCCACCTGAGGCTAAATGATAGACATCTGCTGTTCATAAACATCACACTAAAAAACACCCCTTCAAAACTCACAAATTTGTCAAGAATCCTAGTATTTTCCAAATCAAAACACAGAGGAGCTAGCTGCTTGAATGACACCTCAATCTTCCATTTTGTGAATGTTTTCATCTCAATGGATAGCTCGGTGTTTACATGCGTTTTTGTACTGAAATATGGAGGAAAATACAACACCTCTCATGTTTTGGTGTCCATCCATTTGGTCTACATGTTCCCTGTGCTTAATCAAGAAAATAACAGGGAGAAATATACACTGTTCAATTGAGCAGTTGTTAAAAGCATATGGAGGAGGGTGTTGATCAGGTGACTTAATCTAGCCAATGAGAGGAGTTGGATTTTCCAAAATAAAGGATTTATATTGAAATGATCACATTTTCATTTCATTTTCAGAGGGTCTGAAAACATAAAACAAAAAAACAATGTTATATAAAAGAGGTGAGGTAAAAAAGTCCTTGCAATGATACGTCATCTACTATTAATATATCATAATAGAAATTAGAGTTATAGAAAGACACAGTTTTGTATTTTTATTTAAATGTAATTATTTACTTTTTCACAACATACCTGTATCCTTCACAGAGGTGACTTTGCATTCAAAATTCAATAAATATATACATGTATTTACACTACCAAACGTTTGGGGCCAGTAAGATTTTTGTTAAAACATATATTAAGCAAGGATGTATTAAACTGATCAAAAGTCACGGTTCATGGGCTCAAGCCCCTGCCCCTTTTGTCTCAAAATGTAATGTGCCCCTCCCTGGTAATAGTAAATAATATTTATTACTATCATTATAAATTAGCCGCGCAAGTTTTCAAACTACACGATCAGCAGGTAAGCTAATACAGAAAATTTATATTTATCCTATACCACCATTTATCCACCACGTGCTACCATGCAAGTTATGCTTAGTTATAATAAAAGCATAACTCGAGTCTTGAGTTCAGCAGCAGCATTCTGAGTCTGACAATGTCATTCAATTTGTTTTTATCCAAGACCATAGCACGTCCTCGTGTTATTAGCTCGGGGAAATAAATGTAGTGAAATGAAATGAAAAAGTCCATGTCAAACTCTAAATTGTATGGAATTTATATAGCCTATTTGATATCATGGTAACACTTGCATGAAGGTCTCATTTGTAAAGTTAATGTATTAACCTACATGAACTAACCATGAGCAATACATTTGTTATTGTATATTAATATTTTAATCTTTGTCAATGTTAGTTAATAAAAATACAGCTGTTCATTGTTTGTTCATGTTACTTGACACAGTGCATTAACTAATATAACGTTACAACTTTTGATTTTAAAGGGTTAGTTCACCCAAAAATGAAAATTCTGTCATTAATTACTTACCCTCATGTCGTTCGACACCCGTAAGACCTCCGTTCATCTTCGGAACACAAATGAAGATATTTTAGTTGAAATCTGATGGCTCTGAAAGGCCTCCATTGGCACAATGGCACTTTACACTCTC
The DNA here is from genome assembly GCF_949357685.1 of Gobio gobio. Lineage (NCBI taxonomy): Eukaryota > Metazoa > Chordata > Actinopteri > Cypriniformes > Gobionidae > Gobio > Gobio gobio. The sequence continues at coordinate 34,954,505 of NC_137111.1, read as the reverse complement.
AAGACCCTTAAAAGGTACTAAAGACGTTGTTACAAAGTCCATCTCACTACAGTGGTTCTAAAATAACTTTATGAATCGGCGAGAATAGTTTTTGTGCGCAAAAAAACCCTAAATAACGACTTACATAGTGATGACGATTTCAAAACAAGGCATCATGAAGCTTCAAAGTGTTATGAATCAGCTGCTGACTGCTGAAATTTGTCGATTCAAACCGCTGATTCGACTCGCTGATTCATAACGCTTCGAAGCTTCATGATGCCTTGTTTTGAAATCGTCATCACTATGTAAGTTGTTATTTGTCGATGTGATGTCGATGTGCTCTATGTGTCGATGTGCTATGCATTCTATTTGTATCAATGTCTTTTCATAGAATGCCAAGGAAATATGGAATATAAGAATGGTTTTAACCATATATTGAAAGCCAGTGGGGAACTAAATTGACCCCCCCCCCCTTTTTTGTTGTTAAAATATTTAAAAACACAACAGACAGACACGTACTGCTTTAAATACAGGTGATTTATGTCATAAATAAATGCATTTAAATTATGTAAAAAATACATTTGATTCTTGTTATTTTTTAGTGCCCTTTTTGGTCCTTCTGCCCCTGCCCCTGAGGAGGTCTGTGCACGCCACTGTTCCTGAGCACCAAAATCAGCCTGGTTTCTGAAGGATCATGTGACACTAAAGACTGGAGTAATTATTCTGAAAAATCAGCTTTGCCATCACAGGAATAAATTACATTTGAAAATACATTAAAATAGAAAACAGTTATTTCAAATTGTAATGATTTTTTATTTACAATACTTCCATTTTTGTTTTTTTGCCTCAGTGATCATAAGATACATCTTTCAAAAACATTACACAAACTTAAAGACGCTAAACTTATATAATAATTATCACAACAAATTGCATTTTTTCAAAAACATCGAATGAAAGCCTGAAATGTGTTTGAGTGAGCTGGAAATTCCTTTGGAAGGAAAATTACTAATATTCCTAATATTCTCTTCATTGAACATCTTCCTGCTGAAATTTCACTAACCACATTTAGCACAGAGCAGCTTTCCCTAATGTGCATCTAAATCCATCCACTTCAATTCTTCGGCATGCGTTCAATTATCAGAAACAGCATAGAGGAGGAAGATGCGCATTTAAAAAACACAAAAAGTGTCAGCAAGGTGCCGGAAGAATAAACATTTATGACGGTGAAGAAAACAGAGAGAAAGTGTGCGAGAGAGCAAAATAGGAAATAGAAAAAGGCAGGCTGCAACTTGCCCCACATTTACAAAGTGGATTATCATGGTTTAGGATGGTGATTTGAGTCTCTGGGAGTTGACACATCACAGATGTTGCTTTTGAAGAGACCTGTTAAGGCTTGGTGGGAAGCCACTCAGCCTCCCAGCTTCCATCGCCTCCCTCCGCCCAGATTGCTGTGATTTTGGGCCGTGTTTAGGTGTAAACACCATTACATTTTGTCAGTTTGTGATACTGTTTGTCTGGCCTGCAAAATGACAAGCTCTTACACGGGAACCAGTAAAAAATGGTGAAAACTCTCTGCTCCTGAAATCCCGCCACCCCTCTGACACATTAGAATTTATGAGCTGGTAATTCCCGCCGGAGTAATTTGGCTGGTACAGGGTCCAGCGGTGCTCCGACTGGGCTTTTATGTTAGAGGAAAGGCAGGCAGACAACTGACTGATTGACTGTATTACTCCATGTTTAGCAGCGTATTTGAGAGTAAAAGTGCTCAGGAGAGCAAGAGAGAAACCTGCTCCCCTGCGGGCCTGAGGTTGTGTCGTATCAGCTTAAACCAGAAAATCTGGTACCGCCAGATGGGTAGACTATATGAACAATGTAAAGACTGACTAATGAGGCATTTACAGATCAACATACACACTGACTCATGCCAGTCGTCCTTAACAAACATCCGAAAGTTCAATTTGTCAAGCCTTTCAACAGATCAGTGCTTTTTGTTGGTAATTATCTGACAGGAGTTACACAACCGACCACTTATTTTAAAACAAATATTTTAAGATGGGAAAAGTTAATGCTATAAGTAATGCAGACAGGCCCAAACTGCATTTTAGTTGACTTTATTCACTTTTTTTCACATAATAAAATGTATTTTTATAAGATACTTATAAAAAATTCACAAAATATTCAAGTCAGAATAGCTTAGGGGACACTGAGAGTAATGGTAGTCCTCACAAGCATAAAATATTTTCCTCGTGAAGCCATTTTATTATTAAGTTACTATTCAGTTTTCCCTCTTTTGTTCATGTTTATTGAAATTCACTAGTGTAAAAGAGTAGGAGAGAGTATATGGAATATATTCAGTTATATCTTGCTTCTCCGAAGGTGCAGCACATGATAGCTTGGCAGGATTTAAAGGGAGTTCACCCAAAAAAAGAAAATTCTGTCATCATTTACTCCCCCTCAAGTTGTTCCAAACCTGTATGAATTTCTTTCTTCTGCTGAACACAAAAGAAGATATTTTGAAGAATGTCAGTAACCAAACCGTTGATGGGCCCCATTGACTTCCATTTTTTTCATACTATGGAAGTCAATGGGTCCATTAACTGTTTGGTTACTGTTTGTCTTCAGCCGAAAAAAGAAATTCATACAGTTTTGCAACCCAGTTTTTTAAATTCTTTAAAATTTTTGGGTGAACTATCCCTTAAGGCAGGGATTCCCAAACTTTTCAACTGAATCCGGTTGATTTGATATTTACTTGTAGTACCCCCCTAATATTTAATTATTTTAACATCCTCTGATGTTGGCTAATGGTCACATGATGTATTGTTTCATTTTCATTAACTCACAAAACACCAGCAGTTCCCTCAAAAAACACCAGGGGTTTACGAACCCCAGTTTGGGGAACCTTGTTTTAAAGGAAGTAAATTCTTTGTAAAGAGACATAACTAGAACCTGCATGAACTAAAAATCTAATGTAAGTGAATTTTTTTTTGCCAGTGCAATTTATCCGATGGATTATCAAGCAGTCTTATGTAATGTAGTGGCTAGTAACATAAATAATTTAGTACAATATTTTATGATTTTTATAATATTATAATAATAATACACAAATAAATAAATGATTTATACGTTTCTCATGTTACTTATGATTTATATGTTACTCATGTTACTTATGATTTATGTTACTTAAATTTGTTCAACCCAGTAATATTGTTTAGGATAAAACACTAAAGCAATATGCCAAAGGTCAGGACTGAAGCCAAAAAGATGCTTTGTGTTGCTTAACAATCTGTGCATTTTAATGAAAGTTCCATAAATCTCTTGATATATGAAGTCATTCCTTATTGCAGTTCTCTAAAGAAATTGCCCACTTGCACTAATCTGTTTTGTAAACTTCATCAGTTACCTTTGAATTTCTCTTTGCTTTCTCTTAGCTTTGGCTCAGGTCCTTTCACCTCCTTTTCTTTTAATTGTCCTGTTCATGTCTGATTTCCCCTCGTCCTGCACCTCAGGGTGTCATCTGGCCTTTGTTCACCTGATCCAGGACACGTGGCACCAATCAAGCACACAATGGAACACACAATAGGGCCTGATGGGGACCATCCTAGAGCTGAGAGGCTCATTTGACACCTTGCCACGTGCAGGTTTCCCCTATAAACCAAGTGCTTTGCCAGATTAACTTACTGTTCTCTCCTAAAGCTTCAGAGCAGGGTGGAAGCCCCAGTGGAAGCTAACCTTGACATCTGGCTTATGTTAGGTCAGGTTCAGACAGAGCTTGAGCCATAAGGAGGGGCCGACAGCCACCTACGCCTGTTGTAGCTCATCCATGTGTTGAATTTCACTTGTCGAACATCTTGTCACAGAAATTGCTGCGGGTGTTTCTCTCTGAATGGACGTGTGCCGTGTGTCACCGATCCTGCGCCATGACGCCCATCCATTTTTAACACCAGCACAGATGAACTGTGGGTGGCCTCCACCTGCACGCGTGTTCCGGCAAACACACGCGCCGTCCGGTGAGCTCGAACCACGGCTGTCCGTCCTGTAATTTATGATCACAAGCCGGTGCTATCACGTATCATATAAAACCCTGTCCTTTGGGCTTCAGAGTGACGCGTGCCACGTCCACTGGACACTAGACAAAACGAAACAGTATCTCGCAATGAATGTTGAAGTTATTGTTTCAATTAGAGCAGATGAAGATGAGACGTAAACCTACGCCAGGACATATACAGGGTTGGTCATTGCTAATTCATGAAAAGTGAGCAAAAAAAGATGCTCCTCATGTATTTTTAAGGGTTATGTTGCATATTGTGGGCCGATATCAGAATACGATATACACTTGACTTGACCAAAGGAAGATCGCCTTTCTGATTCAAAGGGGAAAACATTACGCTCTAATGAATGTAACTACTGGCTTTTAGATGTCCTTCAAAAAGGGTAATTAATGTATTACCAGTCTAAAATGATCCACAGTGCACCTCATTAAACATTACACCTTCCACCATCTGTGTCTAATGCTGCATAATCATTAACTTTAGTGGTACAAAGTGGAACATTTACAATGACCCCAGGAAGTATTTGGACACTTAATTCACATTTAAACATGTACAAATGTACATTATATAATACATGCTTATTGTTTTCCAGCATGCCATAGAAACATGCGGAATAAATGCATACATACATACATACATATACTGTAATGACATAGTAACACACACATTATTTATATAATATGTGTGTTACTATGTTATTACAGTACTCAAAAGAAAAAAGAAATCCATATAAACCTGAATTATTAAAATAAATAAATAAATAGTCTTTATTGACAATTCAGTCTCTGCCTAAAAACACTAAGCAAAGCTGTCCAAAGAAAAGGACATAATCTGGAATCATTGAGCATGGAAATATCTAACTTGCAAAGCAAGACCCCACAAACTTTCCCTCACTATCATTTGCACATTTACAGATTTGTTATACTTTAGCTTTGTTAAACTTTTTAACCTGTTTAAATGCCCAGCAAAGGTCATTGCATTTAACAAATTATCTTAACTGAAAGAATGCATGTATTTTTTTTCTTCTTTTCGGCCTAACTTATGGACTACACTTAAAAATTAAGCTTTTTATATATATATATATATATATATATATATATATATATATATATATATATATATATATATATATATATATATATATATATATATATATATATATATATATATATATATATATATATATATATATATATATATATATATATATATAATTACGCATTTCAACACAAAATTAAATATGAATGAATCATAGGTCTTGTACAGTTTCATTAAAAAAATTAAGGTGATAATAAAAAATAGTGTGTATATTTTATTAATTAAATTGTGATTCAGTGTTGCATAGAAAACAGAGAACATTTCACTAAAAAACTAAGAGATACATTTTCCAAATTTTTTTGGAAAGGAAACTAGCAGTTTTGAGGCTTGAATTGAGGAACCGATTAAGCGGATAAAATTAAGGGGGAAAAAGGCTACCTATTTATTTTGAGATAATTAGTTAAATTATGCGGTTTTATTTAGAGACACCATTGTTAGCATGCTTTACATATGGTTGGAAATGGAGAGTAAATATTGAAATGAAGTTTTTGAGTGAAGGGAAACATTTGTTCATGTTTAATGATCAGTTATGTTTGACATTTGAAAGAGTTTCTGTGATGTTGACATTTTGATCTTTCCCATTGTGCAGAAGAGTAGAGCTTATGGTTAGGATATGAATAACTGCTTGTGCTAATAATATGAAGTATTTTGCTTTGTTCAATGAGCATTACCTTTGATAATGCAAGTGCAGTAACAAGTTTGTTTCAACTTGTGCTGTACTAGTAGCATACAGTCTTTTAATTGTACAACATTACTCAAAGTCAAATTCAAACAGCTCATTTCCATTCACTCTAAATCCCACACTTTTGAGAGTCAACTTAAAATAAAAAAAGCACATTTCACTAATAATATGAAATTAATTGTGTCATAGACTAAATAACTTCAGAGATTTTACACAATTTATTCAGGTAGATTCCATTAAATAAATCAAGCCTTAAAAACTATTCAAAAATATTGTGTAATATTGTTACCATAATTTAAGTAAATAGCACACAATTATTATTTATTTTATTTTTTTTACAGTGAATTAATAGTAAAATTCCATCAAATTGAATTTAATAATCCTTATGTAAAATATGTAAGGATTATTCAATTAAAATATGTAAGGATTATTCCATTTAATTTGATAGAACTTTACTATTAATTAAAACGCGTAAATCTTGAAAAAAGAGGTATACTTTAATGGTTTACTATTCACCTGTAAACCTTATAAATAAAACTAAACAGCTAGTAATCGAAAAGCTCTCTGAATACTTTTAAGCATCTGTCTAGCACAGCGCATTGTTTCAAGCTTCCTAAGACGGACTGTGTCTTATTGAATGAACTACTGGAAATCCTTGCTTTGACAAGAGTTCTATTTCAATGGGGGATTCTGTTCATCTACATCTCATTGCGTCTGAAAAAGCTCCATTTTCATCCAAATCTGAGTATCTCTGTGGAGGCCCCTGGGCTGATTGTAAAGGGGCCGGTCTTGTGAATGAAGAGCAATGATACCGCTCCTCGGAAGGAAGCGATGGTAAACAGCTTGAGTGGCACTTGTACATGCAGCCGTTCACATACACACACTCCTGTTACTCATAAACAAATGAGGTGAGAAGTTTAACAAGCTACCTTGTCACTAAAGAGGCTATTTTATTTGTTTGGGTGGGCATGAGAATTTCCTTCCCATTAATTTCCCTGAAAGAAGCAACATCCGTGAGGTTTGCAGTGTAATGCAAATACAAAGCTAAAATCCCTCAGCTTGGAGAGATAATTGCAATTTTCATTTAATGAACATGTTGATGTGGACACCAGCAGCTCGCACTAAAATAAAGACACACTGAATGCAGACTGATGCTTTTGTGGTGAAGAGCAATTGTTGGCTAATAATATTCGAGTTTTCCCAGGTTGGAGTGTGAAAACATGTTGTTCTATGTATATCAAAGCAATAAAAGACACGTCATGAAGTACAGGAGATTTATTGAAATAGGCTGTACCGTCATTTTCCCCCTTTTGTATGGTAGCCACATACACAGACAATACACTCAGCTCTCTCTTCTACACTCATTCATGCCGCATGCCAAGAATGCAAAGACAGACGTGTTTACTTCTGGATGAATTATCAAAAACTACATCTACGCAAAATGTTTGACCGCCCAACAGGAAAGTGTCTCGTTGAGAAAAGTCCTCACCTTGCCTATGATTTTTATGAAACCCTAAGCAAATTCCTAGGGTAAAATTCTATATTCTAAGTAGTGTTATTTACACACTGTTGGAAATTCAAGTTTTTGGAGGAGGAGGAGGAGGAGAAGAAGCATTTTAAAGGAAGGAGTGTGTGCAGAAAGTAGTTTACATCAATGGAAACATACATGATGTGGAATACTGAAAAACTGGTAACTTATTAGATATGATTGCAGCACCAGAGATGAATGTATACAAGACACCAAATAAAATAAAAAAAAGATATTCAAATATTATTTTCTATTCTAACTTTGCGTTGATACTGTGGCTTTCATATGTTTTAATTTTACGTTTGTCTTGCTACTATCCTTTATTGCGGAAAATCACAAATATAATCTTTTTTTCAACTCAGATTTTTCAAGTCTCAATGAAGCTATGTAATTCATCTAAACCATCTGTTGGAAAAATCGCAGGAAAATAGCAGCATACAAAAACATGATCGCTGTAACACATAAGCTTTAAATAGCTATAAACATAGCTAAATAAACAACGATACATTTAAAATCAAAGATCAACAGCCATGAGAGAAGCAGAAAGTACATTTTGTAAAAACAAAATAGGGAAAAAATAGGTAGTCTAAACTTTTGGACCATTAAATCAATGAATATTACCAAAAAAATGGTACTTATTAAAAAACAAATGTCACGTGACTGATATATTTACTTGTCTTGATAAATCAACCACAGTGAAACCATGTAGGTGTCAACCATTATTCTGTTAATAAGAATGAAGGCAAAATGTCAGCTGTATATACTGTAAAAAAGTGATAAAAGAAGTGCTAGAGAATATCTACACAGGGTGATCAACACTGTTTGTGAGATTACAGACATTGCTGATTGGTCAAAATACATTCAGAGTACCACACAGAATTGCTCTGGAGAGAGATGCATAGCAGTTCCAGCTCAATGAGACAAAACGGAGAGGAGCAGGAAAGTGCTCGGCTTAATATGATAAAAAATACAACAATACGTACTGTTCATGGGAGGCAACACTTCTTAACCGCCTGACAATAAGATCTACATCGTTTTGAACCTTATTTGATCGAAAGCTTGAGAAGAAAATGAACGCATAGTGCATAGAAGTCCAGATCTAAAACCAAAAATTGGGGCTGGGATGTTGAGTAAGTAAGAGCAAACTGTATTATAACGAAACTTAGCTCTTTAGCAAATGACTTTCCTCAACTGAAAATCACATTCAATGGAACATTTTTGGCCGTTGACAAAAATAATGATGAAAAATCATTAATAAATAACGTAATTGAGCCCAGCGTACAAGATATTTGTGAAATTATAAATGACACATTTATCCATATTAAAAATACGGAGAGAAATTATACAGAGAAAAAAAACAACTAAAGTCCAGCATAAAACCTAGAAATTTAAAATCATAAAAAAACAGGCCATTAAATTAGGTTAATGTCTTAATGTCAGCGTAACACTGTAAGTGGCACTGAATGATTTTAACGTGTAAAATCGATGTAAATCTCTCCAAATACATATTAAAGTGTAAGTCAAACAAAACAATGTATAGCTAGAATACAACACTTGCTCATCGTGACCCAATATAATAGAAAATGTGACTTCCTTTCCAGCTCAAGTAACCAGCACAGTGTTTTACCATGTTAATAAGAAAAACTACATCTGGGAAGCTGTCTGCAGAGCTATACAGAGAGCATACACTATTAAGTTTTCAAAAGATCAAAAAGGGGTATTATGGCCTAAAGAATTGCTCTGTATCAGTTTCGTTCTTTAACATTAAAAACTGTTAATTTTACAGTTCTGTAAACTAAATCACCATCACAATCATTCTAGTTTTCTCAAATGTAAATTTTTCAGTATCTGGTACAGTATTTCACTACACAGATGCTCCAGCATATCAGCCTAAGGTCCAAAAAAGATGCTCATCTACCAAGACCTACAGCCAGCCAATGTCATTTTCTCGTCAGATATGTACTAAAGATGATAGAAAACAAGAAAAATCACAGTAAACACTAAGAAGTGTCCTGCATTGGAAAAGCAGTACAATGTCAGAGTACTGCCCTGAAACGATAAAGCAATCTGTAAACAACTGTACTTTAGCTAGATTTTGTCTACATTACTCATTATTTTGTTGCAAGAAACATTCTATACATTGTAATCAATCAAACCGTCTGAAATGTTTTATAAAGAGGCCTTTTGAACTTCAGACTTCCCAAATGAATCATTATTTGCTGTGATTTTAAATTTGCATGTGCTAGACTTGCCCTGTTAAAGTTCAAATAGTTGCTAAAAGGGGCTATATATATATATATATAATACTTCTGTGCTTGACTGACCGACTTGGCTTAAGTTTAATCAAAAACCGTCAACACTTTGGTGTAGTCAACTGTAGGCAGTCCACACGTTTTGACACTGAAAATATTTAGCATCAGTACATTCCAGTTCAACTGAATGACATTCAGAATAAAGTCTTTGGAGACTGGCTGCTCTTTTCTAAATTTTTGTTGTCACTATACATCACAGAGGCAGTTTGTTTCCTGGACTTGTGTTAGTAGAGTTGCTTGTAAAGTGAACCGTGTTATTCACATACACAGTTTGCTCATTACAATCAAACTAAAAATAAATAATTAGTAGTGTACCAGTGTATCATTTCATAGACGTATGATCTGAAAAGTACCAAAAGGTACAAAAGGTACCACATTCTGCTACTAAAAAACGCTATAGCACGACCAATTCGTATGCATTTGTACGAGGTGGCTAATTCGTACAAATTCGTATGACCTCACTCATATGAATTTATACGATTTGTCTAAACCACAGTGATGGGTAGGGGCAGGGTTAGGGGGAGGTCATTCGTATGAAATCATACGAATTGGGCAACTCGTCAAATATGTGCGATTTGGCAGAAAGTGAGGTCGTACAAATTCGTACGAATTAGCCATCTCGTAAAATACATACAAATTGCTGTGAGATCGGGTTGAACTAACCTATCAATATGGCACCAAACACATGCCAATAATATCAGTCTGATCACTAGGAGAGTTACCCTGTCAAACCCAACGTGGTCTTTTAGTAAACCAATACGCCTTGGTGCCAAAACATCCAGTAAACATTCACTTCTATGTCCCGTGGTGCCATCAATCCAAGTGTTTCCTTGCTTCACCACGTATTTGTGTAGGACAAACACATACGTCAATTGATCTGGTACAGCTTTTGCAGTGTGAATTCAGTCACAGCAAAGGCCTCACGTGGACAGTCCACCCTAGTGATAATTGCAAAACACAATACTTCTAAGAGTATTAAGTGCTGAATTCTGTTATACTGACTGATTTCAAAGTAAAAGTCAACTTAAACACAGTTATTTTCGGTACAAACATAACATCGGTCTCCTCGAACAAAAACGCCGCTCTAAACTATAAATGGCTGCTTGTGAATATTTTCAAAAACGGTTCCACTCACAAGTATTAGTGAATAGCTCACAGGATTCTTTAAATAAAAAAAAAATCTAAGTAAAGTTATGGAAAAATCTAAAAAGGCCGTTTGGCATCTCCACATTTAGTGGCCATCTTTCTTCACAATATATCCGGTTGTTCTTGCAAACCTAGAGTAACTGAATGACATGAAATGTGTCCGCGTGCGAACGAATACACTTGTGTTCTGTCACAACCGACATTGCAGTGTCCTTTTACAAGCAATACATATTTTGCCAGAAATCTTAAGTTAGAATACACTTCTGAGATCCTTTACTTCTTCGAAATCTTCCCAGCTTTTCTCTTGGGCTCATAGGGTGTTCTCAGGATGCTGGGTGTCTCTTCCATTACCCTGACCAGCAGGTTATCAATGTAGTCCTCCAGCTCCCGAATATGAGCATCTTTCTTTCTTACCACCTCTTTCTGCTTGATGAGCTCTTGCACAACTTCCTGAAAGGAGAGATTGCTGTAGGCCGCCATACTCGTATGCAGATGTTCAGGCTCCTATGTGTGAGGAAGAATAGAAGACATATGATTGTTAAATGTACCCTGTATTAAATATAGAAAAATACACCTCTTGTCCATTCATTTAGAAAATACTACTTGTCCATAGAATGCTGAGCATTCAAACTGTTCCCTGAAGTGCGTAAATCACTCGGGCTTCTTTTAATCTATAATTTGATCTTTTTGTTACATTTCCAACATGAAATAATACGTTCGTTTAGACACTTCAGAATGGTTTGTAAATGGACAAAGCAACAATTCCACATAAAGTAGTAGCTGGACAAAGAAAACTAGGAAAAAATAAATAAACATGTTAATGTTTCCTTCAATACAGAACTCACTTGATAAATGAGCTTTTATTAAAGATGTTGCTCTACCCGTTCAAGCCTCAGTTCTCTCAAGCAGAGTGATTATGTGTTGACATGAGAAGTGTCTGCATCTGACTTCACCATGATATTGAGGGAACGGCAATTTAGAAACATTTGCTCATCTGCTATCACGCGTCTGACAAATTCACACGTTTTGCTGTCAAGGTGAAAACAAGCACTAAATGCAGTCAGCTGATAAAATCTCTCAGCAAGCTTATCCATTTCACTGTTGTCAAAATATGAGTCTGTGTCTCTCAGTCATGCTTAATTACTGACGCTTAGTTAATTACAATAAAACTGCCACCCAAAATCAACATCAACACAACAGGACACAGACCTAAAATGTATCTAATTACCAACCAATCCAGAGAGCTCCAGAAATGAAGTACTCGCACCAAATCTACTCTGATAAGGTTATCTGGGTGTTTGAGGAAATGAAATTTAAGCCCTTAATATTTTTTTTAAGGCAAATTATTATAATAATATTTTGGGTCATTAAATAAGGTTCTAATAGGGACTGTAAATAACATTGCTGTGATTAGTTCAATGGTGATTAGTATGGAAGCTTGTTTCCGCCAATGAATAAAAAAAAATAAAAAAAAACTCAGAATTGCATACTATAAATTTGCAATTGTGTGTTATAAAGTCAGAGTTGTAAGCAAAAAAGTCAAAATTGTGGGATATAAACTTGCGATTGCGAGAAAAAAAGTCAAATTGCTATTCTGACTTATTTTATTGCGAGTTTACATCCCGCAATTGACCGTTCACAAAGACCAGCCCCCTTTAGTTACTGTTGCTATGCTTTAGTTACTGCTGCTTCTTTCTAGTTCATTTACAGTATCACATAAACATGAATGAACTTCAGAAGGAATGTTGTTTCAACCGCGGAAAGACGTCAGTACACACCGCTTTTCAAATTCAAGTCCACTTACGTTAATCTACGAACTCTCTTGACTGCCTTGACTGGATTCGTCGGATGGCGGATTATGATTGGTCAGATCGCCTGTCAATCAAACTCCCGGCGAAGGGTGAATTGCAAGTTTATATCTCGCAATTCTGACTTTAAAACTTGCAATTGCTAGCCTAGAAATCTAGACGCACCCTAGCGGCAGAAAATTTATTTTGCCGCGAGTGTAGTCTAGCAACTCTCGGTAGACCTGAGAGCTGGAAAAACCAAACTCTGGTCAGGCCAATCACAGCGTGTGTAGAGTCGGTGGGCGGGCTTAACTCCTTAAGCTTCATGAGCACGTGCACGGGTTGAAGCGCTATTTTTAGCACGAGTGTATTGTTTGTTAATAGATTTAACGTAAAAAAACATCATTAATCTTGACAAACTATATATCATTCTAAAGGTCTAAACCTCAAGCATCGAGGACAGACCACTGTTTTTCAGTGAAAAGCTTATAACGGCTGTATTTTTACATCAATGTAAGCAATACACATCAACGATTTTATAAATAAAAACAGAGCACATACCTTTTGTGTCCTAATTACAAGCCACACACGCATCCACTGCTTAAAAATCCAGAATGAATGGAAAGGTGAGGGTCCACTGAATAACATCCCATAGAGCATTTTTAATCCAACGAAACGATAATGGTGTAATATTGATGGTTAATCCTTTGTTTACATCGCATTTCCGCGGAGCGGAGTATCATACTAGACTGTTATGCAATAAAATAATGCACCAAAAACAGTCTCCCGGTAGCATAAAGTGGCATGGGTTTAAAGCTTAGAATGTTACGAACATATTACAACTAACCCCACTCAAAAACATGCAAAGATAGCCGCGATATAGTCAAAAATATCCAACCATACCATTCGTTTTAGGTGATGTCATGATGTGCTCATCCAATGATATTGTCTGTTTATCTGGAGCCAATAAAAGCATTGAATCGTCATGACTGACAGAAAATGTAGCCAATGAGCACACGATTCCAACGAGACCTCTCATGTGTGTATTTGTCACATGGGCGTGAATATTTATTCATCTGAATGTGCCAATGTGGCGCTATCTCCCACGAGATGCAGCGAGTTTGACACTCCCCCATCTGACAGCTAAAAGCTAACGCGCTAGTAAACAAACAGACGGTCTCTTTGTAGTAACTGTTTGCTAATCTTACTAACTGGACGGAATGTATTATCCAATGGATCGTCAAAAGAAGTTTTTATTGTGCTGAAGATGCTTTATTTGAGCTCACTCGAAGCAGCGATGTGAAAAAGGAGAGTCAACACAGCGATGACGGTGCTTGTTGACAGAGAAGTTGATCCAATAACATACCGGTGAGTTGCTATGTGTAGTTGTTTATGTATATTGAGAATGTGTGTGAGAATGTATTTATTTTATTGTTTCTGTGTGCTAGAAAAAATGCAATATACCAGTATGCATTATACATATGCTGATATTTTGCATTTTTCCTAGCACACATGGGGAAAAAGTATATATAATTTTTCCCCATGTGTGTGTAAATAAAACATATATATATATAACACATGTAATTGTTTATATATATATATATATATATATATATATATATATATATATATATATATATATATATATATATATATATATATATATATATATATATATATATATATATATATATATATATATTGAGACTGTATTTATTTTATGTTTTTCCTGTGTGCTAGAAAAATTACAATATACCAGTATAGATTATACATATACTGATATTTAGCATTTTTTCTAGCACACACAGAAAAAAAAAATATATATATATATAATATATAAAATGCATTTTTTTCTCCTGTGCTACAAAATCAAATTGACGAAAAAAGAAAAGTTCTGGACGGCCGACCATCTGTGTGATTGTTGAATGCTCACTGTATCACCGGCCATTATATTGATTGTAGGACTGTGTGCGAATGTATGGGCCGCCGTCAATATGAATGCTCACTGTATAGCCGGTCGTTAGATTGATGCTTGGGCTGTGTGAGAATGTATAGGCCGCCGTCAATATGAATGCTGTCTAACCGACTGCCCATCAGTTTCATTGTTCATGGGATGGCCTGTAATTAGAGTGAATGATGACAGTGTGATTGTTGATTGAATGGGCAAACTATACAGAAATAGGACATGCAGTGCTAATTCTCTTTCCTTTCCTTGCCATTCTACAGGCATCAGGTTGAGTCTTCAGATGAGCTATGGCATCCAAGCACCAGCCAACCAGCAGAAAAGAGAAGAAAGCTTTCAGATTCTTCAAGATCTGCACTTGCTGTTGTAGACCTGAATCCGCCAGTAAAAGGCCAGTAAATGTTTTTTTTTTTTTACATTTGCAAATTGTGTGTGTTTTTATAGCTATATATTTATATTATATTGTTATTTATATTACTAGTTATATTTATAGTTATTATACTTATATTACTTGTTGTATTTTCAGTTGCAAAGAAGTTTAGCTCTTTTTTATTAATATTTCATTTTTATTATATTTTTATAAGTTCTGTTGTACAAATAAATCACTAATACAAAGTCTTATGGTTCTGCCTATTATTTTATAGTTGAAAAAGCATTCAAGCATCATATATGATGGCTAAAACAGCTTGCAGTACACTTCATAACATTAGGTTATCAAGTCTCCTGTAGGTTTCTTGGCACCTGGACATATTCTTAGAAAAAAGCATGCAGGAACCCCATTTTTCATGATATCTTCGTCAAATTTTAAATATAAACTGATGAGACTTTTGCCTTTCAATTCATTAACTAACTGGATTCCTCCAGGCTTATTTTCATATATTTTTACATCAAATAATAAAGTGTTCATTGTAGCACAAATCATCTTCAAGACACTTCAACTTCTATAACTGTTTGTCTTTCTAAGTTTTTTTCTACTTTAATGTTTGGGTAATAAACTGTAAAGTGTCTTCTTTTTAAAGATGTCTAAATTGTGCATGTAGTGCAAATTGTTTAGCAACTGCAATTGTTTTAGTTGGGAGATGTCATTTCTGGGGATGTGCCTCAAGCAGGCGGAGGGAGAAATGGAACAGACATAGTCTTGGAAAAAAGCTTGCAGGAACCACATTTTTCATTATATCTTCCTCAAACTTGAAATATAAACTGATAAGTCGTGTGGCTTTCAATCCATAACTGAACTGGATTCCTCCAGGTCTATTTTCATATATTTTTACATGAAATAATACAACATTCTGTGTAGTGCAAATAATTTTTGAGGCATTTCAACTATTATAATTTTTTATCTGTTTGAGAATTATCAACTCTGATTGCTTTTTAGTAGAGTCCCAGGTGTCTTCTTTCCAAAGATACCTTAATTGTGCCTGTAGCACACTGTTCTCAGGAGCTATAATTGTTTTAATTCAGGTAGGTCGTTTTCAGCTGTGAGCCCCAAAGTGGGGTTGCAGTTTAACAGGTTTAACATAATGACGGCACGTCACGGCAGAGTTGTGGAGGTTCTGCGTGCTACTCGTGAACAAAGAAGCTGACAAACAGCGGTCTTTTGAATCGGCTTTGGCCGCGACTCTGGAAGACTTGGAGTTAAGCTTTTATTTGAAAAAAGAACAAAGAACGGCACTGAAGTAATTCTTAAGAAAAGAAGATATGTTCGAAGTTTTGCCGACCGGATACGGCGAAAGTCTAACAACTAACGTTAGCTCGGCTTCACCTTCTTCTTTGCTCTGGTTGGTTATGGCGCTCATGGCGCTCTCCAATTGAATGCAGAGGGAATTTGAAATACAACCGTTTATCCCGCCCCTCGGATTGAGCCCTGTCAATGGTGAGTTTCCAGACCCAACATCTTGATGTTTTTCATCTTGTTCTTTTTACTCGCAATTGCGAGTTTATTTCTCGAGAAAATAAGTCTGAATTGCGAGATATAAACTCGCAATTGCAGGAAAGTCGATTGAGATTCTGAATATTTCTCACCATTCTGACTTTATAACTAGCAATTACAAGTTTATTTCTTGCAACTCTGAGAAAAAAGTTCTAATTGAGAGATGTAAACTCACAATTGTGAGAAAAAAACAAAACAGAATTGTGATATAAAAAGTTATCTTTTTTTCTTTCTTCCTGTGGTGGAAACAAGCTTCCATAGATTAAGGCTGCGCGACGCAAGTACAGAAAAAGTTTCAAAATAATAAATGCTGCGTCCCAATTCACATACTATCTGTACTAAATAGTATTCGAAAAAAGAATAAGTATGTCCCAAATCGTAGTATGTTGAAAAGAGCATTCCAAAGATTCCCAGATGGTCAGAATTTGAAGTGCAGATCGATTCGTACTCTAACGGCTGCCCACAACCCATTGCGAGATGGACTAGGATTCGATTAGAACTACAATCGCGGATAAAAAGTTTTAAAAAACTACAAACATGACGGTTATGTGAGTCCGACGGTTAAGTAGAGAGGGTTAGATAAAGAGGTTTGAGCGAGCAATTATCGGTATTTAACCAGACGAAAAGATATTTATTCAATATTATCCACATTATATTTCACCTGCAGCAGCATTGAGAACTTTTGTAATAATACGTTTGGCCATTAACTTTTAAATGCATCATTATATTTAAACTGCAAACACATGAGGGGAGTCTCTGCATTAAAGACCCACGAATGGCAGATCAACGTGCTACTACATTTCTCTCCGATACGGTAGGAAATTAAATTGAATGTGGAGGATTTGAACTGTGACTATGCTTAAACGGTGACGGGATGCACCTAACTAAGCAACAGAGTCCGTTATAGATGACGAAGTAGCATGTCTCAAAGCTTGCATACTCTTCTGCTACACGCTTAAAAGTATGTACTTTTTGTACTCACAAAAAGAGTACATACTTTTAGGTCGTAGTATAATTAGGCGAATTGGGACGCAGCAAAAATATAGAATACAGTATACAGGGTTCTTGCAGGTTTCAGAAAGTCAAATTTAAGACCTTTTTAAGACATTTTAAGACCATAAAGATTGAAATTTAAGACCTATACGACGATTTACCAAAATTATTTAAATCAAAGAAATAATTAAAAAAAGCAATGACATTAGTAACCCTCCACAGCCAACAATGTGCCAAATGCCCAAAACCTTAGGCCCAAAATGAAAATAGGCTAAAACAAACTTGCCCTCAAATAGAATAGATTACAAAACAGCATATTAATAGCCTAATAGAGATTGAACAGGGGATGCTCTAGGGAGATAGGATAAACTAGGGATGCACGATTTGGGGAAGATATCTAATTGCGATTATTCTGGTTAAAATGCAATTTTTTTTTTAAAGTGTAAAGTGTATGCATATAACATTTTATATATTAATGTTTATATATTAACGAGACTAATAATAATGATTATATTCAATAAATACAAATATTTAACAAAATTAGAAATATTACTATTACAATAATATTTTAATTATAAAAAAAATAAAAATAGAGTATTTAAGAATAAATATAACAATATAATAATAATACTAATAAAATAAATTTTTCTGTAAAATATAAATGTTTTACAAAAAAAAAACCTGCTGGGTTACCTGTTAATATGCAGACAGCCTATGACTAAAAATCATTAGAAAGGTCTAAAGATTTATTGTAAAAAATAAAATAAAAAACTAAGAAATTCTGTGCTTTTTATCTGTGATATAAATTTCTTAAAGTCTATGTATTTAATATGCAATATGAGCCTCTTATGCATCCACTGTGGGGGGAAAATTGTACATTAGAGAAAAACATATGGGTTGTCATATACATTTATTTAGAGAGAAGTATTATTTTTCATATTTGTTACCCAAACTTTCATTCATGCTGGAAGCCAGAGGGCGCCCTCGAGCAGAAACTCCACATTTCCCCCAGAGAAGTAATCCTTAGCCCTAATGTGAAGCTAGCGATGTAGGATAAACTGAAGATAGAAACGCTTTGACTGATGAAACGAAGACGAACTCAACTGCATCAAGCTATGGTGTATTTGAGTTATTCAAGCCTTCACTATTGTCATAATAATAAGGTATGCCGTGCGGATTGAGTGCAGACTTTATCACTGTTTAGAATAATATAAAACAATGCATGTCTGCCTCTTTCTGTCCAGAAAAATACAACGTTATTAATGCTGCCTTCACGTGCTATCGGAATTATCGTAAATACGAGTTTCCTAGGTAAAAATTGCACAGGAACGCCCTCTGATGTCGTGTTTACCACTGGGAAGTTCGGAAATAATTTTGATACCCCAATTCCCGAGATGGGCGTGTCATAAGCTTTAAACATGGTGGCGGGGAGAACTAGGCTACTGCTGTGGCAGGTGTGGTTTTATTGTTTTTTTTCCAAAACAGCTAGGTCGTCTTATCTTGACATTAATGTAGTACATATTTACATGTAAGAGTAATCATATGAAGCGTATTGTATGTTTGGTACACAGCGAAAATAGCCTGCATTTGACTGAAATTACAGAATCAGCAGAAAGCGGACTATCTGAAATGTTTATATGGTTGTCGGTGCATGGGACACTACATATGATGTTGGTTTTAATAAGATTTTCCCAATAAATAGGCATGAATAACCTGGTGTCCACCATGATTCCTGTTCACTCCGACAACAAAGCACTTGAATGCAACAAGCTCGTAATCACGACTTCTAAAGTGGGAATTAGGAAATTTCCGATAGCACCTGAAGGCAGCATAAATGTAGACGTATTTTGCGGGCAGGTAATTGCACTTATCACGGGATTTGTAGTTTTATCACCGAGTACGTGTACCAACACCCCCAGAAAGAACTACAACACACCGAACGAACGCTCTGAGGGCGGCGCAGCAAAGACTCTAGAGCAGGGCTCTGAACCGGTTCAAGGAACGAAACCGGAAACGAACGAAATTTTAAGAGGAACAAAAACGAAAACGAAATCAAAATCAATTTGAATCGTTCTGAACAGAAACGTTAATTTGAAATGGCCATTAACCGGTTAATAACGTTATTTTATCGTTCTCTTTAATATTTTAATTTGGCAGTGACCAATCATGAATAGAGTAGTCCAGCATGTGACGTTGACGGATCAAGCGTGAGTGAAATGCCCGCGCACCATCATCTATGAATCTACCGGTACGCAAGTCAGTGTGAGAGCGCGCATTTTCATGCCTCAAGTACATTTCTTTTCCCACTGAGGTCATCAATGAATGTGCAGGTATTGGAGGACATTCTTTTCGTACGTTTAAATAAGCAGTACGGACTTTAAGCTCAAATAGACTGATTTAGGCTAGTTTATGGATTTCGTTTAAGCCTGTCCAAGTAGGCTATAGCATCTATCAAACATTTTTCCTATAGTCTTTCAGATTGCCAATCCAGGACAGCTCTATGTTTTCTATATAGACGGTTGATGCTTCGTATTAAATGGTATGTTATATTGCATTAAATGATCAAGCTTTATTAGCTGACTGAATTTGATTATGGGATGCAAGGACGTGTTGCTTAGTGTTTGCTTTGAAATTACCAGTTGATTAAAAGAGCAATGGTTATCCAGTTTATTTATTCTTTATTCATGCAATTTTTAAAACAAGTCGTGTTGAAAAAAAGTTATGTACAAAGAATGTTATCACTCTTCTGAAAATAATTCGGCATAAGAGGGCACTTTCGATTGTCTAACGCTCCATTAAAACAGGTCCGCTGTTTATGCTTTGTAATTAATGCATGTATTTCTGTTGTATTTTTAAAAATTTTATGAAATAAATATTCAAGTTTAATTACCATGCGTATTATTATTATTGAGTGAAAAATAAGTAGCCTATATTTATACATATTTGTATAGGCTAAATTAAAATAACGTTATTAACTGGTATTTTTTCAAATCAAACCGTTTTCGGAACAGTAATGTTTATTGAGGAACGCAAAAACGGAAACGCTATAATATCGATTCTGCTCGGAGTGAACCGATTGATATTTTTTCCCGTTTTTAAGCCCTGCTCTAGAGCTCCGCTTTCGCCATTCGATACTTTTTTGCTACAGTGTAAAGTTAATAACTTTCTGCAGCCAGCATTTCTGGAAATGAACGAGGATAACACTTTTTTTTAAGACCTAACTAAATTAAATTTAAGACCTCGGGTGAAAATCTGGCCGTTTTTAAGACGTTTTAAGGCCTTAAATTTAAAAAATTTAATTTTAGACATTTTAAGACTTTTTAAGACCCCGCGGGAACCCTGAGTATAATTCTAGTTTTAAATAGTCAATATGTTTTTTTCTTCTTCACAAAATAAGTTTATGTTAGAATTTTTCACCACATTTATTCATATGTCCATCACTTGGACACTTTGCTACTAAAGTAACAAGTGAAAATTAAATTTACTTTCTCAAATTTAAAACCTCCACAAACAATATAGCACTTTTTACAGCGTTACATTTTGAAAAGTTAACTTAATACATTTGAATATTTTACGGGTAGCCATGTGTGATGATAAATAATATAATAAAACCTGTTTAAATGATCTGTTTTTATTAAAATACTATTAAAAGTGCAAGACTAATACTAAATTGTCGATATTCATACATTGCACTTGTTAGGAAATAATACTTTGCAGGAACAAGCCTCAACACTTTTAACCTGAAGCCTCTGAATCTGAACTGCTTCTGGGTTTCAACTTGATCCACCATATCAGACAGCTGTTTATACATGTGACACTTTGATTATGATTATCCTCCTTAGATTACGCTAATGAAAACAAAACATTCCTTCTCTTTTTCCCTGAGGAAACAGCAGAACAAATTTGACTCCATAAAACTGCCATTCTAAACGAAAGCAAAAATACAGTGGCCCAAAAAAGTATTCAGAAACATAAATCAAAACATGTGAATGTCATTGCATTAGATAACAAAACAGAATACCAAGTAGCATTTATTTTAAAGGAAAAGGTACACTTAAAGTACAGTTAAAAAGTCACTTGCCAAGAAAAACATTTGCTGAATGAATCTATTGTTTAAAAAATATAAGCCAAAAAGAATATGGATGCTTTGTGGTTTCTGGTAGTGGAATATTTTCCTAGTTAATGTGATGAATTTCACCCGTAGTGGACTTCATACATTCTCTAAAAGTCATAATTTCAAAACTGATACATTATATGTTTGCTGATGCCACTTGCATACATTAAAACATTTTATTTGTGCTTGAGTTGAGTTGAGTGTTTGGTAATGCTGGTCAACACAATCCAATCCAATGCAATCCAAAACAACACTTTCAGCGAACACTGAATCAAAGGAAAATTTAGAGAAAGAGATGCTGTATGAATTGCAAAACCACCAGGGCACAAGCTAGCGGGGGCAGGAAAAGAGCCCAGGAAATGACCATGAACTGGCAAGCAGCTGATGAGCAGATTTAGGCAATCAGGAGTGTGGGAGAGATAAGACTTCCACTTGGCATTCTTCAGTTGTCTCATTATGGGCACTAATGAGGGCCTTTGCGTTGAAAATCTAAAACTCCAAGTCCTTTGAAATGCCTCGGCCGACTCTCCCCCCACCCCCCCATCCTTTAATTAAGGCCTTAGAGTGCCAGAGACACTATTTCACGGACGCAGTGTTAACATAACCTCAAAAATGGGTGAGGAAAGCCATTTTCAGCAACGCGTCTCCAGTTTCAACATCACTTCAGCGGCTATTCTCACACAGCAGACAAGCAAACGTCGAGTTACTCTGCGCTGGACATGATGATGATCACAATCAGTATAATTATGACAAAGTGAGAGAGGGCCCCTTTCCACGTTTAACACTGACCGTGGTTTGACCTATAGTGTAAAATTAGACCAGTGACAAATTGCGTATTATTAATGATTAGATTTCCAATTATTGAGTGAGAGAACATACTGTCCAAGATGGTTCACTAACGAAATGGAAGCGCACTAATAACATCACACTTCTTCAAATTACATGCAGATCAAAGACGATGACCACCCATTTCAGCTGTTAATTAGATAAACGACTCTCCAAGCGGAGTGCCACATGTGATACTCAGTCAGAGATCAGCATCATCGACTTCCATGCATAATAGGGCTGCAATAAATGACCAATTAAAACTTTGGGCAAGTTTTGAAAACTTGCGAGAAATGTGGTCAAGCTGTGTCTGGACATACTGGACAGTGACAATGTGAAAATACACCCTGGAAAATAATATTCTTACATTTAGTGTGGTCACATGTAATTCAACTTTATATGTTTGACAATAGTGTAAAACATAAAAGAAACAGTGTGTGCAATATTTCTTTTGAGTGAACTTACATGTTCTCTTGCATGTTTCATGCCATGCTTCTCGGGAGAGGTTTTGAATCTCTGAGTAAGGTCCTCATTACTAGTGGGTTTTCTCATGTTGTCACTGTTAAACAGAAAAAAAAAGACTGAATTGTCAGAGACCTATTTTTACTCCAATAAATGCATCAAATGCCCTTTTTAACGTTCTACAAGCACGTTCATAAAACACATCAAATCCTTTAGTGCAACCGCTACTTGCCAGCAAAAGTTCAATATAATTTTTGAGTTGACCTTTAGTGAAGTGATAAACAGAGGGTTAGGAAATGGTTTGACGTCTCCTCACACGCAAACAGCAAGTCTACATTTCCTAACAATTGGTCACTAACCACAACAAAGACTTTGCAAGCCAGTTACGGCTCACAGTAGATGTGGGCGGCGACATGACCAAAATCATATCACAGTATGAGCAATTTTATACCACAGTAACGGTGTATGTCTTAATTTCCTTATTTTTGCAAACATTTAAAAGTTTAGGGTCAGTAAGATTTTTTCACGTTTTTGAAAATCTCATACTCGCCAAGGCTGTATTTATTTGATCAAAAATACAGTAATATTGTGAAATTATAAAAAATATATGTTTTAAAATCTAGTTTATTCCTGTGAGGGCAAACCTAAATTTTCAGCAGTGTGTAATATAGATGTTTATGAATGTAAACAGTGTGCAAAGTTTTAAAGATCAAAGCGCATGACAAATAAAGTTATTGTCAATTAATCGATTCTGAACTGTCAAAACAGTCTCACTTACTGCATGATGCCAGCCTATGGTCATCATTGGCTGCAAGTACTTTGCCCGCCCAAACACTGTAGTTGTAGCTTAGACCGGAAGAGTTTGGTTCGTGTTGACGACTTGTCGAGAAGATGCTGTTTTCTGCACAACGAAAATCTACTTTGCATGCACTTACAAAGGATGAAAACCGGCAGTAAAACCGACACCACCATTACTGTTTCTATCACTGTGTATACTAGGGATGCCACATTTCTCAATATAATATTGAACCGTTCGGTACGGCCTTCACGGTTCAATACGTGCCTGTGAATTGCGGTTTTTCGTTTTTGCATTTAATTAAGTATTTTTCTACAAATTCTATCATTTGCCTCCATCCCAATATACTGAACAACGCGACATACATTCACATCACACGTTAGTGGTAGAGTTATACTCACGGAAAACTATAGTAATTCACAATCACGAAAGTTCATTATTTGCATGCGTTTTAA
Organism: Gobio gobio; assembly: GCF_949357685.1. Lineage (NCBI taxonomy): Eukaryota > Metazoa > Chordata > Actinopteri > Cypriniformes > Gobionidae > Gobio > Gobio gobio. Next base: position 34,930,386 of record NC_137111.1, on the reverse strand, counting down.
AGCCTTGCCGCCGTGTGCGCGGGTTTAACATGCGCTTCTCCGAGCGCGCGCACTAAACACCTGTCAAACACGTGATTACTGGACTAAGTCGTCTTACCGCGCTAATACTGTCAAATACACACAAGGTTTACATAAACACAGTCGGTTATGTCTAAAGTGAAAGTAAAATCGGCGCGGGTCTGTATTAGATGCACGCAGGTCTTACATTGACAGCAGCGCAGCCTATTGAACACGCCGTCCTTAAAGGGACAGTTCACCTCTAAAATTATGTCATTATTTACTCACTCTAATATTGTTCCAAACCTGTATTCATTTCTCATTTTTGAGTGAACTATCCATTTAATGTTAATACAACAACAAAAGACAGAGAAAATCACTCACCGCTCTTGACTGAAGAACTTTAATACAGTAGCTTTAATAAGAAGAATCAGTGTATATTTTATAGTGAAGTCTATGTAGTGTTTTATTTTTACATTTATTAATTCAATTTCATACTTAAATGCTGCTGTACAGCTCTGAGCTGCCAGTGTAAATCTTTATATATATATATATTTTTTTATATTATACAATACACTAGGAATGTGTACAAGGTTTTTTTTTTAAGTAAAGTTTTAAGTTTAAGTAAGGTTTTTCAATTCTTTTAAGTAAAATAAAGAAAGAGTATTGCAATTAAAAAATAGTCTTTTTTCTCCTTAACCTCTTGCTGTTCCTGTCGCTTAAGAATAGAATAGCAAAAAACTGATGTGACAAGCCATCAGAACCGAACCGAACCGAACCGAAAACCGTGGTTAAAAACCGAGGTATGTATTGAACCATGGACTAACTGTATTGTTGCATCCCTAGTGTATACAAGTGCTGAAATTCAGATATGGTAATGGACGTTTTGTTTCCAACACACATTGTAAGCTGTAGACCAATCACAACAGACTGGGCCCCCTGACCAATCAGAGCAGAGTAGGCTCTCGGAAAGTATTGTAGGAGAAGTCCAAAAAAAAATTAGGAACCTATAATATAGCATTATAGGGGCACTAAGTTTTACTAAAAAAAAAAATACTAATTAAAAAACTAAAGACAATCTAGAGACAAATAGATTTATAAAATTATGATTTAATTATATTATATTTTATTATATTGTATTAGTATTTCTTTAAAAAATAACATTAAATTATTATGTTTAATAATATTTTAATAAAATATATAAATTAGTCTGACATCAATGCAAAAACTTTTCAATTTTCAACCACACATCAGTTAAATTATATATAATCCCGCAATATATAAAAATACAACTAAGTTATCTATACTGAAAATGCCTGTCTGCGACACTTCATAACAGGAAATTGGGAAATTCAACTGGCTGACACATTTCTTCCACCCATACCACAACCGTCAAATACCATTGCAACTTGCAGGAAAATAAACTGACTTTAAACGCACATAGGGGTACTGTTATGAGTAGTGGTCCGTCCCTTTAATGATAAAATATTGTTAATGGATGGGATCCATTAAGGATGCTGGTTGTAAAAAGTCAGTTCATGTATGAGGTTGGAAAGATCTTTGTACACTAGTAAACAACATTAAGCAGGTTTGTTTAATGTCTTTTTAGCTAACCTGTGACCCCTTGAAGACCTTTGATTTAAGATGAGAGTGTAATCTAAGAGGATGAGTGGCCTGGTAGACTACGGGCAGATAAATTGTTAATTGAATGGTCTATCTCTCATTCAGATCTCATTACTGTGGCTTGGTCAGGCCCCTGTAGTCTGGATTGGGCCTAATGACATCGATAAGGTCTTCCTAATGACAGACTTTCTCTGATAAACATTAAGTGCTTGACTTTCCTCACCTAACTCAACTGAGAAAAGTGGGGAATGACAAGCAGATGTAATGGAAGACAGTCCTTAGCAATTATTAATAGAATTATATAATACTATCATATATTACAGTACTATAGATGATAATGGCATTTGACCTCAAATACCTATAATTAAAGCTTGATAAACAAATTTAAGACGAAAACAAAATGTACCTGGATCTGTAGTGTGAGAGGAAAGGGTTGGTTTCACTTGAGGTTTCATTGGTAAAGGGGTTTGGGGATCGCAGGTCTCCAGAGCTTCCGGTCCGTGCTCCAGCGGCCGCTTTCTTTCCTTCCTTCTTCCCAGTCACTCTGCCCAGAAGACCAACCTTCTCCTTCTTCTCTTTCTTCTCTGCCCCCCACATCGTCCCCTGCTCTCCCTCGAAGGGATTGCGGTTGCGAGGGAGAGTGGCAAACTTCTGGGGCATGTTGTCTCCGATGTCGGAAAAGGGGTCACATGGCACGTCGCTGGTTGGGCAGCCATATCCATCACTCTGAGAGTGTCGGTGAGATCCAGTGCCCCCTATGGATGAGAAAGACAGAAAGTTTTCTTTAGCATTTCTCCAAAAAATGCTGCAGGGTTTTGGAATGCAATTTGGTTAAATTAAATAAGGTTCTCTGGTCTTTCTGTCTTCAGTCGAAAAGAAATGAAGATTTTTTTATGAAAAGATTTCAGGATATTTCTCCATATAATGGAAGTCAATAGCCTCCAAACGGTTCAAGGTCCAAATGAGAGGTTCAGTACAGCTTCAAAAGGGCTTTAAACCACATCAAACGGTACCATACGATCAATAAGGGTCTTATCTAGCGAAACGATCAGTCATTTTTTTTTCAATAAATAAAGTTTAAGTTTTATAAGCACAAATGCTCGCCTAGCTCTGTTCAGTGATAGCCGCTCGTGACGTAAAACGCAATTACGTTGAAAAGGTCACGCTAGACGCAGGCGGAAGTACTGAGTCAGTGTTTACAAATGAGCGGAAGGAGGACCGTATCCACATATTCAAGCGTCTTTGCGCCTGCGTCTAGCGTGACCTTTTCAACGTAATTGCGTTTTACGTGACGTCACGAGCGGCTATCACTGAACAGAGCTAGGCGAGCATTTGTGCTTATAAAACTTAAACTTTATTTACAAAAAAATGACAGATCGTTTCGCTAGATAAGACCCTTATTGATCGCCTGGTACCGTTTGATGTGGTTTAAAGCCCTTTTGAAGCTGTACTGAACCTCTCATTTGGACCTTGAACCGTTTGGAGGCTATTGACTTCCATTATATGGAGAAATATCCTGAAATCTTTTCATAAAAAAATCTTCATTTCTTTTCGACTGAAGACAGAAAGACATGGATATCTTGGATGACAAGGGGGTGAGTAAATTATAAGCAAAAGTTTATTTGAAAGTGAACTAATCCTTTAACACGAGCTCAAGAAATGATCACGTTTTATTCTACGATATAAAATACATCAGTCATTTCCCTTGTGATTTTTTAAAGCAAAAGGCAGTTGCTAACAAGTGGCTAAATGGGACATTAAACATCGGCACACTGAATACTTGGTAATCTTATCTACTTGCTAGTCTGCTTTTACAGCCTCATTGTGTTTATAATCCTTCTCTTACAAACTATTCTAAAAAAATTAAGACAAAGAGTTCAGTCAGAAGCTTAATGATGCTGAAGTTGAAGTCATATGACTATGCTACAGTTAATTTATAGACTACGTTTAGCTTTTTACTTCTGGTTGTTCATTTGTGAAGAAATGTTTAAAAATCATGGACTTTTGTTGGTTACAGAGCTTATTTTCTATAATAATCCCAAAGCCAAAGGAAAAATCCTGTGTTTTTGTTGAGGGAACCAGAGGGATGCTTACTACATCACTGTAGCACTCTATAGTAAACAATACCTATCGCTACTAATATCACACAATAATTAAAACAACTAAAAACTAAATAAAATAAAAAAGATAAAATAAAATTGCTATGCTGAGCACTGTTCTACTGTGAACTACTTATGTCCTCACCTTTTTCCTCAATTGAGTTCATAGAGTCGAGTTTAGGCCTGAAGTGAGTTCCTATCAGATCAGACATGGAGTGAGCAGCAGAAAGTTTCTGCGTCCCAGTGAGCAGCGAGCGTTTTGGCTTGGGTTCAGGTGCAGCCTGAGGGTGCGGGCGCTGGTCTGACAGAGAATCAGTATCGCTCTGTCCTGAGCGTGGAAGGATGGCAGAAGATGTGTCTGAAAAGGCACCGTCGTGCTTGCGACCCTTCATCTTTTCCTTGAGCTTGGAGAATGGCGATCTGGGTTTGTCTCGCATCGACAAATCGAACATGCTGGCCGTCATGTTGTTACGCATGAACTGGATGCTAACTTGAATCTTGCCCCGGTCTTTCCTCTTCTTACCTGGCCGTGAGTCTAGATTGTACCAGCTGACAAGAGAGACAGGAAGTATGAGGCATATAGCTAAATTGTCAATAAAACTGTCAGAAATACAGAAAGGCAGATCATGCAGTTAGAAAATACATTAAAAAAAGACAAATTAACTGACAGAGTAGATACACTTGATGTCACTTTGGACTGGGCTGTGCATGATCAATTATACTCCATTTTTATCCATAAACAATGTAATGTTTGATATTTTATTTGAATTATTATTATTATTATATAACAATTTATTTTTTAAGAAAATTTTCCTATGAATATTTTTATTGTTTATACTTTAAAGCGGCAGAAAATATTTCACATTTTCCATCAATGTTTTTAAAATTCGATAAATGACAGAACATTTCCAATTTTTAATCCAAAAACTTGATTAATGAAGTTGACAAGTTAGATTTTCTAGATTTTTTCCCTTTCTTAGAAAACCTCATTTGAAAAGTTTGTAAATTCGAAGCATATTTCAATTCAGAGCACATATATCGCTATACATCTACACATCTTTGGCCGTTGTGTCACAATCATGGTTGGCCTCTTAGGTGTTATTGAAAACTGCATGCGCCAGTAATTTGCAGATGTTCCAGTGTACTTTCACAGCTTGATAAAAACAAACAGGAGAAAACCGCACACTCTTGTACTTCTCCTTTTCTGTGAAACCCCCCTGGTGGTAAGACTCACTTTCCAGGCTCTGCTCTGTATGTATAATTCATACAAAAACGACATGGGGGCAATGTGTTTGTCTGGCCAGAAACTCAATTTCACTTCACACAAATCCACAGCATAGTCCATTTAGTCCATTTGAAAGCCTTCCCCCTTCCTGAGAACGCATATTATAGTAGGGATAAACATAATTCCCTGGTAACTGCAAAGGTTTGGGCCACATAAAGAATGTGAAGTAATACGCCCCCATCTAGGCCATTCCCCGGCTCCTGTTTATTTAACCTCTTGCTCTTTTTTTCTGCTGGAAGTAATGTGATTGATGCTGTAACTGTGTGAAAAGGAGGTGGCATTTGCACAAATCTGGCCTTTGTTCATTGATGCTCACACCGGTATTTGGAGATTATGAAATTGACAATATTTCAGCAGAGCCGTGTAATGCTCCTGCGGTATAAGACACTTGGAGCAGGATGATTCATTTAGAAATGATCGTTGTGAACACTTAATGTAGGTACAATAGACAGAGACTTGGCCAGAGTGTTCAATGAGTGAATGCACTACATCATCACCATATTTCAAAAGATATTAGAAATATTTTTTACAGGTATCAGACAATATTGGATATATGTCGGCCGGTATTGTATATTTATTGTGCATGCTCATTTTACCAATTTTTTTGATAACCTTTTGCCATCATTTAATGCTCATAAAAAAATTCTATCATTATAGACTAATAATGCTCTCTTTTTACAATTTAAAAAAAAAGATGATTGTGAACAAATCACTGATGTAAAGATTAACTGCATAATTCAAGTAATTGTCATATGTAAATATTATTATACTTATTATTTTACTTATTTTTAATTATTTACTTTACTTATTTTTAATTATTTACTTTATCATTATTAGACATTTTGAGGTGGAAAGGTTGTAATCATTCTATATGTTGTGTTGTTCTTTGAGAGTATAACAAAATAGAAAAATAGAATAGATTTTTCCATTTATTTTTCATACTGTACATTATAAAAGGTGTGATGTCTAAATTATTTAAACTACTTTAATAAAACCCAATAGACTGTGTAGAATGTGATTCATTGTTTTTGTACAAACATAGTTTGGGCCCTTTTTTGACCTCGTCACTGATTAAAAAGACACTCTGTACACTTAAAAACCAGTCCTGCAGAAATGTAGCTCGACACTTCCACCCTAGACGCAGTTCTTTCATGCAAACACTACTGTAAACACTCCTTCAGTATCGGAACACGGTTCCCTCTGGGGTCGTCACAGGCTGCCATCTTGCTGAGTGCTCTTCTTCCATCATGGCACAGCTAGTGAATGGTGATTATGTTTCTTTCCAAGACCATCCACACACTGGGGAGCTTGTAGATCCGAGAGAAGAGGGTTTACCTGGTCTCAGGCCCAGTGAGGGAGCTCTGATCTGGGCATGTGGAGAGCCAGCCAGCCCCTGTTCTTCACATGGGAGTCAAGGCCAAGATAAATCTTCCTCTGCCTGGAACCACAATACTCCCACTCTGCGAGGGCCGCTGGGAACCACCGTACAATCAACAAACACAGGTGTGCGATAATTAGGGTCTGTCGACTCCAATGTCGAAACGGACTCTTGTACCCTTGCGTCAGATAGTAGGAGGAAACCTTTGCATGAACAGAGTCATTGGGGACTGCTAACCCTGAGAGTCCATGGGATGCAAGGTTGGTAGAGTGATTTGTGCCACGAGTGTCAAAAATGATCTCAGCAATCAGTTACAGTACATAACTCCCTCCCAGGGGTGTGCCATCATAGTATTATTGAATAAATACAGGCACTGATTGTGACATACCGACAATAATTGTTAGCTTAAAAGAAGTGTTGTAATATCCAGGAGAGCAAGGACACATCAATACTAATATTTTAGCAGATACCAATAAGCCAATGCGTTCCATTAACTCGGAGGAGGCATATCATAGCTGGGAATGACATCAGACCAGAGTTAAGAAGGACTACTAAAATGGACGCATCCAGGCAAACCTTTGTTGTGCTTACTTTTTTTTTTTTGCACAGATAATCCCAAAGAATCATGTCCACAAATAGAGGTTTGATAGTACTGTGTGTGTACCACTGAGTTTATTGAGACACAGACAAGAGGAAGTACTAATAAACAATACAACGGCATCCCAATTCAGAGGCTGCATCCTACGAAGGCCGTATTCGAAGGCAGACTGTTTCACAGCAGCACGACGAAGACTGTCCTAATTCGAAGGCTCCTTCAAATGCGGCCTCGAAATACGTCCTTCATTTCCCGGGCAATGAAGGATACAACAGATGGATCATTCGCAGCCTACCCTACCCCACCCCAGAATTCATTGCACGCCGGTGACAGGATTTTTTTTTTAAGAGAGAAATTGCCAGATTACAATTTTGAAATGTAAGCATCTAAATGATCATATATTAAAAAAACAACAACTTTAAAGTGGTTCAATGTTGACATCTTATTTTTTTATAGTTAGACTCTTTATTATATGTACAGAAATGGAACAAGGTGAACCTATTTACACTGTTTTCCTTTTTATAAAATCAAAGTTTCTTTCAGGCAAGTCATTTCACTCGGCGGCCATCTTTGAAATGCCTCTCGGGCAGCTATTTCAGGTCATGCAAGTACAGCTCTTATCTCTTTGAATGGGAAAACATCAATTCTCCAAAGCTGTTCAGCAAGCTTACGATTAAATTTCATATTTGAAAATCACCAGTAAAATCTGCGACAACATTCTCATAAATTTTGTTTTCAAACGCTTGAATCATGACAAAAAAAAATTCATTTTTTTTCAGGCTGGTCCAGCCAATGCGCATGTACAGTCCTCAGTGTTCTGTTTCAATAGCAAGCAGAGCTTCTATCAACAGCTGCATTGACGCAATGACTTTCCCACGGTGATGCCGCGTTTTAACGGTCATCAATATCGTAAATCCTGCAAAGTTTTTTGTATTTTCATTTTTTTTTTATGTATGTACATTTATAACACTAATACTTTGAATATTACTTTTGCATCAAATTATCAATCTCACTCTATTTTTTTCCCCTCTTTTTGAAAGTTGTGAAATCGATATTGTGGAGTTTTTCTTTTGCTATTTGAGCAAATGGGGACACAAAAAAAATATATTTAATGTATACTCTCATTCACCGCTATAAAAGTTAACCCAACTATGACGACTTCCGCTCTGAGACGGAACTTATTCCACCATAACAATAAGGTAATACCAGTCTTTGTACAAGTCTTTGATAACTTTCAAAAAAGTCCAGTAAAAAATGAACTGCCGCTCGTCAATGGCAGCTGTCGCAGTTGTTGCTAGGTGACAAGAACAACCTGCCGTAGGCTAGACCAGAGCCATAGAGAGAGAGAGTTGCGACAACTCCATAGACTCCAATGGAACGTTTTTTTTACAGCAATGGCGGCTCGTGGAGACTCAATAGTTCCCGGAAGTAGCAGCCGCGCCATAGACTTACAGTAGAACAGACCGTTTGTGATGCACTTTTAAAAGGTAAGACGTTTAATCAGTAAGATTTTAAATTATCAGCACATCTTAATCAAAATAACTTGTACATTAAAGCCTGCTTGTGTAGATTATTCATCATTAAAAAAAATTATATTTTAAAAACAACATCGCTGTAACTACATACTCATGCTACATACGCATGTCGATGTGTAATAAAAATATTGAAAATCAATGCATTTATTGACTATTAATTACCAAAAATCGCAGTTCTGTCACTGTGACTATCAATTTGAATTGCCCGTCAAAGCACTTCCTGGAACTATTTGAGGTCTACATGAATCACGTGACCATCAAGCGTTTTGAACTTCCGTTGTCGCAACTCTCTCTCCCTATGGCTCTGGGCTAGACCATACCATTTAAAAACCCTCAGTTCGACCTTTGCGGCCTTAAAAGGCGTGGCCCTTCTGAATTGGGAAACAACGTATATTACAACTGTTTCACCACGGTTGATGCACTGAGCATCCATATCAGATTCTGAAGTTGTGCTTCGCTAGTTTTGCAATGCTGACTTGAGGGGGGCGTTCCAGTTAAAAGTTCCTATTGGGAACCAGGACTTTCCCACTTCCGAAAGACAAATAGAATGCACCATTATTTTCATATTATGACCAATAAACTGGCAGATAATAAAATCTACTATTACATAACCTACACTATTTTGATTTTTGAAAAAATGTAATCAATCATTTTCAATTCTACAAATGAATTTAGGCATCCGAACATTATAATGAAAAATGGCTATTCATTTCAGATTTGCATTACCTCTACATTTACCAGTGTTATTAAATTAGTGTTTTTAAAGACTAACTTTAATTGAGCGTTCAATGATGGCAAATGTAAAAATGAAAACTGTTTATAATTTAACTATCATTTAACTGTTAATAATCTTTTTGAGCCCTATCAGTCTGTGTTTCGGAAATTGCACAGTACTGAGACGGCCTTGGTTAAAGTCGCTAACGACCTGTTATTAGCATCCGACTCTGGTTCTGCGTCAATCCTTATTCTTCTGGACCTAAGTGCAGCTTTCGACACTGTCAATCACTCACTACTACTTAGTGGATTTGAAGCTGTTTTTGGTGTAACAGAGACTGCTCTTGATTGGTTCAGATCCTACTTATCTGATCGCAGACACTTTGTTTTTATGGATGGCCACAGATCAGATGTGGGTTCTGTTAGTACTGGTGTCCCCCAGGGCTCAATTCTTGGTCCTTTGCTGTTTAGCATTTATATTTTTCCACTCAGTCAGTTATTAAGATCTCTTGACCTTAACTATAATTTTTATGCTGACGATACCCAGATTTACATCCACTCAAAATCGGGTCAAGACACATTGTATTTCAGAGATTAAGATTTGGATGTCTACATTTACATTTTTATGCATTTGGCAGACACTTTTATCCAAAGCGACTTACATTGCATTCAAGGTACACATTTTAAATTTTGTCAATTCTTGCTTTCCCTGGGAATCTAACCCATGACCTTGGCGTTGCTAGCGCCATGCTCTACTGTTTGAGCTACAGGAAAGCTGAGTACTTCCTATGTCTGAATAGTAGGGCTGCTCGATTATGGAAAAAATCATAATCACGATTATTTTGGTCAATATTGAAATCACGATTATGTAACACGATTATTTCACATGACTTTGGGAATGTGTTGTATTTATTAAAAATACACCTTTCAACAATTCAATTGAAATTGTAACATTTGTTGTACTTTTTGAACTATTAAAATAAATAATATAACATATATTCAAATCAAAGTATAAAAGTATTCACGTAAAAATGATAATCACAAATAAATAAGATCAACAATATGGTTCGGCTAGATATGCTTTTCAGGTACGTCTAACATTAGTTTTCAGGTACAGAAATGTCTCAAATGTAAAATAACATTGCATATTTGAGTGCATAAATTAAAGATGAATCCAATTAAACTTACAAAAGCTATTCAATCCGGATCGGATATGCGTCGTCTTTATCGACTGTATAAAGTTCACTTAAGGCATATACAGACTATGTCTGCTAAGATACTCATCAAGATGGACGTTGACATACGTTTTGTGTGAGTTTGTCCGTTCAAGAGCAAGACTTCAAAGAGAACTCAATATTTGCGCGCTGAGAGACGTGTGCGCGCTCTCGGATGAGCGCACCGAGATACATTTCCTCACAGCGCGCGCTCTTCTCATTCGCGTCTTCTGGCACTAAACCCGGGTGACGACGGTGAAAACGACTGGTCATATTCAAACATACGGCAGCACTCGCATGCATTGAACAAAGTTTACAAAGAGAATTATTTGAAAAATATGAGGGGAAAAAAGGACGTTTACACGGCACCCCTGCTCTCGTCAGTTTTTGTTTCTTCATTAGATTGTCATAGGTCACTCTGTTTAATTTTCAAGTGGTTAAACAAATTCGTGGTGTTTCCTTGCGTTGCAGCCACTACTTGTAGAAAATCTTGCACGTAGCATGTTTCTGCTCGTAGTCTGATTCCTCGAAGCCAAACTGTTCCCAGACAACGGAGTTGGTTTTGCCTTTTTTGCTCACCAAACGCTGCTGTAACTGCCCTCCTTCTGCCATCTTTACTCGCGCCGAGTTTTTAAATTCCAGCGGATGATATGCACGAGACTCACGACCTGAGAAAGTTTGTGGCTTCGGGAGGGGCGGATGAGCGCGTGCACGTTTCATTCAGAACGCAAGGCAAAATAATCGTTTTTTCTCGATTGTACTATTTTGGTGATCGTTGGGAGGCAAAATCGAAATCGAAATCGAAATTCGATTAATTGCACAGCCCTACTGAATAGTTCTAAAACTGAAGTCATGATTCTTGGCTCTCCCCATCAACTGCGTCTGTTGATGGTGTTGCCTTGGAGTTACAAAGTAAAGTGAAAAATCTTGGAGTTATTTTTTTTATTCCACTCTGTCGCTTGAGCCTTTTGTGCAGAACACTGTTAAGACCTCATTCTTTCATCTCAGAAATATTGCAAGTCTACGTCCTATGCTTTCTTTTTCTGTTGCCGAAAGTTTTATTAATGCTTTTGTTTTTTCGCGGTTAGACTATTGTAATGCCCTTCATGTCGGAGTTTCCAAATCCTGTCTCAACAAACTTCAATATTTGCAAAACTCGGTAGCAAGAATTGTATCGGGGGCTAGGGCTGTTGATCATTTAACCCCTGTTTTGGTATCATTGCATTGGTTACCAGTAAAATTGTGTGTTGATTTTAAAGTTATATTAACATTAAGGCATTGCATGGTCTGGCTCCTCAGTACTTAACTGAGCTTTTAACACCGTACACGCCTAGACGCAACCTGCGTTCTTCTCAGAGTGGGCTCTTAGTTGTTCCTAAAACTCAGCTTCGCTCAAGGGGTGATATAGCTCTCTCATCTTATTCCCCCAAATTGTGAAATTCATTTCCGTCTGACATAAGGGAAGCAAATTCATTAGTGAGTTTTAAAACGCGTCTTAAAACGTTTTATTTCAGAATTGCTTTTAATTGATTTTTATTTGTTGTTTATTTACTCAGTGTTTTTTTTATTGTTGTGCTTGTTTGTGTTGTAAAGTACTTTGAGAAATCAACTTTTAAAGGCGCTATACAAAATAAATGTATTATTATTAAAATGAGCATGCACAATTGAATATATACTATCTATATCTAATATCTTCCAAATAACTGATATGGTACCAATATACTGTGCATCATTACAGGAGAGGTAATGCATTCATCTACAGATCTCCATTGCAAAACATACTTACACTTTACTTACTTACTTACTTGCATGTAGATAAAAGCAAATAGTAATATTTAAAAAACTTTACATTTTTGTAATAGGTTTCTGTCATTTTCTGCATTCAATAACGTGGGGTATGCAGGCACTGCCTTTTCTACATAAACCAGCCATACCCGTTTCTCTCTCAATATTCAAATAAGCTATTGCTAGTCTGTACATGCACCCAAAAAATGAAATCAGAAAATATTAAGATGCACCAATGAATTAGTCTTGACATTTATTTACAGAAAGTAGCCCACGTCACATCTGACAATAAAATAAGAGGAAGTCAGAAGATAGAAGAACATAAAATGATGAAGTTTCTTTGAAGGAAATACAGTCACCATGGCCTGACAAAAAGAGAGGAAAATATAATAGCATGCAGCCTAATCATCCTCACTAAACCGGTTCATCCACCATGGGATTGTGACTCAAACTGCAATTAAAAGAATTCAAGAGGCCTTTATCGGTGTTGCATACCAGAACAAAATGGCCTCCGTGAGATGGTTGCCCTTCCATGGCATGTCCAAAGACATTTTAAAACTCAGACAACAGGTTTCAAATACAAAGACATGATTACATAAAAGGTCCATGTCAGCAACGTGCCCTGAACTTCAAAAAGAAACTGCATCACTGATAGTTAAAGGAGTTAAAAATAGCCCAGGTCATTCAAAACCTTTCAAACATTAAACATTAGGGTCTATGTAGGCTGATATATATCAGAGCAGGTCTGCTCTTATGATAATGGTAATCAGCCAACGGCTATCACACTTGACCTACAAATAATCAAAACAAGAGTTAAAAAAATCGACATGAAAAAAAAGGCCTGTGATTTCAAAAGAATCGTATATATTGCGTAAATACAGTAGTGACAACCACTGGTACTACAAAAAGATTTGCACATTGAGGTTGCAACATTAACGGCATTATTTAAAATACCATTTATAGTCACTTAAAGAGGACACAGCTTTAGTATCTGGTTCCTCTTTTAAGTTGCACTTCTGCTTATGGACCCTTTTCACAACTGTAATAAAACGCTTCCACCTTTATCAACATCCTAAGTTTTTCATCTTATCATATAACTTTTTTTATAAGCTATAGTTTGTGTTATACTGCGTTATATTGTGTTATTATACAATGGCTGAGGGAGTGACAGCAAATTTCACATCTTTCTCGCCTCTAAATGCTGTTATCAATCTCTCCAGATGTTACCTATTTTGAAAATGGAAATGTGGAAATGCAATCATGTTTTTTTTTTCTTTTGCTATTGGAGCAAATGTGAAAACAAAAATTGTATTTGCTGTTACCTCCCATTCACTACTATAAAAGTTTACCCAGCTATGACAACTTCCACTTCTGAGAACCCGGGAAATGTGAAAAGGCTCCATTTGAACGAATGTTACATTTGTATAGTTCTACGAGGCTTTTGCATTAAAAAGATGACAGATCCTTAAAAGGCCTGGCATCAAAAAAGGATGAAATATATGCTCACTTACTCAGTTTTCCGTCGTTCCTTGTTGTCAAATATCTCATTTAAGTTGATGAGTTTTTGGCCCAGAAATTTATCCAATCCAACCAGGGACCTGTGCATCACTGTGAGGCACAGCTCATAAACCTCTGGATTGCTCTCCATCAGAAGCCCTGGCAGTTCAAACGAAGCCTCTTCTTTCCACATCGGGTTGAGGTTCTTCTCTGCCACTGATGTGGAGTACTTCTCTTTGCCCAGCTGGATGATGGTGTAGGCATCGTTGGTGCCATTCTTGCCCTTTGGTTGCAGGTCTGTGGCTTGGAGAACAGTGGCTTGGACATGGGTTGGAAACCACTTCTGCGACTGTTCGCCCAATGACATGATGGCTTCAAGTGTAAAACTATGGATTTTGGTGTGTGAAATGATAAAGTACTTCAATTTGGCATCGGCATTTTGTTTAGATTCTATTCACAGGAAATGAATGACGAAGAGGTGATGAAAATGTTACATTTAACAGCGTGGGAAGAACACATTTGTCACTACAAACGTTGTGTCTATTAACAGAGCAGTTAACGATGCTGTTACACTCCGCAAACACACCACACATTGACCCCGCTTCAACTCAGGTCACCTAAAAGCAAAAACAAAAAGACAGAAAACAAAATGTAAACTTCAATTCATATACAAAATACAAATCACATCACACACATCACACGAGTGACTTTAACCATATAAAACCTTATTTTGCTGTATGCATTTCAAACTTATATTAAGTATATTATTCCTGTATGCAATTTTTTTTTAACATTTCGCACATTAGTTTATTGTGGTAATCAAATGCACTCCTGTCAGCCAAATGTCATTAAATTTATTTTAATTCAAAATGGTAAACATATAGGTAACGTTGTTATTCAGAAAAGAAAAAATAACTATTTAAATAAACTATTAATTAAATATTCAAACGGTTACTAACTATAAATACATGAGTCACTGAACAAATACTGTACACCAACGCCCTGAAATTATTTTTTAAGTAACTTAGATGAAAAGATTGTGTTTTATACTGCATATGAATTTGAATAAGAAAAAAAGACTGTCACAATTTGTTTTAATCGCGACCTGACGTTTTTTTTTAAGTATTTTTTTCTTCTTCTGTAAATCTTTTATATTTTATAAAGATTTACAACTTCAAATTTCAATTCACAACTGGTGTTAGTGGGTTAAATTGGTTAAGCTCGCCAAGTACTCGGTAGTCTCCCCTTATTTAATTCAATCAGACATGGTACAAAACCACTGAAGCATCAATGCTAGTTTTATTACCCACAGTTACTGCTGTCAAACATTCATACAGCACAAGGCTCTGGTGATCATTACCTCTGAAGCATCTTTCACGAGCACAGCTAGCGACGCCTCTGCATGTGGGATGACTGCTTGAGCGAACCGGCATCGATTCTCTACATCTGTGGTGGATGGAAATTAATAAATTGCTTTAGTCGCCACTAATTCATCTTAAACAAATGTGTGGTATTCCACATCAGCCGTGCACTCGACTTCCTAGTTCCTCATTTCCGCTGATGCGGTCACGGGTCGAAGTGGAAACTCCTCCTCTGTTGCCGTAGAAACACAGGATTTGATCAGCGCGCGCCTGGCGCTGTTCCTGGGATTCGAATGACTGGGAGGATTATTGGAGTTTGAGCATTTTGCCTTTCCTTTTGTTGTCAGTTTTGTCAGGAAAAAGAAATAGCAAAAGCAATAAACAACAGCTTGTTTGTAAAACATTGTAATTATATATTTTTTAGATAAATAAATGTGCTATGTAAATGATCTTTAGAAAAAAGCATAGGGTTGTAGCCTACTATTTTACAGTGTACATACAGTGTAGCCTACTTAAAGGGTTAGTTCACCCAAAAATAAAAATTCTGTCATTAATTACTTACCCTCATGTCGTTCGACACCCGTCAGACCTCCGTTCATCTTCGGAACAAAAATTAAGATATTTTAGTTGAAATCTGATGGCTCTGAAAGTCCTCCATTGGCTCAATGGCACCGTTCACTCTCAAGACCCTTAAAAGGTACTAAAGACGTCGTTACAAAGTCCATCTCACTACAGTGGTTCTAAAATAACTTTATGAATCGGCGACAATAGTTTTTGTGCGCAAAAAAACCCTAAATAACGACTTCAATGACATCATAAATAACATCATACCTGTGTTACCCTCGTTTTCCGTTTTATTTTGTAGAAACCATGGAAACAACTGCAAGACGCTTTAACATATTATGTGTTTTATTAGACAGGCAAGAAACTGTTTGGATACATTAATTGACAGAAAACGAATTATTGTTATACAGCTCAACACAGTTAATCTTTGGCTGTGTGTCCACCAAAGCGTTTTTTTTCATGCGGCTGGCTGGCGTATTAAATTGTTTTCAATGGGAGTGCCGTGTTTTTAGAACGCCATGAACGTAACGATGCGCTGAGCGAGTTTTTCACGCTCAAGCGCTGAGCGTTCAGCGTTTTTTAATGGCCGCCGAGAGTTGAAGAATGTTCAACTTTGAGTAAAACGCAGCGCTCATCACTGTCCCTTTTCACTCAGCCGTCCAATCACAGTGGAGGAGGGGCGGGACAAATACAACACCGACCAACCGCAACATTCTGCTTGTACAACGTCAATTGATGAAAACAAGCAGCATAATAACGGAACACAATAATTTAAAACAAGAGCCAGAGCAAATATTTTACATTGTATCTGCATTTTTATATAGAATCATTACAGAAACAAACTATCTGTGAAATGAGATTCTAGTAACACTTCCGCTGATATTCCGTATCATAACAAGCAAAGAGTCTCAACTGAAAAAAACGCTGTGCTGCCAAAACTGTCAAGCGTTCACAGCAAGGCGTTTTCAGCAGAGCGGCTAGCGTTTTCAGCAGAGCGGCTAGCGTTTTCAGCAGAGCGGCTAGCGTTTTCAGCTGGCGAAAACGCTTTGGTGGACACGCTGCCATATTAAAAGCTCTGCAAAATCCAGGCAGCATCAGGCTATGCCTTTGTTTTTAATAAGTGACCTCTAGTGGCGATAAATTACATATTGTGGCTTTAAGTAAGATAAATTCAGGTGAAAAGGGACAAATGGTTAAGACAGACATGTATGATCTAACCACACACACACAAAAAAAAAACAAATTGGGGGATGTAGAGGGAAGATCAAGATCAACCCTTTGAATCCATATACCGGTGTTCCATTCAGGGATTCTTATAATGTCCTCTCTTGTAGACAGTAAAGTCAATAAATGTCTTTTGGGGGCTCTTGACAAAACGAAACCAACCATGTTAACATACTGTCTGCCAATGTTTCTCGAGTGGGGACACTGAGGTACAGATAAGAGATTCATTTAAATGACTACAGATGTGTGTGTCACCCCACTTGACAGGTAGATCTTAACCAAACACACCTGCTCTTTCATTTTATTCTCTTTCTCTCTCCTTATCCCCATCAGCCTGCCATAACCGCTGAGTGTTGTGTACATACCAGCGTCAGAAGCATGAGTCTGGCACATTCGTCACACATAGATTATAACTCTTATCTGGACTGTATCTCAGGATGAAAATGGGCCTGGTGTGGTGAAATATTAGGTCATATAAAATGCATTTAAGACAGCTTAAACTGAAGAGGGGCCTTCCATGTGCCATTTCCAGTTAAGCTTCAATGCAAACACCAGGAAACAGCTGAGGAACCTGAGTGGAAGAATCCCCTTACACACAAGCCCTGTAGATAGTTGTATGGTGCTTTCATGGACCAATTAAATAATGTTTAGTATGTCCATAAGCAGTCCTTGTTTGTTTCACTGTTGTTTTGCATTGCAGGCAGACTTTGGGCCCTATTTTAACGGTCTGAAGTGCATGGAGCAGGTGCACTTAGTCCGAATCCACTTTTGCAAGTTTAATAATGGAAAAGGGGTATGGTCCAAAAGTGTTGTACTTCTCTTAATGAGTCATCTTCTCCAGAGAGGAATCCTTTAATTTGTAATAATTAAAAATGTGTGTGTGATGCTGCGCGTCCCTGTGTGTAATAAGCAGAGTGTACGCATGTTGTGCACCCGCCTATATGTTCATACTATTAATGTGCCCTTTAAATAACACAAAAAATTTAGACCAGGTTTTTGTTGGTCAATGGCGCAGTAGTTTTCCGTTGCCTCAAAATAGCAATGCGGCAACAATGCGCCTAAACACTCGTTTTCAGACCAGCAAGCCCATGGGCGCACAGATGGGCGCGAGTGCATCTGCTATTTAAAGAACGTGGTGCTGGACATGAAAATGATAATTGCGTCAGGCTTTAACCAGTAAAAAAAACACTTGCCTGGCGCCGGGTGTATGATAGGACTCTATCTGTGTATTTGTAGTGGAGTTTTTTCAGTGACTCTTTCTGCAGGTTACATGGTTAATAGTTGGTGACAACTGATTTTATGATGAGTGAGTCATTAATTGAATCATTCCCTGAACTGATTAATTTAGAAACTAAAGAAGTGATTGTGTTTCCAAATGAGTCATTGAATTATTCCTGTCACGATCACAAATGAGAGTGCCTGGTTACCACCAGAGGGCACTCCATCCCGGACTGTCACTTCATCTGAGGACTACATTTCCCACATCACTCACTACCCGAACTTCCTTCCTGATTACATCCACCTGCATCCCATTACCTTGTTAGCTCACACTTTATCCGTGGGACGCAACAGTAAAAAAGAACGTGGGTACAACTTCCGGTGAGGCGGCGGAAGTAGTATACCAATGGTATTTTGTGTGCTAGTTAGGCCCTGTCCCAAATGGCACACTTCATGTGCACTTTCGGTCTTGTGGACTTACAATGACCGCTCAGTGCGTGTGTCCGTTAAGTCCACGAGACCGCAGGGTGTCCCATTTGTCATTTTAGGTCTTTGAGGTCGGTATGCGCCCTCGATGCGCACTTCTGCCGAGCCCGCACTGGTGCTTCTTTCCGGCAGTCAAAGCGGCATTACGTCATGAAAGTGCGGACTCAGAGTAAGTCCGTGAGGGTTTAGGGTGCCATTTAGGACAGGGCCTTAGTGAAGAGGCTAAGTGTTTTTCGGATCATTGGCAAGGTTTCAAAAGGGTAATTTTTACTATTTTTTTTATCAGATGGTGCCACAAGGGTTAAGTGAAGGTTACATTTCAGTTTAGTAGATTTATTAGTTCATTAATAATATCACAATACAATAAACAATACAATTTCCATGCCCTTAATTTTCCTTACTTTACTGACCTTCCACAAAAGTGCTGCTGCATGACTACAACAGCGTCCTGGCCCTAATTCATGAACAACCCGCTGTTTGTACTTCACCTGTCACTGATGCTAGCACCCAGGCCTTATGATGGGATACGTGTAGGCTCAGGTTCGGCTCATTGTCTGCTTTAAGATCGTTTCCAACAGATACTGACACGCCTCTGAGCTTTTCAAATTACTCATCGCCTTACCATCACAAGCTACTGAATCTAGAAAATAGCTAAAAATGCTACCGTATGTGATACTTCTTCCCGTCATCCTCCCAACCAACTACCGCGGAGGGTAAAGTCACTGTTGTTTCACCCTTTTGAAAGTTCGTTGAGGTTGTGTTCCCACATCGTTAGCAAATTTGGATAGCTTGAATGACTGTCCACCTATTTTTATGCGCATTTTGGGATATCGCATCAAACAATGCTGAATGGAAACACCAAGATGCGCATGAATTCTATAAATGTGCATAAAAAACGTATGCGGTCGTTTGAGTCGGATAACTTTGATATCCGATACGAAACCATGCGCAAAAACTACGATGGAAATGCATAAAGTCCCGCTTGTTTACTTCGAACCAGAAGACGCTCCCACTTTTGACGCAAGGCTTCATGGGGCGTAGGAAACATGTGGATAAGCCTGGTCATGTCTGTCATTCATTGCAAAGTTGTGTTGTGTTCACACTGCATTTCTGAGTGTTTCCCTGGTTTCTTGTCTCTTGGTTTTGAATTTCTTGCCTGTTCTCTGGATTACCTGTTTGCCTGTCTCTCCTGTCTTGTTTGCCTGATTGGACTGATTACCTGTCATGACCTCTTGCCTGTTTGTTGACTACGAGTGTGGATTCCCCTTTAAAATAAAGCTGCATTTGGATCCTCAATCTTCTGTCTCAGAGCAGTACGTTACAATTCCCTCAACCAATTTATTAAAAAACACAGATTCATTCAGTAATGCAAACAGTGTCTTTATGAATGGATCATTGAATCATTTACTCAATCAATTTGAAATTCAGGAACGGTACACCACTATCGTCAGTCTCATGGGCAGTGCTTCAAAATTAAGCGTAGTTGCTTTTTGGGCGCCCTATTTTTGAATCTTGGCTCTTTATCATTACCCATCTCCAATTAATAATTAGCCAAAAACTATATTAGAACATTATATAATTAGTAAATAATTTAAAAATAACACTACTGTGTGTTGCACTGTTTCACCTGTGGCGTTTGGAACTATTTTCCTTGGCGGAGCAAAAACAAGACAATGTAAAGATAGATAGGATAGAATAAAGTGTTTTACTCTCCATTCCATAAATTTAGCTCTCAATTTTGCACTGTTCAGTTTAAAAGAATCTCAAGGGGTGGAAGAGGCTCATGGCTGTAAAGAGACACCACCAGGGGTCATGACACCAATCCTTAATTTGACAATTTGTTAGACACTTTCATGTATTACCTTCTAAGACCATAATACGCCTGTGTGCCTCTGGAGTGGGATAAAAACATGAAAGGCTCTACATTCCAACCTCACCTGCTTCCTTTTATTGTTCTCCTCTGATAGAGTATATAAAGGAAAAAAATCCATCAAGTCATAAATTAGCTTAGAGCAACGTATGGCCTCAGTCCACTTTTCCAGAGGAATGATGTTGTAGCTCATAAACTGTCCAATATTCAACAGGACCCTGTATTGCATATCAGTAAGGTCCACGTGTTGGCCTGTATTAGGCATCATCTTTATGGGCCTGAATCCTCTGTACGGTCTCTTGCCACGGTCAGACAGCTGGTTCTGCTTTAGGCCCCTTTCTTCAACACTATATAGGTTGTTTTACATTTATTAAACACTTTTAAGCATCTCTGGCTGCAAGATTGCCCATCTGTTAGCGCACGACAATATATATGCATTCCAAGTGCAAAAGAAGGTGAGCGGACGCCATTGTAACATCAGTAAGTCTCATAATGCACTTCAGGTTTATGGTCGGGTTGCAAGATTGATTTAAAAGGCTGTGCTTTTATAGTCAAGAAGACATTCAGATTGCAGATGAAAATTTAATAATAATACAAAAAAAAAAGTAGGAGAGAAGAGCACAAATCACTGCCTGCGCTGCGCTCTGTGGAATGTTAGGGTGTGCAATGCATGGTGATATATAGATCTGCAGATGTGCATGTAGCCTGCGACGGCTGGAGCAGAAATTGTTGGGGGCGTGCAGCTGCCGAAAGGTCCATTGTGTGGAACAATACTTCAACAGTGTTTATTTGAGTATCACTAAAGGCTATCACCTCTCACCCCCTCATAGCCGCTCAAGACTGTCGCGGAAGTTATGAAGTTGCACTTTGAGCGTCGAGAAAAACCTCTGAGGTGATGAGTTTGCAAAAAACAATGTGAAAATTGTCAAAGGTAACATTAAGATGTTTTATGAGAGCACGTTTCTTTTATCTTATGTTGTGCATTCATATGTCTGTCTGAATAATCACATGAGGATATTGAGGTTGCTATATCTGCAATCGAATGACAGTAAATGAAACAACAAACTAAAATATTGTCGTGTTTTTGTATTTTTCATGGCTGCATAAAGAAGTGCAAAACTGCTACCAGG
The DNA here is from genome assembly GCF_949357685.1 of Gobio gobio. Taxonomy (NCBI): domain Eukaryota; kingdom Metazoa; phylum Chordata; class Actinopteri; order Cypriniformes; family Gobionidae; genus Gobio; species Gobio gobio. The sequence continues at coordinate 34,908,811 of NC_137111.1, read as the reverse complement.
ATGACACAGTCGAGTTGTGCTTATTTAATGATGCCGAGCATTGTAAACTGGCAAGCAAGTCATTTGCAAATGTAAACATACTGCTGGAATGATGTAAAATAAACAAGTTACTCGCATTTTATCCACATTCCACTGCATGAATCAAGGGCTGCCTTTGAACGCTCTTCTGTATGCATGAGAGGATGTGCAGACCAGGGATATGACAAACAAATTAAACAAATGAGAGTGATTAAAACAGCTGGATCCACAAATGGCATGACCAATTCAGGGAATTATGGAGGCAAATGCACGCAATTATATAGCAAATGAGGTACACCCACTTTGCGCTACTCTGATGTTGCATTCATTTAAATGGTCTGTGTCTGCTGTGCAATTCATATTACATTAAATTAGCAATAGAATCCCCTGTGTCCTTCTGCTGTAATTCAGCTGAAGTCTTCATAAAGCTCTTCTCTCCAAAGCAAATCATTTGCAATTTGAAATTCATTATGTCGAAATTTCATAATATTGTTATTGGAAATTTGGAAAGAATACTTTAATAAGGTCGGTTTTTGTGTGTTATCATTTTATCAAAACTAATTTTGGTTTTCCAAGAAGTGTAATTTTTGGGAGTTTAAAATCATAGCTGTATTTAATTGATGGGTCTTTTTCAAGAAAGAAACTGCATGGGAGAGAGAAGGAGAAGCAGGATATGATGCAGGGCAGTTACTCCACCAAAGCTTTTTATTTTACATTTAAATATGAAATTATTTTTTATTTTAATATATAATAAATTAAATCAATGTTTTATATACTCAAACATTTTAGTTAAAATTGAATGTTTTTTTTAAAGAAAGAAAAAAGTAGAAACCTGTGGTAGTAAACAACTTCTACCTCAAGGATATTACTACCCAATCTTAGTTTATATTACAGTTTTTATTAATGCTTTGGTGCAATTTTCACAAGCAAGTGGTGAATTTAAAAAAATACATTTTATTTTACAATACAAAAAATTGCAAAGTATACTTTTCACTACACAAAATGAGTGCTTCATCTAAACATTTGATAGGTTTATATGGCAGTAACTGCCTTTCATAACGCTATCCTACTATCAAACTTTTCATTTGCATCTCTTCTCATTCAGTTACATTTGTCTATCCAACGGATTTTAATGGTTAATCAACGAATCATTTGGTACATCTATAAATTTCTATAGAAACAACAAATGATTTCTTGTTGCATCACTGCATCAATAGGAAGAGAATAAGCAATATAAATGATGCTCAAAGCGCCCAACCAAAGGGAACACTGATCACCATAATGGTGACAACCATTTTAGTGTTTAGATGTTCTTTCAAAATTTAAGTTGTATTGACAATTCAACTTTCAAGATGAGAAGATGGAGGCATTCCTGCAGATGGAGGAAATGAGTGAACATTTTATTATGAATTTCCTCACCTCAAAACCTTATTTTACTTGTCAAAATGGTACTCAAACCATTAATCTTAACGTAGTATGCGAATAGTACAGATTACTAGATTTGTACAATTAAGACATTAAGTAAAGTTAACAAAAAAAATGTAGTAAGTGAATAGTACAGATTACTAGAATACAGCACAGTACATAGTACACTTCCTGTGTCCTTGTAAATCAAATGGCTTGAAAAACATACTAAACAGAGGGTTTTTTTTATTCAAAAATGCCAAAAGTTTTCTGTGATGGGTAGGTTTAGTGTTGGGGAATAGAATACAGTTTGTACAGTATAAAAACCCTTACGCCTGGAGAGTCCCCGTAAACCACATATTCAAGAATGTGTGTGTGTGTGTGTGTGAGAGAGAGAGAGAGAGAGAGAGAGAGAGAGAGAGAGAGAGAGAGAGAGAGAGAGAGACGTTTGTGAAAATAGAGCAGGATAGAGAACAAGAGAGATGAAACAATCAATGAATCAATGACTGTATGTCCATAAGATTGATCAGAGATGCTTCAGAAGGAGAGCGACGGATGGGATCAAATACAGGCATTTTACATTACATGATGCCGCATGAAACTGTAAACAAATGTCTTAACATGGTAGAGAATGCAAAATTACTCACGTTGAAAGTGTCAGTATACAACTACAGTATAGACTCAGTCATATGGTAAATCAGAACTGCACAAAACGTTGTAGTTGTCATATCTTCACTTCACACCATATCACACATTTTTAATAACAAACTGGACAGATAATATTACAAACATTATGGATGTATGTCAGTTCCGTAGGTTATAGGTTTATTTTCTAAAGTGGCCTGCATCACTCTAACATCTTTAATTCAGCAACACGTATCTTGCATTATTTTTTACTGAATTAAATAGCTGTTAAAAGTATGACATTGGAAAACAAAAATCATACTGTTGAGTTTGGATTAAACCAAATTTAATCCATTACATGTGTTTTGACAAGTGTGATCAGTTTGGATTTTTATAGAGTTTTGAAAATGTACACTACAAAAATGGTATGAAAGTGAATAAAAAAACTGTAATTTGCCAAGTTTATTTAGACAGATTAAACATTTCTGGCTTGAATAAAACCCAATTAATTTAGATGTTACCACATGAAACACAATATGTGAAAAAAAAGCCTCTTTTTACAGTGCAATTTGTAATTCCGTTTATTTTCTCTTGTTTCAACTGTACATTTTTGATTGTAAAACATGTCTAAACTTCTCAGTTTTTTACTCAGTCATTCCATTCTCAAAGAGTCAGTGAATGGTTAGCCGCTGCCATGTGTTCAACAGCCAGGATGCTGAGAGATTGACAGAGCAATACTGAACTCATGTCTTCAGGGGGCGAGTGAACAGGTGTCCCTCCTGCTGGAGTTTAAGAGAAGTCCCCTGTGCCCCAGCCGAAGAGAGTGAGATAGAAAAAGAGAGAGGGAGAGAGAAAAGACCCACATGTGTGTGCCCCGCGGCCCCTCTTTCCCCCTTGTGTGTATGTATATATTAGAGTGATGGGGAGGTATGCAGTGCCATAGTTCAGACACATGCTAATGCGCTCCCAGAAATAAGTTGGGAATAGACGAAGGAGAAAAGCTTTGAAGATGTTGTGTTAAAATACACAGGGGCTTTCTGAAAGATGAGAAAGTTATGGGCATATAATTATAGGTTTTATCAGCAATTATATTAAAATAACCACCAGAAGTTATTGTAAGGGATGGACTGACAGTGTTCGTAGAACTGAACGACAAGTTATATTTGATTAACGTGTTGATCGTATGCATGCTTTGTAGACAGAGAAAAAAAAAGTGTTAATTGTTTTTTAACAAGCCTGCCACACTAGTGTTGAAAACTGAAGCTAAAGCATCTTGATCGCCCCCAGGTGGTTGTTCCCAGTATAGCTCATAACCCCCGGCCCTCTGCGTATTAGAGAATTCTAATGGACGCGAGACAAACTAAACAATCAAATTACATTTCAATACATTTTTTCCCAAAGATGGCTTCTGTCATTTTAGGCAGTGTTTATCACAATGGTTTCAAGTGTTCATTTTTTAAATAATTTTGGTTTTAGTTAGTTATTTGATGCTATAAAAACAGGGGATGGGGGGTTGACGTCATGATTGACAGCTGAGATTGACAGCTTCTCTGAGGGAAGTTGTCACTGAGGAGGAGATTGGAGCTTTAGCTTTAATTTCTACATTTCCATAACTCTTTATTTCACACCAACATAATGAATTGTTCTGCATCTGCGAGAGTGTGGGCGGGCTTTTAATATCGCGGCTCTACTTCCTGCTCTGTTCTGCGCAGACTCTGTCCCAAATCTGCACAAGATGTCGGCACCATATTCGGATGTTGGCGGCTTCACTTTTCTTCAGTGGAAGGTAGTGAAGACGCGTCGTCCATATTTTTTTTCCGGTCTATGTTTTTCAATTAATTTATTACTAATCTTTTTGACTGCCACATTCTGCATTTGTGCTGAGATATTTCTTAATAATAGATTTAAAAACCCCTTACACTGAGTCCATTTAAAGTCATCATGAAACGGAAGTTGCAATAGAATTTTCTTTTCAATTGTGCCGTATATCCAACACAATCTCACAGGAAAACATAAGTATTTCATGAGGTGACAATTTTGTATGAATTTGTACGATTTGATTCGTATAAAAACATACGATTTTCAAACAAATGTCATTATGAAGGACCACCCCTCACTGATAAAAATTATTCTGTGGGGAAGTAAATACTACAGAAAAAACAAATGTAATTTCTACATGAAAAGGTTAGTTCAGGCTAGAATAAAAATAAATAAAGTAAATTCTATATTAGTACTCAATTTAAAAATTCAAGCGTAAATATCAACATTATAAAAACTACTCAACTTTTGGGGTGTTCCCATCATGCACTGGGGCATGAATAATTATTATATAATTTTTCGCTGTTTTCCAGCTGTATTTACGCTGTATCATTGCTTTTGTTGTTAGGTTTAGTAACTTGCCATTTTGTGACATTTAGAGTTCATTTTACTCAAAATGACACATTCATTCTCAAAAACGATCCATCAAATGTTACCGTCACTGTGCATCGCGTACCAAGTATTGAGGTCTCGGTGTTCAGCTGTGTTACTACTATTATGTAGATATGTTGTCTACTTATATGTTTCTAAGTAAAGCGTACACTTTAAAAGCGTGGTTTAATTTAGTGTTATATTGTTTGAGTAAAAAGTACTTCAACTAAGTAGAAATTACTCAACCTTTTACTGGCCAAGTTAAAATTACTTCTTTTTTTGGTTAATTTTACTTAAAGGGGTGAATGATTATGATTTCACTTTTTTAACTTTAGTTAGTGTGTAATGCTGCTGTTTGAGCATAAACAATATCTGCAAAGTTATGACGCTCAAAGTTCAAAGCAAAGGGAGATATTTTCTTTTAAAGAAATTGTTTTTTAAGGACTACAATAAAAGGCTGGAAGGGACTACACAAGCTTCCTCCCAGGTTAGTGACATCACTAACCCTGACATTTACATAAACCCCGCCCCCGGGAACATGCAACAAAGGGGGTGAGGCTATGTTGAGAATTTATAGATTATCATGACAGAATATGCTAATCAATGACTTGAAGATAGTTAGCTCCAAATCAGCTACATAAATTCATCAACTAACCTTTCAGGAACATCTTGTTGCATTCTACATGTTGTCACTTCTTCTTGAGTCTCTCCATTATTGTCCAACTCCGGTTTAAACATAAAAAGGCTGAACAGTTTCATTGCCTGTCTGCATGAGGTTATCAGAGCTGCTAACTGGAGTTCTTGCAGCAGCTCATTTGCATTTAAAGGGACACAAAACTCACCCTCAAAAAGTGACAATTTTAACGTGCTACAAAAACTTATCTGTTGGGTATTTTGAGCTAAAACTTCACATACACACTCTGGGGACATCAGAGATTTATTTTACATCTTGTAAAAAGGGGCAATCAACCATCCCTTTAACTTAGTTAAGTAGAGTTTATTTAATTCCATATATGAAATTTACTTAAAAAAATATGCGTGCAAATGCAAAAACTTAAGAGGGCACAAGAATTAAAAAATTATAATAATGTGCATGGATAAATCATTTATAATAAATACTTTAATATTGCATAAAAATAAGAATTATCAATTTTGATTTCAGGGTGACTTTAATGTTTGCATAACTGTAAAACGCATGGACCCATCTTCGTTTCACACTTGACGAAAGAAAATGTGTCAAGTCAATATCAAAGACCTGTCCATTAACACAAGAGCCATGGGAGTTTATCTCTCAGTAAGATCTCTCTGTTGGTGTTGATGAGTTAAGCTATAGCATGTCACTAATTCTGACACATGATGACAAGTGCTGGGCAACCGAAGATCAGGCATCTCCCCTACGGAAACTGACAGGTTAGATTTCACTAGCCAAAAATTCCGCTGGAATTTTATGATGCATCATCACTGCCTTCATGAGATGTTTTCAGCCTCAGAATACACACATTTAATATATGATTTAATTTAATACTAATATACTATTACACTGTAATGATATCTATATAAGAGTAAATAACACACACACACACACACATATACTGTGTGTGTATAATTCAGGATCATTGAAAGAAATAACTTTTATAAGGTTTTTTTATTATATTATTTTATATAGTGTATGTATATATATATATATGTATATATATATATATATATATATATATATATATATATATATATATATATATATATATATATATATATATATATATATATATATATATATATATATATATATATATATATATATATATATATATATATATATATATATATATATATATATATATATATATATATATATATATATACATATATATATTTATATACAGGGAGTGCAAAATTATTAGGCACGTTGATTTTCTGATCATATTTTTTTTCCAGGCACATTTGACCAATTCCAAACCACAGTAATCCTAATAACTACTATTGATTTAGTATTTAATAATGTATAAGTGATATATAATTGTTCATGAAGGCTGAAAATGAAAATCACCTTATATTCAGGTGTGCAGAATTATTAGGCATGTTTTCTTTTACAGATAAATTGAGCCAAAAAAGAGATTTAACTCAGACTGAAAAGTCAAAAAGTATTAAATGCCCATGAGAAGGATGCAATACTAATGCAATACTAGACATTGCAGTTAAGGCATGACCATTGGACAGTGAAATGCTCGTTGGGTCAGCAGGATCTGACAAAAACAGGTGGTGAAGAAAAGACACCTGTTAACTGCAAAAGAATTAAGAATTAAGGTGAAGAATTAAGGGTGAAACCATCAGGAACCCTTTAGTCTCCAGCGCCACCATTTTCCAAAGCTGCAACCTACCTGGAGTCTCCAGAAGTGCAAGGTGTCAGGATCTCAGAGACTTCAGTTAGGAAAAGAATCCTAAAAAATGACCCCCACTAAATAAGAATCACAAGCTGAAGTGTTGTAAAATACATGAAGAAGGTTTTTTTATAGGCTTTATGGACAGATAGGTTGAGAGTGACTCTTGAAGGACCAGCACCAGCACCACATCCTCTAGTACCACTGTTTGAAGAATTCATCTTCCAGAATCTGGCAGTACGTTTTGGGAGTTCATTTTAGTCCATCCTGAAGTCGCAGAGTTTTGCAGAGATGGACTAAAAATGAACTCCCAAAACGTACTGCCAGATTCTGGAAGATGAATTCTTCAAAAAGTGGTACTAGAGGATGTGGTGCTGCTCCTTCAAGAGTCACTCTCAACCTATCTGTCCATAAAGCCTATAAAAAAACCTTCTTCATGTATTTTACAACACTTCAGCTTGTGATTCTTATCTAACATATATGTATAACTAAATGTATCAATCAATCAATCAATCAACAAATTAATTAATCAATCAATCAATCAATCAATCAATCAATCAATCATGTCAGTTTTAAGATTTACGTCTTTTCATTGACCGGCACATAATAAGCTGTGAGCCAGAATAGAGATGAAAACAGGTTTTATATATGTGTGTGTGTGTGTGTGTGTGTGTGTGTGTGTGTGTGTGTGTGTGTGTGTGTGTGTGTGTGTGTGTGTGTGTGTGTGTGTGTGTGTGTGTGTGTGTGTGTGTGTGTGTGTGTGTGTGTGTGTGTGTGTGTGTGTGTGTGTGTGTGTGTGTGTGTGTGTGTGTGTGTGGACTGGTAATCATCACGTTATGGGGACAAAATGTCCCCACAAAGATAGCAATATCCGAAATCCTCATCCTTGTGGGGACATTTTTAGGTCCCCATGAGGAAAACATCTTATAAATCAGACTAAGTGATGTTTTTTGAAAATGTAAAATTGCAGAATGTCTCCTGTGAGGGTTAGGTTTAGGGGCAGGGGCAGTGTAGGGGGATAGAATATACGGTATGTACGGTATAAAAACCATTACGCCTATGGAAAGTCCCCATAAAAGATGAAAACACTACATGTGTGTGTGTGTGTGTGTGTGTGTGTGTGTGTGTGTACATATTTGTATGTATATTCTTAGGCCTATATCTTTTTTTTAATGTAAAAAGAATGAGCAAACATACAGCATGTCTTTGAGGAAGGCAGTCAAACCTTTTTGCTCTCCGAATTTGAAATCATTATTCCACAGTTATAGCCTGAAGTAGGAGAAACGGAGAAAAAGCTGTTACGGCACTCCATTTTTTTCCATGTAGGAGTATAAGAGCCTGTGTTATTTGCATACCAGGGACATATTTAAGCTGTATTACATGCAGGAGAAGTGTTACGGGGAAAGAGGCTATACATCTAAAGTAATGATGAGTTCAAAAAATGTGTGAGAAACAGCTTTACCCTGCATGGAAATACACTCTGTGGGATCATTAAGTCTCCTCGGCTTCAAAGTGCTAAAGCGCTCTAGTGAAAGCCTATTAGCAGTCACTGGGAAGCTCAACTCCGCACTAAACGGCGTACTGTTTTCATGTCTTCCCTCAGTGATAAAGCCTTATCTATTTAAGATGCTTGAAAATAGCTCATATTGAGCAGCATATTAGAATAAATTAAATAAACACATTGCACATATATAAATCAAACTCCATGCGGTTAATCACATACACAATGAAAAGACACCCACATTGAAAGCCTCGCCGAATAAGCAAAATCTTTGCACAAGACGAGGCTTTTCTCAATCTGTTTAAACAAATCAATCAAATTCCTGAAGATGTTTGTGAAAACGTGCAAAGATTTATTATTGAATGCGTATGGACAGGATTCTTTTAACAGCTTTATAAAACCTCTCACATTCTAAACACAGACAAACGCATGATGCAATTACAGTAATCAGCACATGTCAATTAAACAAACATTGCACAATTGAAAACACATTTTTACACAACTGATAAACAATAATAACACACTCAGCAATAAAATAATGTACTCTTAACCACATTTTGGTGTGTAAATGCATTAAGTACAAAATTATATTTTTATTTTTAAAATAAAGAATCGTTCCCTCCGAGATTTAACAGCATTTGCATATAGTCTTCCATATTAAAATAATTCATAATTTTTGACAAATAAACATTAACTAGTGTTTTGCATCCTGTCCATACACATATTTGTATAAAAAAGAGTTTCATAATTTTACAGACAGCCTTCATTTGGTGATCTTTACCATGAACAGAGTGATATTTATCCATCAAATATGATCTAAGCTGCTAATGTCATTGCGGTTTTCTTTTGTGAAATATGAGATAAGTTGATACATCTCTTTTTATTGGTAACATTTAGCTAAATTGATGACCTTTGTGTGCACCTGGTGCCAAAGGTTAGGATTGTGGCGAAGGTCTTCTTTCTCCCACGGGAATGCTTTTAGCCGATAAAGGTTGTCTCGACCTGCCATGCACATGAGCGATACCATAACTGATATATTGTTGCATTGTGGGTAGGAGTAGTTTCATGGACGATGTCTCTCTCTTTATAGCCTTTTGTACATTATAAAAAGAAGCTATGGTCACACTTTATATTAGGTGAATTTAACTACCATGTACTTACATCAACAAAAAAGGTCTGGTACAATGTACTTATTGTCTCGTTGTATTTCAAAACACTTTTTTTCTCCTATACGGATAAGGTTTGGTAGTATGGTTAGGTTTAAGGATGGGTTAAGAGGTAAGGGAAGGGTCAACAGTGTAATTATAGATGTCATTACAGAAATTAATTTCAACTGTAATTACATGCAGGTATTAAAAAAAGTCGAAAAACATGTATGCACACAATAAGTGCATTGTATCACATGATTCATTAGTACATAGTTAAAGATGCTTATAAAGTGGGACCGAAGCTATTAGGGAATGTGCATGAGAAAGAATATTTTATATAAATAATAATTATTTTAAGGTGTGACTTTTACAGAGCACTTATACATTAAGTACTAAGTAATATTAATTAACAACGAACTTACTAAAGGGGTAGAATTAGGGTTTGGTTTAGGGTTAATTGCATGTAATTAGGCATAATTTACTGTTATTACATGTAAGATATACAACTAGGACACTGTGAAATAAAGTGTTACCGTGTAATTTATTTATGGATCCAGTGGATGAACAACAGCAACAAATAGCTGAAAACTGCATTCTGTATTTATCTTTCTTTAGGTAAAAACATACTGATTATATCTTTGTGACAGTGCTCATTTTGCTTTATTTTGAGTCATACATTTTAATAAATATATTAAGATGATTTTTTACTTTCAACATTTTAAGGTTGCCTAAGTAATTTATCAGGTGCCTGCTTCATTTATTCTTTATCATTCCTTTTAAAGCAAATATTATCATTCATCTAACAGCTGAATAATTATCACAAATTCATTACTTCCTAAATAATGATTTAATCATTTAAATGGAGATTTACTTTACAGTTCCAATTTTAACATACATATTACTCACACAAAAGATAGTTAGATGGTTTAAAAAACACACACACACACACACACACACACACACACACACACACACACACACACAAAATTAACAATCCCTAACAATATACATAACAAATGCATTTGGTTAGACAATATTTCCTTGAATAACCTTTTTCCGTTACCTTTGTTAGTCAGAATGGTGAGAGTGGAGGTCAGTGTTGTTGACTAGAGGCAGACAGGCATATCGGGTGAAGTTCTACTCCAGCTACAGCACACTCATCTTATCCCTAAAGGCAGAAGAGAGCGGCGAACAAAACTACTGTACAAACACTCACACATCTTCACTCTGCAGCTGTGATGAAGTCATCTCGGGGTCTTGACATGCTTTCGTCTATAGCTTAGAAATCATTTTCAAATGTTTTAGGACTGGGCTAGTTACAAGGCTAGTACTGTACAAACCCATTGGCAGAGTCAGAGCTATTTATGGTTGCTTGATACCGCAAATGGTGGTGCAAGTACCTGCAAACAGCCATGTACTCATTGATCAAGTTTTACTGATGCATCTGGTGCATACAAGTGAAAAGAAAAGAAAAGAAATAAATCAATGGCTAACATTTTATTTCATCATTCCACTTTAGACCTTCTACTGAATATAACTTTGTGACTATATGTCAACTAGCAGTCATTAGCTGGGTTTCCATCCAAATGTGAAGTCAATCTATCAAATTTTGCAAAAAAGAAAAAACGAACAAATGTGAATTAGGTGCGTTTCCATCAAGTTCTTCGAGTGGATGATGGTGGTGTTGGTAACCAACAGTAAATAAAACTCCCTCAGCTTAACCTTAACGTGAAAAACGCTTAACGTGGCTTTAGAAAGTGGTATTAATAGACCAAATTCAGTAACAGCAAACTATTAAATCATGGACTGTACAGAAAAGCAGATGAGTCCTCCAATAGAAAACCAAGATATTGCTTATGGGGCTAAATGGACCAACAGTTATAAAAAAAAGACAAAATATGTTATACATTATTAATAAAACACATGCAAGTTTAATGATTTTCAAAAACCAAATCTGTTCTCGCACTTAGATTGTCATAAACACAGAACTATTCCAACAAGCTCTCTCACCCTAAACACAAATTTGCGTTCTTTCGTCATATTCTGGGCTCATCTGTTTTTCTGCACATAGTAGACTGTGCTTTATTAGTATTGTATTTCCTGAGTTTGGTCTTTTTTTTTTATACTTTCTTAGTACATTAATCGTTTTAGAATGTCCCCATCAGGGGAAACAGATGATTAGTCACGTGGGTTTAATGTTCGCTACGTCAGAATATATTCGGAAAATGCGCTTCCATCTGCCATTATTCGCATGAACTATTTTCACAAAAGTCAAAAACCACCTCAAGCTAGCCTAAAATCTTTTTTGCGAATTAAGGGATTATTTTGCGAAATTTGGCGTTTGATGGAAACATAGCTATTGACGTATTAGTAGACTCTTAGTAGATTAGTAGATCTGCTTAATATCTGCTAACACTTTACTTTGATGATTTCCAAAATACATTCTACTATTAGTAACTTTGAAAGAACATGTCAACTTATTCTACCACAGGCTACTAACTACTCTAATGAGAGCTAGTTGACCTAGTTACAAATGAATGAGAGTAAGGGACCATCATTTTCAACTAAAAATTGGAAACTTTTTATGCGTTTTGGCTGTTCATTTACAACAGCGCTTTGGGGTTTTTAGTACATAAACTTTTGAAAATGGTTTTCAAAGTGCACGTTTTAAAAAAAGATATTGTATAAGTCTATAGGCTCTAGTGTCTATAGTGTTCAGTCTATAGGCTTGTTACACACGTACTGTTTCTTTACAAAGTGGCATTGCCAACTACTGGCCTGGCATGCCAATTACAGAATTTTTAATAGCTTTTGAGGATCTGTGTGAATGGGGATCGCTTTGACAAACATCGTTTTAGTACATCGTTGACGTGTAGACATAAACTTAGTTGACATTGTAAATTAAGTTAGTTGACATGTAGTTATCGAAAAAAACTATCGAAAAAATTGTACCTATCAAATCAAAGAAAATTTGGAAAATTACGTATTTTACAAGGTCGCTAATACGTACAAATTAGTACGACCTCATTTGTACGATTTGTCTAAACCCCAGGTATGGGTAGGTTTAGGGGTGGGGTTAAGGGAAGCTCATTCGTTTGAATTCATACGAATTGGGCAACTCGTCAAATACGTACGATTTTTGCAAGTGAGGTCGTACAAATTCGTATGAATTAGCCACCTCCTAAAATATGTACGAATTGCTGCGAGACCAGGTTGGTTATTTGTGTACGTGATATTTCTGTGTATGTGTACTTCATATGTCTGCACTAGGACGCTTATACGTAGCAGCGAAAATGTCTAAACTTCTAAATGTTTTAAATAACGCCTCTGTGTAGACCATAGCTGTCATGGGTATTGTTAAAAACTCTTCCCAGGTGTCCCAGGAGTGGTAGCACAGGAGGGTCAGCGAGTCACAGCACTGCTTTACTGTCACCATCACTCTTCATCCTGCGCTGCGCAAGACGTGTTAGTGACCTTACCAAAAAATCACTTATATCTGACCAGACCGCTAATGCAATATCCAGATGTTACGCATTCGGCTTCATGTTTGATGTTTTTGTACACCTACTATTCTCTGTGCTTTATCCAGAACGTGGCCTGCACATCATCACATTTTTTTTTTTGTATTGTCATAGTCAAATGGGGAGGTTGCATACGACGGCGTCAAGCGCAGAAAAAGAAAGTCTTTGTATCGACAAGCCACATAATTATTTGTGTATTTGCTGGCTGAACAAAGGGCATCTCACATCAGAGAGATGTTTCCATTAAAACATGATATCTTAACACTAAAGGTTACCAAGATGACATTATGCTCCTTTGACGTGTTTGACTGACACTTTGAGGTTTCTGACCTTCAGAGGTGAAGTCCGAGATGGGCGGCAATAATAATATGGTATTTTTTAAACATATGGAAGAGAGATTTTGCACATTTCTCTTCATGTAACGTGCACACGCACACTTGTGAACGTGTAAGTCTCAGGACCGTAATGAAAGTTGTGGCTTTCAGGGTCATGTGTTGACAGAGTTCATTTGAATTAGCTTCAAGCATTCGAAATGTCATGCCAATTTGATTCTGAGCATTTCAAGCTCCTATGACACTTCAAGGGGCTGCATTGATGCTCAGTGAATAAAAGGCAAGACGCATTAAATATTTCTATATTTTGCTAATCATTTAATTATTCCACCCACTCTGAGAGTGGATTAGAATGATTTCAACAGAGAACATAGTACCTAGCCACTTACCACAGTAAGAGAATAAACACTATATACATTAAAGCGAGCACTTGGCGGTGCTGCGTTCGGGCCCTGATACCGCCTCATATCTAAATGGCTAATCCATGCAATGTGTGGGTGGGGTGATTAACGTTCACACAACCAAATGAAAAAAAAAAACATTTGCTTTGAAACTTTGAATACGGTCGGCATGAATATGCAACTATGAATAATTGGCAGAGAATGGGACCTGGCTTGGATTAACAACTCAAAATGCAGTTTATGACTAATTGTGTTAAGTGAAAATAAACTGGCACTTTTGTTCCCGGGATAATTAGCTTTTTAATGTTTGCTGGAGTGATTGTGGGAGCTGTGCTCTGGCGCCTGTTCTTTTTTCAAGTGGGCCCTCTAGCTTTCCTGAGGGGAATGAGACTTGTGTTTGCGTACGTATGTGTGTTGAGGACTTTTAATAGTGGGGAAAAGTGGCTTTCTGGCTGTAAATAACTTTGTAGTGCAGCATATTTGTTTGTTTAGACTTCGTTTTGATTTTACGCTTGAGGCTTTCAACATATTTTAATGGAGTTGCATTAATAGGTTTGTTGCTTTTGAATAACCCCTTCATTCATGCTTAAACCACATTTACAGAGGCAAAATTGCTTTATGTTTTGAATGTGCTTTGTGAATTTCATTCTGAAACATTGTGGTGCACCTCCACATGCAATTATTACGGTGTTTATTAAAACAATATTTTACTGTAAGTATGTATAACTTTATTAACAAGACATAGCAACCTATACAAAGTAAGAGACCAATGACACTAATATGTGACCCTGGACCACAAAACCAGTCATAAGTCGCATGGGTATATTTGTGGCAATAGCCAACAATACATTGTATGGATATCTTTTATGCCAAAAAGATTCCAGATTTTCAAATAGTTGTGTCTCGGCCAAATGTTGTCCTATCCTAACAAACATACATCAATGGAGAGCTTATTTATTCAGCTTTCAGATGATATATAAATCTCAATAAAAAAAAATTGACCATTATGACTGGTTGTGTGGTCCAGGGTCACATATATGCACACACAAAAGGAAGAAAAAGAATCACTTTATAGTTTAAAAATTATGCTACACAAACACACACACACACACACACACACACACATATATATATATATATATATATATATAGTAATATATAGTAATATTTTTTATTTTTTATTTAGAATTTTTTATTCAGTTATGAAGAGAGAGAATTTTATATATATTTGATATTGACATTTTTTGTTTTAAGCTAGTATATGTAATATAATACACAAATATAAAATAGTACTGAACTGATGTTTCAGAAAAGCGCATTAATATTATTATTACTTTTAATTTACAATTCATTAATTACTTTTCTTGTTTAAAATGGAAATTATTAGAATATAATTAATAATAACAATAATAGCAATTATCATCATCGCCATAATCCTCATTTTGGACAGGAAACAGAATTTCAAAACTATTACTAAGCACAATTGTACAATTTTAATTTCCCAAAAATATTCAAGAGGAGAGTCAATTCACGGGGGAAAAAAATCCAGTGATTCAAAGGGCTTCTGAAAACTTCCGCAGTATGCGCTCATGCACTATTGAGGGTTGAAGAGAGGCTCGAGGACCCCTCTTTCACTTTAAAACCTGTACTTTTCCCACTTTCCAACTGCAGCTCGAGACTCGCGCCGAGACTCTCGCTGCTCTCCTCTGCGAGAGGGGCACGGGGTAATTGGAATCAGTTATTCAAAACATCTCTAAATGTGATTTAAATGGCGAGGATTTATTAACATAGAAGGAAACCATTAAAAGGGGGTTCGGAACGGGGAGAGGGGAATTCCGTTTTGGGAGAAGAGTGGGGGCAGAACGGACTGCGGAGTGAAGAAGGAAGGGGAAGGGGAGAACGAGGGGGAGAAGAGAAAGCAATTACTGGATGTAAAGGCCACGAACAGAGCTCCCGCCGTCACTGAGAAATCAAATCTGTCAGCAATTAGGAGGATCTGAGGGGGCCATGCAGCACTCGCCGCTGGACAATAGGGGTGCTGGGACTCTGAAGAGGAGAAGGGGGCCGGAGCAATTATGAGAGCTGATAGAGTAGCTTTATTTATCTAAACAGCAGGTTAGTCTCTCATTCTGCCTCTTTTGTCACTTGTTGCGGATGTGAAAGGGGCACCACTTCATCCAAACGCTGTTCGACCCGATCGGCATTGTCCGGGCAGTTAGTGTCTGAAGTGGCTCTGCTTTTCACTACCCTGCTGGGATAAACCAGTGCTTGATCTCATGCCCTAGCAATGCTAACCCTTCACCTTCAAGAGCAGATCTCCATACCTTGCGCTTGAAGCTACTTATTAAGGCATTGCTAAAGGGGCTGCGCTCCTCTACAACCAGTCCTCAATATCAAAGGCCACAGGCTCAATGAATGGGTCAAAAGGCCCTTGTTTAGGACAGAGGCTCAGGAAAAGGATTAGAGGTGGGTCGTCTAATGTTAGTCTTCACATAAATGGCGTAGCAGAGAATTGAATTGACGCAATGTTGAGAATCCTGTCTGTGTAGGGTGAACTAAATCTCAGATTTGTGATACTGCCCCCAAAGCAAACAAGAAAACAGCACAAAACATGTGTAACCTCTGAAGGAGTGGTAACTGACTAAAGTGATAAATGATGTGATCTATTGAAAATTGTATTATTACTATAAAGCTATTTCATATTTCAATTACATCCTGATATTATGAAAGTCCAAATAATGTAACACTTTAGTATAGGGTCCAATTCTCACTATTAACTAGTTTATTATACATATTACTAGGATATTGGCTGTTTATTAAGATTTATAAAGCACATATTAATGCCTTATTAACCATATTTTACATCAATTAACCCTACCTAATGTCTAAACTTATCAACTAGCTTACTAACTATTAATAAGCAGTCATTAGGAGTTTATCGAGGCAGAAGTCATAGTTAATAGATAGTTAATAGTGAGAATTGTACCCTAATGTAAAGTGTGACCCAAATAATGTATATAAATAACATATGTCACTGTCTATTTAGAGGATTTCAAATAAGTCATAGCATGTGCAGACCGACAGCACAAAAAAAAGAAAGCCGATAAGGAACAGAAAAGTCGTAAACTTTTATTTTGATAGAAGGTAGATGATTGATTGATTTTATGTGTGTGTGTGTGTGTGTGTGTGTGTGTGTGTGTGTGTGTGTGTGTGTGTGTGTGTGTGTGTGTGTGTGTGTGTGTGTGTGTGTGTGTGTGTGTGTGTGTGTGTGTGTGTGTGTGTGTGTGTGTGTGTGTGTGTGTGTGTGTGTGTGTGTGTGTGTGTGTGTGTGTGTGTGTGTGTGTGTGTGTGTGTGTGTGTGTGTGTGTGTGTGTGTGTGTGTGTGTACAAATACGTCTACAGTGAGTGCATTGGTAGATTTCAGTTATTCCTAAAAATTATAGCACTTTAAAAAAAAATCTTTTTTATTGTTAATGTGAATTATTGAGTAGAATGTAAAAAAAAAATCAGCAGCTGGACAACAGTGATAATTAGCAAAAAAAAAATAGACACTTTATATACAGTAAATTCTTCAGTTACAAAATACGTTTGCATTGATCAATTTTTTTTTCTTTTTCATTAAATAATTTCTAGCCTCTTTTATTTAACAAAATATTTGATTTCATTTCACAAAGCTGCCGTGTAAAACTGGGATTTAATGTTACTTCATTCCCAAAACTAAAATGCTAAATTCAGAAAATTGACGTCAACTAAATAGTATGGATTGTATTTTCTGAATTTAAACCTTGAAAATCAACAATAATAATGGAAATATATAATGTGGAATTTATCAAAAACTGATACAAGCAGTATTAATATAAATTTCAAAAATATATTTAGATTTACAAGAATGTCTGATAAAAATAAAAAAAACCCTTACACAAATTCACATGTGATCAAATCTTCATTGGAATACACAGAATGTCCACAGAGGTCACCATACATCACACAAACCTCTTAATGAAAAGCAGATGTTTAAAATGAAATTCTATAAATTATTTCAGGTTGATTATCATCCCTCATCATCTCCGAGTTGAAAAAATGTACCAGGACATCGCTCATAGCCCTTTTTTCCCAGATTAAAGGCCCACATATTTTCTATATAGTGCCCTCTGTAATGTGGTTTTGCAGACTGGACCCACAGTAAAGAATCTAATAATCTTCGGGAACCAAGACTCTGAGTTTTAAGTGGGTATAAACGCATGTGTACATCTCACACACATACCAACATGTGCTTTCTGGCCACTATACACTCTGTCCTGGCCTAAAGGGATCATGAATTTAACCAACATAATCTCATACCAACACATAACAATAATGGATAGTAGCTATGTCATTAATGATGAGAAATAAATATTTTCTGAGGTTATATTAAAAGCAGTGGCGATATAGCGTTTTAAAAGACATTAACCTCAGTAGCAGACTCGATTTCACTTGGTTTCAAAGCAGTAAACTGTTCTCTGGGAATCCCTGATAGCGCATCCCTAATTTTCAGGTTTAGCATTTGGAATATGTTATGAGGCACACAGTCTAACTCTTGTCAAAGTGCTTTTACAGCTTAAACAAATTTAATCAGAGGAGCTTTGAGTGACAGGGGGGAGCTCTCCCACAATGCTCTCTTTTTGCCGGGCACTCCTCCTACTCCGCAGCAGCTGTGCAGACGCGCTAGTGGAGGTGCGCCTTAACCCAACACTTGAATCTCACTCTGAGAGCATTATGAAAACATTCCTTATTCAAATGCCACCCGAATAATTGTACATTGGTGGTCATGATAGACTACACGTTTTAGCATTGCATTCCGCTTTAATGGTGAGTATCTTTTTTCAATTTGCCAATAGACTCACACAAACTATAAAGTGATTGTGCAATCTAAAACGATATCTTACACTAGCATTCAAATGTCTGGGGTTTATTATTTTTTGAAAGAAGTCTCTTATGCTCACCAAGGCTGTACAAAAATACAGAATCGTGTGAAATATTCTTACAATGTAACATTTTCTTTTTTTCATGATCCTTCAGGAATTATTCTAATATAGTATGCTGATTTGGTGCTCAAGAAACATTTTTTATATTATCAATGTTGAAAATGTTTGTGCTGATTAATATTTTTATGGAAACCATTATTTTTCTTCAGGATTTTTTGAGAAAATCCATATATAAAGTTAAAAAGAACGAAATATAAATCTTTTGTAACATTATAAATGTATGTAATGCCATGTTAATGCATTCTTGATGAATAAAAGTATACTTTTCTGTAAAAAAAAACTTGACTGACTGACTGACCCCAACATTTTGAATGATAATTAAAGGTGCACTTAGTATTATTATTATTTTTGTTTTGTTATGAAGTGAAAGTCGTATTGAACCACCAAGCAAACGTTTTGCCATTGAGGAAATTCACTATAAAGTTAGCTATGATTTTATTTAGTAAGTGAAAATGTTACTGTGTTACTGAGATGAGTAGGATTCGGTTGGTCATGTGACATGATTCAACATGGCCGCCCTCTGTAAAATACATCCGCCTTTATTAGGCTGTACAAATAAACAATTTAAACATATTTCAAAAGTACTAATCATTCATTGGTCCTACTTTATATTACATTTCTTTAACTATTTAAATTCACTATTCGGAAATGCACTTATTATGTACTATATATTAATTACAGCTGTAATTACATTTATAATTACACTGTTGACCCTTCCCTTACCCCTAAACCGAACCATGCTACTAAACCTGTCCCTAACCTTAGTGTTTTTGCAATACAACACAGTAAATGCATTGTAGCAACGTTTCACCGGCATGTCAACTCGCTCTCATTAGAGTATTAGTAGACTGTCTGCTTAATATCTGCTCACACTTAATGTGATGGTCCGCCAACAGACATCAAGTGACTTTGCAAGTACATACCAACTACTAACCCTAACCCTAACCCTAACAGACTAACACCCTAACTGAACTAATACTCTAATGAGAGTTAGTTGACATGTAGTTGCAATGTTACTTATAGTCAACAGAATGTCCAAAAGGAACCATCAAAATAAAGTGTAACCCAGTTATTTGATGTACGTACATTATATAAACATTTTTAATCCATAAAAAACCCTGAGTGCATTGTTAAAGAAATAAAAAGACAAAAAAAGGAAATAAAAGATAACTATTGGGTAAAATTACAAAGTCAAGGAAAAAAGAGGGCGAGTATGAATAGTGGTGGTCTGCACAGGTGGCATTAAAGGCCTCAGGCCCAGTAGGGGTCTCCCCTGTTTCACTTTGTCCACAGGTGTTTATTAGCACATAGGAGCTGCCATATGTCCCAGCATGCAACATAGCCTCAGGGTGTACAATCAGCCCTCACACCCATAATCATCAGCAACCCTGGCAGCCCTCTCTCTCTCTCTCTCTCTCTCTCTCTCTCTCTCTCTCTCTCTTTTACTCACTCATTCTGTCTCATGAGAGATCAACTGAGGCAGCAAACCATTTTGTAAATACACCCCAAAGTTCACTTCACTGTATCAACATCCATGTTCTAAAATATATAGATATAAGGGTCAGTGTCATATAAGAATTTCCACGATTGAGAAACATTTGAAATTTATAGCAAATGTTTCAAATGTTTAATTTTTTCAAAAAAGTTTTTTATTTTTTAGATGACTTCATAAATATCAAATACGTTTTTGGGAGTTGCACCACATGACATTTTACAACCTGAAACCTCCTTGCCTTACGAAAATGTCAAACTATCATCTGTTTTCTGTATTCAAATCATTGTACAGTATATAAGAATGATGTATTTTTAAATCAATGACAAAAACATTAGCATCACGTCATTGACTCATAAGGAGATATGCGAATAATGGGAGTGCGGAAGGGTTAGAAAACACAATTCGGTGCTTAAAATGAGATATTTTGATGGCAAAATCTTTCCGTAACAGATATCAAATGCCTCTCCATTCCCAGTCTTTCCCTCTGCAGGGATGGAAATGTTTTGCACCTGGTCAGTATGAGAGAAAACCATTGTCATTTTAACAGCCCCCCACTCAGGCAGGCATGTGAATGATTGGGCAATGAATACATACTGGTGGGGGGGAGGTGGTGGGAAGCCAGCGAGCGGTGCCTGTTTGAAGTGGGCATATGGTTGCTGCATTTGCATTTAATGCCCTTCAGATTACGAGCGTTAACTCGTGCTAAACACCTCGCTCAGTTGGGGCTAATTTGATGAGGTCATGCTGTGACCTTGTGACCCATATACCCCTATGTCCTGTAAGTGAAAGCAGCTGGGTGCAGATCAGGGGAGATTTGCACATGTACACACACACACATACAACCTGTTTTCATCTCTATTCTGGCTCACAGCTTAAAATGTGTCGGTCAATGAAAACATGTAAACCCTTCTACAAAATGTAGAACTTTTAATGTTAAGAATGGTCAGCATGACATCTGTAAAGGTTTTTACAAATATTTATATTTTAAAACTGACATGGAACTATAGCTCTTAAATGAACTAAATTGTGATGTTTATTTTTAAAAGGAAGTGCTCTATTACTTACCTTAGCAGAACAAATGGAGGGAAATGAAGCAGGTCAAGGGAACATACAGTATAGTGGGGTTCAAATCTCAGAGACTACATTGAAAATCTGAAAATATGTTTGTTTTTGACTGAAATAAACAGAAGGTTTTTGTTTATGAAAAATCATGATGTAAAATATTGATTATTATTTAAGAAAAAAATTATATTTCTTTAAAATATTGAATTAATTGTGCTATTTCTATGCCAGTAAAACAATATCAAAAAGCAACTTTATTACATTGATCATGCAAACCTTTTTTTTTAAAAAGGGAACTATGTAAGATTTTTTCAGTATAATATCCAAAAACCACTAGGCCAGTGTTATATATTTTGTTCAGTTGAGTGCTTACAATATCCCAAATGTTTCCAACTATTTGTAAATCATGAGAAAATTGCTACTTTAACCAAGGAACCTGGACGTGTGAGGAAGTCGCCTGTCAATTGCGCCATATCTGCATTACCCTCGGTTTCCGGTTTTATTTTGCAGAAACGCTTTACTCTTACTGCAGTGTGAACAAGTGTCCTAGCAGTTGCTGAGAGAACACACAGAGTAACGTCATAACATAATTTTCAATACACTCAGATGTATATAATATGATAAACTGAGCTAAGTTACCTCATACTCATGACCGGAAAAGCGGTAGTGGCGCCGGCGACTGTGGCATAAGAAAAGTCCCGCCGGGCCGGCGACTATGCCATAATAACAGCCCCGCTGCTCGCGAGGCGCGTGTTCCGCTCTTCTTATTAACAATCACTCCAGCGGCCTTGCTCAGCTCCCACAACACTCGGTCCTGCTCTTCTCCATACTACAGTAACGTTAATAATCGCATCCATGAACATGATTTCTGCCCGAGTCCTATCCCGATTCTTTTCCACCGGCTGTGAGGTGAAGACCAACGTGGCGTCATCAAACTACGCCTTTGTTTTGAATAGGCGACCTCTAGTGGACGGAAAAGTTACATAGGGCAGCTTTAAGCACAAGATACCCATTCTCAAAATCATGCTGAAAATATGATCATCAGGTTTTACACAAACTTCACGCAACAACCAAATATGTCCTAAAACATTTTTAAAGTTTATACTTTCGGTAACACTTTGCAATAAGGTTCATTAATTAACATTAGTTAACTACATTAGTTAACATGAACTAATAATGAACTGCACTTATTAAGCATTTATTTATATTTGTTAATGTGAATTTCAACATTTACTAATGCATTATTAAAATCTTGTTAACATTAGTAAATGCACTGTGAACGAACATGAACAAACCATGAACAGCTGAATTTTTATTAACTAAAGATTAACTAATGCTGAACAGATGTGTTGTTCATGGTTAGTTCATGTTAACTAATGCATTAACTAATGTTAACTAATACAACCTTATTGTAAAGTGTTACCATACTTTCTCTCAAATTGTCATGCTGATAATACAATTTGTAAAATAATTTATACATTTTAAAAACAAATAATATTAATAAAAAATATACATTAGTACATTATTATTACATTATAATACTACTTTTTTAAATAAATATAAATATTTGCAAAAAATGCTTTCGCAAAATAAAAGAAGTTTGACAACACTTTACAATAATGTTTCATAAGTTTACTAATCTAAATATACAATATTTGTATTATCTTGTTAATTTCAACATTTACTAATACATTATTCAAATCAAATGATGTATTTGTTAACAAGTTAATGCACTGTGAACTAACATGAACAATCAATGAACCGCTGGATTTTTATTAACTAACATTAACAAAGATTAATAAATACTGTAACAAATGTATTGCACATTACATGCATGTTAACAAATGAGATCTTACTGTAAAGTGTCACCAGAATTTTCACTAGTTCTCTCAGACATTTAGACCCTCGCTGTATTTCTTCTCATCTTAAGTAGATTTGGAGTAAGAGTTCAAATGTACTCGGTGCACAGCACAAATAATGCCATTTGAAGTGTATAATTCTAGAATTCCAGGCGTTTTATTCCAAAGCATTCCAACATGCACTCACAGCGCACATTATGACCACCGATACGCACATATACACATATTGCAGGCACACAAGTTGCTTTCATTGTGTTTTAGTGAAAGGGGGCGTCGATACGCTGCGACTGAGCCTCTCCTTTGAAACGGGCCACAGTGAAGAGGAGCGCACAGATCTGTTCAGTACAGTCTGAGAGGCTGGTTTAGCTAACCTCCAAGGCCACAACAGCAAGGGGGCCTCTGGAGAGCCTCTCTTATGTCAAAAGAGGGGAAAAGCCGCTCAGCTTTTAAGACATCGCTTGGCCTTTTGATCAGTTCACAAGTTACAGTCGGAAACTGAGGCCTTTTTTGATGCAAATGGCCGCTCATCAAAAGCAGCACCGAAAAACATCTCTTTCTTTGGGACGGTAATGGGTCTCGCTCTCGTTCTGGGAAATCACACAGCCAAGGACTGGGTAAAGTGTCCACTCTGAGTGCTGAAAAGCAGTCGCCTGCACAGGTGTGGACATTGTACACGTCTTCCTGCTACGATATCCGAGTCACACACACTTGCAATTAAAGGATTAGGGTTCAAATTATTAGGAGCGCAATACTGGACAACACACTGCTAATTTGTTCCCGGCCCCCTGTTTATGGATCAGTAAGCCAAATAGTAATGAAGTTTAAATGTAATTTGAGTGTTATTATGGTGCAGTAGTGATTAATTAAAAGAGGCTTTGCAATAAACGTGAGGGAGATAGAACAGCAGTTAGTTTTAATGTAGAGGAATTAAATATTTTTCTTATTAATGAAGATAATTGCTCGTCAACAGCTTGGGCATTTGATCTCTCCCTTCAAATGGAACAAGCACGGCTTCTGAATATTAAAGGGGTAGTTCAACCAAAAACTTTTGTTCCAATGACTTCCTTTATTCCGCAGGACACAAAAGAAGATATTTAGAAGAATGCATCATCTCTTTTGTCCATATTCCTAATATTAGTGGAATGCAAAGCCCCCTTATCAAAGAATTCTGGTCTGATTTGTCAAAATTCATTGCTTCAAAGTCCAGTTTTGTTATTGATTTAACCATGTGTGATATAATTTGTTATTTTTCTCATTGTAATCATAACATAGATTACATAGAAAATGTATGCATCTTACTGGCAAAATACTATATTCAGAAATGTAAGTTTTCATCATCAACACCTACATTTAATAATTTCCTTTGTGACTTGAACTACTTAATCAGGACACTAAAAAAAGTTAACAACAAAAAAAGTGTCAAACTTGTGGAATTATACAACGATTTGTTAGAAAATGTGTAATTTGACTCCTTGCCTCTTTTTTTATTTTTTATTTTTTTTATTTACTTTCCTTCCCACTGTTCTTATAACTTTATACTGTCATCCATTCTGCTTGTGATGTTGTTTACATCTGCAATAATTAAAAATTATTAAAAATAATTAAGCTCTAAAAAGCTCTAAAAGTTTTTATTTTGTGTGTGAAAGAAATATGCTCACCATGGCTGCATTTATTTGATGAAAAATACATTAAAACAGTACTATATCGTGAAATATAATAACAACCTAAAACAACTGTTTTCTATCTTAATATATTTTAAAATGTAATTTATCCAAGTGATGCAGAAGCCATTAGCTACTCCAGTCTTCTGTGTCACATGATCAGAAATCATTCTGAATAACTTACATTTTAAAATACATTAATATAGAAAACATTTGTAATAATATTTCACAGTATTACTGATTTTTACTGTGTATGTTGCAATATATGAAAGCATAAGAGACTTCTTTCAAAAACATAAAAACGTAATTATTCCAAACTTTTGACCGGTAGTGTAATTGTAACGTGAAATGAATCCATAAGACTCAAATTTAATATACTTCTCCCTCATGCCGTCCTACATCAAGTATACTTTCTCCAAAATATCTTCTTTTGTGTGTCACAGAAGAAAGAAAGCCATACAGGTTCGGAACAACATATTTGGGGTGGACTATTCCTTGAAATCACAAATCAGTGTGTTTTATGTCTGTCACTCTGGAAGGTCAAGTTGGAGGAATTCATTACCAGTTGTTTCTCTTTTATTTCAAAAGGACATGAAACGTGACACTTTTATATACTTGTAAATCAGACAGACCTCCTTTGGCATCGGCGAGCATTATCCTGTCTGTTGTGGGATCGGCGGCTCTCCCAAAGCATATCATTATATGCCGTTAAAGAATATGGTGACAGAGATTGCGGAGAGGACAGGGAGGGGCTAAACTAAACTCCTCTCA
The DNA here is from genome assembly GCF_949357685.1 of Gobio gobio. Lineage (NCBI taxonomy): Eukaryota > Metazoa > Chordata > Actinopteri > Cypriniformes > Gobionidae > Gobio > Gobio gobio. The sequence goes on along the minus strand of NC_137111.1, from coordinate 34,883,203 downwards.
AGGTCATGTTCTCCGACAATGGAGCTACTAATCCTTCGCCCACTCAGACGCGATTGGACCCACACCCCGCCGCTCAGAGGAAGAGTACGGGGGCCGGGTCTCCTCTTCCTCACCCCGTGTATTAGGCTTCCAAGAGCGGCCGGATAATCTACCAATTAGCAGCAATTGTGGCGGAGGGTTTTAATGTGGGGTTCTGTATTTTTTAAATACCGTTTAATTTTTCCTCTCTCTGGCACAATCGTGATTGTCAGCACTCTCTCTGGCTCCCCCATTTAAAATAAAAGAGTCCGGAGCTTAATTTGGCATTAAAGACCGTAGAATGTGCACAGCCAGCGATGTGATTGTCAGTCAGAGTCGGGGCGAGAGAAAAAGAGAGACTGAAGGGAGAAAATCATTTTAAAAGAGAGCTGGTGTGAAGGACTTGTTTGAACAGGCCTAACGCCTGCCAGAGTATCAGTGGAAGAAGCCGCATTGTGCCCAGATAACATGGTGCCCCAACGTTTCACCCCCTGTGGTCCACCGAGTTGGTGTGTTTGGATTAGGACAGCCCATTACATTAGCCTAATAATGGGATAAGGCCAACTTAGCGACATACTGCGCAAGAACACCAGGCAACATGAGCTTGTGGTCGATGGGAAACGTAATGGAAAATTTGAGTTACAGAACTACATATTTTTTCATTTGGGTGGTAAAACACAGGTGGAGCACAATCTGCGTGAGAATTGTGTTTGTGCTAAACGTTTCAAATACTAACCTGTTGGTGGGGCTGTAAAACACAAAGCTTTTACCAAGCTTCTGTGATTACAGTGCTGAAATGATAATAATTAGACGACTATGTGGGTATTTCCATCGGAGGGAACCGGGCCAACATTGCATGCAGTTCTTTAATTTAGCGATGAATGTTATGTCGTGTGAACCAATAAAACCTATGTTTTAGGCAAGCAGTCTGTCAAGGGACAGACTTAAAAATCGGTTTCATTACAGAGGCTTGCCTGACAGAGAATATAGGTCAGGGGATGAATGTGTGTTTTAGTAAAATACACCAACCAACTATAATAATACTGATAATTCACAAAGACAAATATTGCGCATATAAGAGTATTTCAGAGTTAAAGCTAAAATTACAACTGAAAAGTTACATTTAAGTCAAACATAAAAATTAGAGGTGCACAATTAAGAAAATAATAGTACTTAATTTAACTTAAAAATATATATAATCGTGAATACAATCTATTATGGGCCATCTCCTCCCCTTAAAATGTCTCTGGCATGCATGTATCCACAGAAAAGACAATCCCAGAATGCATCGTAACAAGCAAAAAATCCAAGATGGCAGAAAAGATCAACGTTCATAATGCTTAAGTCTATGATTGGCTCATTATTGCATTGATTATGATGTTTCTAGCATGTCATATGTTTGGCAACAGTTCTTCCAACCCTAATTGATGGAGTGTGTAGCTTTTCATTTCGTAAACAACCATGTAGGAAGACACATTATGGCCATATTCCAGGATGACAATGTCAAGATTCATCAGGTTCAAATTGTGAAAGAATCAGTGGCGGCTTTTCGGGGGAGGCAAGGGAGGCACAGCCTACCCAAAATTTTGAGGTGAAAATGGAAGAAGGAACGATTTAATGTAAATAAAATTCACAGTTATTCTTTTCATGTCTCAGAATGTGTATTATTGTTTGTAATTTCACCTCTGTTATGTGTCACTCTTCCCCAAATGTGTTGAATCTGGGAAACACAAGTCTGAGGGGATAGAGAAGGGGAGGGGGAGGCAAATCAATAGCCGGAGACTTGTGCCTCCGTTGGTAAAAAAAGAAAAGAAAAAGGAAACAAAGCCAATCACCATCAAGTATTTTGCTTTCACTGATTAGGAGTGTTGAGAAAAGTAACATGGCAGAAGAGACTATAGTCTCCCTTGGTATATCAATCAAACAATCGAAGAGACATAAATTACATGATTTTAGTTACTACTTTAGTTACGAACTGCTACTGCTGATGTATAAACTACGTATGGAGAGTAGAGATAATATGTGATCGCAAACAAATTTATAAAAACTAGCATTCGAACAACAGCTACAAATTGTAAATGAATACCCCACGTCTAAGCTAAGATAGGCTACAGCAATCAGCTTCACTAAAGAACACGCTCTTTTAACACAGACATTTCAAGGACAGAAGGATGAATTTTTTCTTCAAGTGATAGGCTAGGTGAGTGAAATTATATGTATATCTTCTTGCTGTATATGTGTCGTTTTCTGTAAATTTTCTGTCTAAAAGTGACCAAAAAAGCCATTTTAAAGACCTAAAAAATCATTGTGAGGGGATACGACTGCTAAAATTTTGTGTACCTCCTCAAAGCTATCTCACGACCAATTGGTGGCTAATTCATACGACCTCACTCGTATGAATTTGTACGATTTGTCTATACTGCAGTGATGGGTAGGTTTATGGACGGGGTTTGAGGTTAGGTCAATCGTACGAAATCAAACGAATTGACCAACTCGTCAAATATGTACAATTTGACAAAAATCGTACCAAATCACACCTTGAGATAGGTTTGGCCTCTTCTATTTTAAAACCCACCAGCCACCACTGGAAAGAATGGTTGGGAGGGAGCATGAAGAATAATTTTGACATGAATTGGCACCTCTGAATCCTTAAATTCATTGAAAGTCTTTAGAATGTGCTGAAGTAGACTTTACTCTTGCATTGTCAATACAAGATCTTGACCAAAAATTGATGCACCTCTTGATGGAAATTAATTTTGTGAAAACAAATATATATATGTAAATAACACTAATTGATGGAGTGTGTGTGTGTGTGTGTGTGTGTGTGTGTGTGTATACAGTATATATATATATATATATATATATATATATATATATATATATATATATATATATATATATATATATATATATATATATATATATATATATATATATATATATATATATATATATATATATATATATATATATATATATATATATATATATATATACTGTATATATACTATATATATATATATATATATATGGCTGTTTGTTAGTACTAAAAAGCACATATTAATGCCTTATTATGTATGACCATATTATATATCCCTTAATACCCTATACCTAAACTTTACAACTACCTTATTAACTATTAATAAGCAGTAATTAAGAGGCAATTGAGGCAAAGGTCGTAGTTAATAGTTAATAGTGAGAATAAAGAGTGATCATATATACGCACTCATATTATATAGCTCATTTACAAACTTGTATGTTATATGCGATTAATCGCTTTGAAAGCAACACAGTTTTATATATATATATATATTAGTGGTGGGCATAGATAATTTTTTTTAATCTAGATTAATCTCACTGTAATCTCGGAATTAATCTAGATTAATCTAGATTAAAATGGCTAGATTTGAATTCTGCCGAAGGCATTCAGAATATGTGTACTCGTAAGTGATCGTTTGTCTTTTTGTAGTTTGAATAATAAATAACTTCTGTCCCTTTAAGACCTGACGCACGCATGGATCCCACTGTTCCTGTGAGCTGGTTACGACTGTGTTTTCGTTAAAACTCACCAAGATGGGCATTGAGACATTTTTGAGTGTATTTGACCATTAATAAGCTGGAAAAAGGAGCTTGTTTTTGCACTTGTATGTCAGAGGCGGCTTTATTATGGTATGTGTGTGTGCGCTTCAGATGCGAGCGCGAAATCTGTGGGAATTAGTAGAATGAACGTTATGTGCAACCCCGCGCAAAATTCAGACCGGTCACACCAATACTAGCATGCTATCATGAGGAAAAATCCAGCAGAACACCCGTTCGCAATGTTCAGAGGGTTAACCGGACTGAATGAGAGGAGGCGGGTGCGTTTCAACTCGCTGTCGGTCGGAGAGGAGAGGAGAGCGCAACTGATATCGATACTGTAGAAAATGAGTATTGTATCGTTTAAGATATTTCAGTATCGATACATAGCGAAATATCTATATTTTTGACAACACTTGTAACATTAGCATACACACAGGTTCGAAGACTCGTTCTCTCGCCCCCTACAGTGCAATTCGGCTAGGTATACATCCGCGCTAAAATATCAAGGTGAAAGTCATCATAGCTTGCGTAGTATAGACCCAGCTCCCAACCCAACTTTGAGAATAGATTAACGGTGATATTTTTTTTATCGCCCGATAAGAGTCGCAGCATGTTAACGCCGATAACGGCCCACCACTAATATATATATATATATATATTAACTGTGTTAATCATCAGAAAATGAATGAATGAATGATACAAGTTGTTGTTTGTATAATAAAAAAAACAACTGAAGTCATTCCTCAAATTTATGCCTTTAAAAAAGCAGCACATAGCAGCACATCTGAGCTGCATTTTTCTCAGGTGGGGCCATAGGGAGCCAAGAGGCCAATAATTAGTTGTCATCCCTGCTTGCCTTTATAGTGCTAATTTGGGGTCAGGCTGTGGGGTATAAAGGTCACGGCCACAGCTGGCTCTCTCAGCGTGTCCACTGCGGCTGTTTGTCTATTGCTGGAGCGAAAACAATCTGCTGGCTGTTCCCTATGGTCGGCATAGTGACCTTGCCCTTGGCCACGCTGGTGATGGCAGCTGGTGTCAAGGAGAACAACGCCACAGAGTTCCTGGGACCTCTGTCCTCTGCTTTATTCCATGAGCTCCGCTCGCAGGTGTGTGGCGATCGGTGAAGAAGGGGCGGAGCGTTCCTTCAAGAGACGTCACAACCTCTTCTATGATTGTTTACCTCATAATCAAAACACTGAAGCCTAGAGCTTATCTCTCCTTCAATCTTCTAAATCTGACCTTGGCTCTTCAAATAACAGTCTGATCCTTTTACTAATGGCTAACTCTTCCCCGGAGGGTTCATCTCCAGGTCTCAGTACAATAACATAGTGGAAGTGCATAACTCTGTGGGAGCTTACTGACCAGCTTTTAAGGGCATCAGCTTCAAAGCTCGAGTACCTGAACTAAAGTTTAAGTTAAATTAGACTTGCTATTGCCGAAGGGCAGGATTAACCGAAAATTATAATAACAAACTGCACTTTGCGCACGTCACGCCACACAGTTCTGAGTTGAGAGTTTCAGGAGAGACAACAGGACACCCTCATCCTTGGACTTTCTTGCGAGCGTTCGCTGGCCGTTCCCTCACTTCCTTCATTCTGTTTGGGTAAACAGTGCCAGCCTGGTGTCCACCTGCTTTGGGCCAGTTGAGAAATTGACGTTTCCTGAAAAGTTCCTTGAACTTTGACCTGTGGGGGGCAGGAAGAGGGGTGCGGTGTGGCGATGCCCTCCTGTGTGGCCAACTACCATTTAACCCCTTAATTGTTACAAGGCAGCTCCTGGCGCTCTAATACTTGGTTTCCGGAAATCACTCTTAAACAATCAAATGAACGCACATGCATGGAATTCGCCATGCCTTTGGGCCTGGGATAAACGGTGTAGCCTGAAACAGTCATCTGGTGGTGCTCAAAAAAGAAGGAAAAGCTTCGTCTAAACACATTTCTAGAAGTGAATCTGATCAGTAAGTGAAATGGATCAAATAACTTAAATAGAACCAAATCATTGAAATACAGTTGATTGCGGTTTTAAACACAGACTATTTCAATGGTCATGCTACTCAGGATGTCACAATAAACTTCTTACAGCATGACACTCATTAAAGGGAATTAACATTATGGTAGCATGGAATGTAAGGGGATATGAAGCAGGTACACAAAAAAAGAGTCAGTTTTCAATCAGATTTTGAAGTAGACAGACTGAAATAGTATTTTCTTGTCAAACATATCATAAAGGTGGATGAAGGTGGGACAGAAGTAATATTTTTCCACATACAGTGGGAATTTTATCATGATCAGCTCTCCTTGCAAGACATTTTACTTTATATTGTGCATTATTGTCACTGTAAGAAAGCATTACTGATTCTTGATATGATAATTGAGTCATTCATCATATGCTCATACTCTAAAAAATGTTGGGTTATTTTTTTACCCAAATCCTGGGTTGAGCCTTTTGAGTAATTTTTTGGGTTATTTTCTCAGTGTTTGGGTAGTTTTTGCTTTACCCAGCTCCTGGGTCAGACGAGTTATTTATCGCAGGCTTTTTGCAACCTCCTCAGGAGAGAGGTGCATGTGTCGATTACACTTGAATTACTTCTAAAGCCTCGTGCACACAGGGGCGATTATTGCGCGCTCATATCGCCAGCGTGTTTTGAGACTTTTTTTCTTATTCAAAAACAGAAATACCCCAGTACACAAGGTGGCGCTGCGCAACTTTACGCTTCTGACACTCCGCTTGTCACATTGAAAAAGAAGAGAGACAATATTTACGTGCTTGCCAAAACCATTCACATACGTTTTGCTAACTGGCAAACAGAACATGGCTATTTCAAGCTATTTCATTCGCTGTGGCGTTTGTCATAAAGTTCGTTGTGTTCAGACACCAAAGAGACCAGCAGCTCTACATTCATCTTGCCTCGTTGCATCTTCTTCTTCATCTACTTACTTCCTCTTCATCGTCTTCTTCTTAGGTATCAATGTGTGCTCGGCAAGACCGTTTTGTGCTTGAGCGCCACCAAATCGTTTTTACTGTAACTTCAGCAGCTCCAGGCATGTGAACAAAAGCGGCAATCACATTGGTCGACCTAACCCTAACCCCAACCAAAAAAAACCAAACCTGAGGCGTTTTTAAAAATGACGCTTTTTACACCTGCCATTTTGCAGGTCGGTGTGCACACTCACATTGGCGCCCTTTGTTTAGTCACGAGGCATAAACGTTGTCGATAAGCACGAGTGATAATCGTCCCGGTGTACACGAGGATTAAATGTTACATTTTTACTTCTAATATTTGTTAAACGAGCTAAAATGTTGGCACTCTGCACTTAAAAACAATATAAAATATGCTATACTGTAAAAAATGATCGAAATAAATGAATTATCATGCAAACCAGTGGCTGTGTGAATTTTTTTTAAATGTAGAGGATTTGAGTTAATCGGTATACATTAATTTATGTATGAAGTAAAATAATAAGTATTATATTAGTATTATAGTAAAAATGAATCACACCATTATGCTGGGTTAATTCAACCCAGTAGGATGGGTTAAATAAACAACCCAATTTGCTGGGTAAAATTAACCCAACGTGGGTTCTGTCTAATATTTACCCAGCCCTTGGGTTGAAAACAACCTGAAAGTTTTTTATATGCTTTAAAAGTTTGTGCATCAAAGTTCCTCTGTAAAAATTCCATAAGCCAAAAAAAAACCTTCATAAACAAAATTATTTTGTGGTCTTTGCAAGAGCTGGTAAAGTGTGTCAGCTTCACACATAATCTCTTTTTGACTTTTAGCTACATGATCACAGTTTAATTCATTCATACTGCCTGTGCCTGACCAGCATCTGCTACACAAATATCCAACACAACGCAAACAGAATTTCCGAGATGTGCTTTGTCTAAATCATAGATACTCTCATTCTGTGCCAGTAAGTAATTTAAACACAATAAACATTTGAATTCATGTAGATACATCTAACTACTCTTCAAAATGTTTGACATGTCAGCGAAGCAAAAGTGGATAAACATGTTAGGACTTTAATTAGTAAATGATGACTAATGTGTATTAGTCAGCCTTTATTAGAAATATCACAGGAATTTTAAACGGACTGAAAGGAAGCAGTATATCAGGAGAGGGAGATGGTATGTCTGTCCAGATGATTTGCAGACGCATTATTAGCATACAGTGCGAGTTCCTCTGGAGGACATAGCACTTTTTTTCTTCTTTCTCTGTGTTTTCTTTTTCTTTCTTTGCCCTTGTGTTAAGGTTTATCGAAGAATTAGGTTTCCTGTGATATATCATTTTACCACCAAAGATTTTTGTACAAACAGAGAACACAAACACATCTGAGAGACTAATGTCTTGAAATATGCTTCACATAGGCACTTGTGTTTATCATTTTAAAGTGCAGTTTCTGCTCATGATGGGCTGTGAATATGCTGGAGCAAAATGGAAATTCAATCACAACTTCAGCAAAAATATGGAAGAATGGAGTAAGTAATGTCCCTATGACAAACATTAAAAGACTGCATTAAAGGGTTAGTTCACACAAAAAAGAAAATAATGTCATTTATTACTCACCCTTATGCCGTTCCACACCCGCAAGACCTCCGTTCATCTTCGGAACACAAATTAAGATATTTTTGTTGAAATCCGATGGCTCGGTGAGGCCTGCATAGCCAGCAATGACATTTCCTTTCTCAAGATCCATTAATGTGCTAAAAACATATTTAAATCAGTTCATGTGAGTACAGTGGTTCAATATTAATATTATTAAGCGATGGGAATATTTTTGGTGCGCCAAAAAAAACCTAAATACAACTTATATAGTGATAACCGATTTCAAAACACTGCTTCATGAAGATTCGAACCGGTATGAATCAGTGTATCGAATCAGCGGTTTGGAGCGCCAAAGTCACATGATTTCAGCAGTTTGGTGGTTTGACCATGGATTTGACACCGGATCCGAATCGACACGCTGATTCATAATGGTTTGAATCGGTTATCACTATATAAGTCGTTATTTTGAGGGGTTTTGGCGCACCAAAAATATTCATGTCGCTTTATAATATTAATATTGAACCACTGTACTCACATGAACTGATCTAAATATGTTTTTAGTACATTAATGGATCTTGAGAGAGGAAATGTCATTGCTGGCTATGCAGGCCTCACCGAGCCTTCGGATTTCAACAAAAAATATCTTCATTTGTGTTCCGAAGATGAACGAAGGTCTTAGGGGTGTGGAACGGTATGAGGGTGAGTAATAAATGACATTATTTTCATTTTTGGGTGAACTAACCCTTTAAAGTCGCCATGAAATCAAAATTGACCATTCTTATTTTTTATGTAATATTGTAGTTGATTATAAATTATTTATTTGTGCACTTCATGATTATTTTTTAATGCATGTCCTTATAATCTTTAATCAAAAACATTCCTTCCCCCCTCAAAACCACTTCGCTTCTTTTCCTGTCCTGTGCTGTGACACGCCATAGCACATGACAGGAAGAGACATTTTTTTCTAATTTCAGAAGCCATTTCACTCGGATATACCAACCCGATCTCACGGCAATTCGTACATATTTTACGAGGTGGCTAAACCGTACGAATTTGTACGACCTCACTCATACGAATGTGTACGATTTTTGCTAATTCGTACATATTTGACGAGTTGACAAATTCGTATGAATTCTTACGAATGACCTACCTCAAACCCCGCCCCTAAACCTACCCGTCGCTGGGGTTTAGACAAAACGTACAAATTCGTACGAGTGAGGTCGTACAAATTCGTACGAATTAGCCACCTCGTAAAATATGTACGAATTGGTCGTGAGATAGCGTTGGATATACATCACAATAGGGAAAAAAGAGCAATCACAACTTCCGTTTCATGCCGACTTTAACATTTACAATTCAACAAGACCAAAATAATAATTGTAACTAGATTTTTATATGGAAAAGGGCTTGTTCATAAAAAACTTGCCTCCACAATGTTGGAGTTGGAAAACGTCCTAAAGTGTACTCAGTGGTTGCTATGCTGTTGCTAAGGTGTTGGGAAATTGATAGGCTATTGCAAAAAATCTCTATGGGATCTTTTTTTGCTAATTGTATTGTCTGCACCACCATCGCTAATAATAATAATAATAATTATTATTATTAGTATTGTTATTAAATATAAGAACTACTACTACTACTAATAATAATAATAATAATAATTATTATTATTATTATTATTATTATTATTATTATTATTATTATATTACTAAATATAAGACCTACATTTTATTGGCTGAACCACCACCACTAATAATAATAATAATTATTATTATTATTATTATTATTATTAGTAGTAGTAGTAGTAGTATTAGTAGTTATATATAATAATATTTATTATTATTATTATTATTATTATTATTATTAGTAGTAGTAGTAGTAGTAGTAGTAGTAGTAGTAGTAGTAGTAGTAGTAGTAGTAGTAGTAGTTCTTCTATAATAATAATAATAATAATAATAATAATAATAATAATAATAATAATAATAATAATAATAATAATAATAATAATAATAATAATAATAATAAGAGCTGAACCACCAATAATAATAATTATTATAATTTGTATTAAATATAAAATGTTTTATATGATTTATTTGGTAAATGTCTATTTAATATAGTTTCCCCCAGTGCATCATGGGATGTCAAGCACCCTGTGTATGGCTTGCCACACTTCAGTTTTTCCACTTTGCGCTGACTTGCCTTAGACGCATGTGGGCTTAGAGTGCTCCTCAGCGCTTCTGAGATAGCGACCTACAGGCCTGATTGCTTCCCAGGATCAGAACGAAAAGCAGCATCCAGTCGAGTTTCGCTCAGTCCCGCTAAGCTAACCACACAAACTGCCAGATCAGAGGTGTCTCCAGCAGCCCTGGATTACTTAGGAGGCCAAATTATATTTCACTTCATCTACTTTGTTTATTTCTTCCTCTTCTCTTTATCTGCCCTCTCCAACCTGCCGCTTCCAATCCGATCCTCCTTTCCCGTGCCACTACTGCCCCAAAACTCAGGTGTTATTTTTCAAAAGAGGATCTCGGGAGAGTCGGAGTTTAGTGATGTAATGAAACAACAGCCAGATTCCAGGCAAGCTTTTAGCACCAGCAGATTGGGTGGGGAGAAAGTTCTGAAGAGACTCCAAGGTCAATTGCTGTGGGAACCGACACTTTTGCCAGAATGAAAAAGGAAACGGAGAACGTATCAAAGGCTGCTACCTCCAAACTCTTGCTTTCACCTCTCTCAGCGGACACTATCATATGTCTACTTCATGTTGATGGAGGCCTTGTAAAGTATATGTGGCATAACATTGAATCCACATTTAATTCAATGTAAAATTGGAAACTTGTAGCCAAATACAAAATTAAAATGTAACTGAAACTTATGTAACCACAAAAGTTAATATAAACAGTGGTATTCTTGACGATCCAAAAATAATTTTGACCATGTGAACTCTTTTCCCAAAAAGAATAGAAGAGAAAGAGATTAATAAAAGATGGAGATGGTAGGTATATTTTGGTTGCTAAACGTATTAACTTATTGTTATTAATATTATTTCCATGGTTGCAACTGTGATTGAAATAAAAATATAAAATGCAACAATAAATAAAATAATAGAACATGTACAAAATAAAAGTTGTATATTTGACCTTTGATTCAGTATTCAATCCTTTATGATGTGATGTTGATCTAAAACCTCACTAAACATAGAACACTAAATATAGAAGTTTTAAACTATAAACCTTTCTCTCGGATACTTTAAAAAGTCTTGGCAGAAGCAGACACACAAGCATTTGGTGTGTGAACGTTGTGTGTTTAAAACAAATATTCCCTGGTTATGAGGTACAACGAAGATCAGACAAATGGCCGGAGGAGTCAGACTCAGACAATTGCTTTACTTAATTACCATGTGTCATACATGTCCTTTTTTATTTGATTTATCTGTATATTTGGCATTTTAATGATTTTATAGTATAAATGTACTACTAATTATGTTTCTATATATATATATATATATACTGTATATATACATATATATACATATATATATATATAAATATATATATATAAGTTATACTTAATTTTTAAGGTGTATTTGTTACACTGTTATTAGACATTTAATTACTGAGTAATATTAGGTAACTACATGTACTTAGGGTCGGGATTAGGGTTTGGTTTGGTTCAGGGTTAGTTGCATGTAATTATGCATAATTTATAGGTATTACTATAGTAAAGTATAGAAAAATGCCTTTTCAGAATACCCTGCATTATATATTGCCTATTTGTTACAGTATATGCAACAAAACATTTATAATGCAGGGAATTCAGAAAATTGTTCCTCTAAAATACTTTTTTTTTTCATCTTGCCAATGATGCATAGGTAAAATACAAAAGAGTTGTCTGCTATCCAATATTTATTTATATTTAGGAATAAAAAATTATTATACATTTATTCGTGTAAGAAACAAAAAAATATAAGTTTATGAAAAAAGTGTGAATTTATGAACTTCCCTTATTTCACAATCTCTATGTTTATTAGTCATTTCAGTAATTGCACAAAAGCTGCACAGAAACGAACACATTTACAAATATCTAGCTACACTTTTCACATGAAACAATGTTAATGAAACAACAGCTCCTGCCATCAAAATGAGAATGCTAAATGTGAACTATACCATGCTGCTCTGCAGTAAATGTATGTCACGTAAAATGTGATCCGGCACTCCATATCCCGCTTTCACCGGCCCCTGTCTTCCACCAGTTCCTGCCACCCCGGAGGTCAACGAGATTAGCCCGGGAACGTGAGAGGAAGCCAGGGATGGCCTGGTGTGGAGCCTCCCCTCACTCTGTCTCCATCTCCTCTCCCCTGTGATTTAAATTCAATCGCTGAGAGCATCGGCGCGACACAGCCGCCATTAAAGCAGCGTGCTATTTACACATCATAAGCCAGTCTATTACATTGACATCCCAAGGAGCGCACTTCAGCCCCGCGCGAACTCATCCTCGGCCCACAACCGGGCCCCCTCTCTGTTTGCTCTGTGCTCCGGCATGCTGATTGGGCGATTTTGGAGCGATATGACATTCCACTACTGCAGGACGACGTGTTAGGTCATCTTTCTGAAGTAGTCAGGAGGCATTCATTATTTTGGGGCGAGGGAAATTTTCAGAAGAAAGGTCAACTAAGAGATGGGGATGGTGTAGGTTGATTTTAATAGAGGTGGTGGTCGGTGGGTGTTACAATTGAGCAGGGAATACTGTATATCCCACACTTACAATATATCCACACCATCTCATCCAAAAACAGTGTTTAAACTGTGGAAAGTGAGGGAAGCAAATGTTTGCTTTTATGTATTTTATTCAGTATAACAGCACGATCGGCCTGACCAGTTGCGGTGAGAAGCGCATGTTAGTACCAACTCAGTGCCCGAAATGTTCCTCCACTCCTGTCCACTCATTGCACCACTAAAGACATCAAAAATATTTGAGCACTTACAATCAGATGGCTTGAACTGTGCATGTGTGTGAGTGTGAGTATATGTGTGTGTCTGTCTGACTGGTGTTTATATACTGAGGGTGCCCTGAGGAGAGTGAACTCAAAGCGGCTTAACGTTGAGGAGTGAACCCTTGCTGAACTCGGAGCAGGTGGGGAAATATTCTCTGTCTCAGTGTCTCTCTTGTACTCTAGGACCTGTTTTAAATTTTCTAGTGATCAGTAGCTCTATCCCTTCTCTTACTCAGACTCTGTGGGTAAATTACACGTAGATGTAAAACATTTCTGCCTTTATACATGAGTGTGACAATTAATGTGACATAGTTCATAGTGCGCGTATATTACATAACTATATATTTAAAGAAATTAATAATTTTATTTAGCAAACAGTTGATAGTGATAGTAAAAGCATTTATAATGTTAAAAACAAGTTATTTTCATTAAAGAATCCTGAAAAAAACTAAAAAAATCCACACACAAAAAATACAGTTTTTTTTTAAACAAAATTCACCTTTGCCATCACAGAATGAAATTACATTTTAAAATATTTAAATTAACTTTTAAAATAATTTACATATGATAAAATGGAAGAGTTATTTAAAATTGTAATAAAATTGCATAATATTACTTTTTACTGTATTTTTGATCTAATATGCAGCCTTGGTGAGCATGAGACTTTTATCAAAAAGAAAAAAAAAACTTTTTAACAGTAGTGTATATATAAAACTATATATGTGTTGGGAAAATCTGTTTTTTGTGTGTTTGATTTTCTCTCATTTGTCTAAAAATTATCAATATGGATTGTTCAAATGTTTCAATACCGACCATCAGCACTTACACAAACCTACATCAGGTTACATGGATGAAACCCAAAACACTTGTGATTAGTTTGGAAAGATTTTAATATTCATGAAGGAAGGAATGTCCACCCATGGCGAGAGTGTTTTGCTTTGGTTACATGCTGACATTTTCGCCAGCTTGGGAATTTATCAATTGAAACCAAAAACTCTATGTACATTGATTCCTGCACACATGCATTTGTATTTTTTTGAGCCAGAAATTTGCTGTAATTGCAATTTTTTGTTTCAAGTTAGACATCAAGTCTAAATACTTCTACTTTTTTTTATTTCAAATACATAAACGTTAAATGCTTGCAGTATTTCTCACTGATTCAGTTCACTAATTTCACTGCAGCTTTGATATTACCGATTCATCATCATCAAAAAAGAGTGAATTCAACAGTTGTTTACACACATAGAATTACATGGTATATTGCAACTGCAGAATTTCCTATCATGCCCTAAAGAAAAGATCTAAGCTGGCATGATGTCAAGTTGGTGTGTCACCACATTTCAAGGACAGAAATACAGACCAGTTATCATGTTGTTAATGTAAATTACAATTGACTTTTATTGGTCTACCACTTACTATGAAATTTCCCGTCTTTAAAGACAGCCATAAAAATTATTATAGTGTACTGTAAGTGCGAAGTTTTCATTTGAGGAAAGAGAAACCATAAATCACCAACAAGAACAGTGGAATAAAGAGATTTAAACCTTTCCTTCTTTTATTCGTTCTAGTCTTTTTCATATAGTCATGGGGGGGAAACTAAATAATAATAATAATAATAAAAACAAATAATAAACTGCAACTAACCATCAAAATGTGCATATGAGAGTAAATAATTTATATTTTTTTATAAGTGAAAATATATATATATATTTTGCCTAAAACTACTAGACAATATGGATAATAGTAGCCTAATATAATATGTAGTCTAGTGTTTGTTACATTTGTTAAACATTATGCTGTTTATGGATTTTAAAATGTCAATTGTCCTGCCAGTCTGTCATGTTGAAAACAAATTTCAATTGTAAATTGTAATATTCTTCACATTTATAAAAAATTTTTTTAAAAAAAATAAACATTTTGGAAATGTGTTTGTCGCCACATGATCCAATGTAAAACTTGGATGCTCAAACAAAACCAGTTGTGAGCCACTGATCTTGAGAGCTTGTGGGGAATCTCTTCATGGTTATCATACCCCATCTAGTGGCTGGAGCCGGTTAGACTGATAAACTAAGACGAGCCAGCAAACCTCTCTCTCCTCTCCACACTGCAAGCACGAGGAATAGAGCCAAAGATCAACTGTCAGTCAAAAGCTATTACACTTGCAAGTCGATATGAAAGAATAAAAAAAGAATACAGAGAAAGGTAAAACGTATGATTTCTTGTGGATAAAATATCGAGTTCCAGTACAGCTGTTTGTATAGGCTAATAAACGACCGAACAGCTTGAGGTAGATTGGGTGAAGTGGAACCTGCTGTGTGTGCGGCGGCGATTCTGATCGTAAATATGGTTCATGTTATGTAGATATAAAGATGTAAGAATGTGTGAAAGCGCTGCCCTATATTGCCCCCTTGTTTCACAATGCCATTATCCGTCTGAAAACGGATCCCCGGTGAGCTTCTTTTGCGTTTTTCCTCTCAAAGAATAAGTGCACAAAATCGATCTCAGGTCTTGCGAGCAAAGCTGCGTCTTATAAGGTTACAGATGGGACCATTTAATTCACGTCTAGGGGCAATTCACAGACACATGCTAGTGAAAGAGAATATCTCTTTCCCAGAGAACCTGTGCACCAGAAGTGCTCCACCTGTTCCTCGCTGCTCTCCCGTCAGAGCATTTTCCTGTCTTTCCCCGCTTGAGATAAACATCTGTGTGTGACATGGCCTTCAAATTGACCATGTTAACGATTCTCTTCCATACAGTAAGCATGTCATGTTGAAAAGGGGGATTTCCTCATCTGTTGTGACTTTGGCTGTCAGCAAAGGGGAACCATGTTACAGTATCTGTCCTGTTCTGCTAAAATTTACCCTCTTCTACCATTTCAGTACTGTGTCTCCCTGAATAAGTATATCAAAACAAAGCGAGGAGGTCGGTTGCACTGGTGTCTTTCGAAGTGGAAGTTTTACTGCTCTGTGGTGTTCATACGTGAAAGTAAAAACAGATGAGCAACAGGTAATATCGCTGTCACTCACATGTTCACACACACACACACACACACACACACACACACACACACACACACACACACACACACACACACACACACACACACACAGACCTTTACTACAATGGAGAACAGATACTGAGAGATACAGATGTCTGTATGTAGTCCAGTACTGTTTCTCATGTCAGAGTATATTTGGACATCAAGAAAATATATATACAACATACTCACAATTCTTAATATATACATGTAAATCCTAATATTTATCTATAAATCGGAATAGTTATACGTAAATATCTAAATGTTAATTTGAATATATAAATGGATATCATCAATATATACATGTATAGGTCTGAATATTTAGATTTAAATATCTGATTAAATAATTATAATTCTGAATATACTGTAGGCTACACAGTAGATGCAAATCTTGAACAGTCTAATCTAAATGCAAAATTGAAATTATAACTATATATATATTCAGATTTACATATACTAATTTCTTGTCACACACACACAGCCGTTTCCATCCAAATCTGTTCATTATTGGTTAAACAGCTCCTGGGAAGAACCGCATGTTCTTTGACTTTGTTAATAATAATCACAATTTCCTTCACAATGGCATTCACTGAGCTGATCACAACAAACGACACGATACACAAAGAAGTATGACGTGCAAGTCAGGTTATATGATGATGATGTTAATGCCTTATCTCTCTCCCACTAAGGCAAAAGGCCACACATAAATCGCGAGTGCAATTGAAAAGCTCAGCGGCTCCATTAATTCCAAGGCCATATCCTCTCTCTCTTCTCTTGAATAATTGATCCTTTATAAAACCAGCTATTAAAAAGAGACTCGCCCATGAGAGAGCTTTGAGGGAGAGAGAGTTGTTTCAGGAAATCGCAGCGAAAACGTCAATGTAGGAACACCCTTTTCCTTCAGACTTGATTACGGATGGTTTTAATCTGACAGAAAGAGTTGACAAGACTGGTGATGCAATCCCTGAAGAGAAAGCCACCATTCATTAGTCCGACCTAATGTGATTGAAAGCACTTGTGCAAATAAACAGGCAGTTAGAACTGATAGAGAGGAATCTCAGAGCCCATGCCGGTCACAGACAGTGACTAATTCAGTTCGGCCCTTTTATCTTAGTAATCCCATGCAGCAAAGTTTGCAGGTCCGAGAGAGGACTTATAAATTACATCTAATAGGCTTCAAATCAAGTACTAATTAAAACTGCATTAACGTTAATGAATCGGAAAAATGGAGACCCCAATTTATTGGAGTTGTGTTTATACAAGCAAGAGCTTCAATAATACATGACGCAATCCTGCTCTATGGGATGAACTCTTCTTCCTAATGCAAACCTCCTGTGTGTGTATGGAACACAGATGAGGACGTGTGTGTGTGTGTGTGTGTGTGACGGTAAGTTTGGGCACTCCTAATCATTACTGGCCTTGTTAGAGGTTAACTTAGCAACATTAAGGCATCTTTAGCATCAGGAAAACACAGATGGGGTGTGAGTGTGCCAATCAGCATCACAGGTGCTCATAATTGTCTCTCTAATTGCTTCATTATTTCTTGCGGGTCTCGGGCCCCTGTTTTTTTCCCCTCCTCTTGTTGTGTGGCATCTGTGGTTCCATCACATCAGCATTTGGCAGATCCCTCTCAAGTCTCAATGAGAAGCCTCTCTAGAGTTTCAACATGTATCTGCATGTTTCCTTGATTTCCCCCGAGATTGTCTTTTATTTATTCGCTGATTCTCCCCTCAACCCCCTTTAATAGAAATTCCCGTGGTAGAGGGTATGATTGTGGTGTTTATGACAAATTGTTAAATATGTCATTAGAAAAACAGAGAAAGAGTAAGGGATATACATGGAAAGGGAGAGAGAGTGCACGAGCAAGAACCAGGAAATTCCCACATCAATTATGTCAGTCAAAGTGCTGTTTAAGTGCATGGTTTTAAAGCACACGGCATCTCGACCAGCTCTTCTGTAATTATACAGGTGAAGAAGCTTCGCTCCAAACAGGGCTCGGGAAGTCTATGAGAGAGTCAATTTGTCTCATTGAATCACAAATAGAAAGGTATGACAACTTTATGATGGATGGATGGATGGATGGCTAGATTGATGGATGGATGGATAAAAATATATTTAAAAATGATGGTTGGATAAAAAATATAAAAAATTAATGGATACAAATATATAACAAATTAATGGATGATGAAAAGATGTAAAGAATAGATGATAGATGGATAAATTATAAAAATGGATGGATAAAAAATAAAAAGGGATGGATGGATTGATAGATGGATACAAAATGGATGGATGTTTTGACGGATGGATGGATAAAATACTGTTTTAAAATGTAAAAATGATGGTTGGATAAAAAAAATAAAAAAAATCGATGGATGGATGAATGAATGAATGAATGGATAAAAATATATAACAAATGGATGGATGAAAAGATGTAAAGAATAGATGATGATGGATAAAATGATAAAAATGGATGGATAAAAAATATATAAAAGGATGGATGGATGGGTGGATAAAAATATTTAAAAATGGATGGATGTTTTGATGGATGGATAAAATATTTTAAAATGATGGTTGGATATAAAATATTAAAAATGGAAGGATAAAATGATAAAAAATGGATGGATAAAAAATATATAAAAAGGGATGGCTGGATGGATAAAAAGATTTAAAAATGGATGGATAAAAAATATATAAAAAGGGATGACTGGATGGATGGATAAAAAGATTTTAAAATGGATGGATAAAAAATATATAAAAAGGGATGGCTGAATGGATGGATAAAAATATTTTAAAATGGATGGATGTTTTGATGGATGGATAAAAATATATTTTAAAATTATGGTTGAATAAAAAATATTAAAAATCGATGGATAAAAATATATAACAAATGGATGCATGGATGAAAAGATGTAAAAAAAAAAATATGGATAAAAAATATATAAAAAGGGATGGATGGATGTTTTGATGGATAGATAAAATATATTTTAAAATGACGGTTCGATACAATTTTTAAAAAATGGATTGATGGATGAATGGATGGAAAAATATATAACAAATGGATGGATGAAAAGATGCAAAGAATAGATGATGGATGGATAAAAATATTACAAATGGATGGATGGATGAAAAGATGTAAAGAATAGATGATGGAAGGATAAATTATTAAAAAATATGTATAAAATGGAAAATATATAAAAAGGATGGATGGATAAAAAGATACTTAAAAGAAAGTTGATTTTTTTTGATTTTATAAAGATAAAAATATAGAAAAATACAGACAGACAGACAGACAGACAGACAGACAGACAGACAGACAGACAGACAGACAGACAGACAGACAGACAGATAGATAGATAGATAGATAGATAGATAGATAGATAGATAGATAGATAGATAGATAGATAGATAGATAGATAGATAGATAGATAGATAGATAGATAGATAGATAGATAGATAGATAGATAGATAGATAGATAGATAGATAGATAGATAGATAGATAGATAGATAGATAGATAGATAGATAGATAGATAGATAGATAGATAGATAGATAGATAGATACCAAACTGTCTGGTGGCTCACTGACTCCAAATGCAATTACAAAGCCACAGACCGAATGCGGCTCCACAGAGAATACTTTAAACTTTCTCAAAACAGACCTCAGTCTCCAGGGCCACACTGAAACTGACAGTATGGTCAAAACAGATTTACCATCATGAGGAACCCTCATCCCATTGGCTCTAAAAGAACTGACCCTGTGCCTGTGGAGTTCATCTCTGGGATACACTTTCTCCTCGCTTTAGAAAAACTCCAATCACATGACATGAGATCCCCCAGAAGGCCTAACCACCTTCTGCCCACCCACAGAGCCAATGAGGCAGTCATGTATGCACATTCATGCCTCTCAAGTCTGGACTTGTGCTGAGCGGGACTGGACCAATTATCTGCGCTCGACTGGGAATACCCACGACTATGGCTGAGACCCATGAACCTGTGTAACCACTGGTCAAAAGCCTGTGTGTAGATGATACAAACAAAACCTCCCTGTCATAAAGGTATTGCACTGTATGTGGTTTCTGGATTGGATTTCAGCGGATTATCAATATATTACAAGATTGATGGTAAAAAAAGAAAAGAAAATTGAACTCATACCGAAAAGTACTTAAAAGGTTCTGTGTCATATACATATTGTAATGACATTAGGGTAAGTAGTATTTTCATTTTTGGGTGAACTATCCCTTTAGTAAGTACTTTGTTTTATGTGTATAACATATAACTGTTTTAAGCATACAAACACATTGATAATTGCCATTAATTTTATATTTAATAAAAGATAAAAAAAAATATAGCATTTTTTTAAGCATAGGCTAAAGGCTCTAAGTTTGACATTCATCGTTTTCCTATTTTGCATTGCCAAAACAATTTTTGAGCATCCAGCGATAAACTACAACGACAGCTGTTTTTGTTTTTCCTCCGCACTACTTTGACAGAGACGCACTGACTGCTGAAGCTATGTGAACACAACTTTTCCGATCTCCCCCAGGAGGTTTGCGTCTCTCAAAATCACCTGGGACTGACTAGTCATAATCTGCACTGTTTAAAGTCCAAATAGCAACTTTCACACTGTCCAACCCTTGGCGACAACAGTAAGTCCTTTACCCCTGCCCTCGCCCTCACTTAGCTCCATCTGTGCAGAACAGCCTGTGGGGAGGAAAGAGTTAATTAAATTACCATCCATTTTTAAAAAGCGCAGTGTCTGCGTCTCCTGCCAGATGATGAGGGGCATGCCTGAGCCTGTCGCTCTCCCCGTCTGTCTCCCCGGAGCTCCTGCCTGTCACACACACTCAGGTGTGTTTCCAGAAATGCACCTTTCACATGCACTTACCGCATCGACATCCGCACTTTCACAACAAGATGCAAGTCGCCGAGATTAATGAGCACGGGAAGAGTGAGAATTCAGAAGGTCAAAAAACCTCTGATAGTACTGATTTTGATGTTGATTCTACGTAAGTTCAATGTTACAGTTCAGCTCATCAGTGTTTTTAAGTCTTTAAACGTTGCTCATTAAATTTGCCATTCCCGTTTTAACCCCGGAATGGATTAAAGTTGTGAGCGAGTTCTTCCGAGAGCCGGGCTTTTCTGAGAACTAATCAAAATAAGTGTCATTCGTCAGGAGAGAAATCTGGGGGCCTTTAACAAGCCCTTCATTATATTTGACCTGATTTTCTCCTTACAAGGACTTACAACAAACAAATGGTGAGATATTTCATGTTCCTGGCAGCACGCTTGGCAACAAAACAAGGGAAGGGTGGAAGTGATTCCTTTTCTTCCAGCAATTAAATGGCTTCTTGATCAGTTTTCTGGGAAAAGGAGAGAAGGTGGTAAACAAATTAAAAGAGCCATCCATGACTAAACCTATCCCTAGGATTGGGGAGGGGGCTAAGAAAAAAAACCTGCGCGAGCTACATCCAGAATTTGGAGAAACAATTTGGAAAATGCCAACTGCATTTACATTGGAGGCCAATTATTAATTCTGATTCGTGTTACCCCACTTACTCGCGCAGTTAAATTAATGAGGCTTGTTATCGTTCGCATTTAGACGTAATGGACAATTGCCGAATTGTGAGTGTTTACTCTACTGGAGCTGAATCCTATCTTAGGCCTTTTGTAATGCATTGGCAGTGAGCAAGAGGAGAGATTAACGGTGTTTGTCATTCTTCTCACAGCAGTTTTATAATGCAAAACATGGAGAAAGAGAAAGAGAGAGAATCAAAATGACCATTTGAAATAGCTACCATAGAGGAAAACTTCTGAAAGCCAATTACTGTAATTCTTGATCTAATTAGCAAAGACTCTTATGCCTGCTAAAGACTTCAGCAATCCTGTAAGATCATTACAAATCACACTGTACAGCATGGATCTGTTAAACTTGGGTACAACATGTATGTAGACTGTACAACAACCTATTGAATCGTAGGCTGAGACACAAGTTAGTATAGAATAAAACGTCATCAGCATGCGCTAATGGTAAACAATTAGAGCAAGATGAATCGCAATTGTGATTTTTATGTGCGGTAAAAAAATAGGAGGAAGCGAAAGAGGAAAATGTGGATGGATGTGGACATGGCTAGGGAAAAGAGGCCAACTTGGCATGCCAATTTTGCAAATGGTGCTCGAGGTAAGTAGTTTTACATTTGATCATGTCGCGTTGATCAATACACCATTTCATGTTGCATTTTTTTGGGCTACCCCTTAAAAATAAAGGTGCTAGGAAGAACCAAAAAGGGGTTTTCACATGGATGCCATAGAAGAACCATTTTTGGTTCCCTGAATAACCGTTTTGTGAAAGGTTCTTTGAAGAACCATTTTTTTTCTAACCATTTTATAGTCTAAAGAACCTTTCTGCGCTACAAAGAACCTTTTGTGCAATGGAAAGGTTCTTTGGATATGAAAGGTTCTTCATGGAACCATACACCTCGCCAAAGAACCATTTAAGAACCTTTATTTAGTCGGTACACATAGGTCGTAGGAGCAAACACAATGTGAGATGATCATCCTACATTTCTGACACTGTCAGGAAATGATCGCAGGCTATCTTTGGTCGCAAGACCGTGACAACGACCGTCTTTGAACTTCTCTCACTGTATGACGTAGTAGGACCACCGTTTAGGAGCCACGACCACAGAAATCTCCACGATTGGTCATCTTTCATTAGCCTGGTCCTACCAGACTCTCGTACATTTCATTTGTACAGAGAGTCTGGCCGCTCTCCATTGACAAGCGTTTACTTCCTTGAAGGCGGGTACTCTGTTGAAGTTTAAAACCATTGGATCTGCCAAGAGCCACTCTTGATCTGCCAAATCAATCGCTAACATTTGGTTGTGACGTATGTAATGCGCCGTTCGCCTTTATTTCTCACATGGAAGTCTGTAAAAATAAATGTGCAGCCACCTCAGTGATAAAACCTTGTGCATTCGGATTGTGATTTATTCACGGTGGAGGGGAGAGTTTTGTGATCGGGAACGCGCTGCTCACGTGGCCTGTAACATGATTGTATGCTGTAAATAAAATATCATATGCTTGGTATGATAAGAATAAATGCTGCCGTAAATAACGGCCCAATTCAAATGTTTACATGCTTTTCTTCCTTTTATTTTTTGAGCGTGATGAAATATATATTGCTCTTGAAAATACTTGCCAGCATTTAAAGAAATACAAGTCTAGAAATGCCTCCAAATTACAGCGCAACCTTACGGTGCTCTACAGTGGTCAAAAAGGACATAAACAGTGAATTTTGAAGTGATATATTCTTGAAAACTCCGCGATGTGGATTCGGACAGCAATTAAATTACCATTTTGACGCGGGTAGTGGGAGACGGACGGCAATAAAATCACTGACTAGCCCCTGTAAATGATGACAATACCTCCGACCGCACTCAAAACAATTACCGGGGCTTCAGCCAACTCATTCACCACTAACGGAGCGAGCTGGAAAATCAAACTTTTCCTGTGACACAACATCATGGCCACCAAAAAAACTCAGCAAAGATTGTTCTTGCTCCGGCTTTAACTTCTGGATACTCGGCAGCGGTGCCACAATGGAATGAATGGCTTCGCTCGCATCTTTCTCCGCCGCCATTACTGAACTACAACTCAAACTACAACACACAACTTCAACGTCGTCGTTCTCAGCCACTCCCTCTGTTCGCTGATTGGACCGGTAAAAATTTGTACGGAGAAAACCTAAGAATATACCGCAGTCCCAGACGGAGTACTGAAGGAAAATGAAAATTGAGCGGAAGTACGTAGGAGGGCGGAGCCAGGCTAATCTTTCATCTGGGACAGCCCAAAATCATACAATGTGTACCGGGCATTACATCCCAGCAAGTAATTTCGCATTTAAAAGACATCTAATAGCTGTCCAAAAACAGCCCTGACGTCTAGGCTAAAACAAGGCAAAATATGGGCTGAAAATGTAATAGACATCTGTATAATGTATAGCCCAATGTCAGAGAAATGAAACCAAACACCTTGTAATCACTGTTGACTTTGCTCACATGATGGAATATCATACATCTCGCAAGTTATTTTGGCAAAAACGACATAACCAAATTCAAGGTTATTTTGGCGAGAAGTGGGTTACTTACATCCGGACTATATCGGGTCTATAGTTAACCAAGATGGTGAAATGACGGCTATTGCTTGCTGGGATGGTTTGAAAAACAACATCAGACAATTGACCTATTGGTAAGTCCCTCCCCTCGAGCGCAGATGAGCCAATGGCAGTTGAGTATCAGTTGCACAGCGACAGTTTCAGCGCCATAGAGAAACATTGGATAATCCGAAGCTCTCATCGGTTTGATGGTGTTTATGCTACAAAAATGGTAAAACGATGTGCCTGGGGTACTGTAACACTGATTCCAGGTGTCCTGAAAGGATTTTACGATTGTTATACTCTCATTAGGTTATGATTAAAGTTAGTGAGTCCCTGCTAACATACAAACCGATCTAACTGTACTCACGTCATGTAACGTTAACAGTGTTGGTCAAAAACACATAAACGAAGGTCTACATGTCACAGATTTTATTGTGATTTACCGTCTAATTTGTTTTTGTATATATATTTTTTATATTTCTGTTAGTTTAGATATGTTTAAGGTCTGCATTATCTGTCTTACTAAGGAGGGACTCCAATTTTGATTGGTATTATAGTATACGGGTAGTGAAAGGGAGAGCTAACGTTAGCAGTTTATCAGAGTTGTTTTGCAGATACAAAGTTTACAGTTTATTAGCACCCCCTAATTGAAAAGGCATATGGTCTGTATATGTTTGGTTACTGTTAGTGTTTTTGTATAATGTGTATATTAATGATAATGCAACGGAGAGAGAGAGTTTCACTTCTTATGCTGTGAAAAACGATATGATAGAATTCATAAACCATCAGTAAAGTTTGGCCATCAATCGGAGGGGGTCCGCTACATTCTGTGTCCAAAAACATCTTGGGATAAGGGTTTCACACTGACAGCTGTCATTGTAAGACAGTTAGCAACAGTAACTAAGAAGGGCGGGGCTTACCGATCACATGAAAAAATGTTCAAAATATACATAGTATGCCCTATACAGATGCTTGCTAAATTTGAATACATATTTCAATTCAGAGCAATGATTGTTTTTAAATCGTTTGGAGGCCAATCAACTGAGAATAGCTCACATAATTAGCATAATTTATAGAGCGGTTGAAATAGAAGAGAGCTTAACACACTTTAACGATGCATAATCATATTTTGACCTACTTGATTCTGTTTATTCAACACTGGGAGGTTATTAAATTCAAGGTTTTCCTTGATTTGCTTGGTTTGGTCTTGGTTTTGGATGACTGGACAGTGCGTTCCGAAAAAAGGAGATATGCTAATGAGCACTTTTAATTCATGCCTGACGGGGAATCTTAATCTCAGACGTGTTTATGTCTTCTTTATCCAAGCATTTTATATCAGGTATCTCTTAAGGGATAGACAAGATCATAGCCAGCCTTTTCTTACTGTAAATGAAAAGGAATACAACGGATATCCTCGGAGGAGAAGCCAAATCCAACAACAACGAGCTGTCGATTGTGAGTCCTTACATAAACAAAGACAATGCGATGATCTGATTCAGCATCCTCTTTTCCTATGACGAAACAAGCTCGTCTGGCAATCAATTAAACACATTTGATTATCTTCTAAACATGTAAAAGTGACTCAAATGGACTGTCAAATCATTTCTATTTTCAAAAAGGATTTGAGAGATTAGCGTGTGGAGATGAGAGGCTGATTTGCTAATATAGATTTTTTCTTCCTTTCAGAACGTTCAGCAACACTAAAGTGCGTGTCTAGTGAACGGTAAGTAATATGGAAGAATGATATAGATGCCATTATGACGCCAAGAACAGAAAGGAAATCTCTGGCTCCATTTGGTTTCACTTTCTATAGCTGACTAAAGTACGGGCAACTAATCCTCTTTTTGTTGGACGCAAGGGTTGCCAACAGGCCCAACTCAGGTACTCTACTCTTAGATGTTTTCAAGGGGTTTTCCACATTCTCAGGCATAATGGTATTCAGTTTAAAGCTGGAAAATCAAACCTCAATGAAGACTTAAACAAAAACGTCTGTGTTTGTGATCTTCACACTAGCTTCATCTGGTAGGAACACAATGAGCTGTCTTAAAAAGCTCTGTCTTTTATATTAGTAAATGATTTGTTTCTATATACAGTATATTCTTCCATTCCATCCAAATGAAATTGTGCTGCCAGTGTGTAATGTGTAGAATAGTGGTTTATGTAATCAGACTATCCCGTCTGTTAAGGTCAAAGAAGCCCCAGTGAGCATAATAACAGATGCCAGACACAAAGGCATTGTTCTCCAACAAGGATAACAGCAGATATTAACCAAACACGCTAGAGTTCCTATCAGGATAGAGCGCCTTGGATAACACAGGGTGGGCATCCATTTAGCCTACTTATCTAAAGTCTCTAATTACTTGGGTTTATTTGATAAACAGAAGAAGAGGAATGCATAAATGGTTCGACTACATCCAATGGGGATTAATCTGAACTCCTTGAAGAGAGAGAGACGGAGAGAGAGACGGCGAGAGAGGGAGAGAGAATACATCTTTTGTGGAATCCTTCATTTTGCTCTTTAATCATGCTTTAATTAGGAACAGTAGGGCACCCAGTTACACTTGGCATTTTAAGAGATTGGCTGTTCGAAGAAAAGACTGTGTTAGTCCGGTCTCCGGAGAAACGTGTTGGAAAAACACACTGACAATGGCATCTCACTCTGTTTGGAGGGCTTGGAACTGAGGGAATATTAGAAGAGCAATGCTGTAGTGTTTGTGCGTTTTTTTAAATTGTCGAAAGTTACAAAAAACGACAAATGGTGTCAGGATACACATGATATTAAAGAAATAATCATCCTAAATTTAAACTACTGCCATTGACTCACCTTTATGTCATTTAAAACCACTATGTGACTTTCATCTATGAAAAGAAATGCGCAAAATGTGCATCATAAGAATAATTAAACCCGTTAATGAATGTTTTGGAATACAGACCTAATGTTGGTCTCTTTTTAAACCGGGGATCTAATGTTATTTCATGCATTCTGACTTATTTACACTGTTAAAGAGTTGGATTCTCATGCTAAACATGGACAAAATTTCGAAAAACGAGTTGGCCAAATACACTGCTTCAGGATTCAAATAGGTTTCGGAAAGTTTTTTTTCTGAGTATGGCCCTGTATTACGTCATAAAGAGCAAGAGCACGTCCATCAACGAGCTTCGTTCGGGTTACAGAAGCCGTCGGCAGCGCTGTCATTTTGTTTTTAGATGACGAAATCAACAATGTCACTAAAGAAGTGTGTTTTTGGTTGTGAGGGAAAGATAACCTTGTTCAACTTCCCAAATAACCCAGCGTTAAGGAAACAGTGGACGCAGTTTGTTTTTCCGGAGCAGCAACGGAGTTCTGCAAGTGTGTTTGTTTGTTCGCGGTCATGAGCTGCATCAATGTCTGTGTTTTGTTGACAATTGTTGCTTAAGTGCATATAATGTAAACAACACAAATGTATAGTGAATCGAAGTTATCCAGGGATAATGCCATGATTTATTGTCTGTGTGTGCTTGTGACTCTTTAGCTCCTCCCACTGCAATCGAATCGGTACAGCGTATGTTTTTTGATGAAGATTATTCACTCATAATTGAAGTTGAACTTCCCATTCATTGTAATTGCATGGAGAAAAAAAATCAATACATCAGGCAAAACGTCTCCTTTTGTGTTCGACAGCAGAACAGAAAGTCATATGCATTTGAGCAAATGATGACAGAATCTTCATTTGTTTGGGTGAACTATCCCTTTAATTCATCCTGAAAGTTACAGGTCGCTTGATGCATTAAAGAAACGTGTTTTCAAATAAAAGAATCGACATCCTCTTGAAGAGGCACACTTGTACTTCTGTTTTGAAGTCATTGTGTGGCCCTTTTCCCTTCCTCCCCCATTCCACCCGCTTCCCTCCTCACCAGCTAAAATAAAGAGGTGGCTTCACAGGCAATCTCGGCCTTGTTTGTGTAAGGTAATTACTACTCGTCCTCCCATCCCACCAGTTCTGATGATGCATGAAAAATAACCATTCCCCTACTTCAATCACAGCCGAGGAAAGAGAAGAGAGAAAAGGGGAGCTGAGAAAAGTGGAGGAGGGGGGTTTGGACCAGGAGACGGAGAGAAAGAGAGAAAGGGGGTAGTCTGGGAGCGACGCACACTGCTCCCTCCTCGTTTCTGATTAATTAGTTGGAGTTGGTAATCAGTTTAATAAGGCTGGAGTTGCTGGTGAGAGGTCCCCTTTGGCTGGGACTCGCTAAGCTGAACGGGGAGACCAGGCCCCTGCCATTCTTCCATCAAGTAAACACACAGCCCCTATTTACATAAACAGTTGTTTCTTTTCTCTTTCTTACTTTGAATGTGTGTGTGCTTGTGCGAGCGTTTGCATGCGTGACCCTGCTTTATTGGGACGACCTGCAAGCCTCCCACCACTGCCCGAGTCACTTGCAATGAGGGGGCAAGGCAAATTCATGAATTTTTCAGGGGATTTATACACTAATTAAATCTGGGCTTTCCAAAAGAATCGCGGAGCAGAGCGCCGGTACTGGTTCCTGCACACACAACAGAGGCCTAATGCTGTTAAGCCTCATGACGTCAGATATTTAGCATTCAGCCTTCTAGTTTGTTTGTGAACAAGCTTAGTTTAGAGAAGCGAGAACTTCATTTAGTCTACTTTTTCCTCTCAGACAAAAAGGATTAATGCAGGCATGCATTATATCAGTTATAGTAAAGCTAATGAAATAGGCCCGTTTCTGTGACCGTGCATCTGTCATTGGACTTTTAATAACTCCTAAGCTGGAAATACTTAGTTGGTTTATAGGTATATACACCAAGCCAAAACTTGTAATTCGCGGATGATGATTTTAGCTACACAGACTGTAAATATGTTTTAAAACTTACAAATCTGGGAGGAAATAAATTGGCTGCACCTGTTTTTACAAGTTATCAGACACATATTGATCTAAACAACACAGCCATTCAAAAGGTCAGAAATTTGGGGTCGGTAAGATTTTTTATTGCTTTTGAAAGAACTCTCAGCAAGGTTGCATTTATTTGATCAAAAATAGTGAAAATAGTTACATTGTGAAATATTACAACAATTTATAATAACTGTCTTCTATTTTTAATATATTTTAAACTCAAAGTGAATATTTTTGTGGAAACCACATTTATTTGAAATATAATTATTTTATGACATAAATATCTTTACGGTCACTTTTGATCAATTTAATGTGTCCCTGCTAAATAAGTATTGAATTTTTTTCCAAATTTTTTTTTTATTGACACCAAATTTGGAACGGATATGATAGTTCCTACAAAATTTTTTTAAATAATCGCATCCAAAATCAAAGTTTGTGTTTACATAATATATGTGTGCGTAGTGCATACTGTGTATAATTAATATTTGAATACACATACATACATATATACGTATATATTTAAGATATATTTGCATGTATATGCTGAATATATATTTATATCTTTTATATTATATATAAATATTAAATGAAATTCTTAAATATATACATGCTTGTGTGTATTTATATATACATAATAGAATGCGCACATATATTATGTGTAAACAAACTTTTATTTTGGATGCGATTAATCGTGATTAATCGTTTGACAGCCCTAATTTAATCATGGATCAGCATTTAACAGAAACATATGAAAACCTGACCCAAGTAGGTCAGTCGCCATGCATTATTCATCTCACCTTCATTACTGCTGATAAAATAATACAAAATATTTCATTAGTATTAATCAATTAGATTAATCACGATTAATCGCTTGACAGCACTCAAATTAATAGGCCTATATAAAATGTTTCAACATCTTGTTTCCCATCAAATTGACTAAAATTATATTTTAGTTAGTAAAATTCTATTAAAAAATGTTCATGATAAAGACTAAATTTGAAAGACAAAACTAAATGTGTAATGATGATCACTGCTCGGACATTTGGCTAAATTACTCACACAAAACAAGTCATGCAGTTTCAAACAACATGAGGGTGAGTATATTTTCAAATAATTTCACAGACTCTTCACCCAAAAATTAAAACATTTCTGAATTTTTGGGTGAAGTATCCCTTTAAAATCACTAACCTTTTTTATATAATGATCAGGTTGAATACTCTCATATGCACATACTAATATTTGCAAGACTTTTAATTTAAAATGATGACTGCGACTTGTGAATTAAGCAATCCGAGTTGCACAAATGATTGCAAATATTCCAAACAACTAAATTACAGCTCATCCCCTCAGGACCAGCTCTTTCACACCATGAAATATGTGATTTGTGTTATTCAGTTTCTACCTCTGAGAGAAAACAGAAAGTTCAGCACAGTTCCTACCCAAACTTGTGGTGCAAAGCCTTTGATAAGGGACTACCTCATAAACTCTGCAGTTAATGATAGTGTGCAGTTACAACACATATCCAGTCAAGTAGCTGATAGTGCAAAGAAATAATTTAAGCTGTGTTAAGTGGCCTATTGTCATTCAAATGATAAATTATGCTTGGCAGAGGTTTTAGAATGGCTTTTACAAAGCATTGCTATTGTTTGTGCTGGGACAAGGTTTTAGGCAACTAGAAGTGAGGGAATTACTTTAGAGAGTTGTGCAAAGTTCCTAAGGGTTCGGAAACAAATTGGTTCAGCACTCATCAGGTCTACGCTGAAAGTATAAGCTCAGCCCTCGACATGAAAACACTGACGCTGCCATAACTCGGAGGAGCGTGGCTACACAACACCGCCACAGACTTACAGCTACTCCAACAAATTTAATGACCCAGTTGATTATAATACATGCACGCTAAACTGTTTCGATTGCTGCCAAGTGTAATTTTCAGACATTCGTTAGAACTCGCTGATACGCCGACCTATCCGAATTTGTTTTGCCAAGTCTTTTACTGCTAAAAAAGTATGTTTTCCTTAAATTTTTTTCTCATGGCTTTCTTTAAACCTGTTTGATGGCATCTTTCTCATCATCAGAATGTGTTTCAAGATGCTATGACAACAAGGCCCTTTAATGGGTTATTTCTAATCAAGCTAACTTTTGTAATTATTAGCCGGGGAAAGAAATACCGTTTGTCTACCATGTAGACACTGAATCCCCGACGAAAAAGGCAAAAGGTTTCATTCGACTTCCACAGCATCGTTCACTTCACCGTAGCGGCTACAAAGACAAATCAAGCTAATGGTAATTACGTCACTTAAGATGATTTGGGCAGATCCCCTGAAGGCTTTTGCGAGCGCTTAGTGTCCATTTGTAAGACAGGGGCATTTCTCTAGTTCGGTCAGTGGTGTCAGAGCCCTGAGGGTGAAGGTGAATCATTCACTGCAGGTGTGTTTACACAGCAGCGTCTTGACCATTGAGCGACTCTATGGCCGTTCTCACAGGGTCACTCAACAGAGCACGTTCTGTGCAAAATGAATGAAAGTTAAATTCTCAGCAAAAGGAGGACCTTAGTTCTTTAAATTATAGGTCAACTAGTGTTTTAAAAGATACTGAAAATCCATATTTTGCTATAGTTTCAGATTACATTACATTTGTGTGCATTGACTAATTTCACTAAAAAGAATATGTAATATTCATGAAGATTAATTAATAATTCATTCAGATAACACGCAATATGTCATTATTTTTTTAATGATGAAAGAGTATTATGTCTGCGCATTCAGCATATTTGTTCTAGGGAACATTTATTTCATTTAAAGATACCATAATTTTAATTGGAAGTTCATTTCCATTTTGTTTCAAGAGTTATTTTTAGATTATTATAAGTGCTTTCAAAGAATAATACAATTTTCTTTTTTACATGTTACCATATCCATATCCAGTTAAAGTACAGCTTAGTTTAATGATTTAGAAAATGCATTTATACTTTTTTTTTAATCAGACCACTGTAGGTTGTCCTTGTTAACAGAGCATAAAGTAATCTAGTTAAAAACTTTCAAAAATAATATCTCTTTTTTTTCCCCCCAAACGGCAATTTATCATGTCTTTACCAAATTCATTTGAAGTAACAAATGTTCATAATTTGGCCTCATTTACATGAGATGTAAACATGAAATAATACGTTTATATCTCGCAATTCTGCCTTTTTTTCCTCGCAACTGTGAGTGTATATCTCGCAATTCTGACTTCTTTTCTCAGAATTTTGCAATTCGTTATAAAGTCAAATACT
Source organism: Gobio gobio (assembly GCF_949357685.1). Taxonomy (NCBI): domain Eukaryota; kingdom Metazoa; phylum Chordata; class Actinopteri; order Cypriniformes; family Gobionidae; genus Gobio; species Gobio gobio. The sequence continues at coordinate 34,850,718 of NC_137111.1, read as the reverse complement.
GAGGACTTTTTTTTAAGAATTGCGAGTTTATATCTCACAATTCTGACCCTATAACACGACACGTAATTATAAAGAAAAAAATCTTTCTTCGCAATTATCTTTATTTTTAATCTGTGGCAGAAACAAGCTTCCATACAAATGACAAAATGACAGTGAGTTTCTGTAAAAGTCACTGGAAACATACATTTTCTCATTCACAGCTTAAGATATATATTTTTGTATTTTAAGACATTTATTTTTGAAGTATGCTATATATATAGCTTATATGGCCAGATACAGACTGCTGCTAAATTCGGTTTTCAGTTCACCTTTTATTGCTTAATTATGTTCTGTACAAACACTGCTCAGTAATTTACTGGAGTGATAACCGCATTCTAGAACCTTAACTCTGAAACCTGAAAAATGCAGGTATGACAACCTATGCGTACATTCGACCCGCTCCAGACACGTCGGTGTGCTCACCATCTTGGAAAGGTCAGCGTGTCGTCACTCACGGTAAAAAACAATGATGCCACAACATTGTGCAGCTTCTGGTTGTGAAATCAACAAGAATTAATGTGTTGGTTTGTGTTTATGTATTAACTCAATATTACAGGTTTTTGTACTATGGTAACTTTTTTATGTTGTGTTATCTGATGCCTTCGTCTTGTTGTAATGTGTTAGTTCAGTAAAATCCTCTGCTGAAGTCTACTGCAGATATAGATAATCATATGCATGCATCAAACTATGGTTGCAGATGCACAGTCAACTTGCTCTTGTGTGTTCAGACCGTTGTTTTGACCATTCCAATATGGCGGTTGGCTTATGTATAGCGACCCATAAAAACAGCCACTAATAAACCTTATTTAGAGCAGCACCAGCACCATGACAGGTATGAAACAAGCTTTAGCTTTAATTCCTACATTTCCATAACTGTTTTTCATACCGACATAATAAGTTGGACTGCAGTAGGCCTACTAACAGATACTGCAGGGTTTTGTTATCACGGCTCTACTTCCTGCTCTCTACTGGGCAGACTCAGGTCCCGAGGTTACTACTGCGTAGAAGCAGGTCCCAAATCAGCACAAGATGTCAGTGCCATATTCTGACATTGGCAGCTTCACTTTTCTACAATGGAAGATATAAAGGGTTGTTGTCCATCTTTTTTATAGTCTATGGTATGAAAGCGAGGCTGTGAGGGAGACTTACCGTGTTTTCAATGGCATCCGCTTTATAAAGCTCATAGATTACTTATAATTTTCAGCATAACAATAAAAAAAAAACATTACGTAACAGTTCAATCCGATGAAGAGATGTAAGTCTATCTATAGCCTCACTTTCATTCCTGTTAAAAATCAAAGATGGCGCTGCTGTGAATAAGGTCTATGAGGCTTGTGTTTATGTTTATCTATAGTGACAACTGCATAAAAATTCTACGCAGTGTGTACGGAGTATAACTAGTTTTTAATGACGTACGACGAGAGATATGAGAGACGACAGAGGAAAAATACATTTACTTTTAATCACTAAGCAAATGCTTTTATCCAAAGTGACTTACAAATGAGGAGTGCAATAGAAGCAATCACACCAACAATAGTGCAAGTGCTGTGACTAGCCCCATAGTCAGCACAGTAGCCTACTTTAAGGTTTAACAAACAAAAAAAGATATATAGATTAGTAACTGATTGTATTAATGGGTCACATATTGACAAAGAAAGATGCATCTTCAGACGTTTCTTGAAAATGGCTAAAGACTCGGCAGCTCGGGTTGAGTTAGGCAGGACCACCAGCTTGGAACAGTCATGGTAAAGGTCTGTGAAAGTGATTTTGTGCCTCTTTGGGATGGCACCATAAGGCGCCGTTCACTTGCGGAACATAAGTTTCTTAAGGGCACATAGGTCTGAAGTAGCGATTGGTCTGTATGTGCTGTGAAATCACAGGGAAAGTGGTACGAGACTCATGTTGCCAAATCTTGCAAGCAAAGCAGCGAACAAGAACAAATCCATAAAAAACTAAATAAATGGAAATTCTAAAAATTCTTTATTCTAAAAATAAGAACGAAATTTCGCTCACTTTACACCTGCTCACTTTATAAGTTCATAAACTCGATCGGCTGTATAAGCCAAGCTTAAACAATTATAATACATTTATAATACGTTTAAAGTTAAAATTGCTGAACACAAGTCTTTTGTCAATGTAATATTTCTTTGGTCAGAATAATGGATACCAAACACGCGAGACAGCAGAGCGCTGCTATGGTTACCACCAGCGTTGGGGGTAGTAACGCATTACAAGTATCTTGAGTTACGTAATGAGATTACTTTTTCAAGTAACTAGTAAAGTAATGCATTACATTTAAATTTACAACAAAATATCTGAGTTACTTTTTCAAATACGTAACGCAAGTTACTTTGTTTTCCCATGGCAGCTCTCTTGTCCCCGTGTTGATAAAAATTGGGAGTACAAGCAATGCACTGTGTAAACATAAAAAGTGAGACTAAAAGTGAGCATGTATTTATTAATTTTATTCAATTAAAAAAATGAATAGAATCAGTGAAATGCTAAATCGGAATATGCAAACCTCCAATAATTAAATAGGTTAAATAAAATGTTGTGCATTTAATCTCACTTTATTGACCAATGTACTTTCTGCCAGTGCTGACCTTTCTTCTCCTGCATTCTATTCTTCATCTGAAAGGTTTGTTTGAGCTGCGCCCTCTACTGTACACACGTGAATTTGCATTTCCTTCAGCCTGAGGTTTAATATTAAAATTTTGGTGTGAAACGGTCTTTACATTTGCCCAAAAAAATTAAATTTTTTGTTATAAAAATAAACACAAAGAAGTCCAGCCCAAGTGAGAAAAGGTAATGCAAAAGTAATGTAACACATTACTTTTCTTAAAAGGTAACTTTTAAGGGCGTAACGCATTACTGTAATGCATTACTTTTCAAAGTAACTTTCCCCAACACTGGTTACCACTGTGTCAATCATTGCAGTTTTGGGAGTGAATCGTGTTCCGTACACACATGGAATGATAATTTAGGGGACTCACTCCCGTATTTAAATGCGGTTGTCACTCCTGAAACTTTACAATGTGTACGTGTAAACATCCAAACATAAGACACAGACACTAAAAGCTTTATCTGTACTTATAAATCTGCCCTCATCATCCATCATTTGTTGATCATTTCAGAAAATAATCCATCTAATGCTTTTGAAATACTGCCACTACAGTAACATAAACAGTCCAACTCATTTTCTCATTTGACTCTGTAACGAGTCTATTTTTTCTTCTCCTGACTGATTAAGAATATTTTGTCTTGACACATATAATTATTTAATGAACGCAGCGACAGAATAAATGACACGTCTTTTGTGTTATTATTCTGAGCATCTTGACAAACAAGGCCCGCTGAGTGACCTCCTGGCCTCTCTCAAGAGCGATGATTACACTAATTAAAACCGCCAAACATCTGCGAGGGCCGCGGATACGGCGGAATTAAGCAGGTCGTTAAATCAACGGAGGAAAAAGTCAACATCCTCACAGACAGCTCCTCTTTTCCTGTTTTACAGTGAAATGAATGCTAGCAATGCTCTTACACGCACAGGACAAAACATTCAATTGTTTTGAAGCTATATTTTCCTCTTTTCCAAAATGGATTGGTGTTTCTTTGTGAAGTCTGGTTAATCACACTGTTCGACATGCTAAACCGCTTATCTGGGGAATCTCGGCTATGATTTTGTCCTCAGGGTTCCACTTGTAGTATTTCTGTTTACACGTTCTTTTCCTCAAGTGATGCAGGTTTCTAGTGAAGAGGGATTACCATGCCTGTATGTTCATGGAACCTGGATTTCAACGCATCGTGGCCGCGTTCAAGCATCTAATAGGATTGGATGTCACAGACTTTTTTATGTTATTCTTTTCCCAACAATAATCATTTTCTCCCCTTAAGTGTTTCAACATGTGCATCAAGAGTTTTTCCTCTGCGCTTCACAACAAATCAACACGGGTCAGGGTGCAAGCCTGGCCTGCAGTAAAGAAACGCTACACAAGGAGCAAAGCTACACGAAGACTTCGAAAAGCGGATTGTCCTGCTTTAAATGCTACAAACACACAGCTCAAGGCTTTATGCCATGTTCAAAGAGATTAATAGACTGAGATGCTTTTGATAGGGAACCGAGCCGTCAAGCAACCCCTCTAAGCGGAAGGATGGTCATGTTCTCTGAAAGCCGGTCTCTGGAACATTCCCTCATGGTGAAATGGTTTATGTATGCGACCCGAGACTAGTTTCTCAGATGCATGTTCCTTCCGGACTCCTGGAGGACATGGGATTACTGTAAATGATGTACAGGTTATTTTCAAAAGGCTGAGGAGTGTGGAGCAGGTTCTGCTCTCACAAATCATTGCTCGGTTTTTCACTGAAAAAAAAAATAAAAAAATTCAACTGTTTCAATATTTTCGGCATTGGCTTTAAATGACCAAAATGCTGCACCACAAAAACATTGGACAGCTGTAACATTGTACACTGCTGATATTAATAGCTGATATTAATACTCCAATGACTGCTAGATGACAAGTTACTACTAGTATAGTTAGTAGAATGTCTAAAGCAGACCATCAAATTATTTGTGCCTAATTTTGATTATTTTAATGGATAGTTAATTCAGTGGTTACAGAATCTGACACTAACTTAACAAGTTATTATTTTCAATTATATTAATAAATAAATATATATGTATATGCCTTTACATATACACACTACCACTCAAGAGTGGTTAGTAAAATTTCTTATGCTCACCAAGTCTGCATTTATTTGATAAAAAAAAAAACTTTTTTCTATTTTAATAGATTTTATAATATAATTTATATCTTTGATTGCAAATAAAATTTCAGCCAAGAAATTTCTTAAATAAATAAATAAATCTTACTGACCTCAAACCTATATATATACATATATATATACTGTCAAACCAAAAAGTATTCAGACACCAGATTTTTTAGTGGGTACAGGACACTATAGTTAATTTATGTATGTGAGGATAGCAAAATAAAGTAAGCTTAAGTCACCTTTATTTATATAGCGCTTTTTACAATGCTGATTGTTTCAAAGCAGCTTCACAGTGTTAAACATTAAAATAATGCAACAGAATTTGATTCGGCTATACAGCCGCTCTGGAGAAAACGGTGATGTTATCCAGCTCATTTCAATTATCATATAGTAACAATGCGGGCAGATCAGTAATTTAGTTGAACATTTATTTGAATATTTAGTTTAATATCTAGTGTCCCCAATTGAGCAAGCCAAGCCAAGCCAAGCCAAAGGCGACAGTGGCAAGGAACCAAAACTCCATCAGGTAGCATAATGGAGAAAACAAAAACCTTAGAAACCAGGCTCAGTCGGGGCCAACAAACAAACAGTGTATAATTATGATTCTGGCAACATTACAGGTCAGAAGTCATTTTAGATCGGGATATTCAAAGATCGGAGTCATCACGCCGGAGACAGGTTTATTGAGGATGTCATGTTGATGAGGCATTTATTAGATAGGAATATTCGAAAGATCGGAGTTATCACGCCAGAGACAGGTTTATTGAGGATGCCGTGTCGGTGAGGTAATTATTAGATAGGAAAAAAATGACATATTATACCCAAATATTCTTCATACCGTGGACTACCAGTAAAATTGATTTAAAAAAATTTGGGACCAAAATGATTCAGACACTTTGATCTGACCATGTTTTTATACGACCTTTTACACCACAGACTGAACAAAATTAAGCATTGCTTGGTAATTGGTTGACCTAAATTGGAATTATCTAATTGTGTACTTAAATTTAACAACTGACAACTGATTGGTTGATTGTAATCCATTACATACCTTTCTATCAAAGTTATCTGACTTTATCAAGATGAATTTGTTCTCACACAGTTTAACTCGGAGTTCTTGTCATATTTTATTACCATTTTCTAAACTATAGTGAATAAACTGTGATAATGTGAGAAAATGTTGAAGGTTTTTTAATACATTTTGGTTTGACTGTGTGTGTATATATATATATATATATATATATATATATATATATATATATATATATATATATATATATATATATATATACTCCCCATCTGCAAAGAGAGTTAAATTCTATAACTGGATAAATAGCCGGACTTCTATAACTAAAGGGTTGATTACAGTATAATTGGTATGTGCATTTGCTTTAACTTTAAACATCACTTACCACTTCAAGACAAAAACTGACTGACAGTGTGTCATACCTAATAATTATAGATGTCTCTGGCAAACCTCACAACACTGTTGGAAACATTCTTCAGGATGTTGTGCAATGCAACAATAAAAATATTTTGTACAAGCCTTTGCGTATGCACCCAATAATTCCTACTGTAAATGTGTGTGAATTTCAGCCCAGTGACGTACAGACGAACAGTGGAAATATGTAATCTTTCAGCAGATGAGACATTCAGTGTGAAGCCTTCTGCAAGATGAGTGTAATTAGCACCTCATAGGTGATGACGTGCTTCCCTTAAAGACAAAAAGCCTAAGATGACTAATGGTAGGCTGATGAGATATGGTTAAGCCTTGGACATGTTCTAAACATAGTCTGGGATGTTTGTGACACATATGGAAACATGCATAAATCAAAGATCTTGTAATGTTTTACATTTCTTATTATCAATGTTGAAAACAGAGGTTCTGCTTAATATTTTTGTGGAAACCAGGGATTTTTTAGGCTCCCTTGATGAACAAGTTCAAAAGCACAGTGTGTATTTCAATTATAACTTGTTTGTAACAATGTAAACCTCTTTACTGTCACTTCTTATCAACTTTAATGTATCCTTGCAGACCCAAAACCTTTGAGGGTATTTCTCTGCTATATATACATATACATAAACACACATATTACACAATCATTTTTTATTCAGTTTATTCAATAAGGTCAAGATGCTCTACAGCAATCTTGAAAAAACTTCAAGATTTTAATCTGAAGGAATCATTTGCCTGCAATATTTAATACTTCATATACTAAGTGATGTAACAACCACAATTTGACTGATGTATTAAAGATGGCATTTACAACAGAGCAGTATTTTCCTTTCAGTGAGATGTCTCCGTGGTAACTGGCAGGGCTGAAACCACACCCATTGCCTTAAGGCAGCACTGACAAGTTTGTGCTACAGTTGTCAGTTGGCTGTTGTCAGGGTGGGGATGTCAAAGCCCTAAAATTACAGATGTCTCCGCCTCAGGCCAACAGAGCATAAATCAAGGGAGTGAGTCTCTCCACATTCCCGCTAATGACCTCACGAGACTGTGGAGGTGGGAGGGATGTTTAAAAAAAGGAAGGTGCTCAGCATAAAGAATCATTCTGCTAAAAAAATAGAATGAACATCTAAAATGAATGATTTACTCACCATGTGTTTTGTAAATCATTCATGTGACTTAATTTCTTCTGTCAAATACAAGAGATGTTTATAGCAGAATAATGCCATTATTTCCAACACAATGAAAGGTGACCATAGCTGTCAAGCAAGATTGTCATTGATCAACAACTAAAATTTTAGTCTCTCAGTTTTCGAATATAATCATATGGACTAATTATATTATGTTTCATTGGTATTTTTTTTTTTGGAGCTTGACAGCCCCTGGTCCCCATTCACTTTCATTTAATGGAAATGAGCAGCATGAACATTTTTCAAAGCTTCTTCTTTTGTGTTCCTCGGAAGAAAGAAAATCACGCAGGTTTGGAACATAACAAATGATGGCAGAATTAACATTTTTGGAGTAACTATTGCATTAAAATAATGATATATTCTTTACATAAAGATATACATTTCATATTTGAAAAAAAAAAAGTCAAATGGATTTTATCTGATAGACAGGCTTATACAAATGCACTGCCAACAGGAATCCTCTCAAAGATGCATCATGGGTTGAGTCCAGTGTCATACACACCGTTTCCCAACTCCACGTTCGCTTTCTGCCTCACACACAGTCATCTTACACTCGAACCCGACTAAACTCCTCGTTTATGACTGCTCAAACCTCCTTACAGCCGACAAATTTCATTTTGCCCAGGCAAATCCTATTGCATATTATCCTGTACATTGCATTAGGCCCCTAATCTCTCCTTTCTCTTCCCTCGCTCCATACTGGCGTGGAAGGAAAAAAAAGCGGCTCCTGATTAACCCACTTACGGCAGTAAATAAATGGCGTGCGGAGTTGTACGCGCCAGATTTAATTATGAGAGAAAGAACAGAAATACACACAATAACGACCAACATTACAATAATGGTGTGCTTATAGAATTTATTTAGCCATATAAAAATGACCCACAAATCTGAATGAATGACCAAAAAAGCTGATTCTGAGAGAAATAAAATGTTAAAATGACATAAAAGGGAATTTGAGTGCAATAATAATGTATTATGGAAAGATTACCTCTATAAACAATTATCAACATGCCAAATCTGTACTCTCTGTGCTGTGAATGTCACATGAATCCCATATTGCTTTTGGTTTCCCATCTTTTCTTTGCTTCAAACCTAAAATCACAACAACAAAAAATTAATTGAAAGTGACAAACTTGAGTTAAAATCAAGAATTAAAAAAAAAAAAAAAACAATGCAAAGAAAGCAATCAAAGCAGATTATTTTGGAATGCAAACGAAATCTGTATATCGTGGCTACTTCTAACTCACAGTATTCAATGTGCATTTAGAGTCTGACCAAAGGGATAAGCAGAATCCGCATACTCATTAGAAAGCTCTAGTGAATACACATGAGTTAACACATAGTCCAGGAAAGAAGGGACATTTAAAGTGTGAAATGCAGAGTGACTTAATGAAACTGCAGAGTATCAGCACTGGGGACAGATAGAAGAAGAAGAAAAAAAAAACACAACAAACCCCCAAGCGATTTGCTTCCTCCTTTTTTGGGCTGCCCGGGAAGCCTCCGCTTCCTGTTTGGTGCTAGCGAAGTCACGGCAATCGGCGGCTTGTGCGATTTTCACGGCCAGCTATTGAGAAGGAGACAGAGACAAGCTCCATTAGCTGGAGAAAATCAGTCTGCCTGGCAAACCTCACCAACACTGCCAGTGCGTCAAGGTGGAGCTCGAAGAATGCCTCCGGTTCATATCTTCATCACTGCAAGGATGGCGTATCCCGCACGGACATGCTCAAGCTTCAAAAATTAAAAAAAGAATTTGTGGTTCATAGATAGAAGTAGGACACCCAACCCTGCGTTCCACCACTCAGCGTGGATGTGCATAATTAATGTTATTATCTCATATACTTAATCTGTTCATCTAAAGAGGACCTTTAATTCTGAAAATTGCAGTGCACGCACTTAGGATGGCAAAATGAATGGAGGAGGGCAAGAGGCACATGTCGGCGGTATCAGTGAGGGGAAATGTGTGTGGTGTGGCTAGATTAATTCCAATAGCCAGAGTGACACAGAGGGCTCAGGAAACAAAAGGAGAGTCCGGGCCTCTTCCATCACTCCAGGGATGGGTTTATTATTGGACCGCAAGAAACTTTGATAAACACTTGGAACAAATCACAACCCCCTTTTTTTTTTTTACCAACTGCCTTTCTCTCGCCGCCTCCGTTTTTTTCGGGAGGGGTAATTCTTTAGAACAGTGAAAGAACACAATCAGAGGGAACACACACAAAAAAAACCTCAATTGGTAATGAGGAAATGTGCCACCATTTCCAGGCTCGAAAAAACCTGGAGAGAGCAAGAGAGTGGAAAAAAAATGTTTCAATTATAATTAAGTGGGATAAACTTTATTAGAAAGACTGAAACTAAAATATCTCCTAATGCATGCTGGGATTAGGCAGGTCAGAGCGAGCAGGAAGGAGAAATTAAACTCTAAAGGCTTTTTATCGCCATATTTCAGGAACCAAGGGTGTAAAATGTTCTAATTTGGGATACATTAAAAGCCATAAAGGTCTTTCAAAAAGATTAATGGTACTTTGCTTGGATTTAAGATAAGGCCTTTAGCAGGCTGAGAGAGCGGGGTTCCGGCTGGGCCCTCGAGGCATTCATCTATACAGGCACTTGGAAGATTTGTAAAGGCGTCTGCATAACCTGAAGCTAACACACTATGACAGTTTTTTAAAATCCTTGCCATTTTTTTGGAGGTTTTAAGAGCCATAAATCATGTTTTCTAGCAAGACAGCGCAGAGAGGGAAGTTATAATGGGTGATCATGCCCGTGTTTAGAGCAGATCCGCTCGCAGATAATTCACACCAGGGTGTTTTTAGAGAGGCGCATTTAAGCAGAATAGGTGCTAAAGCTATCACGGCCAGAAAAGGATAAACATGACAATGTCATTGGTAAAAAGCAGGCATTTCCACACAACAAAATGGGAGGATGACAAATGGCTTCTGAGGTTTAAATCTTGAGATTTATCTGTGTTTTCGACACAAGGATTACCCACATTAACCTGCGCTCCAGCTTTAACCAAATTTTGCCCCCATCACCAAAATGAAGCCCCCCCCTCCCCTTCGCTCTTCCGGCTGGGACTCCCCAATTTTCACACACATTACTATATTCAAAGCATTAAATGTCTTAATTTTTTTATTTATTTTTTATCAGTCCAGTCTACAATCCACGATTGTCTTTACCGGGGCTCGACATTAATGTCAAGCAAGTTACCTAGGAGACAGAGCAGATCAAAGAGACAAAAAAGGGGGGGGGGGGGAGCTCTCAAATGTCTGATTAATCAAGCCTTGCAAACAGCTTATTTCTTTTAGCCTGCATGCAAGTATGAAAATGAGATTCGGAGCGCAGTACATTGTGCAGATTTGTTCATTCTTATCAGAACAAAGCCGGCGGCAGCTTATTTCATGGATCACTGGCACTGTCATCAGTGTAGCGCAGAGCAGGTGACAGCACTTCTTTCTGTGGCAAGAACAAAATTAGCAAAAAGTCGGCACAAATTAGCCTCTCATATTTTCCGTAATATGACATTATTTTTCATTTACTTTTTTGATCCACTTTTCATGATTTTCCCTCCTTTTCATCCTTATCCCCCCCTCCTTTTCCCTCTCGTGTGACTTAGTGCCAAATCCTTTCACATCAAATGCGGGCACAGAGGAAAAATGCAGGGCAGGAAAAAAAGGAATGAAAATCACAATCCAAAAAAAGGGGGGAAAAGTGGGCTTGGGGGGGTCTTGGGGATAACATACACAACAAAAAGAGCTTGTGCTCTTTGTTCTAGGTAGTCACACTAAACCTTCCCATATTTCCGAAAGAATTACAGTCAGTGCATTTCCATTGTCGTTTACCTCTCTTCTCTCCTCTTTAAAAGGCATTGTGTGCCATTTACGCCAGTCCACAGCAAAGCCTTATTCAGTGCTGGGCTTATTTAGCGCCATTAATGATGTGACCTTTGAAAGGTCTGCGAGGGGTGAATTCATTCTGCTCAGCCCTGTAACTGCAACATGGGGCCACTAGGTGGGTTAAGTCAACAGTGGTGCAGTCCCCACTTGGTGTTGTATAGTAGATCACTGACTGCCACAGTGGCTGCTGTAAAGTGGACAAAAACATTCATGCGAAATAAATGCAGTCCGCATAAATTCACAATGCTAATCCGTCACCTAATGGCAGGGCATTTCTTTCATGTTTGAGCCTTCCACAAATATATGACAATAAAAGTTGCAAACTATATTAGAGCAGACAAAGCTCTGAAATATATAATGATATTATTTAGTGATAATATCTTGGAAAAAATAGCTTTAAAATAAATAAGTTTGGCTAAATTTCTATCTTGCAGCGGTTAAAAATAGGTTTTAAATTAATTCTGGAGCTTGCATCTATAACCCAGGCTTTCTCACTCGCACCCACATACCGAAAAAGCAAGGATTGCAAACAATTAAAACTCCTACAGTTGTAAACAGGTTTATACAGTAGCTGTTAAACATAACATTCACCCTGTAAAATAAGTGACACATACACACACCTTAATGCCAAAATAACATGGCCATAGTTGACTAAAGCTGTTTGTGTGTGGTTTGTTTTTGGACTTTAGCCGGCCAGATAGTACTTACTAAATTAAATTAACTACTTACACGAGAATATAACAAAACCATATAAAGTGGCACATTTTTGGTGCATAGTGAAAATTTAAAGGGATAGTTCACCTAAAAATGACAATTCTGTCATCGTTTACTCACCCTCAATTTGTTCCAAACCTGTATGAATTTCTTTCTTCTGCTGAACACAGAAGAAGATATTTTTGAAGAATGTGTTGACAGTAGCCACTGACTTCCATATTATTCATATTTATCCATACTCGGAGTCTGGAAGTCAACGGCTCCTGTGTTTCCACATTCCTTCTTCGGTGTTCAGTAGAAAAAAGAAAAACATACATGTTTGGAACAACTTCAGGGTGAGTAGATTATGTCAATTTTCATTTTTGGGTTCACTAAAACCATACATCACCATAAATGTGCCACTTTATATGGAAGTGGAACCCATAAATTACCAATATCATACATTGAGAACTAGTTACATTTTCTTACAAACACTTTTTTGCCTTCTCCAAGTCAAATATCCCCAATAGATCAATAATATCATTGTAATTATGTTCTGTCATGCCAAACGCGTCCAGTTAGAACAGATTGAAAGAGTCATGGCTTGCATTAAAACAATACCAAGGGAAATCTCATGGAAACCATAGCATTGACTGAATGAAACGAAACAGGCCACACTCCCGTGACAATACCCGGTGTCATCTACACTAAAGCGGAGAAGACGAAATCCTCTCAACAAAAGTGACATGTTGAGAGTCCTACACTTGATATCCTTGTATATAGTGAAAGATCCAGTTAACATAGCTTATCAGTCTCAAGGGGGTGGTGGGGGAAATAAGACAAGGAGTTCCTGTAATCTTGCCACCAACTTGACAAACAGCATTACAAGACATACAGAGAAGCAGCCTCTCTGAGGGGGATCTAGTTGGAAAAGCTCTCGGTATAATGCGCTTCTCTATGTTTCAGCCCCAATAATCTGATTCCAGATACATAAGACTGTCATCTTCAGGGAACAAGGGAGTGGAAAAAAGTCTGAAAGTTCGCTGGCTTTGTGCGCATTTCATTATCTTCCCTCTTCTGAGCAGGCAAGGCTTATTAGCAAGCTTTGAACTCACACTTACAATAATGTGCCATCAACAGTTTTATAAGCTAATTAGAAAAACAGTTTAATTAATGACTGACTGGCAATAAAATGGCAATCAGGAAAAAAAAGGAAACGAGGGTGCTAAGCTTCCACTACCACCAATTAAGGGCTAATTACAAACAAATTATATATGTGTTTTGCTGTGGGCTTTAATTCGAAAAAAATGGCTTTAATTAAAAGAGAAAACATGCTAATTAATTAAACAGCACAAAAAAAAAATCTACATTGAAAAGTATGCTTTGTCTATCAAGTAATTAATGAAATACAATAATCCAAATGAGATTCCCCAGCATTTGATAAAAGCTTAGGACCCATTTCAAAACCCATTTCAAAATTAATGGGCAAAAATTTAATGTGAGTCATCTACAGATATAATAAAAAGTTCATTCTGTGATAAATTGCTAATACTGAAAGAAAATGGAACAAAGAGGAGAGTTTTTGCTTAGCAGTTTTCTTGTTGCCAGAGGGGCCCGCACAGGAGGAAGAGGCAGTCTGGGGTTTCGTTACAGATTGGGTGTTATAGACGGAGAAAAGGGCTAAAAATACCTAATCATGCTGCTTTCGAAATCAGGAGAAAGACGTTAAGATGATTAATAATTGAGTGAAAAAATAAATAGATAGACATACATTATGTTTAATGCACTAAGGCTTAACAGCCTGTACAAAAGCCAACTAACTTCCTTCACAAAAGCTGTCAAACTAGTGCATTTTAATTGGATTGGTGTCTACCATTGACTTTGACCTAACTGCAATACTGGCACTTCAAATAGCATGGCACCCCTGTAAAGAACAAACTTTCAGAGAACTTTTTCGAGATCTGTCTGTTCGTAGTTACTGAGACACCGTATTAAAAACGCATATTAGGACAAAAGCCCAGCTGATTGCTCTGAGATGAAGGCTGATAACAGGAAATAGCAATGCAACACATTTAATAGGTGTACCGATCATAATACAGCCACCGCTAATGCATAATATTCGCTGTGATGCAAAAGAAATGTGAGCATCTATTAACTCACATACTGAAGAATACATGTGTTCTCGAACTCCCGTTCACTCCCCCGACTTTATCTATTTGCGCCCCCTCTAACAACTTCTTTTCAGACTATGTCTCCTTTTAATCATTTTCATATTTTCTGACTCCTGGAGAACTTGAAATGGACGCAGTACCCCCCACCGCTCGAGACTAGAAAGTCTACGTTTTGAAGTGGTAATGCGGAGCTAATATTTGTGATCAGGGCAGAGAAAAACTGTAGGAAATAATAAAGTGTGACAGTCCTTTGTTTAGCACTGAGACTCAAACTGCAGCTCTTGTTATTAAAATGTGCTTATAGGAGGCTAAATTAAACCCCTTAAAAATAAGTTGACGCAAGTAATTCATTCTGAAAAAAGCTGTTCAAAATCAAAACAAAACAACAACAAAAATGAATCTAATAGATCACAACAGAAACATTTCCAAACAGTCACAGCTTTGCCATAATCTTTAAAAGGTAATCTAAAGTGTTGAATTTTTTTTTTTAAATAAAATTATATTTCAAGGTATTATATTGGGGTCCTAAAATCGGACACCTGAAACTCTTCCAACAATGTACATAGGCCGATGTCCTTTGGGAAGGTGGCAAAACATGTACTTTATATTGTTAATAAAGCCAAATATTCAACACTCTAAAAAAAATAAGGGTTCCAAAAGAGGGGTTTCACAGCGAAACCATAAACAAACCATTCTTAAAAACCAACCACTTTTTTCTTAGTGTGAATAATAATATAATTAATTATCTAAAGAACCTTTTGATAAATTAAAAGGTTCTATGGATCTTAAATGTTCTTCATGGAACCATCAATGCCAATACGAACCTTTAAGAGTGTATCTTTTAATGTCAGTTAGTTTTGGACTAGTACATGTGTCTTTTTTGTTAGAGGATATGCTGTTTAGGATTTGATAATACTGTATTTAATTCTAATCAATTAAAAAGCTTTCACATTTTACAAATTCATAAAACACTTAAAAGTTAAACCTTCTACAGAATATTTTAATACACTTTCATGAAATGAAAATCTCAAAGAACCCTTTGCTATCCACATTGTGTTTAAACACTTGGACAAAGATGAAAGCCAACATAACACACACATTTTAGGATAACATGAAAGAAGGTTTTAACGAATTGCTTTAATTTGCAGATGAAAGGAAACATGGAAAATATCATATATGAAAAAAGCTAAACAAGGAAACAACCAATAAGTTGTCTTTCAAAACAGCTGATTTTTGATATATAAAAAACATAAAACTTTTGATTTGAGAAAAAAATTATGAATAAATGGTTTATGACCAATAAAATATCTCTGGTCCATGCATAAGTTATAGAGATCATTCTCGAGGACAAAAACAAAGGGCTCAAAAAAATATCACAAGAGCTTTAGTATATCACCGTCTCATCAACTTCTAAACCCTTTAATTTAACGCTGTATTAGCATGTAAACATATTACAGAACGTATGATGTTTCATAGAGCAGTAGACACAAATATTATTAGAACCTTGAAATTGAGGCTTGCCACAGCTGGGATTATTGACTGTTCTCTGCATTATTTCAAACAGCTGTCTGCAACCACATTTATCCTGGGCAGAGCGCTCTGTGGCCGCACGGAGCGCTGTGATAATGAATACTAGCTGGATTAGAAATGAGGGCATAAAATGCTTCACTAATACCCAAATTGCCCCTGAGGACCGTTGAAAAGGGGCAACATATTTCCCTGTTTATCTATTTGTGTTTAGTTCACTGGAAGTGTTGCATGATAGTAGGTTGTCTAGTGATTAAATCCTTTCAATCAAAAAATAAAAATAGCACATTGAGCTTTGGTGTTCATATGGGCCATGTACGTTCAAATCTGGCTTGCAACTTTCAAATCCTTTTCCTCCTTTTTAATCTTCTATCATTTTTTGTTCCTTCTCCATTTCCCTCTAAACAGAAGTGAAAGGCCAAATTTTGAATAAACAGCTAAAACTAAACTACTGTTCAAAAGATAGTGGTCATTATTTTTCTTAAATTAGATTTTTTTCTGAGCGTTTCTTAATTCAACAAGGATGCTTTAAACTGTTTAAAAGTGAGAGTAAAATATATTTATAATGTTACAAATATATGTATATTGATTTCAAATAAATGCTATTCTTTTGAACTTCCTATTTATTGAAGAAGAAAAAAAACAGTTTTCACAAAATTATTAAGCCGCACAACTGTTTTCAGCATTAATAATAATTTTAAAAAAACTGGAGCACCAAATCAGCATGTGAGACCCTGGACCACAAAACCAGTCATAAGGGTCAATTTCTGAAATAATCTGAAAAAATAATCTGAAAGCTGAATAAATAAGCTTTCCATTGGGTGTATGGTTTGTTAGGAGCGAATATTTGGCTGAGATACGGCTATTTGAAAATCGGGAATCTTAGGGTGCAAAAAAATCTAAACATTGAAAATAAAAAAATAAAAATAAATCACCTTTAAAGTTTTCCAAATGAAGTCCTTTGCAATGCATATTACTTATAATAATACATTTTTATATTTTTTTGGTAGGAAATTTACAAAATATCTTCATGGAACAGGAGCTTTACTTAATATCCTAATGATTTTTGGCTCAAATCAATAATTTTGACTCATACAATGTATTGTTGGATAATGCCACAAATATACCCGTGCAACTTATGACTGGTTTTGTGGTCCAGTTGTCACATATTAGCATGATTTCTGAAGGATCATGTGACACTGAAGACTGAAGTAATGGCTGCTGAAAATCCAGTTTTGTAATCACAGGAATATTTTTTTTTTTTTTTTTTAAGTATAACAATATTTCACAATATTGCAGTTTTACTGTCTTTTTGATCATATAAATGGAGCCTTGTGAGAATAAAAGACTTTTAAGATTACTGACCCCAAACTTTTGAACAGTATTTTAGCTACGTTGGCACACATGCAGGCATAAAGTAGGGCTACAATAACAAATGGTGCAACTCCTATACCTTCAAATGATCTTCCATATGTGCAACCTACCCTCTCATTGCACGAACTACAGGAGAATGAGGTTACCATTAACATGGCTGATGAAACTTTGAAAACAAAGAACATGCAAGTGTCATCTTATCTTGGCATGTTCACAAAAACATATTCCATACCTACAACTCACTGAGGGATGGTGAATCAATCAATAGAGCATAAGGGACATGTCCAGCAGATGACAAATGCACATTACCTGGTGAAAACTGTAATATACAGTCTTTAGTGGAGAACAAATAAAGCAGCTAACAGTGGCATTACTGCGCAGCGACTGCCAGTGTTCTGTCAGAGGCAGACCTCAGCTGTCTGGCTGAGCGAGAGATTCGAGACTGCTAAGTCTGCTCAAATCCACTGATGCTCTAAGAAGCTTTCTGTGACAACATGGTCCTGGTAAGTCAATCAAAGAGGAAAGCCATGCAGTTTGTGTTTGTGTTTTTACCTGCAAGCCATGGCAAACTAATAACGCAGCCAGCTATAATTACTATACCAGTGTTATTTGATAAGAGGCACTAACCTTAAACATTTCAGTGCTGTCATTTGCAAGCATTTAGACAGCATGATGGCATCTCTGAAATTCTTTAGCTGCTTTTGAAGTCTAGATAAACTCTCTGTGAAGGAATGCTTAAATCTGCCATTCTTAGCCAAACAAAAGAACAAAGGCGAGGGCTGATACAGCCGTGTGGCATCACAATGAAGCCCATGTAATGATGAAATGTTTCCGAGAATGGTTTCCAAAGAAACCGTTATGTCTCCGTCTACCTGGGAAAGAAAAAGATAAAACCACAGAGATACTCCAGAGATAAGCGTAAGTGGCATCTGTATGGATTACAGCGTAAAGACTCTCAAAAGAAAATTGCCTATAAACCAAGGGCCTGTTGTTGGCATTACTGAGCTATTTAATGCTTGTTCCCATGGCGCTACGCTTGTTAGGAGCATGATTATCACCTTGCTTTGAACTGATTCAAATCAACATTCAACAGCATCACAATATGATTTCATTAGTGCGGAGTAAATGGTGTCATTTTCGCATTTACACCGAGAGAAACAGAAGCTGTAATTGATTACGTAGGAAACTAATATTTGAGGTTAACACGATTAACACTGCTCCTCCCAATTAGATGGATGGGAGAGCTTTATCGAAGCATGACCTGAGACTGTTTTATCCACAATAAAACTATAAAATTAATCTTAATAGAAAATTAATTATTGAAGAAACTGAAAGATACATTTAAAAACACCAAAGCCAGGAATAAATGCAACTGCAGTACGGCAATAAACCGTAAAAGAAAATAATTATCACAAAAAGGATTTGCAGAATGAGTCCCACTAACCATTTAGTACACCTAAATATAAAGTTATTAACAGAAGATTAATTACCACTTTATGCAATATGTCGTAATGCAAATGCATGATGAAATATAGCTGGTTCATTGTGTGCATGCAGACTGACACCTGCTATAAAAATCTGCCTGACAACATAGTATTATAAGCAAGAAAGAAAGAAAGAAAGAAAGAAAGAAAGAAAGAAAGAAAGAAAGAAAGAAAGAAAGAAAGAAAGAAAGGCTTTTCACACTTGAAATAGTTAACCCTGGTTCATTAATAAATCCCGGGTTTGCGGAATCCTGGGTTATCTTGGTTCACATTTCACACTGCTCATAATTTACCCAGGGTTAACAATTAACCCTGGGTATTCATGCGCTGACGTTTCACACTGTACATTCCTAAACCCTGGGTTAAGGGAAGAATTAATAAAAAGGTAGATGAAATACTCTTCTTCATGTCAATTTACACGTTTTCCATCTCCATTTGACATTTTTCCCATTAAAGGCTGAAACGACTGTTTATACATCATGTATCGTTTATGTATTACTATTCGTACTAGAAAGAAAGAACAAAAGAACAAAAAGAAAGAAAAATAATGAATGAACGAAAGAAAGCAAGCAAACAAGAAAGAAAAAGAACAAATGAAAGAATGAACGGAAGACCAAATGAAAAAAACAAACAAACAAACAGACAAAGAACAAACAAAAGAAAGAAAAATAATTAATGAATGAAAGAAAGAAAAAACAAAAGAAAGAAAACAAGAATGCAAGAAAGAAAGAATGAACAAAAGAAAAAGAACGAAAAAGCGAACAAGAACAAAAGAAAAAGAAAAAGAACGAACAAGCGAACAAGAACAAACGAAAGAAAGAAACAAAAACAAACAAAAGAAAGAAAAAGAATGAATGAATGAAAGAAAGAAAGAAAAAGAACAAACAAAAGAAAGAAAACAAGAAAGAAAGAATGAATGAATGAATGAATGAATGAATGAATGAATGAATGAATGAATGAATGAATGAATGAATGAATGAATGAATGAATGAATGAATGAATGAATGAATGAATGAATGATCAAAAGAAAAAGAAAGAACAAACGAATAAACGAAAGAAAGAAATGAACGAATGAAAGAAAAAGAACGAACAAGAACGAACGAAAGAAAGAAGATGAATGAAAGGAAAAGAACAAACAAAAGAAAGAAAACAAGAATGCAAGAAAGAAAGAAAGAAAGAAAGAATGAATGAACAAAAGAAAAAGAAAGAACAAATGAAAGAAAACAAGAATACAGGAAATAAAGAATGACCAAAAGAAAAAGAAAGAACAAACAAATAAACGAAAAAGAAATGAACGAATGAATGAAAGAAAAAGAAAGAACAAGCGAACAAGAACGAACAAAGAAACAAAAGAAAGAAGATGAATGAAAGGAAAAGAACAAACAAAAGAAAGAACAAAAGAAAGAAAAAAGCAAGCAAGAAAGAAAGAAAGAAACAATGAATGAACAAACAAAAGAAATAGAAAGAATGAACAAGAAAGTACGAACAAGAAAGTACGAACAAGAACGAACGAATAAACGAACAAACGAAAGAAAGAAATTGAACGAACAAAACAAAAAGAACAACCAAAAGAAAGAAAACAAGAACGCAAGAATGCAAGAAAGAAACAATGAATGAATGAACAAAAGAAAATGAACAAATGAAAGAAAAAGAACGGAAAAAAGAAAGAAAGAACGAACGAACAAACAAAAGAATGAATGAACCAAAGAGAAAAAAAAGAAAGAAAGAAAGAAAGAAAGAATGAATGAAAGAAAGAAAGAATGAATTCGCACAATTGTTCTTTTGTCAAAGCACTTCTGTATTAAAAACACTTGGTTTGTGGAGTGGAGTGACTGAAGAAACAAAAATCACGTTTGCAAAAGAATCATGTTTTCTTTGAAAATGTTTAGAAGTCACCACATGTATGGGTACGTGGACTGGAAGCACACAGCCAAATCTTTTCTGTGCTAAACGGTTTAAGGTCGACAGTGAACATCAATTCCATGCAGTAATGCTGGAATCAAAGCCTAGGCCGGAATTTAGTGGAATGCATTTCAGATTCCATTGAATCAAAGTTGCGAGTCTTAAAAATATTGCCCGCTATGATTGCCCCAACTTCAGAAAAGTTGAATGTCTTTTTAACTGCAATTACAGCTGTGCGAATGTTACATTTTCTGCCAAATTAGCTTGGAAGCGCTTGATCCTACGTACACTCCTAAAATGTGTCTTTTTAAAACTGCAGGCACTGTATTTAGGTATGAGCCCACTTCAAAGGTGTAAAACTGGCACCTTGAAAATGTTTTAGCGCTCGGGTTGAAAGCATTGTAGCCTTCATTAAAAGGCAGAACCGTACGTTCTATAGACACTGCCGCACTTCAAACTGGGGGAGGGCTTTCCATTAACTTTACTGTAAAAGGGTTGCAAGACTTTCTGCCCAAGTGTGTGTGTGTGTGTGTTTGTAGCCTCTGTCTTTGCAGGCAAAATGGCCACAGACCCATTAGCTCAATTTGTCACAGTTGGCGCGCCCCCCGAGATGGCTTATCTGGGCAACATACCTCTCGAGTAGCAAGTCTGTCACTCAGTTCTTCTGCCTTCCCATAGTCCCCTTCAGCGATGGCACTCTCAATGCTCTTTTCCAGGCCTGACTGAAGATGAGAAGGAGGGAAATAAAATGAAGTGATTTTCAAATAGAAATAGAAGGACGAGAAGAAAAATCAAAGAGTAACTTAAAAACTCCCCCAGGCACTCTTTTTAATATGACTGCCATTACAACAAATATGTAGATTTCCTCTCGTAAATGAAAATCGTTGGTTGATTAAATATTAGGCAAAAAAATCTGTCTAGCCACAGGAGGTTACCAAACATAAATGTTGGTCTTTAATTAGATATTTGCATCAAAGCAGCAGGACTGATGGGAGCAGAGCTCCCGGATCTTCAGCAGACAACCCCCCCCCCCCCCCCCCCCCCCCCCAAAAAAAAGACAACATTCTCATTTTCTAGCATTTCGCTAACTCTAGACGTGTTTGTTCCTCCTTATGGTCAAAAAACATGAAAACCTAGCAATACATACATAATGCAATACATACTTCAATAATGTTTAACTACCTGACGTAATATATTCCTCAGCTAACGTATATTCCATACTGTGATTTCAGGAACGGTCATATAATATTCATTCTGCTTAGGTAAACATTTCAGAGGGACTGTTCCAATCAGCCTCACTCACAACTCCATTAAAATGTATTTTCACAGCATACGCTCAGCCCTTTAATAATGTTTAATCCAAAATAGATATAGCCTTTGAAAGTGAGGGAAAATGGAGCAGCAGAGCTGTCTAAATTAACAGGACAACTGGATATATATATAATCAAAACAATATTTTAACTCGCTAATGCAAAATTACTTGAGCTCAACATTAAACGATATGGACAATTGAATTAGCAGCGTTTTCCTACTTAAAACAAATTACATTTGCCAACATTCTGCTTACATGACGATTTATGAATTAAAATAACTGCAAAAAAATGTTTGGAGTTAATGCTGCAGAATGATAAGTAATATGCATTAGTGCAAAAATGGCTTGAAGTTACAAATGAATTAGTTCTGTTTACAAAGCTTTGCACTTAAAGAGACTTATTTATAGAAAATTTAATCAGGAAATTCCTGCATGACGAAATTAAATTATGAGCCAATGTACAAAGTCAGCTTTCTTGAATCCTTTTCTCACATATTCTGCTCTCAGTCTCATCTCACGAGGAACAGACCGAAATCATACACTGCATAAAGACATATTATTGCTTTAAATGAAGCAAACCTAACCTGTGCACAGACACCACAGGAAGGCTGTGACCATGTCTTAGACATTGGGGAGGACCAACGTTTTGTTTATTGTGCGTGGGGAAGGGTATTGGTCTTATTGGTCTATTTAAAGGAATGAAATTATTAAAGGATTAAAAGGGATTTAAGGAAACAAAGAAAAAGAAATAAGAACGGTAAAAGTTCCAGTTCTATTTTAGTTATGAAGTAAACTATTTGCAAATAATATATATTATATATGGACCAGACGAAAATAAGAATATATATATATATTCTTATTTTCGTCTGCCTAATATGTAAAAATGCTAAACGTTTTTCTTGTCACGTCAAATTCAGTTATGATTTACATAAATGTCATATTTTCGATTCAAAACGGTGAAATTTCATGAAAAAATGTCAAGTCGTTTGCATCGCTCCAGATTACTGTTGGTCGCTGAGCGTTTTTATCGTAAAACAGTTGTCAAATATTAAATGTTTAGCTACTTACATCTTACTCTTTCACTGCTATAACTAAAGTGTCACGTTGAAATTCGCACTAACAGTAAGCCACGCCTTCTTTGATTTGATTGGCCATCTCACTCATCCTGACAGTGTAACAGCTACAGTGACATAAACTGTGTTGATAAGGTGAATTTTGTGGAATAAATGCCTGTTTACAAATATGTTTAGTTTTTTATGCAGAGGAAGTAAAGCAATAGTTTATATTACAGCACAATGCAGCCATTACGTGCACGCTCCTAAATCCTAATATGATTTTAAACTAAAATAATATAGATTATAATAGATTTTGAATGGTTTAATGGCTCTTTAATTACTTATATGCACTGTAAAAGTAAAGTATTTTTCCTTAAAAAAAATTTTTTTAAATCATATTTTTTAGTTTATCTGTTAGAAAATCGGAAATGTTTTTTTTTTAAATCATGACTTGAGATTAATTTATTACCAAAGATTAAAATTATTTAAAAAATAAACGCTATAATCAGATATTTATTCTAAAAATCCAAACATTTAGAATAATAATCCAATAAATTCACATTCCATAAATGTTTAAACAGTGTAAAGAAGTTTCATATTTCAAAATTTCACAAAAAGTCAAAAGTTCCACTAACAGAATGAGCACACATGTTAAATAAAGTATTTGTTTGTGATATAACCAATACGGAAGTGCTACGCAACAAACAACTCTACGAAACTAAGATTCTACAGCAACATTTTTACCAAAACGCAAAGGAGGGTAATACTAAAAACAGGTCCATTTACAGAAGACTAATGAAGGCGTATGCTGTTTTTATTATATTCTTTATGCAGTTCTATGTATGATGCCCTTTCAGCTTCTGAGTGGGGAAAATCTTAATGTCATATTTGTTACACAAGCTGTCCAGTGTATTTGATTTGCAAGCGTTCTCCTCCCTATCACTGAATTACAGCATTACAGAGAGCTCCTGACTCCATTGTAAGGTGGCTTTCAATGGAGAAATCCACCTCATATAAGAAATATTAAACACCAACCAGAACAGACAGTGCAGCTACATCCTCATGTCAAGATTAAGGTAATCTCATCATTAAATATAATATGATCTATTCTGTTATGCTCAGTGTCATGTGGAAGAAAGGACGCCTCCTCACTCTGTCTTTCACATTTGATAGAGGAAACAATTACGAGTTACACATACAGTCGACAGAGAACAGAGCGAGGCAGTGGGATAAAAATGCTTTCAGCATCAGAGTGGAATTAGGACACCCACAGAGTGGTAGAGGAAGATGGTGGAAATCATTGTTACCATGAGAGGAGGTCTGCTACAAGGAGGAGGTTTGAGTCTATCATTGATGCCAAAATACTGCGTGAGCTCCTTCCAGTGCTCCTCCCGTTTCTCTTCAGGCTCCCTGGGTATAGACACAGAATGACAAGTCTTTCTGTTATTATTATTATTATTATTCACTCCAGGACTAGCATGTATACTTTGTGAGATTCAATTACTTCTGTACACATCCTTTTCTGCTCTAACTGGTGAGTTACAGAGCCAGTTCGGTATATATGTATGCTTAGTGAAATAGGCAGGAGGTTTCAAATATGAAGAATTTTGTACTTAGATGAGACATGTTCTATTTGTTCCCCTTGAGACTGGAATACACTACACAACGTTTAAAATTTAAATAGATTTTAAAACACTAAGCGCCATACAGACTACCACACACTACCAGACTTTTCAAGTCGTTCTGAACAACAAACTCACGCCGAAACATGCGTCATGTTGCTAAAATACACATGACAAATGAAAACAATCGCTGTGTCCGAAAATTAAATACTTTCATACTATATAGTATTCAAAATCAATACGGCAATTCTGCAAAAGTAGTATGTATGGAAAACAGTAGGCGAAAAGTACCCGGACGACTTATTACTTCCAATGAAATTCTGAAGTGTGCATTTGATGGACACTTCACCATCCCATGAAGCCATGGGAGATGATTTATGAATGGCAGTGAAGCAACGCAACTGACGCTGGTAGGTCACATAACAGTAATAACATAGGTCCAAATTTCATTCATACTACCCATATTCATATTATATAAAAAGTACTTTTTTAACTATCATGAAGTGCATTCAAATTCAAATGTAGTACATACTCAGACAGTATGTGATTTTTCAGATGCACCGAATGTGTTCTAAAATCAGATCAAAATATCAGTTTGATACTGTCCAACTGGACGGATTCATAGTCTGAAACTTAAAAAATCCTGTGCCCGTCATACATGATGCAAAAAGTTGTGTAGTGTATTATAGAGTAATGTAATATTCCTTGCATCAGTCAGTGAGCAAATAAAACATTTCAAAAACAGAGGCAGACAGTAGTGAAGTATTTTTACTTTCTTAGTACATTTTTCAAGTATATGTACTTTATCAGAGTTTTTCTTTGAAAAACCTTTACTTCACTACATTCCAAAGCATAATATTGTACTTTTTACTGCACTACATTTCGTAAATAAAAGTTGTTGTTTTTTTTTACCTTTAATACTTAATTACATTAAAATGTAGTACTTTCTAGTACTCAAGTAAAACTTTGAATTACGTTTACTTGAGTAAAAGTCAGAGCAGTGTAGTCAAATCTTTTGATCATTTAAAATATAATAGGCCTTTGTTGACTACATTCCAAATAAAATAAACTACAAAAAAATATATTTCCTTTGCTCTGTCACATAGGCCTACCTGAAGCTCATTCATTATGCCGCTAATAATGCGGGCTATTATGTCCTTTTGTCCTCTCAGGTGATCTCCAGCATTATTCATTAGCTATCACGCCTCCTCACATATTGGCTTTGTGAAGAAAAACTGTCTTACAAATTGTAAATGAATATATTGTTTTATGTGAATGAGTAGGCTCAATGATTCTCACATCAGTTTAAAGGAAAAACTCTATGCAAATACACGCAGGAGTCAAAAGTCTTGTGAACACATATCTATTGTGTGTTTTGAGGCCTTAATTTAAAAACAAAGTTTTTAGTTTTTTCAAAAACCGTGCATAAACATTTTTCTCTCAAAAATACAAGCATATACATACATGTTGCTCACACACGTAGCCCAGTTTGTGCTGAAAACAGTGTAATTACACTTTTACCATTAATGTGTCTATAAGCAACTGAAAAAAACACAAATCTAAGAGCATGTCAAAACTTCTAAAGAGCCCCAAAAGAGCTCAGATTCCAGAGGGGGTTAAGAATTAAATGATATTCAATATGAAACATAGTGCAGTAAAAAGTACAACATTATGCTTTGGAATGTTGTGAAGTAAAAGTTTTCCAAAGAAAAACACTTTTGAAAAATGTACTTAAGCAGAGTAAAAATACTTCACTACTGTCCACCTCTGTTTAGAACTATATTTGAATTGATGCATTCCTTCACCACTGAAAAGCAAATGAAGTCAAAGTTTGTTAAGCCTAAGGACATGTTTTTCAGCTTCAAGTTGTTTATACATGTTCCTCTCATAGTCTTGCTTATGACCTGCTGACTAATGTACTGATGTTTTGTTTGAATGGTCTATTTTGGACATCATGTCCATAAATGTCCACTATACCTTTTCTGCTCAGTGTCGCAATTCTGTGTCCCACCTGTTTGAGGTATAAAAACCAAAATATGTTCATTCAATGTGTCTGAAAAGGTATGTACATGCATTAAGGCATATTGATTAGAAAGCATGAAATTGTGTTGTGCATCTCCGCAAGTAGAGTGGATGTGGATTATATTAGTTCTACTGTAGTAAATCCTACTGGACATCCAACAAGCTAAGTGTTTGGCATCATTGTGATTGCATTGCATGGGAAATTACTTGTGCATTTTTATTTTTGCATGGAAATGTTGAATAAATGAAATGCTATAAACCACAACAGAAATAGTATAGGAGAAGGGCACTGGTAGATAATGAGAAAACAACTTGACCTTTCTTGTGACGCCTTTTCCTTTGCCGTTTTGTTTGTGGTTGCTTCATTCTCTGATCATCTTTTGCTCTTTGGAGATCTTTGAACCTCTGCAATAGCAATAACAATAACAAAACAAAAACAGTGCTGTCAATCAGTGATACTGACATAATGATATTAAAATAAATGCTGACTGAAATGAATGCAACTTGTTTTGTTTATACTGTAGTGTTTGTAAGTATGTTGCACGATTCAATCTACAATACATACTTTGATCACTGCATGATCTGCACTCTCTGGCAACATAACTGCATACATGCATAACTTCAGTCAGTCCACGTACTTGCCATTTATCAAAGGAAACTCCAGGAAGACAATCATCCCCAGAAGCATCATCATTGTGTAAATCAGTTTTTGTCTCATTACATTCGCCCTGTACAAAAACTGAATGTGGCTCTGTGCCTGACTCAAGTGAGAGGTGCTCGTCTGTCTCTCCTTGCCTATTTTCTGGTGGTAGTCCTTCATCAGCATCATCAGAGCTCAGGTCAGCCTCAGTGAGACCCGGCGGCAGAAGTCCACTGTACATATTAAATCTGGCGAATCGTCAAAAACGCAACTATCGCAGACTTCTGCATTATTCTGTCACAAAACGGAGGTGATTTATGTATAAAGCAAATATACTGTTAAATGAGACGGATGAAATAACGACATTACAATATATCCGCGCATTACACCAATAACTTGCCTTCTGTATTTCCGCGTTTTGAACATAGAGCTTCCTTATTGGATCGGCGGAAGAGCGAACGCTGTAACAGAAATGCTGATTTGTCACATTAATCTCATTATGAAACTGGATCCTTCCTTTTACAAAATAAGATGCTGTTCTGTGTTATGAATAATAGCTCACGACTTATATTTTTTGTTAATTCGTCTATTTCTGTATAATAATAATTATTATTATTATAATTAGTAGTAGTATTTTTACTATTACTACTCAATGATTTACTGTATTTACTGATTTATTGTATCATCTTTATCCAATTGCTTTTCTTTTGTTATATAAATAAATAAATAGTTAAAAATCGAAAGTAAGTAGATGGTGGGTGGATAAATGTGCCATGGACCTTTTTTTAGCCATGAATAAATTGCCAAATTAAAATGTCACAAGTCATTAAAGCTGCAGTCCGTAACTTTTTTAAGTAAATTTTGGAGCAAGTACATACCAGCTAGTGTTCAGTAGCTACTATCGCTTACCTTAGCTTGATTTACAATGGTAAGCTTGTAATAAGGTTTTAAATTTAAGTGGTACTGGTGGATTTCCGCGGGAAATTCAAGCATATCTTTGCGTCATTATGTCACATCTGTACACATAAGGTGTCCCGGCTAGTAGGCTATATTGCGTGTGAGGATGTTGGAGGTGGAGATTTATAGTCTTTTCTCACAGCACTTGATATAATTAAACTTATCAATTTGATGGCGGATCCAGAAAGGTTCAAACGACAATCACCAGTTACAACTGGAGATTCACCCGTTGTAAAATGCTAAAGACTTCGGACTTTCGGGGTGCGTCTCAGTCAGCGCCCTAGTTCAGTAGTCCCTAGTTCAATAGTCTCCCTAGTTCAGAAGTAGAAAATTATATATTATACTTTATTCCCCTTAAACTTTGAGAGGTTTGTTATTTCTGGTTTTGAAAATTATAAATATAACCTTACAACCTATTAAATCATATCTATTACTCATAGCCTCGTTTTCATGAAAAATTAAATATGGCTTCTAGCCTGAATAAGGTTGACCAAAAATATTCCTAATGAAAATACTATGCAGTAGCAACAAACTTTAAGGTAAGAATGAGTAAACTTATTGAAACATTGTTGTAAGTCAGTTCAGTTATGAAAAATATGTAGGCTATATTTTTCACTTTTCAATTTTTAACAAATGGCATACTAAAACACAATTGCTCATGTTTTCCAGAGTGATAAGAATGCTCTTATATGAGCAATGTCTCCCAATTTATTCAGACAGCTGAGGGCATCACCACATTATCATTCAAATGATTAGCATGCTAATCTTGTTTAGCCTGTGGCACTGGCAGACGAAAAACACTGATGCTTAAATTGCTTATTTATATCAAATAACATCAGTTTTCTGTTTTGTTGCTAAATAGGGGTGGGCTTTGTGCCTAATTGCAAAACCACCTATTTACTTAAATGATTTATTTAGTGTGCACAGATTCTGAGGCAACAAGCTCATTTGTATTGTCATGATGTCATAAATTTTCATCAATATAATTTCTGCTTGATATGCCTCCAGCGGGGGTGCCACTAGTTTTGAATGTGCCCAGCAATTTATCTCCCCTGCTCTCTCATTTGCTCTCTCTCTCTCTCTCTCTCTCTCTCTCTCTCTCTCTCTCTCTCTCTCTCTCTCTCTCTCTCTCTCTCTCTCTCTCTCTCTCTCTCTCTCTCTCTCTCTCTCTCTCTCTCTCTCATAGGTCCCTTCCCCACTCTCTATCTTTCTCTCTATGTACGTATTTTCTATAACCTGTAGTGAGTGAGCAATGCTCCTCGTTTGTGCTCATTGCTGCTTTAGTCGAGTTTACTGAGTTGGTCTTCTTTAAGTATTTATTGATAAAATTTGGCTCTATTGGCCTTTTTTAACCCTGTAAAGCTTGATATGAAATACTTACTTTACTTACTTACGCCTATTACCTAGCCTGACAAGCCAGACCCACATCAAGATGTTGGGTCTGGGAACACACCATTGGCAGGGCTCAATCCGAGGGGCGGGATAAACGGTTGTCCTCTGCATGCAATAGGATAGTGCTCCAACCAACCAGAGCAATGAAGAAAATTAAGCGGAGCTAGTTGATAGATAAAACCTTCGCCGTATCCGGTCTGCAAAACTCTGAACACATCTTCCTTTTTTAACAATGACTTCAGTGCCGTTCTTTGTTCTTTTCTCAAAGAAAAGCTTAACTCCAAGTCTTCCAGAGTCGCGGCCAAAGCTGATTCGAAAGACCGCTGTTCACCAGCTTCTTTATTTACAAGTAGTACGCGGAATCGCCGCAACTCTGTCGTCATCATGTTAAGCCCGCCCTCCGACTCTATACACGATGTGATTGGCCTGACCAGAGTTTGGTTTTTCCAGCTCGCAAGCCAACGGGTAGTTGCTAGACGACCCTGGCTGCCAATTACATTTGCTGCCGCTAGGGTACGTCTAGATTTCTAGGCTACCTATTACCCCTACTGGGGCATAGGCCACCGACAAGGGTTCTCCAGGCATCCCGGTCCTGGGCCAGTCTCTCCAGCTATCCCCAAGTGCGGCCTGTACTCTTGACATCGGCGTCCAGGTCTCGACGCCAGCTGTTTTGAGGTCAGCCTCTATTTCGTTTCCCTTGGGGGTTCCATGTAAAGGCTTGCCTAGTGATGTTGAAAGCCGGTTTACGAAGAGTGTGTCCTAACCATCTCCAGCGACGTTGGATAATCTCTCCGTCTGCTGGTTTTTGGCTTGTGCGCTGCCAGAGTTCCTGGTTGCTGATGGTATCAGGCCCTCTGATCTGGAGAATGCGCCGCAGACATGTGTTGATAAATATCTTTTTGGTGGTGGTTACAGTGGTTCTTCATGTTTCAGCGCCATAGAGCAGAACTGACTTCACGTTTGTGTTAAACACCCTGATTTTTTTTTTTTTGATGGACAAGTCTCTTGAGATCCAGATATTCTTTAGTTGGAGAAAAGCTGTCCTTGCCAACCCTCGCTTTCACATCGGCGTCGGATCCACCCTGTTTATTGACGATGCTGCCAAGGTATGTGAAGTTGTCCACATCCTCTAGCATTTCCCCTTCCAGCACGATGGTTGATGTGTTGGTTGTGTTGACCTTCAGTACCTTGCTCTTTCCTTTGTGGATGTTGAGGCGAAGGTGAGTGGAGTTTTCTGCCATGATGCTGGTCTTTTCCTGCATCTGCTGCTGGGTATGGGAGAGAAGGGCCAAGTCATCCGCAAAGTCGAGGTCATCCAGTTGGTTCCATAGAGTCCACTGGATGCTTGGATTTCTGTGTGGACGTTTTCATGAACCAGTCGATAGCCAGTTCGTGAAAAAATGGCGACAATGTAACGGAGGCCAGCTAGTAGTCGCTGTGCGAGTAAACCTCCCTCCTCTGATCTCAATAGACGCTCTAGCGACTGACGCTAAGGGTTGCAGCCTTTAGCCTCCTTGTTAGACCGTCCGACTCATGCCGGCAGACCCGGGTTCGAGTCCCGCTTGGAGCGGGCGGTTTGAACAGGAGGGGTTACAACAACAAACAGCCCTGCCTCACTCCTGTTTATACCAGGAAGGCGTCAGTGAGTTGACCGCTGTGGACCACTCTGCAAGTCAGTTACTCGTAGGAGTTCTTGATGATGTTGGTGATTTTCTCCAGCACCCTGTAATGTCTAAGCAGCCCCCAAAGTGATGCCCTGTCCACGCTATCAAAATATGATATGAAATAACAGTAAGAAAAATCAAATTTTACTGAACCTTTAGACAAAATCTAATAAAAGAAAGCATATGCATTTTATGTTTTTCGTGTGTGTTTTATGCATCGTATTTGGTATATCAAGCTTTTATGGCGAATATACGAGTATGACATAGTGAGAAAATGGAGCTCATGCACTAAATATCTCAGTTTTATACAGAGACCCAAACTGAGCTGAAGTGCAATTTGGTGCAGATCCGGATATTTATATGACCAAAACGTATGACGAAATTTTGATAGGTTGATATAGCCTACTAAAAATGTATTAAAAATATAGATTTTCATCAAAGTTTAGAGGCCTTAGAAAATCATGTATCAAATATGATACTGTAGGCTTGGGGTTAAATAGGCCCTACATGTTTGTATTCTTAAAAACATAAATTCCATCCAACATCAAGAACTTATAAATATGATATGATAGGGCTTAAGTCACCAAGATATATTAAATGTCACTCTACACAGCCCATATCCTCGCCATTGCAAACTGATACCACCCACCCACAGTTAATACCAATTTAATTATATATGTGACAACTCGATGTCAAGGACAACTAGAACTTTCAAAGGTAATTTGGTGATGTAATATATCACTGAGGCTGCTGTGGAGTTACTAGTGTCAACATTTTTATGATTATTATTATTTCATTACAAGACATGTTTCTCTTCCTACACTGGCACTTTTGTTCAGTTGGGCTCCAGATCATTATTTCTGTCATTTATTGTACTGATTTAGAGTTTGTTGTTTAAAACTTGGAAACCCTCATTAAGTTTTGGTTACAGTGGAAAAGAGGTGGTAAGTGTGGTGAGAGAAACGAATCATCTCAAAGTCTTAATTATTAGTATCTTACTGCGACAGGCTGTTTTTTCCCCGAAACAGCCAGCCGAGTTGAGCCTCAAATGAGCAAGCGCAGGTCTGAGGAAATAGTAATAATTTTAAGTCATCTGGATCTGGCTTGGGGTGGCAGAATTCATTAGAGAAGATTAGCTGAGTGTGTACAAAGTAAATGAGATATCTAATACTAGCCAACACGGAGGTCCAGGGATTCCTCATTTAGCTCCGAATATGAGAAACCATGTTAAGAGGCGATTATGTATAGCTTGACTTCTGCACTGGCTATATGCCTGCTTTCCGTGCATTTGGCCCGATGGTGTGCTCTCATATTTAATGACCCTTGACTTTTTAGCCTCCATGTGTATCCAGTGTACAAGCCATTACCAATAACGTCCAACGGCGCACCACGAGGGAGGAGGAAGAGAAGGGTGACACCCAGATGAGATTATTCACCGTTAGCCTGACAGGGCAGCCAGCTGAATTGTTTTTGAGAGAGAAGCGAGGGAAGCTAATTATGAGTTTAAGAAGAAGGTTGGAGGAAAAAAAATAATAAGATTACAAAGAATAATTTGCAGATATAATTACACCAAAATTGGGTACACACAATCGTCAAATACATGTATTGCTTGACCTGGGTGAGCCAGTGAAATAAATCCTTCTTCTATAGCCTTTGTTAATTTGTTTTTATCATCTCCAAGTGGTGTTTGTGCAGGCAGTGCAATTTGCATGTGTAATTCCACTGTGCAAATTGACAACAAGTAGATAATTCTGGGAAATGGGCTAGTTGCAAGGCCCTAGCTATCTTCCTGTGCCGATTCATTTTGAGGAACTGCTGAGGCATGAAACTCATACATCAACTATTTCCTGACAATGCTCAGACTTATTGTCCCCTAAAATGTCATTACAGCCATTATTTATGGAGTTAATTCATTTATTAAACCATATTTACGCAGACAGAATGTCACATTGTGTCCATCGTCCAGAATGACGCCTTTAATGATGATTTGAACACATTTTCTTTTTTAAATTCTGCCAAGAAAGCCAAAGCGAAAAGTGGTTTTGTCTTTATGTCGGCTTAAGTTAGCCTACTATTGGTAGGCTAATATAAAAACACAAACCTTTACCTAGACAGATGAAAACAAATGAGCGTCATCTAGCGGCCAGATATAGTTTAAAAGAACGATTCACTAGGACATATAAGACTGCTTATCCGAGTAAGGTTATAAAATAATTTCAACTCAAATCAGTATTTCATCTACATGTATTTATTTATTTATTTATTTGGCAAGTAGCCATTTAATAAGTGAGATTATTACCATCCAATATGGCGCCTTTCATTATCTCTGACATGCGATGGTCGCATTTCGTACTGGCAGACTCATGGAAATTTTTAATTAAACAAAGCGAATGAATAATTGTAACAATATAGGCCTACAGTAGGCCTATCTACAAAACAAATGACCACCAATACATCTGAAAGAAAGAAAGAAGCCTTTCTAGGGCTAATCAGCATAAATAATATAGGCTAATCATATAAATATAGGCTAGTTATTTAAATATAATTCATTACCACTCATTTTAGAGAAGCCACGGTGCTGGTAATGCTCACCTCATGGTCATATTTTTGATTAAAATACATCACTTTTTTCACTTGCCCTCGTAATCTTTAATCAAAATAACTTCTCCTTTTTGCAGCAACATCTCTTTTCTTCTCTGATGACGTGTTAACTGGCGCGAGGGTGTGGCAACCTGTCATTCGCATGATATCACATATAGCCACAACGGTTCAAATAATTCCCGATGGACAAAATCAAGTTGTTGCATTTTCATGCCGACTTTAAATATTTCACTGCAACCGAATATCAAATCGGACACGAGTCACACGACAAAACCACATTGCGCAGGACTCAACTCCACGGAGCTCCCGTCCCGTGCTACTCTTCATTGGAAACAAACGAATGACTTCCGGTGTGTTGTTGGTCGGATAGTCGGATAGTGGAAAGGCAGCTTTAGGACAACGAACGCGGAGTGAGGTATCTTGAAGGGCTTTATTTTAGTCCACTACATATAATTTGCAATAGAGACCGGCTGACTGTAGCTCTTTCTAACTGCACAAATAGATGTGTGAGAACAATAACATTCCGTATTCTGATACCGTCCCATAACGAATAGAACTAATTTAGGCCTACACTGAAAAAAGAAAATGGGGAATTCTCACTCAGATATTGCTAGTAAATTTACAAATAATTACAAACAAACTGACTAAAAGACTGAATTAAATGTGAATTTTTTAAGTAGAAAGACCAAAATAGTAGCCTATGCTATTTTTTGTGTAAAAATGTAGGCTACTTCAGTAAGTTTTGTATTATTTACAACTTCCAAAATATTTACAACCAAAAAATCTAATTTTACAGTGGAATCTTTCACAGTACGCCCGTCGTTCCCCAGCCCAAATCATCCCTGTGAGAATGCTGAGTAGTTATAGCCTACATTAGCTACGTTTTGCACTAAATATGACAGTGCTCCTAATGTGTAATTGTACAGCGGGAGACATCTCCTGGTGCTTCATACATTTTAATGGTACATATTCGCACAGGATAATTCCATCATGCCATTCTCATTTATTTTATTTTCTATTTTCACCTGTCACCTCGAATTACTTATTATGGCAGTAATAGTGAGCTGTATTTGAACCATTAAGCTGTAATGATTCACTTGCGTGACACTTTAATTCAAATAAGGAGTTTGAAGAGGAAGGCAGTGTTACTGGGATTAGACTGTTAGTGCTAAAACAAACTAATTTGATTGGCAAGATGATACTTACAGGCTCTACAGGAGGTTTAAGTAGATGTTTGGTTGGTCATTAAATCCACAACCTTGCTTATATAGGTAGCTGTACAGTGTAAACATAAAGGAGAAAAAATACAGCAGTCAAAGATGCTCCAAGATGGAATTGTACAGATAATTGCATTTTATTTTATTTATATTTCTCATAGTATGAATAGTAATTAGAACTCACTTCCTGTGTAGAGACGGGTTCATTGGCCATACTCAATGTCATTTCTTACTATGAGTATGAAGGTTCCAATCAATGGAATCGTTGTGATTAAAATTCATGGTTTGGTAACTCATGGAGTGTGCAAGCTTTGGTGTTTGTATATACTAAAGATAAAGAAACAACTGGAGTATTCACCAGAGAGTTGAACAAACAATGCTTAAAAGATGACTGAGATGGGGTGAGAGACAAAGACTGAGTAAGAAAGAGAGAGAGAGAGAGAGGTAAATTTGAAACACTCCATTGAACAGAAACAAGGTTTATGGGCTAAGCCAGCATAAACACATTAAGTAGACGAGATCTCCAGTGTCAAATCCACACTGCCCAAAGGCAATTTGTGAAGACGGTGTATACATGTGATAAATCTAATCTGCCCTCAAAGTAGCCTATATAAATATATAAAACCTTTTTAGCAAGGAAACATTTATACATTATATATTTTCATTTTATATAAATCTTTGATATGTGCACTGCTCGTGTATTTTTGTCTACTTCTCATGCAAAAATATCTAACATCTCTAACTCTATAGCTTAAACACGAGGGTGTCTATTAAAAAAAGTACAGTAAAGGGAAATCAGAGCAGTACATTTTATGAATGTGATGCATTTCAAATACATGCAGTGCCGAAGTCATGGTTTTCAGACAGGCTGAGTTTGCCGCCATTCATCTGTAATTAGTTTAAGCACAAAGTTGCACAACCAGACCATTCCCTGATAAAATCCTACATTTAAATTGAATCATTTATTCCCTTTTTTAGTGCAGGACTTCCAGCACATTTATCTGTTGTCTGTTTCTTTATTTTAATCACACTTCTTTGCCTTTTGGACAGCTTCACTGGCTTATAGATTAGTGTGAAATGTACCCCAGTTAGAATCTCTTACACGCTCCAATCAGATGAGCGCAGATTTAATCGGAGTGAATCGTCCATCCCACCCGTGAGGGGCTGCCCAGATGAAACACACCTCATATTCATAACTTCACTTACATGCCTGATTATGAAGCGGGAGATAGCAGGTAACTCTCATTCTCTGCCTTTTTTAGACCGGCACAATTTTGCCTCCAAACTTAAATAGTTAATCGTAGCCCCTTTCTTCATCAGCCGGGAATCAAAATCTGAACAGAAGAGGATATATATCATTAAAGATGAAAAAGAATCCCAAATTGAATTGGCCTTCTGGACCAGATATATTGTCATATTTCACTTTCAATGCCTTTTAAAGGATTTTTTCCCCCTTCTTTTCCTCTTTGCATTAATTTCCGGCCGCTCTAACTATCATTTTCTAAGAGAAAACGTTCACGTTCCACTGCTAATTTGTGTGCATGGCTCTGTAATCATGCCATTACTCTCTTTGACATAAAATAATGCCTTTGAATAATGGGAAATATTACCTGATGAATTAATTTAAGAGATAAGATCGGGGGTAAGAAGCTTAAATGCCATCTTAAATTATATGCAGACCTTGGAAAACTTTCAACGAGTCTCATTTGCATTAGCTTAGTGTTGGGTTCTCATCATGGCTCACCGTGAGAAGCCTGAACACACCTCTAAAATACGGGTAAAATAATAATATTAATACACTTGGAATTATGCAATTAGAAAAGTATTTACCCTCTAAACAGCACCAGTGTCTGCTTTCCATTATGATAACATCTACTTCCGTCTTCCTACTTCTGTCTCAGTTTGATAGCCTGTTTGCTCTGTTCTAAAACCCTAAGCTGCATAAGCGCATATCCATATAAAGGCTGTCCTAAAATGTATCTTAATTCTATACCTTCTAAGGTATCTTGTTTTGACCAAATTCTAAGGCAGAATCACATGTATCCTTGACAGAGAAGGCTATCCCACAATGCATTGCAAAAAGCTCAGTGGGAAAAAAATCCATGATGGCAGACAAGGTAAGAGAAATCTTGATTATGAAGTTGTGTTATTCAAATACATACAGTCGTGGCCAAAAAGGATGTCCAGCCTAGGGAAATCTTTGCCAATAATTTTGTCAGATAAATATTCCTTCATATTTTAAAAAGATAAAATATTTTCCTCATATTTTGATTAATTGAACATGTAGGGTCAATAACAAAAATACTCCCTCCTGGACATCACTTTATGTCACCTGTGTGTGTGTTCATGTTTTTCTATCCCAGTGGGGACTTGACTTGAACACACACTGACTCATGGGGACTTGTGTCACCGTGGGGACCTAAATTGAGGTCCCCATGAGGAAACAAGCTATAAATTATACAAAGTTTTTTTTTTTTTGAAAATGTAAAAATACTGAGTGTTGTGTGATGGGGTAGGGTTAGTGTAAGGGGATAGAATATACAGTTTGTACAGTACAAAAACCATTACGCCTATTGCCAGAGGAGCACTGGCACCCCGACTGAGCCTGGTTTCTCTCCATTATGTCACCTGATGGAGTTTTGGTTCCTTGCCACCATCGCCTCTGTCGCCTTTGGCTTTGGCTTGCTCAGTTGGGGGACACTAAATATTCAACTATATTACTGATCAGCTCATTTCAATTATCATAAAGTCATAATTAAGAGATCAATTGTTGAAAATATGATTTTAAATGTCCTCATTATTAGATAAAAAAGACCAAAATATGATTTTAAAGTCATAATAGTGAGATCAAAAGTGCCAAAGTCATTGCGAGATGAACAGTTGAAATTAGGACTTCAAAAATTCTGAGATAAAAATTCAAATTTTTTTATTTAAAGTCAAAATTATGACTTAAAAATCTAAATTATATTTTTTAAAAAGTCTAAACTATGACCAAAACACACACTAAGACGTTTAAGAGATTAAATCATGCTTGTTATTTTTTTTAAATGCGATTTATAATAATAATATATACATTATTATTGTTTTAATTTTGTGCAATATATTTTTTTACATGCATTTTTACATTTTGAAATCAGTTTACACAACAGAAATTAATCAATCAAAACTTACTTTAGCTTTTCATCTAAAGCAAAATTCATTTTCTATCATCACTGTAAAGCTGCTTTGAAGCAATCTGTGTTGTGAAAAGCGCTAAACTTGACTGGAGAGTCCCCACAAAGATAGTGAACCAGACGTGTGTGTGTGTGTGTGTGTGTGTGTGTGTGTGTGTGTGTGTGTGTGTGTGTGTGTGTGTGTGTGTGTGTGTGTGTGTGTGTGTGTGTGTGTGTGTGTGTGTGTGTGTGTGTGTGTGTGTGTGTGTGTGTGTGTGTGTTAAAGAACCTGGACTTAGATAATAGTCTATTATGTTTATGCAGTTAAG
Organism: Gobio gobio; assembly: GCF_949357685.1. Classification (NCBI taxonomy): domain Eukaryota; kingdom Metazoa; phylum Chordata; class Actinopteri; order Cypriniformes; family Gobionidae; genus Gobio; species Gobio gobio. The sequence continues at coordinate 34,812,262 of NC_137111.1, read as the reverse complement.
CAAATACAGTGCTCTAGTAATCAATGCAGTTACAACACCTTCATGTGACTGTAAAAATGTGACACAATATTGCTTGTGAATTAGAAAATATAGCTCTGCTTCTTCTGTGCTATGAACGTCCATCTAACTGAAAAATTACCCAACTAAAATGTTAAATTAATTAGATATCAAAATCTGAAATCACTTACAGTGATTTTTAATTCCTATTATGGGACCCTTCTATTTCGGAATAAAATCCGTAATTTATAATTCACTTCTGCTCATAACAGAATTATTTCTTTTATTGCGGCAAAAGGGCATCATTTTGAGCTCTTAGCTCAGGTGGAGAGAAAAAAGGACTCTCAAATTCTAGAAAATCGCATGCCTAAAGATAGAGAGAGACAGACGGAGAGAAAAGGGAAAGGAAGGAATGAGGGATGCCTTGCTCATTACACTGCTGTCATTTACTCTTCATCCTTCGTACTCTTTAGTGGCATTAAGACGGGATGTAAATTTGACAGTTAACGCTGTTAGAAAATGGCTAGTTCAAGAAGGGCAGGAATTAGAGATGGGCATTAGGCTCTGATAAGCTGCTTTCCTCCACTGCGGCAGCTGCTTAACATTCATGGGAAAGTCATCATCAAACAACGTTATCGCAGCTCTGTTGACGGCTGAGGAACATCATCACTATGATAATTTTTTTTATAGCTGTGAGCCAGAAAAGCCCCCTTTTATTTCAGCGGTGTGTTAATGAGATAGGGCCTTGTTGGTATGGGCAATGCAAACTTGCCACTCTCCACCGTTTGTTTGAGTCCCTCTGCCTCCAACGCTTCCCCTTTCCTCCCCCTCCTCTTGCTCTCTCGCTCCCTCTTGTTCTGCCCATCTCTCTCCTTTTTGCGGAATACAGGAGAGACTATTTCTTAGTGTGTGTTCAATGAAAAGAGGACCTTTATGGCCACGTATACAATCCCAGTTTGGTGCCTGATCATATATTGGCTTTCAGACTGGCTTTCAAAAGTACCAGAAGCCTTATCTAATCAATATCCTTTCTTTTTTGGGCTATATATGATGTGTGAATGCCCGATATTTTGGTACAATCCTTGATCACATGAATGATCACAATGCAATTGTCATATATTGCCCATTTTATTTAGTATTATGTGCAGAAATGTTGGGTAATCCCATACATGAGCTGCATTTTTGTGTATTTTGAATAAGTCATAGCAATACAACATCTTGCAAATAGAAAATGTCTATTGTGTGGATGAAATCTAGAAATACCAGCATAAAAATCAAACCATTATTTTGTTTTAACCTGCTTATGACATGTCTTGAAGTCCAAATGGATTCTTGGTTTCTTAGATTCACACAGATCCTAGTACTCTGCAGTGAGAGACATGCACACACCCAGCACAATGAGTCTCTGTCTGTGTTGGGGATACATGGGCTGCCTACTGCAGATACCAAAATCAGATTTAGGATTTATTACTCAGCTTTTGTTTGTTGAGTGGTTTGGGAGAGATTTAGGCACTCTTGATCTTCCAGAGATCTCTGTCAAGGGGGGACACAATGCATGTAGAATCTGAGCGGCTTTAATTAGTTTTTAAACTTTGAAAACTGCAGGGCTTTGTGCTTCTGACGGCAAACATTACTGGTTCAGGAAGAGTTTTGTACTTCTTAAGTGGTCTTTAAGGGGTTCCAGTGTCATTTTGTCTGGCTGCATTGTAGTTGCGACTTAGTACACTTAAAACTCTATTTTGAACTGTGACATTTGCAATACCTAAATATGACTGCCGTGATATTGATGTGAAGAACTTCAGACTATCAGGGAGCGTTCAAATTAGGGCTGCCACTATCGACTAATTTATCACAATAATTTTCAACAATTTTACTTAAAACATTTAATTTAACTTGCAACTTTGGCATTCAGTAGTGTACTATAAAAAAGTATAAATGTAAACAAGCCCTTGACAAAATATAAAACTAAAAGAGTAAAAGTGTAAAAAGGTGAAAGGCGTATTCTGCTTCCATTGTTTAGTGAACGGTGGAAGCAGAGCTCACACACACGTCCTCACTCCTGCTGTTACACATCGACGCAAATGAAGAAATACTGCTCTTATTAGAGTGCTGTCATTTTTTTTTTAAACGGTACTAATACAATTTCATATCGTACCCAACTTACCCAGTCGATTAAAAATATTGAAGTCGACTAATTATCAGCGTTGACGCATTCAATTGTATCAGCCAATCGCAACAGGCCTAGTTCAAATGTGTATATAATCCAGACTGATATTGATAATGTGCTGTTCTCAGAGCCAACAATTTTGTGCTCATTCTGCATTGTGTTTAAAAAGGAACCTTCTTAGACCCTGTGTTTTTGTTTTAAAACGCATAACTTTTGCAATGGTTATGCATGGCGTCCACACTACTCTTGAGTTTTCGAGCCTTTAACACTGACTTTTGGAAATGCTGCAGACCCCGTTTTAGTTTGAAAACTCTGAGGTTGCGTTTCAGTGTTGGACAAAAAATGGAGACTTTTGAAAACGAAGGTGTGGCTGCCCAGATTCAATTGGGTCTTCTGGATCATTGCATATCTTTCCCTGATTCATCAAGCCCCGATCATTACCATTACGCAACAATAACAGACCAGAGCCGTCTCTCTAAAAAACTCTGTAACTGACCAGCCTCGGAGACAATGTACACGATAACATGGAGACGGATCTGCAAAATTGCTGTCCTTTTTAGCAGCCATTGTGCAGTTCAACGCTGCATTTTATAATACTGCAGCTACCTACATGCACAAGAGGCAAGCTATTATTAGAGCAATTGGCAGCTGTTTACACTTGTTCATGCATGAATGGTCATGACTCATGTGCCATGCATTTTCGGCCGTGTAGTGTGGACTGAGGTCGTTTCTAAAACGCAATGGAAATGCCAGTATGGACGAGGATCGTTTTCATTTAAAAACGCGTGTTAAAACGAAAACGCACTAGTGTAAACGGGGCCTTACACACACTGTCTTAGAAGAAAAGATTTTACACGTTGTCTAAAGCCGCTGTCACACTGACTGTGAGCATGCAAAATTTCTTCAGACACTACAACGGTCGTGATATGACATCACAGTCTGCAGCGTCTTTTTGATAAACATGAGTTTAACAAATAGTATAACAAATAGTAATACACTCAAAATTTAAAAAAATATACAATCTACTCAACTTTACTACAAAAATATAGTTCTTTTAATTCAGCCAAAGGGCATGCCATGACGTATCGATCTTCTACTGGTCACACGTCTTCACGTAATGCAAATTCGCAGCTCAGAATTCACCAAACTTGAACTTTGGAACGCAGCAAAATGCGGAACCTTTCGCATGAGCTTGTGTTTCCAGTCTGACGCATTCGCATGCGTTTGAATGGAAGTCAGTGGAATGAAAAGTGCAGTGTTACCACCCCTTTAGAAGAAAATATTCTATAAAGAGCCTTAAAGGGATAGTTCGCCAAAAATTAAAATTATCCCATAATTTACTCCCCTTCAAGCCATATGACATTCTTCTTTCAGACGAATACAATCAGAGTTATATTAAAAAATATCCTGGCTAATCCAAACATTATAATGGCAGTAAATGGCAGCCCAAAATTTGAAGCAGACAAAAGTGCATCCATCCATTAGAGATGTTCCGATACCCATTTTCCCGTCTCGATACTGATTCCGATACTTGAGCTCAGGGTATCGGCCGATACCGAGTACTGATCCGATACCTGGGTGTGTATCTGTATATACAGCTGTATATACTACTAGTCCTGTATGAAATGCTATAATTATTTTATGGTGTGCTTCAGACTTATCCCTTAATAAAACATGAACAAATACATAATGAACTACTGTCTTTATTACAGTATTTTTTTCAGTAATATTTTTTTTTTAAGCGAAAAAGAACTTCAAATGCAGCCACAAATCTAACACTGCAAACTGAAAAAGGTATTTTAGTTTTACATTATAACTGTTTAAAAAAAACACAACAGTGCAACAAATAAATCTAGGAATATAACAAATATATAAGAAAATTAAATAATCTCTTTAGGACTTAAAGTCCAGAAACAATTTTGTTAAATAAAAGGCATTTCAGTTTTTTTATACAAAACAAAAGTACAAAAAAAGTGCAACAGTAACATACTCAATCTAAGTTGTCCTTTAAAAATACTAAGTGCAGTCACAGTGTAGTAAAATAAGAGTACACAAATAAACCTCAACTGAACAAGATTCAACAAGAGCAAACCCAGAATGAAAATATACATATTTTAAGTAACTTAAACTAGGTTACACACTGCTGTGGGAACTTAGTATTGCACACAATTTCAAGAACAACATCTTTTACTTTGCATGAAATGTGTTCACGCACTGTCTCATATAGCTTAGGGAGCGTGGTTTCAGAGATGTATTTGCGACCAGGCAAACTGTACCGGGGTGCAACCGTTGTGTTCTTCGGGGTGACGCGTCTTCAAATGCTTTATTAAGTTACTTGTTTTAAAGTTTCTTATACTTGTGCCACCCCTCAAAATTGCAGCCTGGCATATGAGACATGTCACCGTTTTACTGGCTGGTTGGTCCACTCTGAAATGCTGCCAAACAGCCGACAAACTGCTTGTGCGTTCTCATTTCTTCTTCGCTAGAAGAACCGTGCAACGGTTAGGCAAAGCTAGCAGTCATAATAACTTAGTTAGGTCTTGTTTAAGAAAATGGTACACTCTAAAAAAAAAAAAAGGTTCTAAATGGCACCAAAAATGGTTCTTGGCTCGTAATCATAGGGGAACCTTTTTTAGTGCTATATAGCACCAATTTTTGGTGCTTCAGTGGTACTCCAGCGGGTCTTCAAAGGTGCTATATAGCACCTTAGTCAAAAAAACGGTGAAGAACCTCTGAAGAACCACTGAAGAACCACTGAAGCATCATACTTGGTGCTATATAGCACTAAAAAAGGTTCCCCTATGATTACGAGCCACGAACCATTTTTGGTGCCATATATAACCTTTTTTTTTTAGAGTGTATCGGATCAGTACATGGGTTCAAGGACTCGCCGATACCGATGCCTGAATTTGTTGTGGTATCGGTTACGTTTCCGATACTAGTATCGGAATCGGAACATCCCTACCATCCATTATAAAAGTTATCCACACGGCTCTGGGGGGTTAATAAAGGCCTTCTGAAGCGAATCAATGGGTTTGTGTACGAAAAATATCCATATTTAAAACTTTATAAAGTGAAATATCTAGCTTCTGGCGGACCGCCTTCCTTATTCAACTTATGAAGAAAGTGTAACGCCTCTCACAGTTCAAAACGCTTATGCTATGTCCGACGTCATCGTCGCACCAGTTACGTTTTTCCACAAGTTGAATACAGAAGCGGTCCACCAGAAGCTAGATATTTTACATTATAACGTTTTAAATATGGATATTTTTCTTACAAAACCCCAACAATTCGCTTCAGAAGGCCTTTATTAACCCCCCGGAACGGTGTGGATTACTTTTATAATGGATGGATACACTTTTGTGGGCTTCAAATTTTGGGTAATTTACTGCCATTATAAAGCTTGGAAGAGGCAGGACTTTTTTTTATATATATATAACTCTGATTGTATTCATCTGAAAGAAGAATGCTTAAGGGTGAGTAAATCATGAGTAAATTTTCATTTTTGGGTGAACTATCCATTTAAAGGGTTCTTTCAGATGTTTCATATATAGAACCTTTTAAGGCAAGTTTACTCAACTTTTGGCTGGATTTTGCTGTCACAGTCATATTGCCAAGGTCTGCGACAAAACTGCCATATCGCGGCCAAATAGGTGCTCGTTGCAGTCACCGATGCTCATTAAGTATGAGCAGGTCAGCAACGTGAACGTGAAATCTCGTAATCACTTGCATGGATTTCTCTTTTTTTTCCGCAGTTGGTTGGGACTGCCTCTTGACCAAATGTTTTGTAGTTTGTGTTCCTCGTCAGCATTGTGTTGTGTAGTACCATTTTAGGCATTTCTCCTTGTATAGAACCTTTTTAAAATTAAGCCAAGAACCCTATGGTTCTATATTGAAACTCATTTAATCCTTTTTTCTAAGCGTGCAGAATAAAGAAAGAGTGCAAAATGTCTGTGCTTTTTCATGCTAAACTATTCATTTTTATGGGATTCAAAGGAGAATATCACAGGAGCAGTGCAGCTTTATCAGAATGAGCTACAAAACTAGTCTAAGTGGTGCAGTGGTGTCTCATCAGTGTATGTTTTTCCAGTCATTCCCTATAAAGTGTACCAGAACAATATCTTATAGATATATATAATCCAACATTGAGCTAATTGTGATCATTCAGATTCTATGGCACACTCTAATTCATCAAAGACTGATTCACTGGTTTAGGTTGGGCATGAGTGTGATTCAATGTCTTTGTTCTCATATGCATTGTTTTACAAGAGTCTGTTCTGGTTCTCAAATTTGGTTGGCATTACAGGACTGAGACATTTCGCTGTTTGTATGTATCACTTTGCTTGTCTGCGTTTGCGTGTTCCAGTGTATTAGTGATTGGGATTTTTCAGTGACTCTTTCAGGCAGTTTCATAGTTACGGCAGTACATGGTGATAAACTGTATTTATGAGTGAATTACTGAATCATTCATTCAAACACACTGATCTGAAGTGATAAGGTGCGTCCAAAATGTTTGATAATTTAAAAAAAAATATCATGGCCCCCAGAATATTTTGTTGCATGAATATCTGAACAGACAATATATCAAAACAAAGAACAGACCCTCTGCTTTAAACATTAAGTTTTATCACTTTATTAGAAGCACCACAATTACTAAATTGTTGTCTACTGAACAGACATTTATAAGTTTATTTAAAAATGCAAAGTATTGAAAATCAATTTAAACACTTACATTTTTACAACACTTTAAGTGTGTGTCCAGTCAGGGAAATCAAAAGTTCTACAGACACTTGTGGTCTTCACTTGAACACTTCGGCCAAATGCAGGAAATACTGTACGTCATAGACAAGTGGTCAATTGCCAAGATCGCAAGTGTGGGTATTTGGACAGGCCCAATGCTTTTATCGCTTGTTTCTGCTGCTTCTTCGGCTGTATTTTGAACTGGAGATTCTGTACGTTTTCAGAAAATGTTTAATGGTGCCACTACCGTATAATTTCTGTCAATGGTGGCGAAGGACTTAAGTAGATTTTAAGTAGACTTAAGTAGTAGTAGGACTTAAGTAGACTATACCAGTGGAAATTCCTATACCAGTGGACTACACAAAAAATCACACACTCAGAATTAGGAACATATCTAATTTCTATATAAATTAATATTATCAAAGAAATCCGTTGTATTGTATGCCAAAACGTTTAAGTTTGTAAGATGTTTATAAAATGTGAGAAAAGTATTTAATAGCCTACTCAATCAAAAGAGTAAACACTGCTAGTACTTGTACTTTCTAAGTACATCTCGATCAAAAGATTGAGTACAAGTATAGGACAAATGTGCTTAGAAGTAAGCACATTCGGACACAGCGAGTGTTAGTCATTGAATTGTTCGCTCAATCAATTTGTTCAAAATACTGCTTCATTCAAAAAGTAAAGACCACAACTGTGTTGCTCGGAGATGTGCAACATTTAATTCTGCTGTTTGCTGAGCAAAAAACGAAAACTAAGTGGCAATATGAAACTGTTAAAGTTACTTTATTAACTTAAACTGTTGGTCTCAATATCAACATTGCTATGATTCAACTGTATACATAGCGATGTAACCTACATTTTCAGAACAACAGCACTCCCGCTCATGCTCAACTGCTTAATTGAAAACAGGATAACCAGGGATGGCTTTATTTGATATTGTGCCATACATAGTACAATGCTCTTAATAATTTACGCATTGGAAATTAGTCTAATTAGCATGTGTAGCATATATCCAGATTAAAGGAAATGCCATTGTGATTCTAAAACTCCAGAGATGCTGATTCACGATCGGCATGTAAACAGCTTCTCATTGTTCATTACTCGAATCACGCTGCCCCATGAGTCCCGCATTGCATAATGGTGAAGATCACAACATATGCAAAGCATCATCGAGGCACAATGCTTTGACAGAAGCGGAGGAAAGCAAAGCAAACAATTGTAACAGCAGTTACTGGCTTTGATTTCTCTGGTGACTGAATAAATAAAAGCCTGCTTAGAGCTGTTGTTTGTTTTCCGTCACTCCACGCGAGTACCTTATTTTTCTCATGGCACCATTTTTCTCTTTCAGGATTTGTTCTTTTCTTCAATTACAGCCAAGAACCCGGACCGTTGAATGAGAGGCCTACAGCTCTTTGTATTGGTCTCTCAAGCTACTTAAGGGGTTTGAACATGAAACGCACACCGCTCAGCTTTATAAATGAATTGAACTTTATTCCTTGCAGTTCCAGAGTATATGAAAGCAACACCTGTAAGCCTGTAAAAAAAACTGCAATAATTAATTTTTTTTTTTCAACCAACGTTTAAGCATTCTGGAAAGAAATGCTGGATAGCTTTGTACAAAGGTGAATAAACAATGTCATAAAGCACTGGTTTTCAAATGGTTTTGCTTCAGGAACCAGATTTTACATTGGACATCAAGTGGTGATCCAACACAATTCCAAAATGATTTATCATACAAAATTGAATTTTATTAGTTTCATGCTCTTGGCTGTCAGTAATTCACAGCTCAGATGACCCACACAGGTTTCGGCACAAACTTTGCTATGAGTGAACCTGTATTTAATGGTGGTATTTTCTTTCACGTTGCATAGTTTTGTTTTTGAGTATTAGGACATGTCATGCAACTGTCCCAACCGGCTGTGGCTGTAGTAGTAAGTGCACAACGGAAGAGTAGAAACAAAAAAGTCTTTATTATAATCCACACAGAGAACTCAGGAAAATCGCAGGAGATAAACTAGAACTCAACCACATACAACATAGTCGATAACGGACAAAGAACTAAGGAAAACTCAGGGCGTAAATACATGGGGAGTCATTAGCGTGAAACAGAACGGGAGTGATTAGGGAATATGGAAACTAATGAGAAATGCAGGCAACCAAGAACAGAGTGAAAACGAAACTAAAACAGAACAAACAAGTTACAGCAACCTGTCTAATTTGAATAGATACTTCTATAAAGTGACATGAATTTGGACCAAAATACTGGTGGGCAAGATAGCATTTGAAAACAAAACATATTTGAAGCATTTTGCCTCCATGAAAAAAGTTAATAAGCCTATTTATTTTGCTATATTTCATCCATATTATGTACTATTATAGCCTAGAAAACTAGACGCACCCTAGCGGCAGCAATTTTGCAGCCAGGGTCATCTAGCAACTCTCCGTTGGCTTGCGAGCTGGAAAAACCAAACTCTGGTCAGGCCAATCACATCGTGTATAGAGTCGGTGGGCAGGCTTAACATAATGACGACAGAGTTGCGGCGGTTCCGTGTGCTGCTTGTAAACAAAGAAGCTGGCGAACAGCGGTCTTTCAAATCGGCTTTGGCCACGACTCTGAAGACTTGGAGTTAAGCTTTTCTTTGAGAAAAGAACAAAGAACGGCACTGAAGTCATTCTTAAAAAAGGAAGATGTGTTCAGAGTTTTGCCGACCGGATATGGCGAAAGTTTAATCTATCAACTAGCTCCGCTTCACCTTCGTTGCTCTGGTTGGTTGTAGTGCAATCCTATTGCGTGCAGAGGGAATTTGAAAGACAACCGTTTATCCCGCCCCTTAGATTGAGCCGTGCCAATGGTGTGTTCCCAGACCCAACATCTTAATGTGGGTTTGGCTTGTCAGGCTAGTGCTATTATATGGTTAGTCACTTTTAATTAAACTGTGCATTTAGCATTTTAATTTCTCTTAAATTTTACAATTTTTATTTTCTCTCTTCAATTTAGTTACATTTCTATTATCATAGTTTGATTTAGTGATTTCGTTTTTCATTTTAGTTTTTTGTAAGGCTATAATATAATTTATTTTTGGTTTGCGCTAACAGTTCTAACACTCACAATCAACCAGTTGAGAACTACTTACAGAAAGAAAAAAAACAAGTAACTATAGATAATAAATTATGACATTGACTGTAGTTTGCAACTTATTTTGTAGACACTTGAAGAATGACTCTTATTATCATAAAGGTTTTGAGTGTAGCTTCATTCCAGGCAAATCAACATCAACCTTCTCCTTCTCAGGACAGAAGAGGGCTGTATTAGCACACGAAGCTTGATTTGTCTCAGTGCGCCCTTGTTAAGTTTCTTTAATAACCTTGTGTAAACCTAAACCCTCTGTACTCAGTGCTCATTAAGGCAAGCTGGGAGTAATGCCCTACTGATTGCTCTCCCTGCATCAGCGGCAAGGCGAGGAGGCTTTAACATACGCGTGCCTCTCACATGGAAGGGAAACCAATAGGGGTCACTACTCCGCATTCCACAGAGCCATTACGGGGTGAAGCGGTTCCACCTGGGCCTTCGGAGAACTCCTGGAGTCAGTGTGTGTGTGCATGCGTAGTAAGTTATCGCAGACGAGGACAGAGGACTCATTGTTGACGGAGGTGGTGGGCACCAAATCAGGGCTTCATCCATTTCAGCAGTAGGCAAGCGCTCCTCGTTCCATAATGATTTTGGTATCGGAAAACGTAGTCGAGCCATTGACCTTCAATAAGGGAAAAGATTCTGCCTTAATGGAAATTCCCCATTTTTTCTGCACTGTTCCCATAAGCTGTGGGAGCATTATTTCAAGCCCATTACTTCCTAATCACATTGTAAAAATCCTTGCGCCTTTCATCTATCCCACCCCCTCCTTTTATTTGCGATCCCTTCTTTTTTCCCCTTCCCTCTCTCTTTTGCACTCGCTCGCTCCGCTCTGCGTTGGTGTTCGGATTCTCAAGTATGAATGGATTACTCCGAAAAAGCTGTTACTCAAATTTGAGGTCAATTCCAAATCCAGTAGAGAAAGCGAGAGAAAAGAGAGAGAGAAAACAAATAATGTTGCATTATTCCTCTACCCATAGTGACCTGCTTTTCAACAGTTCCTCATCTCCCTGTTCTGAGCTGAGGCTTAGTTCCCATTGATAGAAGGTAATCTGCAGCACAATTTCTCCTCTAATATATTTACATTATTGTGTGGGCCTAAAAACAGTCTTTCATGGCTCAGCGAGGCTTGGGTCGTCTGGAGAATTTGCCTACAGTATTGAATCCTAAACATATGTCAAACAGAAGAGGGCAATAATGATACAAACAACAATGGTGCACACTTTGTCTAATTACGACTCTTAATCAGACTGTTTTTTTTTTTTGACCGTACATGCGTTGAGTGAAATCGATGTCCTGCGCAACTCGTCTCTCAAAACTGCTTATTTAAACATGCAGGATTCGACCCAAACTCTGTGTACGCTCATTGTTCAGGAATGACAGTTAGCGCGCACCAATTCGGTCAGAGGCGGTGATAAAGCCAGGCTCAGTTTGCTCGCAGTCATGGAAACTAGTTATAATCTAGAGAGGGAGGCAAATAGAGAGGCAAGCTGACCTCCTCGGTATCAGCAGGTTATCCTGCCCTGCAAATATTAAAGTAAGTATGTCTGCTCTGCCAAGAGGCCTGCACAATAGGCACATTTGTACAGGGAAACTGGATCTGGTGGACGGGAAACCATAAACTGACTTGGCAGACTTACACAACAACTGGATGTCATTGAGTCGGAGAGACCTCTGCCCGTTCTGGGGGGAACCGAGGGAATGCGTGAATGCTATCTTGGCTCGTAGCTGTTTTGTTTTCTATAAGGCGAGGCTAATATTAAGGATTCCGGAGCTAATGATAAGTTAATGTGCATAATTAGGAAGCCATACCAATAACACAGCTATGAATGTATCCGTGTGTCGGAATGTAGAATAAACAACGTCGGAAGGCGCCGAGTCATTTTCCGTAATGTATGTCCTAACTATGACTCGGATTGTTTATCCAGCCTTCAGCACGTGTGAAATTAGCACTCGAGGAGAAACGACGGATTTGTGAAATTGATTATATCTGTAAAACAATCCCTTTTTTCCGAAAACTATGCACCTGCTCTGTGTTTAATTTCTTAAATCCCAATTAGTAAATGTTTTAGTTCAATTAACCGATTGTGTTTTATTAGTTATACGAATTTGACAGAAACAAATCCCCTTATTGAACCAAGTATGAAATGTTTGTAATAAGAAAAGAGCCCCCTCGGAGAGGGGCAAAGTGCATTAAATCTAACGAAGTGCATTACACACATATTAAAGTAATTTTCTCTCCGCCTAACAGAATTGGCCCCAAAAAGAGGGGGAAAAATCACTTTTAACTTGTCATTGTACTTCAAGGTATATAGGTTTTTCACTCCTTAACTTTGAAGTAGGCTGCAAAATGTGCAGGTAGAGGGAGGATGACATCTAATCATCAGCAACTTCAAAAAGCATGCTGCCACTTAGCACTCCAAAAGCTAATGTCCCCGAGACATTCAGAATGTAAATTATTCAAACTCATTTAGCGTCGGCAAATTGGTCTAAGTTCAATCAGAAAACAGACTGACACTGAACAAGAGGAGCAGCCTAATTGTACTTGTTTGTCAAATGAAAATTTCATTTGGGTGGAAATGGAGGCTCCCAGCAAATTCTTTTAAGGTGAGCTCCTGGTTGTATTATCAGCTAAACACAGTAAAATCCATAATCATATGGCGATAATGAAAATGGTGCCAGTGTTAACATTCAGGCTTTCCTTGCCCTGGGCGAGTGGTGATAAAAATTAAGTACCATAGTCCTCTAGCAGGCACATTGACACCCAGGCTGGTCTTTAGCCTCTGCCATGCATTTTTGCATTTTAAAAACTTTATCAAAGCGCTGTTGCAATGTGGAAAATGTCAACGTGAAATGCTCTGAAGGCAAATTGGAATTTCATTAATTGTAAAATTATTGCTTTTGACTGATGTATTACTATGCTTGTTAAGAGCTGGGAGTGGAACAGACCTGTCCCTGTCTCTGCCGCACACTCCCGTCCCTCTCAGACATGCTCGGAGACCAAACTTTTCAGATGTGCTCTCGCTCGGGATGACCAGTTTGGGAATGGTGTCAAGTAGATGTGAATCGTTCTATCCAGGAGAATTTGCCTGTCAGCATTTGAATGGTGTGTCTTTTTAACCCTCTTCTGCCTTTTGAGATGATTCAAAGACAGTGTTCACAAATTCGCATCACAATCCCTCCAGTGAAACAAGCAGTGGCATATTTTCCTTTTCGTTGCGGATGATTAGTGACATTGAGAGATTCTGTTTTCCTTCAATCAATATGAAATTAGATTTAATGAAGCAAAATGCAACACTGCCTAGAAAAATGTTAAAGTCTCTGTTATGCAAATTATGGCAAGTGTTTCTTATTCTTATTTTAACAGAAATGTACAAAACGTACAAACCAAGTAATATTATAATTATAACTTTGCATTGCTACATTTTGAAATTATTTAATTTTTTTATCTTAGAAAAGGGTGAAACCTGCCTCAATAGCAATTTTCTGTACCTCTACTGGGATAATTATAGATTTTACTCAATTTGTTTTTACAGAATTGTGATATTCCATTAACTGTATAGAGTTTGTTATATGAACAACAGGAAAGTACTTACTCAGTTGGTCACAATCAATCATCGCAAATAGAAAATAACACAGAGTATTACAATTGTATTATCACTGGACTAAATATTCATTAAATGTGATTGTTTTGGCGGAACGTATCACAGAGCAAACTGATATAACTCGGCAACCTGGATAATTTGTGTGTGATTTATTTAAAAATAATTGAACCATTTGTCTACATTTATAATTGTGAAATTACTTCAATTAGGATTTGTAATAGCATTTAAAACTTACTCATTTTCCTGTAAATCTAGTCATGTCCCTTGACTTGGTGATGAGCAGACTATTCAAGCAATATTGTACAGAACATATGTGGAATTTTACAGTCAACTTCTGTCCTCTAGTGGCTGTGTGACAGAAGCACAAATTGTCAATGTCACCGATTTCAAAAAATCTGCACATTAACATGATCATGTGTTCTTATTAGCACACGATTTACAATATTATTAATAGGCTATAGTGAATATAAATCCTCTAGATATTAAGTCAATCAGCAGTTTTGCAGTCTTGCACACATGATATTCTTACTTCCTCAACTGTCAAAATATTATACCATTAAAAGTAATTGATTATTTCAAGGTGCCAAATACCATGTCAAGTTGTTAAACAGGCCTAACTCTTCAGAGCCTTGACATTTTGTAATTTCCTTAATCTATCCACTCATCTAACGCTGTGTGCAACATTCGAGCAGCATATCTCTCTATGTGTTCTGCTCTCACTGTTCACTTTCTGTAAGAATAACCTGCGATAGGGTTAGAGGGAGATCTGCAGTCATTCCCGCGGTTGCGTTCTATCAGTGCTCTCTTTGTGCCACGGACAAGTTTTAAGCAGCGATCAGCCAGGCACGCGACCCCAGCCCTTGACCCGCTCTAATTAAATACTGGATTAAGCTGGAGGAAGAGGCCCGCATATATTTCAGGTTAATGTCTGTCTGTTCAAAGCCTTTTAAAATGAGCTAAGTGATGCGTTTAACTTTAGGAAGCTTACCTCCTCCACATTGGGTGTCATGTTAGTCTCCATACAAAGACTGTGTTTGTTAGGGATGTTGAGCAGTTGTACTGCACACAGTACTTCGAGTGAGGCCCGAGAACACGGAAAGAGATCTAGAACCCCACATGAGTCTATTATTTTCAACAAATCTGCTCAATCGTTACCGCATTTAATCTATGTATAAAGGCATTAATTGCAGAAAAGGCGCACCTCTGTTGTAAGTGATAGAATGCCGATATGTAACAGACCTGAATTTGATGTCATCTTCTTTGGTCTAGCTTTTATTAGAAAAAAACACATTTATGAGTAATTGATCTGTTCATCGGTTTGTTTACCCATTCAAGAGGGCCTAAAATATTGGTCTGTTTTAATGGTGGCTAGTCTTATGAAGCTCCAGTAAGTTTGTTCAATGTGCAGTTGAAATTCTGTGCAAGAAAAAATTATTATATTTTTAAAAGCTGTAATACTTAGTAAATGCGCTGATATGCAAATGTCCTCCTCTGGAAATGTTTTGTTTCTTTTGCAAAGCTCTTGTTCCAATATTAAGCCAACATAATGCAATAATATGCAAATAAATACATACACATTTTGAAATAATAAAAATGCTTCTGGACATTTGCAATATTTTTGTCAACAGAGTGTATGCAACCATGGAATTGCTTTTAATAAAAAGCAATCATTATTACTGTAAAACACTCATGAAAAGGATGCTTTGACACATTTGACCTATATTAGCTGAAATTGTGAGCATATTTATTTTGACGAGCGTAACATGAAGGACTTTTTGGTTCTAGTTGATATTTAGACGAACATTTCAAGAGACCGTCATTCCGGCAAGAAGGTTTCATGCTTATTTGCTCAAGGCACTGTGATAAAAATGATAGCAGTCACTGTCTAGTTCTTGAATGGAACTTTCTCAGGTTTGACCCTGTGACCTTTGGATTATTAGAGCAGATTTTAAACCGCTGAGCTGCCACCACCCTATAATCTCGCTGTTAGTTTAGCATTTTAAACAAGTTTTTCAAAGTTTGCAATCTCAGCTTTCACAGCTAATATTCTTACTCCACACATACCATCACGGACACAAATTACCGCTGCATATTTCTGCCGAGTCAGATTGGCAGTGCTAGCAGCGTTCATTTCTGGGATTCAGTCTGGCCTGAAAGGAGCATTTAGGTATGAAAATGAGACCGCCATACCAACTTTCTATTCAGGATGAAACAATTACCTTGAGCCAGACCCACACACACTTTTCTATAGATAAAGAGGACTGATTAATATCCACTTTGCGATTACTGTAGAGCCAAAGCTGCTATTCCAAATTGAATGCTTATCATGTTTGAGCTTTTTCAGCAGAACACAGACAGTAGATGAAAGCAAAATGATCTTTAAATAGTGGTTTAAGATTGTGCTACCGATAAGTTGTTTCACAACAGTTTTGATCAATGAAGCGTGTATTCAATATATTGCCTATTTAGATCTTAGTGATTAGTTTAACTGGACTTTTAATGCCTCTTAAATTATGTGCACTGCAGTAATCTTTTTAGCACTTTAGTGTATTATTAATATTTCTAACAGAGGTACCTCGTAATACACGTTTATGGTGAGATACAGAGAACTCGGGATAAATGAATAGACCTACAAATCAGACACCTTCAACATTTTCTCACATTATCACAGTTTATTCGCTACAGTTTAGAAAATGGTAATAAAACATGACAAGCACTCAGAGTTAAACTTTGTCAGAACAAATTCATCTTGATAATGTCAGATAACTTTGATAGAAAGGTATCTAATGGACAATCAACTGCCGGCTGTTAAATTTAAGTACACAATTAGATAATTCCAATTTAGGTCACAGTCTTTATTTTGCTATCCTCAATAACATAAATTAACTATAGTGTCCTGAAAAATCTGGTGTCTGAATAATTTTTGATTTGACTGTATATATATGTGTAATATACATATATATATATATATATATATATATATATATATATACAGTCAAACCAAACCAAAAATTATTCAGACACCAGATATCAAATATGGGACACTATATAATATATATTATATATATATTGTATACAAATATTATAATATAAATAATATCCCCTGTCTATATTATAGACGGGATATTATTTATATTATAATAATTGTATACGATATATATATATAAATATAATATATATTATATAGTGTCCCATATTTGATATGTGGGATAGTGTGAGGATCTCGCCATTCCTCTATCATGTGCTTACATTTGCCAAGCACTTGACTGTGTTTGTAAAGCCAAAGGCAGAGTGTCACTCACACCTCTTGGTATTCCTGTCGACAAAGACTCTTATCAACAGAAGACAGTCTCAATGCTAATTTTCCTTTCACCAGTCTGACGCCTGTCCAAATAACGATTGAAATCTTTCAACACTGTTTGCACACCATTTCATATGAGCATTTTTTCCGGGCCTAAACCCCATTTAAGTTTTTAATAATACATTAAAACGGTCCCCGTTCAGGTAAACACAATCTGATTACCGTGAATGATTGAAAATGTGCTTAGACAGTGATTGTTTTGATTTATTCTTTTGCTTCTTTCTTTCTTTCTTTCTTTCTTTATTTATTTTTTTAGGTTGAGTGAGTAAAAATTCTGTTAAAAGAAATCTGTAGATATAAAACGGAATTTTGTAGTAGTAATATGATCATTTGGGTAAAAAAATGTGATGATGATGATGGATGGATGGATGGATGGATGGATGGATGGATGGATGGATGGATGGATGGATGGATGGATGGATGGATGGATGGATGGATGGATGGATGGATGGATGGATGGATGGATGGATGGATGGATGGATGGATGGATGGATGGATGGATGGATGGATAGATAGATAGATAGATAGATAGATAGATAGATAGATAGATAGATAGATAGATAGATAGATAGATAGATAGATAGATAGATAGATAGATAGATAGATAGATAGATAGATAGATAGATAGATAGATAGATAGATAGATAGATAGATAGATAGATAGATAGATGGATGATACACACAGCATAAATAGTGTCACACAAACACCAAATTCCCTTCGGTGTTAGCACTCAGGAAGTAAGGCTGCCTGAATAATTTCACCGTCCCGAACAGGTCCGTAGAGTTCAGGGCCCAAAACTATTCTTTGATCGTTTTAGATTTCCCTCCATAAGCAGTCCTTTGTGTCTAGTGCGCTACTTTGGACAAGTGCTGGCCCACGGCTGCCTAAATGAGGTTATTCTGTTTCTCCCACTCACTGTAAATTTCAATAATTTGTTTGAGAGGCCTCTCTCTCTGTCACTTTTTATCATATTATCAATGACCACTCAATTTTCCCCCGGCTGCTCATATAGCGTGGCTCACCCCGGCCCTATTACTGTTCTGTAATGAAGTGCAATGGAGTAGTAATTGGTTCACATTATACCAGATCAGGTAACATTAGCCTTATTTCCTTATCGCAGTGAGCCCTGCTGCTGCCTCTCAATGAGAAACTCAACACAGCTTCCCCTTGCTTTAATGCACGGGTATCATCCAAATAACATTTCAGCCCATCCAGCAACCCCCTAGTCCTGCTCCAGTTTTCTGTTTCAAGATTGCTCTCTGCATTTAACTAAGCGATTGCTGCTTGTCTGCCGGTTCCTTCTGCTTGAAAACTCCCCAAAAGGCAGCAGCCATTAGAGATGCAGATACAGGGATAGCTTTTCCCGGCTCTGGGGAAGTACAGTAAGTGAGAAGGTAATATAAGCGAGAGGCTGTAAGATGAGTGGGGCTGTACAGTGCCCGGCTGGCCCTGTTTTCATTCAGTCCTGTATGTGCATCCTTTGTTCTGTTATTTATGTTGCTGCCCAAGCTAAACAGGAAGGGCTGCTGCATAATAAAACGTAAATCATTTAACATGGAAAGAGTTTCCTATCCGCGATAAGTCCAGTGCTTCTTATGTTGCCAGGGTGCGCTCTGTTGCTCAAGAACGACGTTGATCCCAATATATCTAAAATATGTATACAGGTTTTGTTTTCATGTCTAAAAACACTATTCAATGACTTTTAGAGGGTCTACTTTTTCTCTCATTTGAGGTTCGTCTCGACAACCTGATCTCACAGGTAATGCTATAAGGCTATTAATGCTGTAAGGCTATTGCTGCGTTCATGTCATGTCGTAAATACTGTGAATAAAGCTCTGTATGCTTTTGAATGCATACACCGATCGGTCTGCACAGCAAGTCAAACACACTTTAAAGATGCAGTATGTAATATTGACAGCTAGTGGTTGAAATGGGTACTGCAGTCCAAATTCAAAACATTGGAGAGAGTTGTTTCCCCTCCCCCTCCTTAGACTCGACACTCACAAGAATTGTCAGATTGAGGACACGCATTATGTTGACAAAATGTGCAAGTTGATCAGCTAATGTATAAGTTTGTTGCCGATGGTTTTTGGTTTGGGTAGAATCTGCAATCTCTGATTTAATTTGTTTGCTGGCTTCCATAGATACAATACGCTGTGTTTTCCACCAACTGCACTCTAAAAAATAATCCGGTGGTTTAGTAAATATCACAGTAATAATTAACTTTATTAACTTAATAAAATTTCTAAATATCATTTATTTGATATTTTGAGTTGAACATACCAAAATAATTGACTAAAAATCCAACAGTTAATTTTGTCTCAAATTTACAGTTATATTTAAGTTTTTTTCACTAAAAGAATTTAGTGTTCGAATAACCAATTATTTATTTCAAATATACTTAATATATTTGTGAAATTTCTATCAAAATATTTGAGAAGGGAGAATTAAATCGATCTGTTTCAAGAACCACAAATATTACTTAATTCAAATCAAGATTATTAATATTTAACAAGCACTGAAGAAATGTAGTAGTTTACTCGATTATAACACTGCACCCCTCCCCCGCCCACTGACGTGACGACGGCTCGACGGTTGATTGAGCGCTGCTGTTTTCCTCTCAGGAGTTCCTTCTTCTCAGCTTCGCAGAATTGGAACATTTCTTCTGTGAAATTCAGGGTTGTGTGTTTTATTTTATCTATAAAATCATTACTGAGCTTAAAATCTTTTTATTTAATGCAAAACAACATACATTGTGACGCAATGTGAGTAAACGAGTGCTGCATCTGTCTTTGAAGCCCCTGGTGCTTCACTCCTTGCTCAAAACACACGACTTTATTCCTTAAGATAATGAATATAATAAACGTTAATTTGGATGATAAAATGTTCTTAAAACTGTGCTCTGTTTGTTTATTGGCAGGTTATGGAGTCAGGCGCGTTGCAGCATCTTTGAGCTACGAGTGAAACGCTGGACGGCGGTCTCAAGTTCAAAGTCCACCCGCTGAGCGCGAGTCCATCTCAGGCTCGAGAAACGGCACTGATAAGGTGGAAATTGGATAACAGACAGGTTGATTACACTTGAATTACTTTTAAATGTTTAATTTTTACTTCAAAAATTTTTGTTACATGAGTTTAAATGTTGTAAATATGTTGTAAAATATTGTATACATGTCAAAACTGTAATATGCTGTATTGCTTTACTCATCGACAATAAAGGCCATTGTCATGTATAAAGGCCCTTTCACACCGGACGCGTAACGAAAAAGCGAAGCGGAAAAAGCGAATATTTCGTGTGCGAATAGTTCGCGTCAAAACCATTCACACCAGCCGCGACGCGAGTTTGCGACGTTTCAGAACTCCCAACATTCCAAAACATTCGCGCCGACAGCTGAGAAACACGGACACGTAATCATTCAGTGGAGACAAGCTTTGAATTTTCTTTAAAAGACAGAGAAGAAGGTTTTGGGTGCACCCAGTCTTAAAGAACAGAGAGTCTGAAGGGGAGTATGCTAATCTTCTACAGGAGCTAAAACTTTATCATGGCCGGTTCCGCACTTACTTTCAAATGTCCGTGGGACAATTTGAGGAGCTCCTCCAGATAGAGACGGTAGCAGCGCATCTGACGAGACACACACACACACACACTCTAAAGGAACGGCTCGATCCGGAGCTGCTGTGTTTCCAGTTGAGTCACAATGTAAACATTAAAGTGCCACAGTCGTACTGACGGAAACACATTCACTTTCCATAGTCGCGGACGCAATTAGATAAAAAAAAAAAAAAATCAATTTATTGATTATAATATCTGTAGCCTATAGTGGGCAAACACAGCTGCATCTGTACAGCTGTAAACACAACTACAGCTGTAATCTCGTGAGAAATGCCATACCTGGCAAAGGTTAATGTTGATTGAATGGCTAGTGACATCAACTGGACATTTCGTCACCTTTGTTTCCTTGTATGGGATTGGTTTAAGCCTTTTCTGTCGCTGCGAGTGTTAAAAAAAATCGACATCAAAACGAAAAAAATAAACATCGTTTTTTCGCCGCAGCACATTCGCGTTTGGTGTGAAAGCACTCATTACACAAACAGCTGATCAAAAAATAAAACCATCGCGCGAATTATTCGCTCGTCAAAATCACGTCCAGTGTGAAAGGACCTTAAGTGTGGTTGTGTGGAGTATTTTACAAAGGTTGAGAGGAAATTAAAGTTATACTATAAGAGTTAATATTACTCATAAATAAAAACAGTTAATTGTATTCTTAAATATTGTTTTTTAAATGTTTTTACTGCAATTTTTTCTACTCAATTTTATTTGTATATGTACCAAATGTAGTTACACAGATCTACTTAATTTTTTTACTTGCATTTGCTCAGCTCATATGGTGTATGTAATTGATTTCACTGCTTTAAAATTTACTCAATTTTATTAGTGTAAAAATGTTTCACCAAAAAAATTGAGTAAATCATAGTAAACGTTTTTAGAGTGTGGGGTGTCAAAATACTGTTGGATAAACTGGCTGTGGGCGGGATCACACTGACCAAAACAAAAACAAAAAAAAGACGTTCTGGCACAGAACGCACATTTCAAATTAGAATAACTGGTTGACGCATTGTTTTTCGGAGAAGAATTTCTGCAAACATATTATGGGATTTTATATAAACAAATTACATACAGCACCTTTAAATCTGCAGTGGTCATGTGGTACAAGTCGTAGCTCAAAGAAAATGACGAGCTTACACGTTGTAATTACAAGTTCTATAAGCACATTAATCGTTATGGTAATTACAGCGATTACCGTACATTATAAGGTGGCATTTTCGTATGAATTCGTACAATGTGAATCGCACAAAAATGTACGATGATTAGAAAAGAATCAAAGGGATAGTTCACCCAAAAATTATAATTAGCCCATGATTTACTCACCCTCAATTCATCCTAGGTGTATATGACATTCTTCTTTAAGACGAATAAAATCGGAGTTATATTAAAAAAGTCATGGCTCTTCCAAGCTTTATAATGGCAGTGACTGTGGCTCTGTTTTTGAAGTCCATAAAAAATGCATCTGTCCGTCAAATAACGTGCCCCACATGGCTCTGGGGGGGGTTAATAAAGGCCTTCTGAAGCGAATCGATGCGTTTGTGTAAGAAAAATATCCATATTTAAAACTTTATAAAGTAAAGTTCCAGGCGATCGGCCGAAACTTAACTTTACTTTATAAATTTTTAAATATGGATTTTTTTTTTTTTACACAAACAGATTGATTCGCTTCAGAAGGCCTCCCGGAGCCATGTGGAGCACGTTATTTGACGGACATATGCATTTTTTTATGGACTTCAAAAACAGAGCAACTATTACTGCTATTATAAAGCTTGGATTAGCCAGGACTTTTGTGATATAACTTGTGATTTTATTCGTCTGAAAGAAGAATATCATATAGTACACCTAGGATGACTTGAGGGTGAGTAAATCATGGGCTAATTTTCATTTTTGGGTGAACTATCCCTTTAAGCATGAAGGTCTACCCCAATCTTACCCCTAAATATACCTGCCACTAGGGTGTAAGCAGATACAAATTCATACGAATTAGGCTGGTAAAATAAACTTGTTATGAATTTCCATGAGATTCTCGGGACGCCCCCAACACAGCGAACAAGTAACAATCAACTAACAATCATAAAAATATCTTAAACATGTTTTGTTATATTTGTGATGTAAATCTGAAATAAAGTGAAATCTAAAATGAAGTGGACCTACGTTTTGGTGATCTACCGTCTGACCCAGCTAACTGGGAATTTTCTCAGAATATTGGCCAATGTTCTGGCAGGGTTTATGAACAGACATTCTTCCGGTAACGTTAATAAAATTTTTGTTCAAAGTTCTCTTTAGTAATGCTCTCAAAACGTTAGAACAAAAACATTAGTTATAATGTTAATGAAAAAAAATACTGGACGTTTTGAACGATGAGAGACCATTTCGAAATAACGTTCTCATAATATGAACAGTAGCAAAATGTTCTTAGAACATATAATTGTTCCTTTGGATTCTCACTGAAAGCGAGCAGTGAACTGTTAACTTTGCGAACGTCTTTATAGCGCAATGGGCATTTGTTGTTTGAAAATGCTGTTAAAACATACTTTTATTAATAACGAAAAAAGTATTTATTTGAAAACTTTAACATCCTAGTAACTTGATAGCAATGTTGTTTAGCCGTTGTCAACACATTTTTAGCAGGCTTCAAATGTGGATGAGACATTAAGAATAGGTGTCTAAAACAGTATGTGATTACACCCGTTAAGGACCTTTTCTTAATTGATACAATCCTAAGAGGTTTGCAAAGCACTTAACCTCGCCCAGTACAACTACACACTCTGTACATATTTAATGAACTGTCCTCTGCCAAACATAAACGGGTGTCAAGTGCAACACACTCACTTGTGTTGATGTTCACAGGTACAGTTTACAGATAAAGGGACACATATAACATTTCATGTCCTTGGTCACCAAGACTTTACGATTTAATCAAAATTTAAATAGTGCAACATTTGATTTGTGATAAATCACATTGAGCTTATATAAATAGCTCTTACCACTCAAGGGGCTGATTATATCGGCTAATGATCATAATTCATTATTTATTACACAGATTTGTTTTTATATTGACCTGTTTATATGTTTTAAATACAAAAAATTAAAAAAGTTTTTAAAGACCTACCTCTTTCTCCATGTGGGCCTCAAGTCAAGCACCCTTTCTCTATAAAGCAGCCCATAGCACACACTCATACAGGATAATGGAACAGGATATTGGATAACAAGGTTAAAATACAGGAGCAAATATTCTCTTATTAAAGTCCAACAGCAGGGATTTGATCTGAGCTGCCTAATAGACAGTGGTTTAAAGAGGGACCAGAGGGGAGGTAACAGAGGGGTCAAGGTTTTTCTCTCTAATGGCGGAGATTGGAGAAATTAAGGGACTTTATTTCCACAGGAAATTCTGATGAAAGGTGGATTATGGATCACAGTGGTCTTCCCAATCCACCTCTGAGTCCAGTAATGTGCTTGGGCCTGCATTTATTAGAGCATACGTAAAGCTCACTGTGCTTTATTGTTACGCAGGGAGCAAGGCAAGGACAAAGCAAGATCACAGAAGATACGTCAGATCATGCTCTTTTTTCGCTCGTGTCATGTAGACGCTGTGTTTTTTATTTTTTATTTTGGCTGCCATACTACAATACTGTTTTTTTGTTGTTGTGGTTGTTGTTAAATGTGCCGGTCTGCAAATGAAAATCTGAGTGGTGGATTAAATCTAGAGCACTAATATCAAGTGTCCCCAATTTTCTAAAATGATGAGGATATGAAGCAATACAAAAGGGCGATTCTATCCAAAATAAGGACATTTATTTTTTGTGATTCATTTAAATAATGCACTCAGATTTTCTATAATATCTTTAAAAGTGTCTAAAAGTGTAACAATGTAAAAAAAAAAAAGATCTAGAAATTGTTTGCAACTGTTTGTTTGCATGTTTATTTATTTTTTATTTATATTTATACATGCTTACATTTTTTTAATGTACAAAATAATGACACTATTGAGAAAGGAATGCAAAGTATTGTACAACGTATTTATTTATATACTTTTTTTTAACAATATACTACAAAATAATGATACTATTAAGAATAGAATTCAAACTACTATATACTGTACATAAACTGTTATTGTTTGTGTTACTTGTAAGCAGGCAGTATGCATCATGAATGATTGTCAGTATGACATCATCAACAATCTTGGCAATTTAATCATAAGAACTATTTTCCCGTGTAAATCTAATAGCCTAAACCAGTAGCAATTTATCTGATTCTCCCAAGATGTGTATGCTCTGCTGCCATCTGGTGGATTCACTTGTGAACTGGCACTGAAAGTTAAAGATTTGTATGATTTGTGTCCAGTATTACACCTAACTCTAAATCGTAGGCCCTGAATGCTGTAACTGACCTTCTCATTCCTGCATTTCCCAGAATCCATTTGTACTTAGTTTCACTGTGCGTAACAATTATAGACACATTGTAGAGAGCACACAGACTGTATTACAAAGCCTGATTGTTATGAATCCACATGGGACAATGTCTCACTATCCACTTCTTTAAATACCACCTCTAAAAATGGCCTGGAGAGGAAGTGGTATGTGAGTGTCCTGTCACAGGTGGCAAGCAGCACTGCAGTGACAGATGCGTCACAGCAACAAGTCAAGGTGAATGCCATTTATCTCTGGCAGGATCGTGCCACTGTGACCCACCCATGTGATCCACTTTCACTAGAAGTGAAGAATGAGCTCCTTAAAATCTCTCCTGCTGAAGCGTCTATAGAGTTGCAAATTACCCCCTAAGGATTTGTGAAGGCAACATAAGGACCGTCACTCAGTCTGACAACTCAGTCCAACAAGGTGACATGAAAGCTCAGTGTCAGGTAAGGTTTGTTCTCTTTTACCTTTTTTTATCCTAAAAATGTCAACGTTTGCATGAATTCTCATGTATTTTGTTTTCCTTTTCTCAATAAGACATGCAAAAAAATATCCAGGATCATCTTATTAAGCAAAGGGAAGTGATCAGATGTAGACTGAAGAAACTGAATGGCAAGCAAAATGAAATCAAAGTGAGTCAAAAAACTGTCAAATAAAATCAAGCAATGTTTGAATATATACAACAAAAACACTCCAATATTATTTAACCTGCAGCCTATTTACAATTTGTATGCCCCCACTTTATATTAGGCGGCCTTAAATACTATGTACTTACATCAAAAAATAAGTACAATGTATTTATTGTGTTCATATTGTATTGCAAAACAGTTTTGCTGATATTGAGATGGGATACAGGTAAATTTAGGGACAGGTGTGGTGTTATGTGTCAGTTTAAGGGTTAGGTTTAAGGGAACTGTCAACAGTGTAATTATAAATGTAACTACAGAAATTAATTACAGATGTAATAACATGCAGGTATTTTTTTTTTTTTAAATGTAAGTACAATGTAAAAACATGTATGTACATTGTATCAAAATATTAATTAAAATAGTAGTTAAGGCCAACTAATATAAAGTGGGTCCATTTTTATTTTTAACATGATTATATAAATATATGCCATTTTTGGGGCCTGTATTATACTACTGTTAAAAAGTTTGGGGTCTTTCTTTTTTAAAGAAATTAATTATTTGATTCAGCAAGTGTGCATTATATTACATTATATTGGTAATAAAGATATTTGTAATGTGTTACAAAAGATTTCTATTTCTAACAAATGCTGTTGTTTTTATCATAAAATCCTTAAAAATATATCAGTTTCTAAAAAAATATTAAGCAGCACAACTGTTTTCAACATTGACATATGTATTATATTTCTTAAAGGTCCCGTTCTTCGTGTTTTTTTGAAGCTTTGATTGTGTTTACAGTGTGCAATATAACGTGTTCATGTTTCGCGTGTAAAAAAACACAGTATTTTTCACACTATTTACTTATCTGTATACCGCTGTTTCCACTGTCCTAACCATTTGCTCATCTTTCTCAGTCCAAGTTGTCAGCAGTGAGAGAGAGTGTAGTGAAGAAGTATGAAGAGATGCGGAGAGTTCTGGAGGAGGACTGTAGGATCACTCTGTCCCTGCTGGAGATGGAGGAGACAGCTGCGGTTCAAGCATTAGACAATCTCATTGAGACCAACTGTGTCCTCCTCAGAGACATTGAGGTCCAGCTCAATGAAGCGATGACGGACAATGACACACAGCCTGGTGACATGGTGAGCTTTTTATGAGCATTGGTTGGACAGATTCATTGTGGACTCTTTTTGTTTGTCATTTGTTTAAGTTTTATCTTAATCTGCCATAGATTGTATGGGCTGTCATTATACCCATGCAGCTAATAGGGAACTTTGGGTAATAGTCTAGCAAGGTTCTTTCAAAGTTATGAACAAACATTCTTCCAGTAACGTTAATAGAATGTCTACACTGTAAACCCAAATAAATTAGTAAAATTCCGGCAATCAGTTACATCAAAAATATTAAGTTAAGAAATTTAAAGTTTAAGTAAGCAGAACTTTCGCATTTTTATTTTGTACTCATACATTTTAATTAATCTAAACTTCAGATATTTGAGTAAGCTAATTTATACATTTAGAATTATCAACTTAAATATTTTTAGTAGTGGAAACTTGGCTAGCTTTAACTAGCTAATTCAATAAATGCTACCTTGCTAATTGGTAACACAATGCTTTGATAGCATTAGCATAGCATAGCACTTGCTGAATAAGTACAGCAATATAGAACATTTATGCTGTATATCTGTTCTCAAATTAAGCTCAAGCTCCAATCTTTACATCTCCCACTTTACATTAATCTTGCACAAAAAAAACACATTATATAACACTTAATTTTAGCATTTACTCTCCCTTTTGAGTCTCATGGCAAAGCATGCTGGGAAATATAAATCCCAGCCCAGTTTCAGTTATATTTAAGTTTGTCTCAATTAAAAGAAACAAGTTAATAAAACTTGTGAAACAATTCAGATTACTTCAAATGTGTCAGTTTGGTGAACTCAAAAGAAAAAGGAAGTTCTAAATAAGAAATACTCATAAAAATTAATTTGATTTAACCATGGGCATCGGAAGCAAAAAAAATGGGGGTGGCTCCTCCCCCAGAAAAAATTTACTGGAGTATGTATGCCATTTACATTAAAGGAACGCGCCGACTTTTTGGGACTTAAGCTTTTTCACCGTATCCCCAGAGAAAATAGTCCCCAGCACGCTCTCTGTCCAAGCAGGTTATTGCGTTGGTTATGTTGACGGAAGTTAGCCTATTTTCAGGCGCTGTGTAATATCATTGTGCCGCTGCACCCATGTTACAGCAGCAAAGTTCCTTGATCATTATGCAGGAACGAGAGAACAGTTCCATATCGGTCTAGAAAATTGCGACTTTTAATTTCCGTCGGTCTTAGTACACGATGTAACTATAATGTTGCCGTTATTTTGCCACTTATTGAGCAGTAGGCTAGGTGGAGCCGTTTACCTCCAGTCTTCGTGTCAGACAGAGTTATTCTTTTATTAAATTATTTTTATTAATTATATTTTATTATTCTGTTTTAGTTTCCTTTGTTCATTGTTGTTTTATCTATATATCATCATTTTATTCTTTTTAGTTCTCTTTACAACTGTATATTTCTATTTCTTATGCGTCACCATTTTATTTTTATCTTTTAAATTCTCTTTACAACTGTTTTAATTATCCTTGTTTTTATTTTTAATTCTTACACATAGTATTCTTATTTCTTATGCAAAGCACTTTGAATTGCCATTGTGTATGAAATATGCTATACAAATAAACTTGCCTTGCCTTATGGCACGCACAGAGATGAGAATGGTATGTATGGACTTATCTAACTCTGGGGGATACGGTGAATAAGCTAAAGTCCCAAAAATTTGGCGTGTTCCTTTAGGTGGAAAAAACCCACCTTGTTTACTAAACGTCTGGTTGGGCCAGACAAAATTACAGAAGACATCAAATTATTTGCAGTGGCAAGTGTTGGGGTAAAGCACATGGTAGAAAGTTTTGACGCAAATCAACCAGAGGTTCGAATCCGCCTTTTGCAGAACTCACTCTACTCCCTTTTCCCATCACATATCAGATCGGATAAGGCATTTATTTTCCATTAAAATTAAGAAAATATTCGAAAAGTGGAAATAAAGTGTCTATTGTGTATTTAATAATAAAGTGTAGCCTATATCAGTTAGGGGGAGGTGAACAGACATGCGCTGAGAATTGAGAATTGTAAAAGTGAGTGGGTCCAATATCATTGGTGTTAAAAAGTGGGTGGGTCTTGTCCCACCCACATACAATGGTTCCTACGCCCATGGATTTAACCAATTTCTTTCATTTGAGTTGGCTCTACTCAAACCAATTAATTATTTTGATAATGTTCTCAAAATTTTGGGACAAAACCGGTATTTACACATCATGGATAGTTTTTTTTTCTGAAACGTTTTTGTTGGACATTTATTGATGTTACTACTTGTTTTAGAATGTTCATAGAACATTCAAAACGAACATTACAATAATGTTTTTAAAATTATAAAATGGAATGTTCCCTGAAATTTTGTATAACCAAGAACAATTGTTTTTAAAACATTTAAGGGAACATTCAGAAATAACTTGGGGAACGTTATGGGAATGTTAGCAAAACATTCTTAGATAATAATTTTGTTAGCTGGGTATGATATCATACTGAACACCTAAATAATTCAAATGACCAATGTTACATGGTGAAACCTACCATCTCTGCAACATAATACATTCTCACTATATTTCTGCCTCTCTCTCTCATAGGTCACAATGTATGAGGACAGGTATGTATATTTAGAACTGCACTTAAGAGAGATTTTGTCACCATGTCAGGCATGCTAGATGACTCATCTGCAAAGGCGTTATTGTTGTAGAGATCATGTTTGACTGCATCCATTTCAAGCAAACATGTTTAAGGTTTATTTGATGTGCTGCATTAATTAAACACTGCTTAGCATCCTGGAACAAATGCATTCTCTTAGATTAAAGTTTTTATAGCGGGATGGGCTCAATGAATGAAGAATATTCTGATACCATTCAGAAATTAGTCATATTCTGATTATACGAGCATCATGTAAACACAATAAGGAGATTCCAGCCAATATTTCAGTTTCTACAAATCTAAGAACATGTCTAAAAGACATCTGGAATAAAGTATCCCTGCATTAATATGAGTTTTGGGACACTTAAATTGTACGCCTTACTCTCATTATTTTCCATTACTGAACAATATTTTTTTATCTGCACAAACACATTAATATTTTAGCGAGGACGCATTAAATTTGTTTAAAAAAAAAAAAAAAAACATTGACATTTATAATGCTGCAAAAAGAATTATATTTAAAATAAATGCTGTTCTTTTTAACTTTCTATTCATCAAAGGATACTGATTTTTAAAAAATGCATCAGGGTTTTTTCACAAAATATTAAGCAGCACAACTGTTTTCAACATTGATAATAATAAATGTTTCTTGAGCACCAAATTAGCATATTAAAATGATTTCTGAAGAATCATGTGACACTGAAGACTGGAGTAATGATGCTGAAAATTCAGCTTTTCTTTCACAGGAATAATTTATAGTTTAAAAAAAATAGAAGACTGTAAATTGTAATAATATTTCACAATATTGCTGTAGTTTCTGTATTTTTTATCAAATAAATGCAGTCTTTGTGAGCATAAGAGACCTCTTTCAAATACATTTAAAAAGCTTACCAACTTTTAAAAGGTAGTATAGCCAAACAAAAGGTAATTCTTGGTTGTATTGTATTAGATATTAGACCAGATAAAATTCAATGTAACCTTGAAAAGGCATGCAAGAACGATAATGGATAATAGAAGATAATAGAATTCTGTCTAACCAGAATCTGAAACTTAACCAGAAAATGGTAAACATGGTCATTATCGCAGACTTATTCTGGATATGTTATTTGTGACAGTCCATAGGTCATGTAAAGGACTCAGGTACTGACCTTGATCTAAATAACCCTCAACCTTTTTTATATAGAGGACAGGTGTTATGGTGCTGATATAAATGTCAATATACTTTTGTTGGCAGGGTGCTGGAATTGCTCAAAGCGACAGACCCAGGTCTCATAAAACTTGATGCGGCAAAATCAGATCAGCTACTGGGCCTCACCAACAATTTACTACTGTTTATTCGCTCCCAGATCCCCATTTCCAAGAGGCTGCTGAAGAGCTGTGAGTTATTGTGCAATAGCCCATAAAACTGTTGATCTTTTGCATGAATGACTTGCACCAAATGACAAACAAATTACAGAACAGTTAATAGGCTCTTTCAACCTTAATTCAGATATTTCTGAGTCTAGTTTTGAACCCGTCTTCATTTCACAGATTCCTCAGGAGTGGTCCTGGACCCATCCACTGCCCATCCCAAGCTGATTATTTCATCTGAAGGGGACTGTGCCACTTACACAGATGTATGGCAGGATGTCCCTGAGCATGAGGGCCGCTTTGACACCACCCTTAACGTCTTGAGCGCCCAGTGTTGGGACTCTGGGCGCCATTACTGGGAAGTAGATGTGAGTGGAAAGATCTACTGGGAACTTGGTCTCACATACCCATCCATCCCAAGAAAAGGCCAAAAGGAGGACTGCTGGTTGGGCCGGCATGCTGAATCTTGGTGTCTGGAGTACTTTGATGGAGACTACAATGCCTGGCATGGAGGCATTGCTCATCCTTTGCCCATTTCCTCGTGCTTTCATCGCATAGGGATCTTCTTCAGCTTTCCTGGAGGTCTGGTGACATTTTTAGGGGTGGATAGCATGACGCCGCTGTACTCATTCTGTGCTGGGACATTTACAGACTGTCTACACCTGGCTCTTTGTCCAGGTCATGATCTTCAGGGGACAAACTCAAAACCTATTAAGATCTGTCAATCCTAACCATCTTTAAAAACTCATACCTAGCATTTAGAAGATCAAGTAGGCCTCCCTAGCATAGGTTTGTTTGATTTCATACTGACTTTGTGTGCAGATTTCTGAGTTTGTCTTGTCTCGAACCCAATATTGTGTATCATCTCGTTTCATGGGCTAAGTGTATTCTTTCTAGCCTAGAAATCTAGACGCACCCTAGCGGCAACAGATCTAATTTGCCACGAGTGTAGTCTAGCAACTCTCGGTAGACCTGGACCAGGCCAATCACATCGTGTATAGCAGGGATGGGCAATTCCAGTCCTCGAGGGCCACTGTCCTGCAGAGTTTAGCTCCAACCCTGATAAAACTCACCTGCCTGTAGCCTTCTAGTAATCCTGAAGACATTGATTAGCTGGTTCATGTGTGTTTGATTAGGGTTGGAGCTAAACTCTGCAGGACAGTGGACCTCGAGGACTGGAATTGCCCACCCCTGGTGTATAGAGTTGGTGGGCGGGCTTAACATAATGACGGCACGTCACGGCAGAGTTGCAACGGTTCTGCGTGCTACTCGTAAACAAAGAAGCTGGCGAACGGCGGTCTTTCGAATCGGCTTTGGCCGCGACTCTGGAAGACTTTGAGTTAAGCTTTTCTTTGAGAAAAGAACAAAGAACGGCACTGAAGTCATTCTTAAGAAAGGAAGATTTGCCATGTTCGGAGTTTTGCCGACCGGATACAGCGAAAGTTTAATCTATCAACTAGCTCCACTTCACGTTGCTCTGTGGTTGGTTGTAGTGCTATCCAATTGCGTGCAGAGGGAATTTGAAAGACAACCGTTTGTCCCGCCCCTCGGATTGAGCCCTGTCAATGGTGAGTTCCCAGACCCAACATCTTGATGTGGGTCTGGCTGGTCAGGCTGTATTCTTTCAGTCAAATAAAATAATATTTTTTCCGCTTATATTTTGTCATTGAAGATTTCTTAAATATAGTGTTTCTTAAAAATATTGTTCTGCTCGAACCCAATATCATGTATTGTCTCGTTTTCATGAGCTAAGTGTATCATCACACCCCTATATATATATATACTGTATACATACTTGATATACTGTGGGCCTTGTAAATTAAAAAATAAAATAATAAATGTACAATAAAAATTATGGCATACATTCTGTATCTATCACAAATAGATATTCGTACCACAAGCACACTACCATTCAAAAGGTTTCTCAGCAAGAAGTCTCTTACACTCTAAAAGTGTATGCTCACAAAGGCTGCATTTAGTTAACAAAAACATAGTAAAAACAGTATTCTTTCTGAATAAAAGAATACAAAAATAAATTTAAAAAAAGTGTGTGTGTGTGTGTAGCTAGCTAGTCGAAGCAAAAAAAAAAAAACATTTCTTGTTGCTGCTAGCTAGCTAATACGGACACTATAAATGAATATAAGCAAGGACACATTTAATTGGTCAAAAGCTCTAATATATATTTAAATAATAGTTGTGTGAAGTATTTATCCCCATGAAGACTCAAGATTTTATTAATTCATCAAAAAATCATCTCAAACTCTGCGATAATAATGTGTACAAAGCACTACTAGTAAATCAGAGTACACACAAAAAAAGATGTGGTCATGGTTAATCTTTCATGGACCTGCTACTGGCTCCCAGCCGTTTTTTCATTGATCCAGTCCAAGTATTTAATGACTCTGGTATAGACACCAGGCTTGTTCTTCTCTCCACAGCTGTCTCCCCAGCTCACTATACCATAGACATAGTGTATTTGATCCTTCTCACAGGTGAGAGGCCCACCAGAGTCACCCTGTCAGAAAGACAGAGAGATAAAGTATTGACAACAACAGAATTACTTTGTAGTGATTTTACTGATCTTTCCATGTTGCAAAATGTAATTCTAGTTACAGCAGCACCAGCTCTTTCAATATTAGTAAACAACATTATACAGTTAAAAAAATGATGACCCACCTGACAGGAGTCCACTCCTCCCTTGAGATAACCTGCGCAAAACATGCCGCCATCCAGCAGAGCCGCATACACTTTATTGCTTGAACAAGCCTCCTGAGAAATCAGCAAAACCTGTGCATCAAGCAAATGCATGGAGCCATACTCTGCTACAGATAGGAAGGGAAAGAGAATGGATTCAGTCCTTTCATCGATGAACCTTCAACACAAACTCAAGAATAGACATATGGAGATGTACACGTCTCTGTGGCTCCCCATCCTGAAATGCTGCATTCTGTTCCATCTGCAAAAGGTTCTTTTGGCAAGCAGGCAGCCTTCACAAACTGAGTTTCCTTAGCACATTCTCCATTAGTAGCTTTCAGTTTTAATAGAGCTGTATCACAAGAAATAATGACCATTAGAAAAACAAGAAAATAATACAAACATTATAGACCTTCAAAGTAGTTTGTGGAGCTTCTCCTGCATTTTTTTTTATCACCAAATAGCCAGATTAATTGCTTAGAACTGCAACAATATTGAGAACAATATTAATAACATAAGTGAACAACATCAATATAACATTTTGGGGTCTTTTATTTTGAAGTTCTAGTGTATTTTTTATAGCTTATCTGTACTCCTGTCTTGTGTTTTTCAGGAAATTTTTAATAAATAAAGACTTAAACATCACTCAAACAAAACGTGACTTTCCCCAACACCTAAAATGAATCTGCAGCTGTCAGGTGGTACAGCGGTCATGTGGTACAAGTAGTTCTCTGAAAATTCACAGCTTACAAGTTGTAATTATAAGGTCTACGAGCCCATGAACACCTTTTTACAATTTTAAATCTCGTAGTTACAGGAATTACGACAGGCAGAAGAATGCAGAAGTGGGCTGCGGAGCTATTACATGAACGATTTAATTGGATGAGATCCCAACAGTGCATTATGGGTATTTTCGAATCACTGAGTTGTACACAACTTATTTCGGTGCATTATAGGATTCAGCATTATTATAAAATAATGCAATATTATATGGAGTGATGGGGTGATTTCAGACACGGCTAAGAAAAGGAATACTAAGCAAACTTCAAAATAAAACCCTTATGAGATTAAGAACAGAAACAAAAATAAATAAATAAATGAAGCAAAAATCATTACAACAATCTTTAACACTGACTATTATTAACTCTTTCCCCGCCATTGACGTGTTTTTCAGGTAATCCATGTTTTTACTGTTATACGTAGGGGGCACTATTGTACATCTTCTGAAATACTACAGAATCTCTGGATCAAGAAAAGCTATGAAGCAGAAACAAATACTCCGCACGTCCTAAAAAGTGCATTTTCAAAAACAAACAAAAACACGATTTTCTCAGCTTTTTGTTTAAAAATGTTGCTTTTTTTAATGAAACTTGTGATTTTAAAAACATAAAAGAATGCATGAAGCTAAAATAAAATGTTTTTTTTTTTGTTTGTTTAATAACAGAGGATCATTTCTTTCTTTTATAATATTTTTTGTTCAGATATCCTTACAATAAAATTCTGGGAGCCATGAAAGTTTAGTGAAAATAAAAAAAAATGCTGGTGGGGAAAGAGTTAAAACACTGTTTATTTGTGCAAATAAATGTCTACAATACACACCAATATCATTGTAGACGACATCAGGAGTTTCCTTGTACTTCTCATGGATGATTGTGTCCTCCACCAGCACAGTCTGGTCTGTTGGTTCCTTTTGTACTAGATTTAATCCTCCCAATACAACACTGTAATCATGCTTTTTATCACTGTATACACAACAAAAGAAAACAAAACTAAGCCATGGTTCAAATAAAAAACAAAGAAGCATGAAATAATACAGATAAATTACATTTCAGACTATTGCAAGTGTAAAGATTTCTCCATTTCTAGAAGTAAAATTTTATATTGAGAGCTCATACATTTTTTGATTAAGGATGACAGTAAGACAATAATTCATAATGATAACTGTTAATTGAAAGCTGTGAAATATGAACTAAAACAGTTAACAGTTATCATTGTTAGAAAAAGCAAGGATGGGAATGGGACAAAAATTATGTTTCGTTTACGCAATCCTGACAATGAGTCAACTTATGTGTCCAATATGTGATTTGGAGAAAAGCGCACATACAACCGAAAAAGCAAACCAGACAGCAGACATATTACCTTGTTTGAAGTTTTTATTACCTTGTCATTTTGCACACATTCAAAGCAACTTTGTCAGGTGCGCAAAAGGGATTGCTTACAAGATTCAAAGCTGTTCAGACCTAACCATTAGCCTACCCTACAGTATCCTATGTCTGTTAGATACCTTAATAAATCTTGTCACAATTTTTCTGTGGTCATTGGGTGAATTATGTACTTTAATATTGTACTAAAGGCCATACTTACATACAGTGGGCCGCAGTCAGCACCCAACAAGGTTTGATAAGGGTGCCTCCACAGATGTGTCTGTAGCCTTGGACGGATCCTTTAGGTTTAATCTGCACTGATACTTGCCATGGATGGGCTCCAGGAATAGCTTTAAGACCCCCATAAATCCGGTTTAGTTGTTTTTTCGGCTGAGGTTTACCACAGGTAAGAAAACTCCTTGTTACATTAGCATTAGTTGGTCTGACTTGTGGGGGAGGAGTAGGGGTTATTTGGGCTGAACTGGTGCTCTCTGGGGTTATTTGGGCTGAACCGGTGCTCTCTGGGGTTATTTGGGCTGAACTGGTGCTCTCTGGGGTTATGCTGGCATCTGGTAGGTGAAAATTTTGGAAACAGTGCAAAATTTGAGGATTTGTATCGATTCAGAGTGTGATATTGCTATTATAAATCAGTTAAGTAAGCAAGATGTTAATATTGAGAAACTTCCATTTATACACAACTTTATCTATTTTTGCGCTACCACAAAAATAGTTCCAAACAAAGCCACAGCAGAATCAACATTCACAAGTCTCTGGGCAACACGCAGCAGTGGTGTTTTGTTTGTGCGGTCACGCTTATTACCGCTGTTCAGGGAGATTTCATGGCCAATATTTAAATAGGAATCCGTGCAATTGAGAGTTTTGAGTGTAAGGGCGAAAAAGTTCCCCACAAAGATGTTGGTCATGCAAATTTGCCACATTGACCAAATGCTTGGTTTGAAAGTGGCTTCCGACCTGTCACTACTATTGACCATTTTTAAAGGGATAGTTCACCCAAAAATGAAAATCATTTACTCACCCTAAAGTTGTTCCGAAAACACTTTATAATACTGTTCCATCATTAATGAATAACTACACAGGAACAAATGAGTAATACAATATCAACAGTTTAGGAACTACTATTAAAGGGGCTATATGCAACTTTTTCCCCAAAATAAACGTAACAATAGCCTTTTTATTTTACCATTTATGACTCAAACATCTCCTGATGAGCATACTGACACCTTGTCCGCTCACAGTGGGTGCACCTATAAGCCTGTATCCTATTTTTCCTATTTTCTGGCGGGTCGTTTTTTCCCGCGCTGTCTGCGGATGTGACGTCACCACCGCTGCGAGAGCGAGCAGAAAATAAGAGCAGTTCTGTTTTTTGGCCACAGGTGTCAGTCGCGAGTTTAAATTTCAGAAAAACGCATATAGCCCCTTTAACTAACAAGAAACTATTATTAATGAATTAATTTGTAAGTAATGGTGCTCAGTTGAATGTGGTAGTTCGCTATTAGCTAATCAATAACTACTATTTTAAAAACTACTATATACAGGTTCATAATTAACATGAATAATGCATAATGTATAATGAATTCTAAAGGAAAGGTAAGAGTAACCCACTAGTAATGACTCAAGTGTTACTACATCCTTCTAAAGTAATTAATAATTATTTGGATCAGTATTTTAAAGTGAAAAACATCACTACATCCTTTAGCTTTTGAGGTTTTTGTAGGGTTTTGGATAGTAACACTTAAGTAATTACTAGTGGGTTACCATGATCTTCACTTTAGAATACTGATCCAAATAAGTAGTAATTCCTATAGAGGTACAGTGTGTAGTAACACTTGAGTCATTACTATCAAAAACCTTACTAAAACATCAAAAGTTTACAATGATTTCGGTCATTACTAGAGTGTTATCATGCTATTCACTTTAGAATACTGATCCAAATAATCAGTTCCTTGAACTTCCTTCTGAAGGATTTAGTAACACTGGAGTCATTACTAGTGTGTTACCATGATCTTCAATTTTGCATTAATTATACATTATGCATTACTCGCATTTATTATAAACCTGTATAAAGTAGTTCCTTTTAGTCCTCTGTGAGGTATGAAAAAAATAGTAGTTACTGATTAGCTAATAGTGAAATAACGACTTTTGACTGAGCGCTTTTACTTACTAATTCATTATTCAGAGTTTCTTGTTAGTTAATCGTTACCAGAGTGTTAATACTGCATTACTCACTTGTTCCTGTGTAGTTATTCATTAATGACGGAACAGTTTTCTAAAGTGTTACCATTGTTCCAAACCTGTATGAATTTCTTTCTTCTGCTTAACACAAAAATAATATATTTTAAAGAATATGTGTAACCAAACAGGCCCAGGGCCTCATTGCTTTCCATAGTATGGGGGAAAATATACTATGGAGGTCAATGGGGTCCCATCAACTGTTTGTTACCAACATTCTTCAAAATAAAAAATACAAAAATACAAAAAACACTCACTAAAATCTCAATGTTGATCAATAATCACAGAGATGTTGCTAATGTGACAGTGTTTTGAACAAATCGGTTTAATGAATAATTTCGTCCCTGAATGAATAAAAAATCTGAAAATTCCCTTCCAATAATATAGTGGAAACTGAAAAGATACAATGCTGTGCAACTGTATCAGTACTCTTGGAACATCACTCAGCCTATCAAATTCAAAATAACTATTATATTATATTATATTATCATTAAAGATGGCCATTGTTAAAGCTACAGCTCTTGATTCAAACCCTTAGTAGAACAGAACTAATCACTACTGTTTTGTCATCAGTCTAGACATGATACGTGGCCAACGATGAGGAAGTCTTACCTGTCTTAGCTGGTATGGTTGGTTGGAGAGTAGTTGCTTTTGGTGTGAATGCAGCTGTGGTGGGTTGAGCTTTAGTGGTGGTGGTCACAATTTTTTGGGTAGTTGTTGCTATGGAAAAAAGTACAACATATGAGTAATAGCTGAATTTGTGGCAAAACAAAAGTGGAATAAAATCTGATGCAGATTTAGCGATGTCAAGTCATGTAGCTTATCTGCTAGGTCAGAGAGGGTTTCAAGATAAGACTATTGATTTATTCATTCAAGTGACTCTGAAGGCCACAGAGCTGCTGTATGTTAGTGCTGTGCTGAGTTTGAACTCTTGGTGGAAAAACATCAGATTAAAAACCAAACTGTGACTTTATTATCAGTCTTACCAGGTGTGGGACATTTTCTGACGTTACAATGATCCCATCGAAGTCTCTTGTTCTTCTTTACAAAGCACCATGGTTTCTTATCTCCATCAGGGTTTCTATGATACAGAGGGATGTAGGATTTGCATTTGAGAGTTTACAAGTCCATTGCTGATCGAGCCCAGATGTGTACAGTAGGTGTGTTTTTGACATGTGTGCACATGAAGTGGAATCAGCCTAAGACTGATTAGAAATAAAAAGTTGTAATATAAGCAAATAAGCAAATAAACAAAGTTTTAGGATTTAGAAGCAGGAAGAAGGATTTTAGGAAGCACTATTTCTAGGTCACTAGTTTAATATGTAAGTCTTAGGCTTTTGGTCCCCACGTGTTTTTAACCTGCAGAAGTTATGCGGTCCCAGGCCTTCACTTGATGCAAATCCAGTTGAAGGAAAATATCCTCTATCCAGAATGAAATTGGAGTTCCAGTCAAGACATTCGTCCCCTTCTTCAGTCTCTGACACCTTTCCTCTGTATGACTGTCCATCCCCCTCATAGCAGTCATTTGGGTCTGAGGATAGGCACAGCACACTATGATTGTGTGTGATGTTGTTGTCAATGTTACAATAAACCATTAAACAGGAAATTATATCACAGAAAAGACCCTTCTAGGACTTCATAACAATGTGCCAAAGTAAGTCTTGAGATTCATGTGTCACATGGTATAAACCGTAGAAAACTGGCATTCATGATTTAAAAATAAATAAATACTTTTTTCACCTTGAAAAATATGTTTGAAAACTTACATAACTGTGCAAACTCATATTTATTCAAGGTGTCAAATAATGTGTATTTTTAAACTAGATGCACCTTTTAAAATATTTGAAGTAAATAATTTTTTTGTCAATGTATGTTGAAACTAACTCATGAACTTTTGAACATTTTTTGTAAGAAATTGGCACATTTTTAAATGTAAGTTTTTTTGTCATTGTCCAATAAGTTAGATTGATAGGAGTGTGCGTAATGAAAAAAAAACTGTATATACATACACACACTGCACAATAAAAGGCTCATCAAACACCTTTTTTTCAACATTTAATACTTTCTAGTTATTTATGTTTTTGAAGCACCAAAAAAGTTGCCTTTTTAATTAACTTGCATTACATTTTTTAAAATATGTCATATGTCATTAAATCAGAATCTTTAAAGGGTTAGTTCACCCAAAAATGAAAATTTGCCTATGATTTACTCAAGTCAGGTATATATGGCATTCTTCTTTCAGACAAATAAAATCAGAGTTATGTTAAAAACGTCCTGGCTCTTCCAAGCTTTATAATGGCAGTGAATTGTTGCTTCGTTTTTGAAGTCCATAAAAGTGCATCTATCCATCATATAACTGCTCCTAAATAAATAAAAAAAAACTAAATAACAACTTATATAGTGATAACCGATTTCAAAACAATGCTTCATGAAGCTTCGGAGTGTATCGAATCACTGAGTCGATTCAGTGGTTCGGATCGCGTGTCAAACCACAAAACTGCTGAAATAATGTGACTTTGCCGCTCCGTCCGAACCACTGAATCGACTCGCTGATTCGATACACTCCGAAGCTTCTTTTTTTTTTGGCGCACCAAAAATATTATCGTCGCTTAATAATATTAATATTGAACCAC
Organism: Gobio gobio; assembly: GCF_949357685.1. Taxonomy (NCBI): domain Eukaryota; kingdom Metazoa; phylum Chordata; class Actinopteri; order Cypriniformes; family Gobionidae; genus Gobio; species Gobio gobio. The sequence continues at coordinate 34,771,767 of NC_137111.1, read as the reverse complement.
TGTACTCACATGGACTGATTTAAATATGTTTTTACTACATTAATAGATCTTGAGAGTGTAAATTGCTTTGCTCTCTATGGAGGCCTCACTGAGCCTTCGGATTTCAACAAAACTATCTTCATTTGTGTTCTGAAGATGAACGGAGGTCTTACGGGTGTGGAACAGATGAGGGTGAGTAATAAAAGCATCCTCTGATGTCGAGAAATACAGCATCTCTGTAATTATGGCAGAATATATACTCACCGACTTGACAGTATTGTCCACTGAAACCAGCTGGGCAGACGCATTTAAAATCACCCTCGTCTGAAACACATCTGCCATTATTCTGACAAGGGTTTGGTGCACATGGAGCGGCTAGACAAAAAGACATAAAACATAAATCGACAAGTATACAACCCAAATTCCCAAGAAATATGATTTAGTTGTAGTACGTTTTTGTCTGAGCATTCTAGAACCAAATGCGAAATGCTAAAGTCTGTTTGTTGAGTAACTCTGGCTGTAGCATGAGTCCAGTGCCCTGAGTCTTACGTGTTTTGCAGGTTGGTGGTGCAAATGGTGGAATACACTTGCACTTATAGTAGGGAGGAGACGAGGTAAGAAGACACAGTCCTGTCCCACAGGTTCCTGGTTTACAAACCTTTTTCCCTAAAACAAACATCAAATGCCTCTCATAATGTCTTCAAAGGCAACTGTATATATTGGTTATTATGTATATATATTGCAGTATATTATGTTTTATATTGCAGATGGTGGGCAGTAAGCTCATACCTCTTTGGCACCTTCTACCTACAAACTGCTTGGGGCATTTGCATCTGAATTTATCTCTTTTCTCCTCACACACCCCGCCATTCAGGCATGGATTCGGGCTGCATTTTCCTGAATTACCAAAGGGGGAAACATCTATTTGATCATAGTTTAGGAGGTGATTTCAGTTTGGTATAATATTTATAACATCATATTTTGGTTTGTGTGTGATTGGACCATAGTTGTTCATATGTACCGTTCAAAAGTTTGGGCTCGTTTTTTAAAGTCTCTTTTGCTCACCAAGGCAGCATTTATTTGATTTAAAAAATACAGTAAACACAGTAATATTGTGAATTTTTTTTAATTACTTTTCTATTTTAATATATTATAATTAATTCCTGTGATGGCAAAGCTGAATTTTTTAGCAGCCATTACTGCAGTCTTCCGTGTCACATGATCATTCAGAAATCATTCTAATTTGCTGATTTGGTGCTCAAGAAACATTTCTTATTATTGTCAATGTTGGAAACAGCTGTGCTGTTAATATTTTTGTGTAAACCGTGATTCTCTTGTTTTCAGGATTGTTTGATGAATAGAAAGTTCAAAAGAACAGCATTTATTTGAAATAGAAATATTTTGTGACATTATAAATGTCTTTCTCTTTTGATCAAATTAATATGTCCTTGCTGAATAAAAATAATTATTAATATTATATTACTCCCCCCAAAAAAAATATATATTTCTGACTAACTTTTGAACGGTAGTATAAACAATATGAGGAAGAAATCATACCTTTGAGGTCTTGGAGCTCAAAAAGCCAATCATTGGGATCGTCATCATCATCAGTGTCATCTGTGTTGTCAAACTCAGCCTTCAGTTCTGATATCATAAGTTGCAAATAGAACATTTGCAAAGATGTATATGCATATGTATTACATTTCAACCCAAAAGCTGACTACTTACCCTCCAATCTTCCTTTGACTCTCTTACCAGGATGTTTACCAGACTTCCCATGTTTATCATTGTGCCCGTGTCTATCACGTTCACCGTGTCTATCACGTTCAGCATGCTTATCATGCTCATCATGTTTATGTTTCTTCAACTAATGAGAGGTGAGAAACTTGCTCAGAAAATGCATTCTTTTATCAAGATCAGCTAAATGTGATTCATATTTGATATTCAAATATTACAGAATATGAATAAAATGTGGTTACTGTATAGGCAAAGGTTTGATTTTAACCATCATTTGATACAAAACAAAACATAATATAGCAACCCTTAATTTTTATTCAGATGAAGAAGCTGTCATATACCACAATGTATTTTAGCTTGTTAACTTTCAGTGTTCTGGTAGCGGAATCTTTCACTTGCCATATAAGGTATTATTCAAGTGATTTAAAATTTTAGCAATCTCGATTTTTGTGATATCAGCTTCAAAAATGGAAACAAAACTTGGTTAGACATAAGGCTTTGATTTCCCAGCAATTTTAGAGTCAGAAATTATTCTGTAAAATATATATTTTGTATAAAATAAAAAATGATTAGTTCAGTACATTTGCTTTACAGTACACCTCCATAGATCTGTATTTCAAAGCATTCATGAATTTAAGTTCAGATCTATGCTCAAAAAGAGGGTGACCGTTAACAGGTTAAAATTTAACACAAGTCTGATGTTGACAGTATAGTGATCGTATTGTAAGGTAATTAATCTATGATATATCAGTATTTAATTGTTCATACACACCTGTGCAGGGACAATGACAGCACAGAAAAACAGGAGAAGCAGCCACAGCTTGAGATTCATGCTGGCCGTTGGTCTCTGAGGGAGTGACACACTGCAGACCTACTCTGAATCTTACAGTGTAGGTCAGTGTCCTGTGAGTGTGTGTGTGTGGGTGTGTGCGTGTATGTGTGTGTGTATGTTGAGGGGTTAACAGGTATGTGCATCTGTGGGTCTGTGCAATGGACAAAAATCAAACCACTCATTTATGTATTTCAAAAGTATTATCTTCAGTTTACCTATACTTGAGTGCAGCTAGCATTACATGACTCACTAGTATCTATACTTCTTTAATATTTCGAAATATGTGAAAATACAGTAATTCTTTATCATTCAAGAAGCAGTGAATGTATCGTCAAATAGTCCAGCAGAGAATGTTTCTGGATTAATGGATAGACCGGCAGTTCACAGATCATATTGACAAAGCAGGATACTGTTTGTTTCATTGGAGACTTTGTCCGAAGAGTGGATTGTGAGAGGTCATGCTTGCAGAAGAGGAAAGATATCAGGATAAATACAAAGGTACAAGGCAAAAAGTAAAGACTACTATAAATATATAAAAGGCTCTACAAGCAATTAAATTTTTTTATGGCTTTTAGTCCACATCTGTTTGAGCTTTGAGGCCATTAAGTGACAGTGTACTCCCAAAAGTTGAAAGGTAAAAGAAATTTAAAAAAAACTATAGTGAACTCAGGGTGACTGGGACACATTTTGCCATTGAGATGACTTGGAAAAAGTGTCCCAATCAATCTGAATTCACCCACTAATTCCATATAAGGATATATTATTTTGTTTCGGAATACAAACACATAAAAAGCGGTATTTTGCACAGATAATGCCAAAGTATCATGTCCACAAAAGATGTGTGGAATGCGTTTATTGAGACACAAACAAACATAAATGCTAATAATAAACAACATATTACTAGTGTTTCACTACGGCTGATGCGCTAAGAATCCATGTTGGATCTAAAGCAGGGGTTGTTGCTCTTTCCTGGAGTTTCCCAGTCGCAAATTCTACAAATTCTTCTTTAAGTTAAAAGTTCCATACGGGGCCTAGGAATTTCCCACGTCCGATAACAAATGGTAAGGCACCATTACTAAAGCAGGACTCTGGCCTTCTGACTAAAAGCAAGTAAAAAAAAATATTCTGTTCTACTTAAAACCTAGAATTGCTAGGTTCTACTTCATTAAGAGTTATTTTACATGTAGACAACATCGTTATGTTAAAAAGTAACAAATTCTCAAAGTGCCAAATGTCAAAATATTCTGTCACATGACTCTTTTTATTTTTATTTTATTCCAGTCCTGTGTGTTAAAAGTAGTTTAGTGCCTCTACAGCACCTTCGGTATCTGACCACAAGAGGGCTCTAGAATATCTCTTTTCCCATTGATGCATGGGAACGCACTGAATATACGTCGCATAAACATAACAGTAAACAAACGTCACCACTGAACTACAGCTTTTTAAAATATAATTTCCATAATAACAACAAACTAAGAAGATGATTTAGCGACTGTAACATTACAGCTAAAATTCTAAATTAATATTGAGATTTTTTTTAATGGTAGCCAAAGTAGAATATACACTTTAATCACAGTAACATATTTTCTCCGTGGAAACAAGTGTAGTTCTAAATAAATGATAGCCTACTGCATCCATGTATATTTTTAATCTACTACCATTTGTAATGTATTGCAACACTAGACACATAAACAAACACTGCCTTTTCTTCAGTGTTGATTTCAGAGCAATCTCCAGCTGCCTCTAATTTGTGCATCAGTCACATGATAAAGGCTATGATGAAATAGTGCAAGCTAACCCTCTCTCTCTGTATCATAGTTTCTGTCATTGTGCAATGGATGATTGTGTAGGTCAGGTGACAGTGATGTATGTGTGTTAAATCTGGATTATCATTTTCCAAATGTAGGTTTAATTATAATAAAAAATATTATTTAATAAGTACATTGTTTTCACAATGTTACACATTCTGTAGCTGTGCTGCTGTCAGGACAGATGGTTGACTCTATTGCGTAATCTTTTTCTGCGATAAATCGTTTGCAGAATGTGATATCACATGTTGATCCTCCTCGTCAGTGTTCCACAACCACTTTCATTGCAGGTGCTTAGGCTAAAGTATTCACTATGACCTACTTCAAGTTATCCACGAGGGGAAATCTAAAACACAGCAAAATACACCAAAACTGTCTCATGGGCCTTGTACTTTAAAATTAGACACATTACTTATAAGAGACTGACAAGCCATTTCAGTTTCTTTTTTATTAACTTCAATATATTGTATAACAATATGTACTTACTGATGCCTGGATTTTCTTTCATTTATCAATGTGTTTTTACACATGCTCGTGATTTGCTTCAACATTTAAATCAGCATGAACATTTGCTGAATGTCATCAAATCTGGCGAATTTTTAAATGGCAATTCCTATTATAGCAGCCCATAAAATCCCAGAAAGTTTTGCGCCCCTTGCCCTAATCAACCTCGATTCAACCTATAAATACAAAGGATACCACGATTTTCTGTTTTCCTTGGTTTCTATCAACAGAGCCAATCTAATTTTCCTGAGAGAGAAAGAGCAGTTCTCCTGAGTGAGATAATTGTATTTCTCTCCCGCTGTGAGTTTGCAGTGTATGGCTGTGTATGGCCTTCTGAGAATGTTGTTGACGTCTTACCCAGATGATACATCTTTATTTGTAATGATCACTGCAAATGATTCCCCGCAAAAGCACAGTGCATTTAGACACATTTCAGTTTCACCAGAGTAAAGGAATGGAAATAATTTTTTATAATCTTGTTTGTTGTAAAAAAGATGAACACCAGCAATACACTTTTAAATATTGTCATCATTTATTCAGACTTTGTAGACCTAGTTTATTTTGTGAATACATTTATGTCAACCAAAGAAAATCATGGGATTGTGCTGAGTTATACATTTATATGATTTGATTATCCATCAAGAGGAGTTGATGACATTACTGCCCTGCATAGGATGTCCTGAATCTTGTTTTAGAGCAACAGACTATACACCGATCGATCCGTCATAATATTATGACCTAATATTCTTAATATTGTGTTGGTCCCGCTTTTGCTGCCAAAACAGCCCTGACCCATCAAGGCATGGACTCCACTAGACCCCTGAAGGTGTGCTGTGGTATCTGGCACCAAGATGTTAACAGCAGATCCTTTAAGTTGCGAGGTGGGGCCTCCATGGATCGGACTTGTTTTTTCAGCACATCCCACAGATGCTCGATTGGATTGAGATCTGGGGAATTTGGAGGCCAAGTCAACATCTCAAACTCGTTGTTGTGCTCCACAAACCATTCCTGAACCATTTTTGCTTTGTGGCAGGGGCGCATTATCCTGCTGAAAGAGGCCACAGGCACCAGGGAATGCCGTTTCCATGAAAGGGTGTACATGGTCTGCAGCAATGCTTACGTAAGTGGTACGTGTCAAAGTAACATCCACATGGATGGCAGGACACAAGGTTTCCCAGCAGAACATTGCCCAAAGCATCACACTGCCTCCGCCAGCTTGCCTTCTTCCCATAGTGCATCCTGGTGCCATATGTTCCCCAGGTAAGCAACGCTGCATCACCCGGCCATCCACATGACATAAAAGACAATGTGATTCATAAGACCAGGCCACCTTCTTCCATTGCTCCATGGTCCAATTCTGATGCTCACGTGCCCACTGTTGGCGCTTTTGGTGGTGGACAGTGGTCAGCATGGGCACCCTGACTGGTCTGTGGCTATGCAGCCCCATACACAACAAACAGTGATACATTGTGTATTCTGACACCTTTATATCAGAACCAGCATTAACTTCTTGTGCAATTTCAGCTACAGTAGCTAATTCACATAATCATTTCATAGGAGACACTGATCCTCATCATCAAACTCATGCTTATTTATCGCATGAGGTAACTTAAGAAGTTTTTAGCTCAAATAAGTGAACAATAGACTATTTTGCAGATGAACAATCACACACCCTAAAATAATCATATTTCTGGACCTGCCTTCAGAATATCTAAGTTTCTAGGGAAATGTTGATGTCCGTTTCACAGATAAACATTCCAGCTATTGACAGTAGTATCAATGGTCGTAGAAGCAATCGTAGGCTAAGTTGCTGTAGTCTTTTCTTCCTTTATTGTGACGTATATCCAAGTGAAAGGGCTTCTCGAAGAAGAAAAAATGTATGGTGGGACTTTACTTTTTCCATTAAGAATCGATTGGATTGTTGTGGTTTTCTATTGTTGTGATCTCATGAGTGACAGATTGTCCCGCCCTTGCGCCATACAGTACTACAATATACCATAAAAAATAAGAATGGTCAGTTTTGATAGCATGGTGACTTTAAAGCTAAATAGAAATATTTAAAGAAACAAAAACTATTAAAAAATAATAAAAGTACATAACTAAATGATTAAAGCAGCACTAGGTAACTTTTGCTCTCGGGCTCCCCCTACAGTTGGGAAACAGTATTGTCCTCTACTACTGTCGTAAACTGTCATTCTACATCAGCGGATGCATCGCACGTGCATTTGTTGACATGACAACTATGATAGCCCTGAACACTGCCGGAGTTCACATGCAGGTGTTCTGCTTGCGTCGCGTGTGAAATGTCTTCATCTCAGGTACAGTGGCATATGTTTCAGCATGTCATATGAATATAATTTCATGGGTTTTATTTTTTTCAAACGCCAAATGATCGCGATGCTCATGTTTACAAGCCAGCGTCATTATAGTAGCCTAGTCTATTGGTTCCCATTTTACAGAATCTATATGATACTTCAATTCAATGTTTGAGTGGTAGGTAATAACCATATATCGTCAATATTATAATATCAAGCTACCCTAGATGAATCTGCAAATTTGAAAAATCGATTTGCATTATAGCTTGAGGAAAGACAAATAAACCAATATCACAGACATGTTAGGTATCCTAAAATATGATTTTGTATGTATTACGTATTTACTTGCAAGAATGTAGCCCCTCCTCCTTCAGCTCACGCCAACGAGCAAACGCTGGCCCAATGTTGATCCTCGTCCTGCCTTTAATCCGATCACTTTCTCGTTTCCTCTTTTTGCTTTCCTCCGACAAACCCTTTGCTTTCTTATTTTTCTGTGCTGCTTCGGCCATGACTATAACATTTGGCAAACAATTATAGTTTTTCTCGCACGTCCGAATTTAAGGAAGTGGGGGTGGGGGTGGAAGTGACGTATATGCTGTAAAGCAGTCGAATTTTGTAGTTCTTTTTTTTCTCGGGTTACTACCCGAAACCCGAAGTTTAAAAGTACGATTAAAAACGATACAGACCCCGTCAGGCTATGGCAGACGTGTCATTCAACCTATTGTAAGTCGATGTATCATCACAAGAGTTTTGAAAATATATTATGAAGGTTGAAAAGTTACCTAGTGCTGCTTTAAAACGTATAAGTAAAATAAGTAATATAATAGCTAGCTAGCAAGAGAAGAGAACAAGAGAAAACAACGTTTGTTATGTTGAGATCATGAGAAAACATTTTTTTGTATTCCACAGAAGAAAGAATGCATGTTTGGAACCACATGGGGCGAGTAACGTTAGCTAAATGATAACAGAGTTGTCATTTTTGGGTGGAGTATTCCTTTAAATTGTGACCTTGACAAAAAAAATGCATGGCCTTGGTACCTCCCTTAAATATATCTGTAATGCTCAGACCACAACTTTTATGACCCGCCGCGAGACTGTTTTGCACAATTGAATAGTGCTCTATTACTTTAAATGTAAGATGACAAGGAGTTTCCCATCCTACTATGATAAAGGATGGCTCATGAATATTGATTGCGTCACGTGACCGATTGGACGCGCCAGGAAGGTTACCAAGCAACGTCAGCGTAATCTAATTAATATTCATAAGCCAAACCTTTTCCGTAGTAAGATTCGTCACTTCGCTCTGAGCTCAGCACATTGTTTTGGATAGGAGTTGAGCTGTCATTCCCCTCCGAGTGCATCTCTGACAAAAACAAAGGCGAAACGACATCACGACTTATTGTTTGGAAACGCTTGCTCAAATCATGCAGTTATTTTCGCGATTATGTTGGCACAGTTTACGAACATAACTGCACATCTGTATCTCAGATGTAGCTATTTCAGGTACGATATAAATTAACTGTTGTATGGTTTTGGGCTTTTTTTGGAATAACGCGCTGAGGTGGATGTTCAACGTCGAGAACAGACAGGAGAAAGTTACGTTACATATTGCTTAATACATTCCTGCATGGTGGCAATGACAACAAACTACATTGCAACAAAACCACGAGGAGTATTTCTCTGCTCTGAAGAGATTTCAGAATTAAAAACCTAAAGTCTAATGCAGACTGTAACCTCGTCTCTATGTTTAGATCAGAGGAGTACTGAGGATGGATTTTGGCAGAAGAAGAATGTCTCCACGCTTCTCCACGAGGTGTTTCATATTTAGGACTGAGGAGCCTTTTCACCTTTTCACGTGTATGATGTTTTACCTGTTAATAATATGCACTGAAGGATCCTATTCCAGGACCTGTGAGAAAAACTGCATCTTTGGAAGATGTATTAATGGAACTTGCGTCTGTGACCAGGGATGGGCTGGTGATCAATGTCAACATTGCCAAGGGAGATTCAAGTGAGTAACGCTTTTTCCTCCGGGTAACAGGTTCATTGTTTGCAAACAACGTTTACATGTGGCGTTACCAGCACATTATGGTGGATTACAAGAGTGTGCCATTGGAAAAGCTTTTCCTTTCTTTGTTAAATGTTTGCCTTACTGTTTTCAAAAGCGCAAAGGCCAAAAATATGCGTTTTCTTTTTTTATCCTTTCTGCAAATATGCTGTATGTTCAGACAAGTTTCACACACGCATTAAAAATAGAAAACAACATTGCTTATTACATAATACGACCTTAAAATACTTTTTTTTGTCGTCAGCGGTCCCATAAAGAGCTTTTAACGTTCATAGAGCCTTTGCATGCATTCTTTAGGTTATTAAACTATGAAAAATAAAATGTTTCTTTTAGGAACTGTTTGTGAAAGGTTCTTTGGGGAACCAAAATGGTTCTATATAACACTGCTGTGAAAACCCCCATTTGGAACCTTTATTTTTAAGAATGTACCATAATAGTCAGATACTGAGTATGGATTCATGAAAGGTTACAAATAGCGTAAAGTGTAGTCATGTCAGAAGACAACATGGAGATCTCTTCATCATGTCATAACTCACAAAAATGACACATTTGTGTCTATAAAAATCTTCAAACGCAACATAAAGAGATATAAGTATTGAGATTGTGGATTCTAATGAGCTCTAACTTGAAGTTTGGAGAGCAAATTGAGACCGTGGCTTTGTGCAAGTTTCCTGTCTCTCAGATATCGCTCCTAATAAAGACCAATCTCATTAGAAGAGGTCTCAGTAAAATCAGAAACTGCTCAGATTTGCTCAGAAAATCTGCAGTAAAATAACATTTCTTATCAAATTTTGAGTGTGGGATTCATGAAAGGTTACAAATGACATAAAGTGTAGGCATGTCAGAAGACAACATGGAGATCTCTTCATCATGTCATAACATGACACATTTGTATCTATAAAAATCATCCAACGCAACATAACAGATGGTATACGTATGGAGGTTGTGGATTCTAATGAGCTGAAGTTTCCTTATGGTTTACATGCAGAGATGGATGTGGGAGAACTCTTTTGACTGAACCATATAAATCAGTAAAGAAAACTCATTTTATTTCTGTGACATCAAATTGAGACCGTGGCTTTGAGCAAGTTTCCTGTCTCTCAGAAATCGCTCCTAATAAAGACCAATCTCATTAGAAGAGGTCTCAGTAAAATCAAAAACTGCTCAGATTTGCTCAGAAAATCTGCAGTAAAGTAACAATTCTTATCAAATTTTGAGTGTGGGATTCATGAAAGGTTACAAATGGCGTACAGTGTAGTCATGTCAGAAGAATACATGGAGATCTCTTCATCATGTCATAACTCACAAAAATGACACATTTGTGTCTATTAGTATAAAAATCATCAAACGCAACATAACAGATGGTATATGTATTGAGATTGTGGATTCTAATGAGCTCCAACTTGAAGTTTCCTTATGGTTTACATGCAGAAATGGATGTGGGAGAACTCTTTTGACTGAACCATAGTAAAGATAAATCACTAAAGAAATCTCCTTTTATTTCTAAGACACCAATGGAGAGCAAATTAAGGCCGTGGCTTTGTGCAAGTCTCCTGCCTCTCAGATATCGCTCCTAAGAAAGACCAATCTCATTAGAAGAGGTCTCAGTAAAATCAGAAACTGCTCAGATTTGCTCAGAAAATCTGCTGTAAAATAACATTTCTTATCACATTTTGCCAAAACCAGATTGCCTGGCCAATTCACATAAATTTTATAGCACTAAACTCGTCCACAGTTTGTGTTTATTTTAGTTCTCCCAAGGAATTTTAGTCAAATTTGATATTTAAATAAAATATAAATGGGAACTCGATAAAATCTCCTGAGCTATGAATGAGCATCTCTGAGAATTGTATTTTCAGTGGTTTAAACCTAATGCACATTCAGTGGTTAAGTAGTTGAATTTAGAGGTATAATTACATTGGTGCTTGAAAATGGTTTCCTCCTTGAGTTCAAATACATTGTGCTCTAGTAAGGGATAATGATGTGGTGTATTTAGAGTGTTTGAAATGGGCCTGTGACTCTGCTCTCTTTGAAGAATCAGCCATACTGATTATATTCAATCGTGTGGAAGTGACATATTATCTTTTGTAAACGTAAAGTGGTACTTCTGGCTGTAGAGGAAGTGTGAAAATAGGTACAGACTCCTATGTGGTGTTTTCAGCAGCACTTTCATAAACATTTTGTTGCTATAATGCTGTACTTTAAATCTAAAAGAGTTCCTTGAACATTATGTGGCAGTGTCAGTCATCAGAGTGCCTTCTGTGGAGGTGAGGAGCATCTAAAAGAGCTTAACTGAAGGATCTGACCTTTTATTTCCTTTACCTTTGACAATCTCTGCAGATGTTTATTTCATTTAAAAAAACACCTTGTAATCTGACAGAGAAGTGCTTGTCAGTCATAGATTTAAGGAAAAGTTCACCAAAAATGTACGTACTCTCATATTGTTTCAAACCCATATAAACTATTTTTTTTCTGTGGAACACAAAAGGAGAAAATCTGAAGCATTGTACTAAAGAACAATTGCATATTTTTTATGCCAGGCAGTTACTATGAGTGGGGATGCTTTCATGCTTCAAAAAAGGCACAAAGCCCCATAAAAATGACTTATGTGCAATATTTTTATAGTTCTTATAGAGACCAAAATTTAACTTGTCTTTCAATTAAAGCTTTACCAATGCGTGTCATTGTGCATGGTTATAGGCCTTACAGACAGACATACAGACAGATAGATAGACAGTTAAATAGTAGATAGAGAAGGAAAAAAGTAAATAATGTGTTAATCTGAAACCAGTGTATTGCGAGGAAGTTTGCAATACCTAACTACTTAATTGTGAATGACAGATAGACAGATACATCGCACACGTGTTTACATCACACAGACAGAGAAGGAAAGAATGCATTATTCTGCATCCAGTGTATTGTGAGGTAGTTTGTGATACCTAAACAACTTAATTTTGATAGATAGATAGATAGATAGATAGATAGATAGATAGATAGATAGATAGATAGATAGATAGATAGATAGATAGATAGATAGATAGATAGATAGATAGATAGATAGATAGACACATTCATAGATAGATACATAGATAACTACATATAGAGAGATAGTGTTTAAGAAGTATATGCAGTGATTTGCTTTAGGAGGAAAAATGAACAAGCTGTTCTCCAGTTATAATTTATTTGCTCCATCCTGGAACATACTTGGTTGTCCTGAGGGAGTCAAAAATAGCTTCATAAAGATATTTCATAAATATTCTCCTGCTAAAGGACTTTTCTGTGGGCACTATATGCCATGGGGGAAATCATGTAATGCCTTACTTCAGGCCCCATCTTAGAAGAAAAGAATAGGGAGAAAAAGATGTGAAATGTGAGTCTTGGACATTCAGGGGTCACAGTGGATGGGAGAAATTTGTCATACATGCATTTCCTCTCATTTAGACTACTAATATTGTTATGATGGAAAATTTGTGTCAGTAATAGTGAGAACACAGCAGTAACCTGAATGCACAATGATAATCATGCTTCATATTTTCTTTGCTTGTTAAAGGCACAATATGTAAGAGTTTTGGATGAAAATATCCAAAAACCACTAGAACAATATTATATATTTTGTTGACTTGTGTACTTACATGATTACAAATGTTTCCAAGAATGTTTAAATCCATAGAAATATGACATCATACCCGCATTACCCAAGGGAACAACAGTTTGGAGACATTTATAGACAGAAAATTAATTATTTTACAGTAATACAGCATTTTCTCCATCATACAATATATTTTAAAATTAATTGCATGCCATTTAGCAACACAAGCCATCCAGCATTTATTAATATGATATTCTAATATCGATCTAGCTTACTGCAGTGTGCAAAAAGTGTCTCATAGCAGCTGCGGAGCAAATGCACAGAGTAACGTTATAACATAATTTTCAACACACTCAAATGTATCTAATATGAAAAAATAGCGCTACCTCACATACGCTTGACCAGAAGAATCAAAAGCGGCCACTGTGGCATAATAAAAGTTCTGCTGCTGTCGAGCCGTCACGCTCGTCTCTCATTAGCAATCGCTTCAGCAACATGGTTCAGCTCCCACAACATTCGCCCCTGCTCTGCTTCATACTACAGTAACGTTATAATCTCATTCATGAACATGATTTCTGCCCGCGTCCCGTCCCGTCCCAATTCTTTTCCACCAGCTGTGAGGTGACTACAACTCCCAAGATTCCGTACTCAATCTCTACGTCATCAAGCTTTTGAATACGCGACCTCTTTTAATAATTTACCTTTTTCAAACATAATGAAAATGCCGCATAAATGCAATAAATACATAGTCTAGCAATACATTTGTTGTTGGATCAGATACTAAATTAACTGAATAAAGCAAATAGATGTAAAACCATAACAATAGGAAAGTCAGTTTCGAACCCTGGCCTATAGAGTAATTTTGATTAGTATAAAAAAATATTTTTTAAAACAATTATTTTCTACTTCAAGAATACTTTCTGCTTCATTTTATCAATCCAAAATATAAAACAGTGTATTTTTTTAAGCATCTGTATAGGCTAATTCAATTCACATTTATTTGTATTGCGCTTTTCACAATGCATATCGTTTCAAAGCAGCTTTACAGAAAATGTTTGTCTCTACATTACAATTTAAAGAGTAATTTTATCAGAGGTGACTGTGTCCAAGTAATGTCCATATGTCCAGAAATTTACAGTTCTATAATAATACAAATTATACAGTTAGCTAACATCACATATTCATTTAGGCAGAAACATTGATCTCATTGAAGCAATTATTACAAGTTGTGATCATAATAATTACAATATAGAACATTTGGCAGTTGTGTATGTTGATGGAATCCAAATGGAAAATAGTTTACGTAGCTGTGGTTCATAACATTTCAAGCAAAAGATAATCACGTGCGTTTCATCTGACATAACTGGAGTGCAAGGCTATGATATGTATTATGTGAATGCTTGGCTAAAGAGATATGTCTTCACTCTTTAATCTAGATTTAAACTGGGAGAGTGTGTCTGAGTGAACATTATCAGGAAGGCTATTCCAGAGTTTTAGGAGCCAAATGTGAAAACACTCTCCCACCTTTAGTGGACTTGGATATTTGACCAAAAGTCCGGAGTTTTGTTACCTCAAAGAGCGTGATGGATTGTAGGGCAATAGAAGATCAATTACATACACAGGAGCTGAACCATTTAGGCCCTTAAAGGTTAGTAGCAATAGTTTGTAATCGATATAGAACTTAATTGGTAACCATGTGTAGGGAGATGATCAAATTGGTGATAAATGATCATATTTTCTTGCCCTGATAAGAACTTTGCAGCTGTATTTTGGTCTAACTGTAGCTTGTTCATTGAGGGACAGGACAACCACCTAGTAATGCATTACAGTTATCCAGTCTAGAGGTCATAAATGCATGAACTAGCTTTTCTACATCAGAAACAGATAACATGTTCCGTAGCTTAGCAATGTTTCTGAGGTGGAAGAAAGCTGTTTTTGTAACATGAAATATGATTCCCAAAAGCCAAGTTGTTATCTAATGTAACACCCAAGTATTTAGCTGTAGAGAATGAAGTAACAAGTTCCTCTAAATGAAAATTGTATTCTAAGAGATTCTGTGTACAGGTTTTTGGTCCAACAAGTAATAGCTCAGTTTTATCCAAATTTAATAGAAGAAAATTACTGGTCATCCAATATTTTATATTTTTAACACACTCTTGTCAACTTGGATAATTTAGACATTTTCTAGTCATGATGAAATGTATAACATATCATCGGCAAACATTCCATGTTTTCTAATAATATTACTAAGGAGTATCATGTATATTAAAAAACAGAGGGCCTAGAACAGACCCTTGCAGTACTCCATAATTTACTGACGTTAACTCGGATAATTCCCTGTTTAAATAAACAAAATGGTAATGGTCTGATGAGGGACAATCTAAACCACCTTAATGCCTGTCCCTGAATACCAGTGTAATTTTGTAGTCAAGCTACAAGTATGTCATGGTTTATAGTGTTGAATGCAGCACTAAGATCAAGTAGTATTGAGATGCAGCCTTGGTCAGAAGCTAGAGGTAAGTCATTTGTAGGTTAGGAAGCGTAGTTTATGTGCTATGATGGGGCCTGAATCAGGGCTGAAATTTTTCATATATAATTTTGCATCATGCATTTTTTTGCAGGAAGGACCACTATTGAGTGGACGCAACTAAATGGAAGATTTGAAATGGATCTGTAATTTGCCAATTCATTTGGATCTAGTTGTGGTTTCTTAACTGCCAGCTTGAACAGTCTTGGGAAATGACTCAGAGATAGAGACAAGTTAATAATATTGACAAGGAGCCGTTCTGCTAGAGGCAACAATTCTTTCGGTAATTTAGTGGGTATTGGATCTAGTAAGCATGTTGTTGGTTTATATGTAATAATACGTTTATTTAGCTCTTTCTATTGCTGCAAAGCACTGTAATTGTTCTTGAGGGGCAATAATTGAGGCTGAATCATAAAACGCTCTCAAAGGTTGTACACTTACAATTGTATTTTTGATGCTTTTGCTTTTCTCAATGAAGTCATTACTAAACTGGTGGAATATTCAGTTCAGGCTGTTATTTGTGAGGCTGTCTTTAGTGGTTGGGATAATTGGGTGCGATTATGGCAAATAGTAGCAGTACACAGTATTCACGTTACAAGGTAGTCAGTAGAATATCTATATCAGTAAGATCGGTTCCATGCGATATAATTAAATCTAGTGTATGATTATTAAAACCATAAGTGAGTCTGATGATGATGTTTTGCTTGATCCCGAAAGAGTTTAGTAAGTCTGTAAACTCAACTCCTAACGCATCATTTGTATTATCTACGTGAATATCAAAATCTCTGGCAAACAGCGCTTAAATGTCCTAAATTAAGGCCTAATCCTGGCTTAATCTAAGCCATGTAAGTGAAACCTGGGCCATGTAATGTTAGAATAATGTATTAAAACAATATACAATGAACATGTCTGTTTTTGTGTTGTGCTTGATGTTTGTCAAGTCATTAGTCACGTGTGTTTACATAAAGAGTCATGTCAGTTATGTTGTATCTCTTTCAAGCAAGTCTTTATTGTAATTCACAGCCCTGTGGGGTGGCCTCGGATGTACTTTTAGAGGTTTGTGTGGATGGATACATTTTAGTTTAGTTTAGTTCAACTTTATTGTCTGTTCAGTTTCCTGGACAGAAATTCATCTTTGACACTGGCAATACTATACTTCCACACTTTTACATAGTAAAATCACATGCAACACATTAGTCCCGTCTCCCTATAAAAAACAAACAAACACATAGACCAAGTAAATAACCTACCATTACTATATATATATATATATGCATGCATTATCTCATATATAGGTCTATAACTAACAATTATTATATTATGAGAGGATGGAGATGTTAGTTGGAGCACTGCAATGTCACTCCCAGACCTTTCATGTGAAACTGTCCTTTGACTGTGTCCTTCTGCTGATCTCTCAGAGTGTGTGTTGTTTATGTGACCATCTGTCCATTAGAGGATAAACTAATCCATCTGAAATGGAAAAAAGCCTGAAATGGACATCCTCCAGCTGCCCCACCTTAAACTTTATCCCATCCACACATTATAAGAGTTTTTGGCAGTGTGTGGTTTGCCTGGGCCCTCATTTTTGTTTGCGTATGTGTGGTCAGCTTTATTTTACATTACATTTATGTATATATTGAATGAAATAATATAAAATGTAGTGATAGACTAATTGTACAGATTTTTGGAGATAAAATTATTATTATTTTTGTCAAATATTTTTAAATAAAATCTGATAAAATTGTATATGTTCTGCTTTGAAATATTTTTGAGCGAATTTTGAGTAAATATAATGTGAATTGTTAGCCTAGAAATCTAGACGCAACCTAGCGCAGCAAATCTAATTTGCAGCCAGGGTAGTCTAGCAACTCTCCGTTGGCATCCGATCTGGAGAAACTAAACTCTGGTCAGGTCAATCACATCGTGTATAAAGTCGGTGGGCTCACTGGGCGGGCTTAATAAAATGACGGCAGAGTTGACGTGGTTCCAAGTACTACTTGTAAACAAAGAAGCTGGCGAACAGCCAGCGGCCTTTCGAATCGGCTTTGGCCGTGACTCTGGAAGACTTGGAGTTAAGCTTTTCTTTGAGAAAAGAACAAAGAACGGCACTGAAGTCATTCTAAAGAAAGGAAGATGTGTTCGGAGTTTTGCCGACTGGATACGGTGAAAGTTTAATCTATCAACTAGCTCTGCTTCACCTTCTTCGTTTCTCTGGTTGGTTGGAGCGCTATCCTATTGCGTGCAGAGGGAATTTGAAAGACAACCGTATATCCCACCCCTCGGATTGAGCCCTGCCAATGGTGAGTTCCCAGACCCAACATCTTGATGTGGGTCTGGCTTGTCTGGCTAGTGAATTGTGTGTTTGGTTTCAATAAATTGTATTTATATATAATAAATAATAGGATAATAATTATGTATACAAGCAGATTCTAATAGCTAGTATGGCAGTGCTTAATACGGTTGCGTCCAGTATTTTGCTTTTTACGAGCATGACAACCTGACCTCCATTTTTAGGACTCACAACCGCATTATCAACCAATCCGCGCTGAATGAAGTGATCAGAACCCCACTGGGCAACTAGTTGTCTGCCACGTCATAATGTGAGATCCACACTGAACTGTATAATCATGACAGGTTTAGTTTACTCACAGAGATGGAGAAATGGCTCCCAAACAGGAATGCTGCCATCATGGACATTTGTATTACTGATAAATGGCTTTTCATTCTTGGCACTTATTGTGTTTTTTTTCTTTTCTTTTCATGAGATAATGTGTGAATAAAACATTGAAATATATATAATATAATAGCAGAGGTTACAATTATTATTTATTGGTAAGTTAACTAAAGGATTAATTGACTGATTAGAAAATAATTAATTCATCCTAAAAACAATCGATAGATTACCAAATAATTGTAAAAATATTTGATTGATAAATCGATCATCAAAATAATTGTTAGTTACAGCCCTATATTATTATTTATTAATAATATTTATTATTTTTAGGTGCCATTTTTTATTACTTTTTAAATACATATTTTTAGCTGTTATTTTAATTAAATTTTTTTAGTACTTCAACTATTTATCTAATATTTATATTTGACCTTTTTTTTAGATAAAAACTATTTGGGTAGATCTACAGAAAAAAATATTTATTAATTTACATTTTGTGTAAATGGTAAGAGCAGAACCACAAATTTCATTAAGTTTCTTGCTTCGAACAGCCTCTGAAAAACCTTTATTGAGTAACAATTGCTAAGTCTAGAGTAGTATGTCACATACTGTTTTGACTGCAAACTGGCTAAAGACGGTTCCTGTGTCTGTTCTGCTGTCTTGGTTTGTATCGCCATATGTCAATCACTGTTGATTCTTTGATATCTCAGTTTGTCTCACTATTCCATATAGACAGTTTATGTTTCTGTTTTGTATCTATCAGCTGTCTGTGCACTGTCTTTCTTTGATTGAGTATGGTGCACACTTGTACTTTTTTGCATTTGAATGTGTATAGAGTCAGGTTTGTGCAGTTGTAGTTCTGTGTGTAAGCACATTAGATAAGACGCGCCATTTGAAAGACATGCTTGTGCACCATTCAGAATTGAATTGAGAATTCCAGTTCAGTAAATTCATCTTGCAGTTATTTTTAGAGATCGAAATTGATTTTTTTATACAGTATCTAATACTGATACCGATTATTTGTGTTTATCGATGTCTGATAACTGATAAGCAGGACCGATATTTAATGTTTTACTTCTGCTTTTGTTAAACCTTAATAGGAATTTTTTTTAATTATTGAAGAAGAAAAAAAAATCTTAAACCTCTCGAATCTTCTATGTGTGTGTGAATTTTGCTTCCAGAATTTTGTAAGAATCTGTAAGGTTTTGTGTGTTATGCTGCGCTACGAGATCGGATGATCTCTGTACCTGAGCCATGCTGTTTCAACAGTCCAGCAATCAATACTCATTTACTGGTCAAGTAACCTCAATTTGGCCAGGAATGGCTACATTTTTACCAATTCAGTAAGACAGTAATGATTGTCAGTGTTAAATAAGGGTTGATTTCAGTCAATTAAAAGTCTGTTCTGTTTTCAGGCTGCTTCACCAACATCTATGGCATGATGTTGATTTCACTGCCAATAGGTTCAGAAACCAGACATCGGCAGAGTATGGGGCCCTTTTATAGACATTCTCTTTCTATTTAGAAACCCACATGACTACCTTTGTTGCGTCACATTACATTACAGCAATGTAAAACAGTCTGCCAGAAAGGGACTTATATTCCATTCTCATGTTTAAATAATACCTCTTAATCCTCCATCCCATTCCGGTGAAATATTAAGTGCAGTGCTGCATTCAGGGTGAGGTCACTTCTGAAGGCTTCTGACCTGTACTGTGTTTGCTTTACTGAGTCTCTGGTGCGTTTTCCAGTGCTCATGCTGGGCTTGTTTTGATCGTCTATGCTGGAATACATCCTCTGCTCCATTCCTCCCATCCTCCCTAGTCCTCTTTCCGTCATTCTCATCTTCTCTCCTCAGACTCTCTTTTTCTCTTTCACTACAGGGGTGACATTTCAAGAGGGAAGAAAGGGATGGTTCATGTGAAGTTCAACACAAAACCTGCATGTGAACTGCATTCAATTATTACCTCCTTATCCAGTTTTTTCACTTGCTGTCTTTTGATTTTTTTCTGTAGATCTTGCACTTTTCCTCAGCTTTAACCTTCACATTTCAATTACTGTCATTCAACCACATGGCTAAGGAACATATGGAATACTACTGATATATTCACAAAGATTTTGCACAATGATTTGGCCATAGGATTAAGCATGGATTTTGCAATGATAACTTTCCATTGACTGTCCATCCATCCTTCCATCCTTACTTCCTTACATCCTTCCATCCTTACATACATACAGTTTTTTCAGCCCTGTTCACCGACTACCTTTTTTTTCTTCTCTCGACCCTTTGGCCTTGTGTTTTGTCTTTTCACTTTCTTACTGTTTTTCTCTTCATACTCCAACAACTGCATCTGTGTGCAGCCAGTATCTGTTCGTCTCTTCCCTCTTTCCTCTCATGGTGAAAATCACTGCAGTCTGACACAGAGAGTGTGTATGTCACTCAGTCAGGATCCCTGTGGGATTGTCCTCGACTCTATGATATCACCTCGCAGGCATGATTCTGAAAGCTCTGTTCAGGGTGTGGTGCACTGGCCGCCACAGCGTGCTTTGATTATTTGAGTTGAACTCTGCGTCTGCTCTTGGCTGACTGCAGAGAGGCATCAGCATACATGAGCTCTAGTTTACACAAACTGTGTCCGATTTCTCACAGCAGGGCCAGATGAGCAGGGCTGAGAGGCCAGGTCTGTTGTCTATAGGGACGCAGACACTCATCCTCCATGGCTGTCTTGCAGTTTGGGAGGTGGTCAGCGTTTAGAGGCTCCCCAGTAACTTCATATGAATGTTGAGTAAACACTGATCCCCTGGCATAATGGATGTTTTGGGAAGATTTTTTTTGTGTGGAGAAAAATGAGTAAGTGTAGGGGTTGTTTGCTCTGTCATTTATTTATTTATTTATTGTGGTTACACATTAGACATGCCATCATACTGCCAAGGGTTGAGTAATGTGACATTTTTGGTTTAAAGTGTAATCAACCCACACTTTTCTAGTACCATGGTTGCCGCTGAAATACTGTCAAAACTGTCTGTTGGATTTTGTGACATTACAGAGCCATAGACAATGATGAAATATAAAATGTTAACAAAGTAAACTTTGATTCTATTATTTATGGGTCACTACAAAAAACTACAAGACAAAAGTATACGAAATGAATTATCAGTTTGACAGACAAGTTTGTATACATTAACAATAGTTAGCATGAACTAACAATAAACTATACTTTTATAGCCTGTTTTAATATCTTTGTTAGTAAAAATGCAGGAAATGCACCAAAATGGTGTAGTATTTACTTTACTTTAAAGCTACACTGTGTAACTTTTTTAGTTTATTCTTAGCTAAAAACACTTAGTTCTTTCAAAAATATATGTGCTCGTTAATGTATATTTACTTATTTCAATAAAGTATTCTCGTAAGTTTGTAATATGCCATTGAAAATACATACGGGTAAGGGGTTCGAATGCGGGTCGCCATGTTGCCCCCCCTTCTTGAAAGTGCATTAGCCAAAGAGGGACATATCCGTAAATTCAAGCTTCGCCTTTCGCGTTTTAACACTCGATGGCACCGTGTCGAATGTGGACGAGGTTGAACTGGAAGCCATGTTAATCTTGGACTAAATCGGCCACCGTAGGAGTTAAAACGAAATCGGAATTGAGAGGAACAGAAACTATTATTCACTGGATGGTCATATACCTTTCCACCGCTAGATGGGGGAAAATATCACACAGTGTAGCTTTTAAAGCAATTTTTCTACAAATAATTACAAAGAAACCACAATTAAGTAGACAGAGTGAAATATTATTTTCTTGTATAATGTACTCCAGTACATGTAACTGTAACTGTGTACTGTGTAACACTCTAATCCACTTAATAAACGATATATTTACACTACCTGTCCAAAGTTTGGAAGTCATCTTCTTCTTCATCTTCATTCTTATTATTAATTTTGAAAACAGCTGTGCTGCTTGACATTTTTGTGGATTTTTTTTTTTTTTTGATGAATATAAAGTTCATCGAACAGCATTTATTTGCATTATTTATTAAATGTATTTGTTACATTTATTAAATAGAAATCTTTTGTAACTTTATAAATGTCTTCACTGTCACTTTTGATCAATTTAATGCATCCTTGGCGAATAAAAAGTATTAATTTCCCTCTTGTTTTAATCTTACCACAAATGTTTGAATAGTATCATTGTTTCCACAAAAATGTTAAGCAGCAAAAGATAATAATAACAAAATTATCAGAATTTTAATAACTTTTTTTGTTTAAATTATAGTGGTTTGTAAACATAGCTGCTTTAATATCAAATAATTTATCGGGCCGTTTATGCTGGGATGTGTAATTTGTTGCTATTGGCGAAACGTAACTTGAAACTATTTAATGAATCGTGACATTCTATTTGTGTGTTTTTAAAGAGGAAGCGCTTCTCCTTAGCCTCACCCTGGAGTTGGTTCACCCTCCTCCTCCTATGGGTAACATTGTCCATAACATCTGCTATTGTATTCATTTTGGGTTTGAAACAACATGAGGGTGAGTTAATGATGACTGAATTTGAATAGTGAACTATCCCTTTAACTAACAGTTGACCAGTTCTCTATGGCAGTCCTTTATCATATCAGCGATGTCCTGGCCACATTGATCATGGAGCAAATCTCACATGCTGCCAACACAATCCTCATGAAGCAGTTTTTAATCCTGAGCTGTAATCCAGCACAGTACAATCACAGTGGCAGTTCCTCTCATTAGAGAGATGGATTGGCAGACTTCAGCACTAATCGCTGTGATCTATGTTTGTGATCCAATACCCAACCATGCTCGGTTTTGAAATGCCACAGTGTCTGTCCTGTGTGATCCTGTGGGTTGAGTTACTCATGACTGTTGTCTGAAGATGACATCAGTGGCAGAGCAATCAACATTCACAAATGCATAAATAACCATTGCTGTGCAAACATTTTGACATACTCTTGGGCTTGGTGATGTTCTGCAAGCGATGGATCATGAAGCTATGTTTTAGCTCTTAATATATACTTAGGCTCTGTTCACCACAAATGGCTTCACAGGAAAACATAGTAAATGTTCATTTACACTTAGATGTTGTCTCAGTCTAAACCGCTTTCAAAGACCTCACCCACTAATTACTACTTTAACAGTCTCTCTGTGTCTGCATCAGAACACTTCTACTCCAGTCTTTTATTTATAAGATGGGTAATTTTGGATGACTTTAACAGCCTGTTTATCTCTGTCTGTTGGACCAGTTTTGGTTTGGACTTAAGTGCGCTCAGGCCTACTATAAGGTCTATACTTTACTTAATAAATATTGTTTTACTGAACTTTTTGTTTTGATTGAGTAGGGGTATGTTTCCACAATGTGCTAAAAATGGAAATATTTTTCCTTTGCGCTTTTGACGTACAGACGACAGCGTTGTCAACATGGTCCTCGTTCACATGGATCCGTGAAAACGACTAAAAATGCTGTTATCTATGCCAGGCCAATAGTTGGCGATGTCACTTTATAAAGAAACATTATGCACCTATAGGCTAAATGTGTAACATGCATGACGCATGACTTTTTTTTATTAGTTTACACAGACGATATCACTAACGTTTTCAAATACGTGCACTTTGAAACCCAATTTCAAAAATGTGTATTTCATCATGTACTGTAAATGAGCGGCCAAAACTCATAAAAGGTTTCCTGTTTAAGTTGAAAATGGTGTTGTGTAAACAACCCCTAAATTTCTAAATTTTTGAAACCAAATAAACCTACCCTGTATAAATAAACTCAGCAAAAAAAGAAATATCCCTGTTTCAAGATACTGTATTTTAAATAAACATTTAGTAAAATCCGAATAAGCTTCACAGATCATTGTTGGAAAGTTTTTCATGCTTGTTCAGTGAACCATAAACAATTATTGCACTTCAAAATGAAAATGTACTGATATTTTACTCACCTCCATCTCATCCAATATGTTCATGTCTTTCTTTCTTCAGTCGAAAAGAAATTAATTTTTTGAGGAAAACATTCCAGGATTTTTCTGCACACCATTGACTTCCATGGCAACCAAAATGTTGAAGGTCCAAATCAATGCAGTGTCAAAGGGCTTTGGAGGGCTCTGCACGATCCCAGACAAGGAATAGGGTCTCATCTAGCGAAACGATCGGTCAAATAAAAATGAATATACTTTTTAACCTAAATTGCTCATCTTGCGCTGCTCTGCGGCTCGCCAGAAAAGGTCACACCGCCTAGATGTAGGCGGAAGTACCGCCCTAAGCGAACGTGTGAGGACTAATACAAACGCCCTTTACCAAAAAACACTCCATCTTCAACTTCAAAATCGTCCGACATCATTGTTTTACCATTTGTTTTACTAAAGGACGTTTGTATTAGTCTTTGCATGTGCGCTTTGTAAACACAGGGGCGGTACTTCTGCCTACGTCTAGTGTGACCTTTTCCGACGTGATTGCGCAATCCTTGACACTTCGCAGAGCAGCGCAAGATGAGCAACTTAGGTAAAAAATGTTTATTCATTTTTAATTATTTTTTTTAAATGGCAGATGGTTTCGCTAGATAAGACACTATTCCTCATCTGGGATCGTGCAGAGCCCTCTGAAGCCCTTTGAAAGGGCATTGATTTGGACCTTCAACATTTTGGTTGCCATGGAAGTCAATGGTGTGGAGAACAATCCTGGAATGTTTTCCTCAAAAAACTTAATTTCTTTTCGACTGAAGAAAGAAAGACATGAACATCTTGGATGAGATGGGGGTGAGTAAAAGTTTTCATTTTGAAGTGAACTAATCCTTTAAGACACTAACAGTTTACAGGCAGTAGACAATTAAGGTCACAGTTCCAATAGCTTAGGACATTTAAGAGACCTTTCTATTGACAAAACACCAGAAGAAAGATGCCCATGGTCCCTGATCAGCTGCATGAACATGCCATAAATCTGCTGAAGGGGGGCATGAGGACTACAGATGCGGCCAGAGCAATAAACAGCAATGTCCGTAATGTAAGATGCCCAAGACATCAGGGAGACAGGAAGGACAGCTGATTGTCCTTGTAGGGCTAAACCATGGGCAACCATATGTCCTCCCACACGTGTTAGAGAACTTGATCATGCCTTGGTGGAAGAGTAGAGTAACATCTCACAGCAAGAACTGGCAAATCCGATGCATGATCAGATGCACTGTACTTAAAGCAGCTGGTGGACACACCAGATACTGACTGCTACTTTTGATATCACCCCCCCCCCCCCCATTGTTCACTGACTCATCATTATTCCATTTCTGTTCATCATATGTCTGTGTAATTTGTTCAGTGTATGTCTTATTTGTTTAATCTTTTTATGTTCATACAAATATTACACGTTAAGAAATTTGCTGAAAAAAAAAATCTAGTTGAAAGTGAGAAGACATTTCTTTTTTTGTTGTTGCTGAATTTATACATTTACATCATATCTATTTATCTGTATACAGCAATATGCTTATTTTTACATGGACAACAGTAACAGTAAAGTTTCTCATTAATAAATGCTTCTTCTTTGAAAGAAATTAATTTTAGGATTCATTAAATAAAAAATGACTGTCACTGTAAATATGAAAAGTGACCGTAAAGACATTAATAATGTTACAAAATAGTTTTATTTCGAATAAAAAAATCCTTTGTTATTGTATGCTGATTTATCAGCATATTAGAATGTGCCACTGAAGACTGGAGCAATGGCTGCTGAAAATCAGAGGAATAAATTATATTTAAAACACTCAAATATTGTTTTTACTGTATTTAAGATCAAATAAATGTAGCCTTGATGAGCAATGGCATAAGAGACTTAAACGTCTTATTTGCGCATGGATCTATAGCACATAACATTCCTTAACAGTCAGTCACATCCCATCTGAATCAGTATATGAAATCACACTCAACTCAAACTTCTTGCAAAAACTACTGCAGTAACGAATCCTTTCTGAACAGTAGAAAGCGTCATGTCAGGGTGTAACCTGTGGGAATGTTTCAGTTTTATCCTGCCCTGTTGAAAAGAAATCCATTCGGTCTCTGAAGTGGTTTGATGGGATACATTTGGATTAGCCTTGTGCTGAGGAGGCAATGCTATTCAGTTGTTGATTCGGGCTGAGACAACTCTGCTGTCAGCATGACTTTATTGATATCAACTGAACAGGCTGTGCTGGTTCAAAGCATCATGTAACAGGTGCTCTCCTCGGAGTAATCTGTGTTTGTGAGTGCTGGCACGTCCACTGAGACCCTTTGTGGACTGTTTATATGTGTTTAACTGTCCTTCATACAGATAACATTACAATACACTGCTCTCTTGTTTTCCCAAGCCTCAGGGAGTGGTTGTTTCACTATTATAGCAGTGTTTTTTGGCTGTTGGAAACTGTTTTTCCCAGCAAAAGATCAAATAATGGAACCCCAGTCGCTGGGAAGTGAACTCAGAGCAAAATGTAAGTGTTGTAAAATTGTCAAATAATTACCTTTTCCAGTAAGTGTACCATATCTACTATTCATGCACTCAATGTCTTTCTGTTTTTTTTTTTATTTTTTATTAGTATTGCTACTATTCACATATCAGCAGCAATTGCTCTTTAAACTTTTATTTTGCTGTAAATTATTACTTTTAAACCTCAACCTTTTTGACTCTAAGGCCCCCCTTTGTCCAAGACAATATTGCAAGGTCCTTCTATTATAAGCTGATACAGCAATCAAATAAACTAAAAATATGTTAGTTTAATGTTGTACTTTAAAAAAAAAAACATTTCAATTAAGATCATGATAGTTTAACTAAATTTAAAAAATAATATAATAATTAGTGCTGTCAAATCAATTAATAGCGCTTAATCGCGTCCAAAGTTTGTGTTTACATAATATATGTGTGTACTATTGTGTATAATTATGTGTATAATTATTCATGTATATGTGTAAGAAATGTATACAGTCAAACCAAAAATTATTCAGACACCAGATATAATTTTTTACTAGTAGGTGCAGGACACTATTCGTTTATGTAAGCGAGGATAGCAAAATAAAGTAAACTGTGATCATATTATACCCACAATTTCTTCAGTGGACTACCAGTAAAATATACTGATAATAATCTGGGACCAAAACTATTCAGACACTTTGACCTGACCATGTTTTGCTTAAGTGTTTTTTCTTTAATTGCTAATGCAACCTTTTACAAAATTAAGTATTGCTTGGTAATTGGTTGACCTAAATTGGTATTATCTAATTGTGTACTTAAATTTAACAGTTGATTGGTTGATTGTAATCCATTACATACCTTTCTATCAAAGTTATCTGACACAGTTTAACATAGTTCACCAAAAATGAAATTTCTGCCATCACTTAGTTCACACAGGAGCAGAATACAGTTGTCAGTCCTTAAAGGGTTAGTTCAATATCTTCATTTGTGTTCCGAATATGAACGGATGTCTTACGGGTGTCGAACGGCATGAGGGTGAGTAATTAATTACATAATTTTCATTTTTGGGTGAACTAACCCTTTAATAAGGTAATGGTTATGTTCACACACAGTTTAGTTATTTACGGGATTGGCACTACATTCTATAACCAAACTCACAAACGCAGTCAGTCAGTTCCTTTTAATTTCCCCCCCCAGGCTGTGAGGTTAAGGTGTCAAACCAGACCATCAAAAATACAACTCTTTATTTGTGCAAAGAATCTGATTTGTTCAGTCGCCGCTGTAGCAAGCAAGTTGATGTCAAACGCACTGCAGCATTAAAAGACCCCCTAAAACACCTATCTAGGTTTCTGAAAGATGAACTATTTCACTGTTTGGTCTATATTTAAATGTGTGTTCTGTTCAGTCATGAGACCCTCACACTCCATGATCTTTCACGCCCATCTCTGAAGGATTGTAGACTTGTAGTGAAGGACCATTCGAGGCGTGGCCATTGTGGGGTTCTATTAACTTTCTCCTGACCTTATTGTGGTTGTAATATAAAAGGTAGTGGGGATTTCATCCCTGGCTCTCTAGATGAATGAATGGATGGTGGGAAACCGACGAGCCGTGACTACGTCAGAGACCTACAAATATCAATCTCTGCCCTTGCTGACCCCATTGTCTCTAAGCATGAGTGATTTTTCATTTTTAATGAAGGACGGTGCCAGTAGTTCAAGGTTATTTAAGAGAAAAGACCAGTTCTTTCATTGTCTCCATAGTGCATCAGTGCGCATACAGTGGATATGAACACACTAACACAGGCTATATTTAATCTTGCAGAAAGGGTGATGTGTTTTGACTGGAACTGACATTGTTGACGACAGACAGTTGTATAGTGTGAAAAGAACAGCAATGCAGTATGATGTGGGCAACACAACCAGCTAAATATCCCTTGGTAGGGGTGTTCGATTCCAGGTTTTTCAGAGTAGTACATTTTTCAAGCACAAAGCCTTAAATTACCTTTATTGAAAACACTTCTAACATGACTGTCCAAATTAGTTCAATTTAGAGATGACATTGCCTTGAAATGTTGAGTAGATACTAAAAATAATAAATACAATGCATACAATAAACATTTATGTGTTTGTTTTTGTTGGCAGTTTTAATGATTTATGATCATTAAATGATTATGAACACAATATAGGGTAACCATGGAAAACCAAACTAATATTTATTGCATTAATATAACATCAATGGAACTGTAGGGCTGGGGCTAAGTATAATTACAATGTAAAGTTACTATGACAGTTATTTTTTACTAACGTAAGCTACATGTCAGATAGAAGTCTGTTACAGTTGTTTCTGTGACGGCTCCAGCTGATATAATGCACTCAACTGCTATGCATTGTATAGGGATTCGAGAATGAGTGAACAAGTGAGTGATTTCAGACGCCGCAACAGTCAAAACCTCTAGGGCTAATAAGAGTTGAAGAATCGTCTCTTTTGGAGTCAACTCCCTCCCTATCACCATCTCTCGTCTGCTATACATCGGCACTTATCTTAGATCACGTCTTTGGTAATTCACACACAGCAATCATCACTCACATGAACTAGAACCGATTTGTCTCCGTTTTTATTAACTCTTTCAACATTTTTTTTGAAAAAGTTGCCTGCCACTGCCAGCATTTTTGATCATTTTCACAAAAATGTCATGGCCCCCAGAATATTTTTTTGCATGAATATCTGAACAATATATCAAATGAAAGAACAGAGCCTCTATCATTTTGACCAAAAAGCTTAGAAAATTGCACTACATGCCTGTGTTTTCATCTGGAAATTCTTTACTCTACTTTATTCTCTATTCTTTACTTTAATAGCAGCCCATACTGTGAACACCGGGACGATTATCGCGTGCATTTATCGCCAACATTTAACGCCTCATGACTAAACAAAGGGCGGCAATGTTATCGCCAACGTTTTAACGCCTCATGACTAAACAAAGGGCGGCAATGTTATCGCCAACGTTTTAACGCCTCATGACTAAACAAAGGGCGCCAATGTGAGTGTGCACTCCGACGCAGAACGCTAGGCGTAAAAGAGCCATTTTTTAAAAACCGCATCGGGTTAGTTTTTTTGGTTTGACACGGCGTGTTAAAAACTGGCCGACGAATGAAATTGCCACTTTTGTGCCTGGAGCTGCTGAAGTTACATGACTTGGTGAAGCACAAAATGGTCTTGCCGAGCACACATTGGCAAAGAAGAAGATGCAATGAGGTGGTGTCTGAACACAATAAAATTCGGACAAACGCCACAGCGACTACAAAAATCTCCATAAGAAGGATTTGTTATGGAGAGGAATTGCAGATCAAATAGGATTCAATGGAAAATCACCATTGAATCCTATTTGATCTGCAATTAATCAAAAGCGCCATCTACAGTCAGGGAGGGAGTTTACACGTTCATTCGGCGCATCGCCAGTGAAAATTGCTTGGGTATGAACACAGACGCATCGAAAAACGTCTTAAAAAATGCTGAGTGAAAATGATAAGTGCGCGCGATAATCATCCCGGTGTGCACAGGTCTTAACAGTGAAAACATGGAAAGCCAGAAAAATCCGTCAATGGCAGGGAAGTGTTGTTTTATAAATTACGGAAAATTCTGTTAATGACGCGGAAAGAGTTAATTGTTGCCCTCTCAGGGCAGAAAATCAGGGTGTGGGCGACATATAATATCACTGTGGTGACAATATGAGAGGATAATGGCAAAATACAAAAGTTAAAAGCTCCACGTTGCTGTAATTGGCTGATTACCCTGTCAGTGTTATTGTCTATGTTTGCAGCCAATCCACAAATTGAGTCCAAATGGGTCAAAATTAGTACTGTTGGTCACATCTGAATCGAATTAAAATGAACTTGAAATAACTTGATGATCTGTGAGTAAGCTGTGTTAAGCTCGGTTAAATAAAAGCTGAGTAATCTTCATGTCTGCAACCTTCATGACTTCTGCATTGTTTACAATACAGCAAGTAGTGACAAATAAAATTAGACAAATCAAATATTTTGTTATATTGTATACATTGGACTGCAACAACCCAAGCCTAGAGAAAACCGCTCGCTCCTTAACTTCCGAAAACCCCCACCCACCATGGAAACTGAAACAAGTGATATTTTTAGCTCATATATATTTTGTCTCCCTTAAAATAAATGCTTCAAAGGATATACTATTGCTAGAGCTGGCAAGAGTGTCTCTAATAAAAACATTTACGATGTGGTACAGGGCATATCAGACACTTGTTAACCACAAAAATGAAAATGTTGTGTCTCCAAGTGGCCATTTAATTCTACAGTTCCCATCCTACAATAAACACAGTCTAAGAATAGTCCTGTCACCTCTTGTAAGAGTGACGCAGTCTCCATTTAGAATGGCAGTGCTGTTGTAGTGTGACAGTAGTGCTTTTATTGCTCAGATTTGGACTCCGCATTGTCTTGAAGATGAGATCATGCCTTGCTGACGGACATTCACTAGCCCTTTTGTCTTAATCATAATCTAATAATACATACACATTTGTTTAAAGTAGTTTGTGTGGATGCAAGTATATGCATTTGTTTGTTTGTATATCTCAAGGGTCTCGTTGTTAGGTGAAACCTTGCACTATTTGTATTATAGGATTGTGATGATGTAGGCCTGACTTGTCCGAGACAAGACAATTGCAAAATGTTTACTGGTATATATAAAATTCCATGTAGTGAATAACACTACATAGATTATTACATTTCTTCCCCTGAATTCACCTTATAGTGTAATAAAAAATCACTTTCAGATGAGGTTTTTACAACTTTATGGTGCTTGAAGGTATATTCATGTTCTTGAAAAAGTGCATCTTTCAATGTTCACTCCCAACTGTTTCAAACAAACACATTGCAGGCTTTGCGGCGAAATAGCCCAAGTTGATTATTGGCTCCATTTGCCAGATGTGGGTTGTATTTAGGGCACACTGTGTTTTTAAAAGGTTTGCAAATGTTTGTGGGTTAACTGTTAGAAGAAGAATGGGGAATAAAGCGCTGTTTTCTAATATGCATTGGTTTGTGGCTTAGCTCATTCCTGTGCAGTTCAAGACACTTTACAAACATTTATGTTATGGGTAGTAAAGTTAGTTCACCTATTGTGAGGAGACTCCAAGAAGATTCATACTAACCCTGAGATGTGATCCCTTCCATTTCAGCCAGACGGTGTCTCTTTGGGTTGCTATATATTTCTCTCATGTAGGCCTTGGTGTGTTTCAATAATGGTTTTTGAATGAGAGTTGTCTTTTTGTTCAGGGTTCAAGTGCTGAAGTGAATGTCGCAAGTTATTCATGAGGTATTCATCTGTGTATGTGGTTGTAGTTCAGAACATTCTCAGAAAAAAATTGTAAAAATTGTACCTTTAGGGGCTTAACAGCTTGTCACTTGGGCAGTACCCTTAAATGGACAACTTTGTACTTTTTTCACCCTTAAAAGGTGTATATATTAGTACTTTAGAGTTGCAATATGTACCTTAAGGTATTACTTAGAACCTTTTAAGGGTAAAAAATGTGACAAGCTGCTGTACCCCTAAAGGTACCGTTTTGTAGGCAGGCTCCTATCCATTGGTTATTGATTGGATATAGGCAAACTGGCAGAATGTAATTCTGCAGTCGATTGTGAGTTTTTGACTCACAATTTGAGTTTTTGAGTTTTTGAAGACATTTTGATTAAAAATGATATAAAAAAAATGCATGATGAATTTGTTCACAATAAGATAAAATATCGAGAGAAGGTATTTTGATTTAATGCAGCCTGCTGGTTTGTACATCTTTCTCTGTTACGAAGGAAGTGATTTTAGTCCTTTATTACTACCTTTCTACCCTTTTCCAGTAACAAATAAGGAAATTCTTCAATAACTATGTCATATCAGTATAGATGGTCATCTTGCTTTGCAGAGCATTGAGGAATCAAAAAACTTTCCTTTTTGGGTTTCTGATGTTGGTGTACCTTCTCAGCTCTGCTGTTCTTTTCCAAAAAAAAACAAAAAAAAACACAGATACATTTTCTACACTATTGTAAGGAAGTCTGTTGTTGATAGTCTCATTCTGAGCCTGAGGCTCTCTAGTTATCTGCCTCAGCCCCTGGTCTAAAATCACTATCTGACCTCCATTTGAGCTCCTGCTTTAATATTAAAATACATGAAAAGGATTTTTATAGTATATAAACTGTAATAAACATAAAACAAAACAAAATAGGTTTTACATTGTATCTTTATTTTTGAATGGCCAGTTATTTGGTGTTTGTGTAAGGTTGAGAGTGTAGCTTTTCATAAAATGTCAAACACCAGTGCATGTTTAATAATTTCCTAACATTTTTTAAACATGTTTTCATGTTTGCTCTGGTAGCGGACGGCGGTTATGAAAAAGCCATTATACCTCAAAACAAGGGTCATGTGTGATTCACTACTGTAGAATGCTCAAAACAGAAGTCATAACATTTGTTTTTAATTTAGTGGTCGTCACTGAAGAAAACCGTGTCCACTGTGTTTAGGATTCAGTGATTTGAGCCAGTTGTTCATTTACGTTGCTGCCAGGGCCGTTTCTGACCATTTTAGCACCCTGGGCGAGAGTCCTGACGCCACCTTCCTCACAACTTAAACTTTCAAAGGATTGTTTTTTTCAAAGGTTTCTAGGATTGATCTGATACTTTTTTACAAATTATATAAATAAGTTATCTTATTAAGTATTAAATTATTCACCAACTTGTGTACATTAATTATTTTTCTCTACACACAGCAGTCGCCTGTCCATATTGGTTGTCATAGTAATGACACTAGTGTAGTGACTTAGTGTAGAGCATCAGGGTTCATACAGATACTGTAAAATAAAAATTCCAGGATTTCCAAGGACATTTAAGGAAGACTTAGACAAAGACTTCTAGATGACATTTTATTATAAAATGCTTATAATAAAAACAGTGCTTATAATACAACGGTATTGTTTTGAATAATACAACAGTATTGTTTTCTCAATAATACAACAGTATTGTTTTCTCAATAATACAAAGAGTATTATTTTTTCACTTTCAGCAATGTCACATTAACCTATAATTTTTTCAATAAAACTTAAACATGCTTTATGAAAACACTTAAATTACCCTTAATGCCTTTTCATTACACAATTATAAATTTCTTAAATGTTGCCCTATAATAAATCTGTGAACGAAACAAAGGCTTTAATGACATTCCCGGCCCTGATTGCTGCTTCGGCTGGTGATCTTTAACTCTTGTATTGTTTTTGTGATAAACATGGCTTTTCGTAGATAAGCTGATCTCTTGACTGATGTGCAGTTGATGTGACTGGCTCTTTACTGTGCAGTAACATTCTGATCTTGGCCCTCCTCCACTCTCGGACAAATTAGTATGTTTTTTTTTTTATTCAATCCGTTGGGATTATGGCCGTCGTTTCTATGTTGGAGAAGGAGGGATGGAAAATGAGGTGAAAGGGAAAGCGGATGAATCAGGAGCAGGTGGTCGTGCCAATGTCACATGGCCAGTTTGTTGGTGCACGTGGATGGCGTTTCATTATGGTGACGTTGGATGCTGTAGAAGCATGAAGGGTTTTACTGGGCAGACTTTGCAGTCAAGATGTCAAATGTCAGTAATTTTGTAATCATTGCTGTCTTCTCAAGTCCTAATCTCACACACTTCATCCGATATCAAACATGCTTGAATTCAAGTTTGTAATTCAAAAAAGTAAAACAATTTTTTTCCCCCCAAATATAATAATTAGCTGAAAGCGATGGTAACTCTTGGTGGAAGGAGAGATGTTTCCTGTTGATACAATGCATTAATGATAAGTTTATTCAATATTGTGCTTAATCATGCATACATTATGTGGAGTGTATGTAGTTGATTATTCGGCTAAAATAAGAGAACCCCCCCTCCTCTTTTTAAGCATGAAGACTTTCCTTTTAGAAGAAGTAGCTGTTTACGCATTCAGTGACCTTTTAAAATATTTAAATAAAGGTCTGATTTAATATTTTTATTTTTGCATATTTAATTTATAAGGCATTACAATTTTTATATTTTTAATATGCATTTGTGTGCATTAGTGTGATTTGCTGTGTTTGCTGTCTTAAATCCTCCTTCTGAACTTAAAAATGCAGTGTGCTCTTTATGCTGCGGTACCTATTTAACATGTTATTTACTTTTTATTTCGCTACAATATTTAGTTGTTGCAAAGACCGTAACAAATGAGAATTTTTCTACATTTAACATATATACTGTACCATATTCCCTCCTGCTTTGCTTTCAACAAGGCAATTTTGAGATATGTATTTATCTTTGTATTGTAAGTCGCTTTGGATAAAAGCGTCTGCTAAATGACTAAATGTAAATGTACATTTTTCTTTGTCAGGTTGACAGAGTCATCAGGATCACTCACTTATGGACCAGTTAACTACAAGTACAAGACTAAATGCGCTTGGGATTTTGCATTTGGCTTGGCATTTTGCACTTTTAAAATGACTCTTGTTTCTCTTTTATGAAATGGAGCTTAACTACGGATACATTTTATTTTACAAGCATTAAAATAAATGAACAAATAGCACAGATGAAAGCACTGTGTCAGTCTAACAATTAAAAAGGTTACTGACCTTTATTTCCTGATTCATCATTTAGCCTTGTCTGCGGTCATTAAGGAAAAGAATGAGGATGAATGTTTTAATTAAAATTACTAGAATGCAGAGTAATAAATGGCATGAAATCAAAATGGGGGAAAATTTAAATTTTTCAAATATTTACTCAAAATGTGCTGATTCCCATGTGCACAAAAAAATCTCTAATATCTCTATGGAGCATGTAAAAAATATTTTTCATAATTAAGGCCCAATCAGAATATGGATCTTATTCAGTGAATGGTTTGCAGGTAAACATTGTCTGTGACTACAGTAAATAAAGTTAAACAAATTGTTTGTGGAAAAATTATACTAATTCGGTCACACCGTGAACGATGAGATTGTTAATCGATGATTTGTGCTTTTGTTGTTATTTTTTAAATAATCCTGTTTAACCATGGAATTCTTGGTTAAAAACTACATTAGCCATGATTCTACAAAGAAATATCTAAAAATCAGAGAAATAGAACATGCAAATCGCTCCTTTACTGCCCACCCACTCCCATGAAGCACTGCGAATGACATTACAGATTCAGACTCCCTACTAACTCAAGTTATTTAGTTTTTCTGTATATATATCTAAAATAATTAAATCAATAGTTTTATATTTTTCCATCATTTTTTTTTAAAATCGTTAAGTACAGTCTTGCGCCTTTTGTATTTTTTTTTCTTTTTTTTAAATACTTTTTGCTTCAAATCAAAGTTTGCAATGTTGTGATATATCTCATAGCTGTTAATGCTGCTGTACCAGTTTAACATGCTATTTAACCTATTAAAAGGACGAGCATACAGGAACTTTCAATGCATCATTCGCTACAGTATTAGTTTGTTGCAAAGACAGTAACAAATGAACAATAATATAACATACTGTACCATATTCTCTCCTGCTTTGCTTTCAACAAGTCAATTTTGAGAGATTTATTTTTCTTTGTATTTTTCTTTTTCAGGTTGACAGAGTCATCAGGATCACTCACTGATGGACCAGTTAACTACAAGTACAAGACTAAATGCACTTGGCTCATTGAAGGATAGTGAGTACCACTATGTCAAGCTAATCTCATTTGTTTTTTTGTCTCAAATTTTCTCTCAATTTACATCTATATTTATTATTTACCAGATCCCTTTGTTCAAAGCAACATACAAATTTGAATTAGGATAAAAAACAAAACAACATTGTTAATTTATTGCTGTAAGCTAGTCCTGCAGCACGTTATTGGAGTTCCTCGGAAACCCTCCACCTCCCCCAGCTCCACCTGCTTAGATCTGCTACGGGATTTATGTATGTCTATTTATGCAGCAGCGGCATATCTTACATGCTCACAGCAGTTTGTCTGTGTATCGATTAGCAGATACAAATACATTAACATTACCATATTCAATAACATGCTAAAACTATTCTGAGCTATTCTATTACAATCATCTTTACTCTTTTTATTCAGTGTCAAATTAATATATTTTCTGTTTTTATTTTAGCCCAAATGCTGTGCTGAGGTTGAGGTTCAACCATTTTGCCACAGAGTGCAATTGGGATCACATGTATGTTTTTGATGGAGACTCGATTTACGCACCTTTGATAGCTGTATTTAGGTGAGTGGGACTGAAATCATTGTAATACACACACTCTGACACAGTGGATACAAACTTCCATTGTCATTTTATATCAAACAAAAATGCATTGCATTAAGACGAGCAAAACAATTATATCACGAACTAAAGAATATTATACATGAATATATATTCATGTATAATATATAATATATACATAAACAAAAGTATAACAAAACCATCAATAACTCCTTATGCCCAATTCAGCGAAATGAACAGTGAAATTTAACCAATCAACAACACTGTAGAATCAAATCAGACTAAGTCACCCATGAAGTGCGCTTGAAAAATGGATGCTGATTTTCATTTGTGTGAACTTGTGACTTCTCTTCCCTTGGCGTTACATAATTTTTTCAATTGAAAGAGTAGCGAGGGTGTTAACCTCTGTGACACATGGAATTTCATTTTAAAGTTACTCTTGTTTCTCTTCTATGAAATGGAGCTTAACTACGGATATTTTTTTATACAAGCATTAAAATAAATAGCACAGATGAAAGCACTGTGTCAGTCTAACAATTAAAAAGGTTACTGGCCTATAATTCCAGATTCATCATTTAGCCTTGTCTGCTGTCATTAAGGAAAATAATGAGGATGAATATTTTAATTAAATTACTAGAATGCAGAGTAATAAATGGCATGAAATCAAAATGGGGGAAAATGTACATCTTTAGTTTTTTCAAATATTTACTCAAAATATGCTGATTCCCACATGCACAATTTTTTTTTTTTTTTTTTATACATCTCTATGGAGCATGCAAAAAATATTTTCCAGAATTATGGCCTAATCGGAATATGGACCTTAGTTGGTGAATGGTTTGCAGGTAAACCTATCATTATTAGGTTAAACAAACGTTGAACAAATTGTTTGTGGAAAAATTATACTTTACTTGTATATTGTTTTGTAACACCATGAACTATGATAATAATCATAGTTAAATAATCACATTTAACCATTGATTTCTTGGTTAAAAACTACATTACTCATAATTCTACAAATAAATCTCTAAAAATCAGATAAATAAAACATGAGAATAGAGAAAAAAAATTATTTTATTCCCACCCACTCCCATCAAGCACTTCAAATGACGTTACAGTTTCAGACTCCCTACTAACTCAAGTTACTTAAATATGCAATACTTAGTAATACATGTAAAATATAGTTTTTTTGTGTTTATATTTAAAATAATTAAATCAATAGTATTGTTTTTCCATCATTTTTCATTTAAATTATGTAATTTTCAATGCTTCATGGGATTGTAGTTCTTTCCTTTATTAAAGTCATTAAAGAGATATTCACCCACAACTTGAAAATTCTGTCATCATTTACTCACCCTCAGGTTGTTTCAAACATGTATAAAATGTTTTGTTCTGCTGTACACAAAGGAAGATATTTGGTAGAATGTTTGTAACCAAGCAGATATCGCCCCCATTGACTACCATATTAGGAGGGAAAAAAATACTATGGTAGTCAATGGGGGGCGAGATCTTTGTATTTTTCAAATGCTTTTTTTGCTTAAAATGAAAGTTTGTAATGTTGTGATTCACCTCATAGCTGGTTGGTTTGGTTCATGGCTTCTAACTCTTATAAATAATTTTTTTTAAATCCCTATGGGAAAAAAAATTATGGGGCAAATCCTTCCAGAAATAAAGCTGCTGAAAAAGTGAGTGGGCACTGTTGCACTCTTTGAGAGACTAGCTCATAATGCTGCACATCGATCTTTGCTATTAATATACATTAATATGTGAGGGAAAAAAAGTAATATTCTCATATGGGTAATATGTGGGAAATATGCCACCTAACACTAGAGGTTACATTAGTCAAGTCACATTAAATGCAAAGCAGTCTGTTGGGTTTTCTCTTGTCTCATCCCTTTAACTCTCTTTTCTTCTTCATTTGAAGTGCTATCTCTTATTCCTTTTTAATGGGATGGACCTTGTGTTGGGATGGACCTTGTACTTTTAGTGTGCGTGTGTGTGTGTGTGTGTGTTGGTGTGCGGTATCTAGTCCATTTCATCTCTGTGTCCTGTGGTGTGTCTTGAGAGTCCTAGCTGGTTGTCCACTTGTGCTGACGCACTAAATATGAGGTTATTTGAAAAATATCAGACTGTCAAGACTCAAGAGCATAGAGATTTATTTTGATGCTGTTTGCTTAACAACAGCTGTCCTGAGTGGAACATGTGAACACAAAGGAAGGAAGTCTTTTCTCTGATTTGTGTGTCATACTCTTGTATGTCCAGTGGCCTGGTTGTCCCAGAAACAAAAGGAAATGAAACCATTCCAGAGGTGGTGACCACATCTGGGTACGCATTGTTGCACTTTTTCAGTGATGCTGCCTACAATCTTACAGGATTCAACATCTTTTATTCGTGAGTATTGTTATACAGTGACAAAGTTTTCATATATTTTTTTGTTTGAAATATATATTTAAATAATTGTTTTGATCACTCTCTCTCTGCTGTGTTTTTCAGGATAAACTCCTGTCCTAATAACTGTTCAGGTCATGGAAGGTG
This sequence comes from Gobio gobio, assembly GCF_949357685.1. Taxonomy (NCBI): domain Eukaryota; kingdom Metazoa; phylum Chordata; class Actinopteri; order Cypriniformes; family Gobionidae; genus Gobio; species Gobio gobio. The sequence continues at coordinate 34,732,523 of NC_137111.1, read as the reverse complement.
TTCTACGGGCAACTCCATCTCTAGCAGTGTTTACTGTGAGTGTGAGCGATACTGGAAAGGTGAGGCCTGTGATATCCCCTACTGTTGGGATGACTGTGGCAGTCCTGACCGTGGATACTGCGACCTTACCGGAGAAAAGCTTTGCGTCTGCAATGACAGCTGGCAAGGTGAGGTGCCAGTAATACTTCAGATGTCATTATGATACTACTGTATAGAATATCTCCACACTGTCTGCCAAATGTTGCAGAGATTTGTTTATTGAAAATAATGAATAGAAAACAGTTATTTTAGACTGTAACATTATACAGTATTACTGTATTTTTTGATCAAATAAATGTAGCAGAGATGGTCACAAGTCTTTGAGCTGGAGTCCGAGTCAAGTCTGAAGTCTTTATCACTGGAGTCCGAGTCAAGTCTGGAGTCTTTTGTCACGAGTCCGAGTCGAGTCTCAAGTCATTTTATGTCTTACAAAAAAAATCTCATATTCAAAAATCCTTTTTTATTTTTATTGTTTATTTTTAAGAATTTAGACAAAAAAAACAACCTTTCTATCATCTGTTTTGTTTGTAATAAAGGTCCTAAGATGTAAGGGATACATCCAGCCGGTTACGTTATAAACTATTATGATATAAAAAAACAAAAAAACTGGCAACAAGACGAGTAGTCATTTTCAATGCAGTCGCTGAATGGACACAAGATGGCGCCAGTCACGTTTGTTATACAGCGTTGTTATTGACGACAGACATTATCAAAAAATATCAAACCTCCGCAAGTTTCTAGTTGTTTCTAGTCATTTCTAGTCAATAGAAAACAGTACGCATGCTGATTGCGATACGTTAAAATATGCGTTTTAAGCAATAAATAGATTAACATCTTTCTATCTCTCTCTCGTAGACACACATTAAGTGAGAGAAAAGCTGCAAAAAGATTGATAAAAGTAAAACGTAGTGCTAGGTTTAAAGGTTAGATTTGATTCATGTTTTATCAGGCTGGCAATCCAAAAGAGCCACCCAGCTAACGTTACACCACAGTAAAACAGCGAGCTGTGCGAGTTAATGTCACTAACCTTTGTGAATGCGATGTCTAATAAAATGACGTTCCAGTGTCTTTAATCGTTTGGATGGATCCTGTCATGTTTCATGGGACTCTTATGACATTTCGATGTTTACGCGCAATACACGGACATCCGTAAACAAATTCTATGACAAGGGTCCGATTTACCACGTCACGTACGTGGGAAGCAGCAATCATGTGAAGCAGAGATTATAACATTCAAATAAAGCTACTTTTTTTCTCCCATTTACAATAGATACGGATTAAAGACTTGAGTCACAAGTCTTTTTTGTCGAGTTGAGTCAAGTCTGAAGTCATATCAGGTCTGAAGTTTCATAAAATGCGAATCGAGTGCGACTCGAGTCCGAGTCACTAACTTGAGTGCCCATCTCTGAAATGTAGCCTCGGTGAGCACAACTTCTTTCAAAAACTAAAAAAATATTACCGACCCCAAGTTTAAACGGTAGTGTACATTTGTGCATTTTTCCTCAATATGTTGATTACAGAGTTTCATGGATATCAATATACAGGTGTTGGTTTTCCTGCTGGACATCTCTGCCTGACACACGTCCTCCAGTGCCTTTTGATCTGGTGTGCCGTGACACCACACTGAACACTTCCGTGAGCCTGAACGGGTCATCAGCTGGAGACCACCACTCATCGACGTTTCGCTCCTTTAACCCCAGTACGTCTCGTGGTGGCGGAGCGATGGCAGGGATCTCTCCCTGCCACCCCCTGCTGATGCCCTAGGTGTTTTTCCCCAAACCCTTCTCCTTCCTCCTTAGCCACAGCCAGAAACTGCCTTTCTCCGCCTCCTCTGCCAACTCTTTCATGGCTTTCCGATGTCTCGCTCCTGTACATCCCATGTCGCGAAGTAGGCGACCAGATGAGGAACCTACAAAGCCCCTACACCCCACTTCCACAGGGCAGATAAAGGCTTTCCAGCCCGCCTCACTGCACTCTGTCACCAGATCAGAGTACTTGGCTCGCTTCCGCTCATACGCAGCCTCCACACCTCCCTCCCATGGTACAGTGAGTTCCACCAGGAAGACGGTCTTGCAAGCTTCTGACCACATGACGAGGTCTGGCCGCAGGGATGTTTCCACTATCTCCCTGGGGAACTGGAGCTGCTTTCCCAAGTCGACCCTCATGGTCCTCTCACTTCCCGATGAGAGGAGCCTTGCTGTATCTCTCTGGCGGGAGGGTATGACACTCTCTCCAGCCCTTGCGAACTGGATGGAATGTCGTCCACGAGCGGAAGGTCTGCTGTTTGCCTCCTTTCTGCATGACTCTACCACCTCTGCCAGCTTCTTCAGTACTTGGTCATGCCGCCACCTATAGCGGCCTTGGGACAATGCTGTCGTGCAGCCCGACAGAATGTGCTGGAGGCTTGTGTTGCTGGTGTTACAAAGGGAACGGATCTCTTCGGCACCAAACCATTGGTGGAGGTTTCGGGGACAAGGCAAGGTGTCATAGGTTGCTCTGATCAGGAAGCTGAGCCTAGCTTGGGGGATCTTCCATAGGTCGGACCATGACATGGACCTGTCAATGAGACCCTCCCATGCCGTCCAACGTCCTTGCTGGCCCTGAGACACCGCTTTGATGTTAAGGCGTTCTTGCTCAGCTCTTGCCACTTCCGCCACCACCATGGCTTTTCGGTCTTCTTTGGAAGCCTTTGACCAGAACAAGGGAATATCGCCCCTCCCAAGGCCTGCCCGACCCTCCTGGACTCTGCCGACCACCTCGCGGTGCTTCAGCCTGCCAATTGCCATGTCGACCTCTTTTTGGGCTTTCCACTTTCTTCCCGTTCTTATCTGGGTGCCCGCTGCCTTCACCAGCTGGTCAGTGGTTTCCCTCAGCTCCAGCACCAGCCGAGCCTTCTTTTGCTTGTATCCCACGATGATGGATCGCAGTGGTAGTTGTAACGTGTTCCTCCCGAAGAGGCCTACCTCCGAGAAGCATCTTGGTAGTCCCAGCCACTTCCTGATAAACGAGTTTGCCAGCCCGTCCATCTTGTTTACCATTGATGAGGGAATTTCGCTCATCTTCAGTTGCCACATCACCCTTTGGTACAGTATTGCCTGGTAACACCAAACTTTGTACTTTCCGGGGAGTTGGCTTTGGTTGATCTTGGCCAGGCCATCTGCGAGCTGCCTCCTCACCGTCTCCCCCATCTGCCTGTCTGAGAGCTCTGCTGTATAGGTACGACCCAGGCTACGAACCGGTTGATCTGCCAGCAGTGGGATATTCTCACCGCCTGCGACAAAGATGGTATTGTCATTTCTGACACCCTTCTTGATCGACAAACTGCGTGACTTGGGTGGTTTGATCTTCATCCTCGCCCAGCCCACAAGCTCGTCGATCCTCTTCAGCAGTCTTGTTGTACATGCTGCTGTCCGGAGTATGGTGGTGATATCATCCATGTATCCTCTAATTGCTGGTAGTCTTTTTCCTGACGGCAGTTTCACTCCTCCGACCATCTTCCTAGCCCCTATGAGGATGATCTCAAAGGCTGTGACGAACAAGATGGGCGAGATTGAGCATCCCATGGCAATGCCTACTTCCAGCTGTTGCCAGCCTGTTGTGAAGTCCTGGTGGGTGCAGCACATCTGGAGGTCTCCAAAGTACTTGGCCACCAAAGATCTTATTTCAATTGGGACATGGAAGAAGTCCAAGGCGAACTCGATGAGTTGGTGGGGGACTGACCCGTATGCGTTAGCAAGGTCAAGCCACACTACGTGCAGGTCACCTCTCTCTCTTTTCGCCCTTTGGATCTGCTCCCATATTACTGCAGAGTGTTCCACGCACCCTGGGAAGCCTGGCACACCTGCCTTCTGGCAGCTGGTATCGATGTACCCGTTTCCTGTGAGGTAGCTGGTCAACCTCTTGGCCAGGATAGAGAAGAAAATCTTCCCTTCGACATTCAGGAGGGCGATACTCCTAAACTGGCCGATCGTTCTGGAGTTCTGCTCCTTTGGGATGAAAACTGTGACATCTCTCTGCCACTCTGACGGGATAACTTGGTTTTTCCAGGCCACTCTCAGCAGGTTCCAGAGGTGTCTCAAAACCCCTGGGCAGTACTTGTACAGCTTGTATGGTATCCCGTTCGGGCCTGGGGCTGAGGCTGATCTTGCCTTCCGGACCACCTCTGTTACCTCACTGAGTTTGGGGAGGGCAGCATCAAAGAGGGAGGTTGGAGGAGCTGGGCGAGGGACATACCCAGGGGATCCCAGCGGAGTTGACTTCGCTGGGTCACTGTACTGCTCCTTTATTTAGCTCTCCAGCTCAGATTTGGTGATCTCAAGCTTTCCGCTTCTCTTATCCTCTAGCAGCTGTCTGGCATGCTTGAAGGGATTTTTAAAGAAGTTACTCCTCTCTTTCTCCTTCCGCCTTCTGCGCTTACGGATGCGCTATGCCCTCCGTAGGCCGGCAAGCTCTTTCCTCACCTCGTCCCACAGTGGTTTCAGGCCCTCCTTCTCCTCTCTACTTGCCTTCCTCCACTGTTTTCGGAGTTGGCGCCGCCTCTTCACCAACCGCTCGATCTCCCTCTCCCTCCTCCCCTTCTGCACTGGACACGCTCTCCGCTTCCCAGCAGTTGCTCCAAAGATGCCAATGCATTCATCATACAGAATGTCTCCGATACGGTTCAGCTTGGTTTCCACCTGGCCACGCAATGAGTGCTCCAGGATAAGGCTGAGGTCCCTGTCCAGCTTCTGCCAGACCGCGCCTTCGTTGGCTTTTGGCCATTTCACCATCTGCCTCCTTCCGGGTTCTTTCCTCTCTGTCCTATGGCTTTGCTTGCAGTTATTAGGGTTGCTTTGCGTTCTGTGTGTGTCTTCATCAGTGCCACTCTCAGAGGCATTGGCGTCCATCGCGGGCCCTCCTGTGTCCTCCACCTGCCTTTCTACAGCAACGGTGGATCCCTCGGCGCTGTGGTTTGCGACCTGGCCTTGGGTTCCTCTTGTCTGACCTGCAGTTGCAGTGCAATGTTGCTGTTGGCCCCCCTCTTCACACTTCTTCCTTCCCTGGTGGATCCGCAACCCTCTGAAGGTGGTCACTTTTTCCCACCCACACCTGCATCTTCTCATGATCCTAAAACCTTTGTCCGTATCCGTTCCAGTCGTTACCGGGAAATCCGTCCGTTTTTGCCCTTCTTCCACCCCGCCTCTCGGAGGGCATTCGGGTTGTTTTTTCTTTTTATATACAGTGGTGGTCAGAATTATTGGCACCCCTGGTAAATATGATCAAAGTTGGCTGTAAAAATTAATCTGCATTGTTTATCTTTTTGATCTATTATTACAAAAATTCACAAAAACCTGACCTTTCATTGAAGTAAAAGAATGGAAAGTCGGGGGAAAATCACAATATGAAATAAATGTTTTCTCCAAAACACATTGGCCACAATTATTGGCACCCCTAGAATTTAGAGTAAAATATCTCTGAAGTATATTCCCATTAATATTTTTTGTTTTTTTTAGCACACCAGGGTGACAAGGAACATGAAATTGTCTAGCTATAACTTCTTGTTTCACAGGAGTATAAATATGAGGAAACACAAAGGTCAAATTCCCTCAATCATCCATCACAATGAGTAAAACCAAAGAATATAGTGCTGATGTGCAGCAAAAGATTGTTGAGCTTCTCAAAATAGAAAGAGGCTGTAGGGAAATAGATATAACATTGAAAATTCCCATTTCCATCATCAGGGCAATAATTAAGAAGTTCCAATCAACTAAAGATGTTACAAATCTGCCTGGAAGAGGACAAATGTCTATATTGTCCTAATGCACGATGAGGAGGAGAGTTTGAGTGGCCAAAGACTCTCTAAGGATCACAGATGGAGAATCGCAGAGATTAGTTGAGTCTTGGGGTCAAAAGGCCTAAAAAAAAAAAAATCAAACAACCTCCTACATCACCACATGTTGTTTGGGAGGGATTCATCCAGAAACAAACTCCAGCATATTCAGTTTTTATTGTCAGACACGACTAGAAATTCAAAAGGGACCTGGTCCTGTGGTCAGATGAAACTATAAAAAGAGCTTTTTGGCAGCAAACCCACCAGATGGTTTTGGTGCAAACATTGATAAAAAGTACCCCATGTCCACGGTTAAAATACAGCCTATTTATTTGCTGGTGGTTCTGGACATCTTGTTCAGATACATGGTATCATGGATTCTAGCAGATACCAACAGATACAAATTAAAAACCTGATGGCCTCTGCTAGAAATCTTATAATGGGCCGTGGTTGGATCTTCCATCAGGACAACGATCGAAAACAAACATCCAAATCAACAGAAAATGTGTCACTGAATGCACAAAATGAAGCTTCTGCCATAACATTCCAGTTCCCTGACATGAACCCTATAGAAAATGAGTGGTGTGAACTGAAGAGAAGAAGCACCAACATGAAGCTGTGAATCTGAATGATCTGGAGAGATTATGTATGAAGGAATGGTCTCTGATCTCTTGTCAGGTGTTCTCCAAACTCATCAGGCATTTATAGGAGAGGACTCAGAGCTGTTATCTTGGGAAAAGGATGTTGCAAAAAGTATTTAATAAAAGGGTGCCAATAATTATGGCCAATGTGTTTTGGAGAAAAACATTTATTTCATAATGTGATCAACCCCCCAGTTTCAATTATTTTACTTCAATGAAAGTTTTTTTAATGACAGATCAAAAGGATAAACAATGCAGATTTATTTTTTACAGCCATCTTTGATTGTATTTATCAGGGGTGACAATAATTCTGACCACCACTGTACATTTATTTTTTACAGCCATCTTTGATTGTATTTATCAGGGGTGACAATAATTCTGACCACCACTGTACATTTATTTTTTACAGCCATCTTTGATTGTATTTATCAGGGGTGACAATAATTCTGACCACCACTGCCACCTAAACAAATATACTAGTAAGAAAATCACAACGTGTCTCAAGTTTTGTGTCAATAATGCCACCTGCTGGTTATCAATGATGTGTTGATCGACGTTCAACCTATGCTTTCAACATGAGGTAAAAGTAATACGAAAAAATATAGCTATGCAATGTTAATACTAGTTATGCACGTAGCCTATAACAACAGCATACCATCTTAGAATCTCAATAACAGACTTACAAAAAAAATCTCCTTTAAAAAATTCAACGTTTTATGTCAATGCAATTGAAACCGAGACCTGCAATATTTAACTAAATATTTTTTAATTAATAAAATTTCAACTCAAAAGTAAATGTGCATAAAATGTAGTTATTTTGATAGATTTTAACTTGTCATCTTGTCAATAAATTAATAAACTAAATTAAACTTCATTCTTCATCTCATTTGCATAAGAAGTTGTCGCGTGACGAATCTGCATATTTAGCGGTTTTTGGCAGAGAAAATGCACATGTCCGGACATGTTTTTTGACCTAGACAATCAATTAGGACGGTGATCCCGCAGAACGATCTGTTGCAACGGCTCTTGCACTTATGTCAGGAAGAGGACCATTTATATCCAAATGTTATTTAATTGACACGAAACGAAATTTTAGCATTGACTTTAGAACTGCTTAAATCGGCCATTTTCAGAGGTTTTACTAAATATGAAGAGCCATATTGTATGCTATTGTGCGTGCAACTTTAATCGTGCCCATCAGATGTCTGTTTTAAAGCAGTGGGTGAGTAATTCACTCCTTGATTTGCTTAATAAAAGTTATGGTTAGCCATAAATAAAATATAAGAAAGATATAATTCATGCGCATGATGAAATCCTCCATTTGTCAGCAAACCAATGATGACGATACAACAGCGTAGGCGCCAAAACGGTAAGTTAGCTGGCAGTTTTGAAGAAAATGACCGTCGTTTGGCAAAAACAAAAAATGACGGACAAGCTTTATGGTACACCTCAAAAATGGGAATTTATTGTAATTTATAGCGAGTTGAAATTTTAATTAATTTAAATGAACTTTAATTAATGAGCGAGTCCACGAATGGCTTGGGTATGCAGAGCATTCGCAGCGGATGGACTGCACGCCCCTGAGACGTTTGTTTTTAGGAACTGACATCTTTTTGGAGCTCTGCTATTTAAATGCTAAGATGATATGCTGTTGTTTTAATGTCTTTATGATGGAGATCACTGGAAAAGAGTTTAGAAAACTATGACTGACCCGGTTTGCAAAGCTCGACGTGAACTTGCAAACCTCATTCTTCATTATTTTAGAGAGGGTTTTACTAACCACTAGATGGCAGTGTTTTATCATTTTTGGATCTGTCCTTCAACAGCTGCTTAATTCATAGCACCAAATTTTGACATCAAAGTATTTTATTTTATTTCCATATTTCTAACCATTTATTCAGCAATTTTTTCTACTAGCAATCTTGATTATTTTTTTTGGGTTTGATTTAGAATATAATTTGAAATTCAAAGCAAGAAAGAGCATGTTTGGTTGAGATGTGTTTTCTATAACATGGTTAAGAAGTCAAACATCTCAAGTTGGCAGTTCTGTTTCATAGCCGTCAGTATTTGTTCAGAATCTTATACTAGATTTTATGATTCACACAGGTCCTGTGAACACACTTCTGTGTAGTTTCATTTGCTCGTCTTGTTTCTTATCTGACACTTCTTTCCCATCTCAGGTCCAGATTGCTCTTTAAAATTTCCTTCGACTGAACCATACTGGTTTCTGCCTAACGTGAAGCCTGATGGACAGTCACTTGGCCGGGCCTCTCATAAAGCAGTGGTTCATGGGAAGCTGATGTGGGTGATTGGAGGGTTCGCCTTTAACTACAGCTCCTTTCAGATGGTTTTAAAGTAAGTTCCGCTGCCTGGTGTCATCATCAGCCGATATTTTGTACTTCACTTTATGCACATCACTTGTGTCTGGAAGAATCATTCATGCACATTTGTGTTTAATTTTGTGATGTGATCTTTAAAGGGGCTATATGCGTTTTTCTGAAATTTAAAGGTCCTGTTCTTCGTGATCCCATTGTTCAAACTTTAGTTAGTGTGTAATGTTGCTGCTAGAGCATAAATAATACCTGTAAAATGATAAAGCTCAAAGTTCAATGCCAAGCGAGATATTTTATTTAATAGAAGTTCCCTTTCAAAGCCTACAGCGAACGGCTGGTTAGGACTACATCCTGGTATTTCCTGCTTTAATTACGTCAGTAGAGCAGTAGAACAGACTAACCTCCGCCCACAAGAAAACGCGAAAAAAGGGGGCGTGGTCTTGTTGCTGTCCCACGTGGAGAAGAAGAGGACGTCGCGTGGAGAAAAGGAAGTGCTGCGTTTCAGTGTGTTTGTCGCCATGTCGTCGAGACGCTGTTATTTTCATCCCGGAGTCAAATCACCTTTGTTTGGCTTTCCCAGGGACGCTGTAGAGATTATTAAGCGCGTATATATCTCCCGTTAAGAGGCGTGACCTTTCCACGTGCGCTAAGCTGCTGTCGAATCACAACACAGGACCGTGCTACGTTCGCTAAGCTGCTGTCAAATCGCAACACGGGAACCGCTGACACAATCAGAACTCGTTACGTGTTTCTGAAGGAGGGACTTCATAGAATAAAGGAAGTCTTCAGTCGTTTGTAGGACAGTGAAAACAGCGGTGTACAGATAAGTAAATTGTGTTAAAAATACTTTTTTTTTTTACACGCGAAACATGAACACATGTTATATTGCACACTGTAAACACAATCAAAGCTTCAAAAAAACACGAAGAACGGGACCTTTAAACTCGCGACTGACACCTGTGGCCAAAAAACAGAACTGCTCTTATTTTCTGCTCGCTCTCGCAGTGGTGGTGACGTCACATCCGCAGACAGCGCGGGAAAAAAACGACCCGCCAGAAAATAGGAAAAATAGGATACAGGCTTATAGGTGCACCCACTGTGAGCGGACAAGGTGTCAGTATGCTCATCAGGAGATGTTTGAGTCATAAATGGTCAAATAAAAAGGCTATTGTTACGTTTATTTTGGGGAAAAAGTTGCATATAGCCCCTTTAATAGTAGTTCCTAAACTGTTGATATTGCATTACTCATTTGTTCCTGTGTAGTTATTCATTAATGATGGAACAGTATTATAAAGTGTTTTCCATCCATAATAAACATAGTCCACACGGCTCCGGGGGGTAAAAATGGCCTTCTAAAGCGAATCGATAAGGTTTGTAAGAAAAATATCCATATTTAAAACTCTGAACTGTAGAATATCTAGCTTCGGCCAGATCGCCTTCCGTATTCAACTTATAAAAAAAGCGTAACAGACTCTGTGACTGGCTCTCAGTTTGCCCTGGTTCACTCTGCTAAATATAATGAACTGAGTAACAGGCTAGTAGGTGAAAATCACATTTTATACTAAAATAATTTTTTTTGTAGCAACTAGTTTATTTTCCTTTATTAGTCTATGCAAATATTACATGTGTTTTACCGGATTCAGTACATCTTGAACCGTACCTGTCAAGTATCCCGTTTTGGCCGGGAAAGTCCCGGATTTTACCCTTCTTTCCCGCCGTCCTCCCGTATTAGTATTTTCCTGTAAATCTCCCGTATTTTAACCTGCGTTATTAAAAAACAATAATACCGGAGTAAAAAAACAAAAACATTTCCAATCTGAGCTCTGTAACTAGCCTCGCGATAACTGCCATCTGCAGTAGCCTACAGTATAGGTGTCAGTTGTCGCGAGGTTAGTGTGTGAGGTCAGATGACGAGTGACAACGCGGGAAAAAAACAAAACAGAGACGGATGATGGACGTAACGATAGAGACGGATTAAGGCACTCGTGTAAATACCGTGATCAATGGGACAGCGAATTTAATTATAAAATGTAAGCGACTTAATGTTAATTAATTGTTTATGGAACTGGCGTATGAAATCGTGTCAATTCCAGTCGTGATGGTATTCAGGAAAACAGCACTCTTGTTAGTGTGATGTTGCTTAACTGTATCATATGTTATAAATATAAGAACTACACCATTTTAACCATGTATGTTAACTGAGTTTCTTTGTATGAGCGGCGCTCATTTGTTTTCGATTTTCTCCTCGAGGCTACGCGAGCCTCAACAGCTCAACCTTGTTAACGTCAGTTCGTTTTATATTATGATCCACTATCGATCTCCACTTACACTAACTGAATGCAGAATCATTATTGCACTTTGGTGATTCCCTAGTTATTTTTTGTTTTGACATTTTACTCAGGATACTTGTCCGTTGGGCAAGTAAAATTATTTTTCACTTGCCCCTTCAAAAAATCCACTTGTCCCGGACAAGCGTTCATGTCGAGCCCTGCCCATAGCAATGCAAGTTCAGAAAGGGTATTTAGCATGGTACGAAAGATTGTTACAGAGAATAGGATGACATTAGACAACAGAACTGTTTGTGCTCTACTCTCATGTAAAATGAACCACTCTGGCCCAGCCCACAAATACACTCCTTCCAAAACAGTCTTAAAGAATGCAAAGTCTGCAACAAATGTGTACAATAACTCACTAAAAGAGTAAAGAAAAGTTATGTGAAATGAAAAGAAAAACTGTAAAAGAAAAGCAATATGAAATGAAAAGAATGTGTGGAATGAAAATAAAATGTAAAGACAAGCAATGTTAAATGAACAGAAAATATGCAAATAAGCCTTTAAATAAATGCTCATCATATAGGCCTATACCCTTTTGTGTTTTCATTTGGGCTATAACACCTGTCTTAAAATGTAAGGGATACTGGAGCTTGGTTGGGATGGTGGGACTGCTTGCGGTGGGCGCCGAAAAATTTCCCTTATTTTCAAATCCAAAACTTGACAGGTATGTCTTGAACTTGTATTTTTGTTGTGTCTGGCAGGTTTAGGAAGTTCTTATCCTGTATGTGTCTTGATGAAGTCCTGGGGGCTGGTGTAGCTGTAGGCTATGTAACGACTTTTAATGAGGTCCATTCCTTTTAGTGATGCATCATGATTTTTCATGGCCGATTACGATTGCCGTTTTTTTTTTTTTTTTTTTTTTTTTTTTTTATAAAGCAAATTTATTTGTTGTTTATTTGCGCTATAACAGGCAAACTAGCCTTAAAAAATATCTGTAGCCATTTGAATGAGAGGCAACCACTGCATTTTAATAATGATCCAAAAATTTGAAAAACATTGTATAATTTCATGATTTAAAGCAAAAACAGTATGATCTGACTTGTGAAATTATGCTACGGAAGACACACCTGCACAAAACAAACAGCAGAAGGACTAAATGAAAATACAAATTCACTCTCTGACAGTAGGTGGCGCTTACACCGTGTCCTAACTACACGTGCCGCGACACATGATAAAAGGTGTCTTTTCCATGTTAATTAGAGTTTTTGTCCTAACCAGTCGCGATGGCGACTCGGGATTTTAGAAACGGTTTCTATTTCTGCGACGTCGCGGCTGGAATAACGACACAAAACATGGCAATGATAATCTTTGGTAGTGTTTATGTGCTTTATTTAATGTTAAAAGTGTGTAATGTGACTTTGAATATCATTTAGTCCTCCCAGCTTTGTAACGTAGTCGTTCTAAAAGCAACAATGTATAATTCACCTCAGATCTTGAAATGAAACAAATGGAAACCAGAACGTTCAAACTGTGAACAAACAAGTTTATTATATGACAAAGGTTGTTTTAGTAATTCGGTATGTATTTTAGTAATGTTTAAATTGTGTACTATTTGTGTAATAAATTATGTAGGCTACTTATCCATTTCCACGAGAGCCCGCCCACACGCTGTTCGGATTGGCTGTGGTTTTTGATTGATTTGTTGCATCTCCTAGTCGCGTTTGGTGTGGACAGACAAGTTGCTTGTCGTGTCGCATGTAGTTAGGACACAGTGTTAAGGAACAGCAGAGGTTTCTTTAGGTACCGCTGTACACAAAGCAGCGCTGTACTTATAAACACTACTTTATACAGAGGTTAGAGGAAAAGAAAATACCATCAAAACTTTTCTGAAGACTCAGACTCATTTCCATTCAGAGAAACATTCGTATGAACCCCCACCCCCAATTAAATATTTATATTTTTTTCCCTATATTTCGAGCATTGTGAACAGTGAGCTTGCTGTGCCAACTGCCTGGTTACAGTATTTGCCCTGCTGGAGCGTCTGTGTTCTCTCCTTTTTGCAACCCTCTTGAGCGTGTTCCATCTCTGGATTGTGTTAATGTCCTGTTTACAGACTTCGTAATTTTCCACACAAAGGTAATTTTAGGAAATTATTGCAATGTAGTTTGTGTGCAAGTCCAGAATAGAGATTGGCTAAAATAAAACTAAAAACAGTCTGGTAGGGCTGTACGATTAATCAAAAAATAATCGAAACCGACATTCAGAACCTCTAACCGACCAATTTTTCCCTTGTCGGTTATTTCGGTTTTCACGTGACTCCGCCCCATCAGTCACATCAAGTGCAGTTTTTCAAGGCACACAGAGAGATGCAGGAGCGGTTATCTTTGTTTATAGATGCCAAGAATCACTATAGTAACTGCATGTTTTACACGGTTTATACAGGTCAGTTAATTGCTGTTCTTATAACCTACGTGCTGACACGCACGCACGCACACACACACACACACAGTCGGCGCGCGCAAGCCCCGACGCCAGATCGCTTTCACTTTCGTGTTCATAAAGTTTGTCAAGTACATGCGTTTAAAGGCTTGCCAGTTTCAACATTTAAAGCGATTGTGCACTATTCAAAAACAACAATAAGGAAAACGTATCTGTTCAGTGCTCAGCTTTTTTCTGTGACACAGAGAGACGAGCCGTGTGGCGTCTCTGACACCGCACGCACGCCCTGAAGGCAGACCTCTTTCACCTGCTTCCTCACAAAGCTTGTCATTTGTATGTGGTTTCAGCCCTGCCAGTTTGAACATTTAAAGTGTGTTTCGACCATCAGATGTGCATTGTTGAACTAATGCCTGATATATTGTGACAAACCAGCACTCAGACAGAAGCTCGCACATCACGTGAAGATCGCGCGCAGAGAGAAACGCAGTGTCAACGCTGTCCTGTGACTAGACATGTGCCGGTAAACGGTAATACAATATACCGCAATAATGAACATGCACAATATTGTTAAAGTGGGCACTTCAAAATACCGTGAATAATTATTTATTACGAATTATTCAGATTTTTAGAATGTATTTTAAGAATACTTTACCCTTCAACCGTTTAAAATGAACAACGCGTCAAAGAGGAACGCACACTGATGTAAACAGACTGTTCATGAGCCAAGCACATGGCGGAAGGCGTGAAGACGCACTGAAGTGCACATTCACTTTCAGACAGCAGAGGGCGCTGATGGAACAGCAGAAATACAGCCGTTTCCCCAGTAACCACAATCCGGTGCTCGTCATCACATAACCTAATACTTAAAGACTTAGTCATTTTCAAACTTAATTTTTTTTTTTTAAGTTTTAAATTACATGCCCTAGATATTGTTTGAATATGTTCTGACTGTTGTTCAATCACACACTTTACAATAAGGCTCCATTATTTAACATTAGTTCATTCATTAACAAACTGACAATGAAAAATACTTCTAAAGCATGTATTAATCTTAGTTAAATGTACATTTCAGCATTTAATAACACATTATTAAAATCAAAAGTTGTAACTGTATTATTTAATGGACCTGAGCTTACACTAACAGTTGCTTTTTTAAACTAACATTATCAAAGAAGAATAACTTCTGTAAAAATGTAGCTATTCGCTCTGTTTATGTTAATGCATTAACTGGCGATACATTATTGAAAAGTGTTACCTACTGTTCTTTATAATTCTTTAGCACTTTAATCTGTTTCAAATATTTGTTTACTTTATACATTTTTGTGTATTGCTTTATTGTATTTAAATGTTTGGTTCTTTTGTTATAAGAAAGTTTTTAAACCTGTTATAGTATGACAACACTTTTTTTCCAATTTTTTTTTAAATATCGTGATAATACCGTATACCGTGAAAAAAGCTTCAGCAATTAATCGCAACATGAAAATTTGATACTGGCACATGCCTACCTGTGACTAAAGTAAAGTCACTAAAGTAGCTTAGAAACTCAACCGTTATAGGCATACAGTTTAATACCTTTGAAGCAAGTACAAACCACAGTGTCATAATGAATAGAGATGGTGATAGAGTAATTCACACACCATCACTGTGCTAATTTATCTGTATCTGATGTACAACAAACAGAAATCTGCCCCATAGACAATAACTGCTGAAAGTATTTTAAAATCACAAAGAAGTGCACTTTTTCATTAGAAAAAAAAATCCACCTTTAATAGTAGAAAATATTTACAGTACAAACCTTAGCAGTGAACTTACTCAAAAACCTTATGAGGGCAAAAAAAAGAAGCAAAAAGCTAAATAATCTTTCATTAATCGTAATCAAGGTAAAATGTTTAATTAATCGAGGTTTTTATTTTTGGTCAAATCGTTATAGCCCTACCGTCTGGTTCTGATTAATGATCAGTCGACCAGTGCATCTCTAGTTCCTTTGCTCCATCCAAGCAGTCGCCATCAGCGGAAAAAATCCCTCTGTAATGCATTGGTTGGTTATTTTCCCGCTCTAGAACGACAGCTGCGCAAATGGATTTTTATTATTGTGATATTGTAATTTCAGGGAAGAAAAAAAAATACAGACATAATTGAAATGCTGGACAACGCTCCCAATTTCAGGACTGTCTCACAAAATGCGGGACATATGGTCACCCTGGTAGTACCTCTTTAAAGGTGCAGTAAGTGATATCAAACACTATTGATATCTGAAATTGACATTATATCTTTCATAAAGCCATTTAAAACAAATAAAAATAAAACTTAATTAAATGTAATGTATGCATCATCTTTTGTGTCAAATTCTTACATTTAATCAATTAATTAAATTAGAATAATAAGACACAATTGGACTGTTACCAAACAAATGAAATCAGTATCAAAAATATTCATATTTGCAATGCAGAGGAAACACAAGCTGCATCTGAAGTGGCATTTTTAAATTGCATTTGATTTACACAGACTGATTAATGCAGCTCAAAGGGACATTAATGCATTTAACCTGCTGTTACAAATGCATAAATAATGTTTTGATGTTTTAAATATAAAATGTTGAATATTTATATTGTAAATAAAATATTTAAAAAATGAAAAAAAAAAACACTTGTGAAATTAAAACGGCCAGTAGGTGGCAGCAAGTCACTATTAATGAGTGAGTCGTTGAGATTCAGCCTCAAACGACTGATTTGTTCATTCACCACCGTGTGTTGCTCAGAGATGCAAAACAGTCCTGTGGTTTTATTTGGAACTATTTTGATGTCTATAATATAAGTTAACAAAGCAAATCAAAGCAACCCCGTGTGCCAGTTTTCATGCCTTCCCACTCTCTAATGTCTACCAGTGCAGATGCATAATGCAGATCCTAGCACTTGCTGATTTTAACCCTTCTTCTTCCAATTATATTCCTCTGACCTTTTCCTCTCTGGTAATCTCTCAGCTGTCTCTCTTTCTACAGTCTTTCTACAAATCCCGCTTGCTCCTCCCCCATCATTCGTTCCGACCTATTGCTGATTGGTTATAAGAGTGTTTTGGTGTTTTTTTTCTCCTATTTACACAGCTAGGAATATTCTGTACAAATACTTTTTTTTTCTTCAGTACACACACAGAACAGACATCTAGCAAATATTCCCAAAATTGTTTGTTTAGGTGTTGATTTTAAATTTCAACAGTTTCTCAGAAATCACTTACTGCACCTTTTATATCTATTACTTTTATAACAGTGGATAAATGTGTATCTTTTTAAAAAAACGCAATTTAAATAAAATAGAAATGATGTTTTTTTGTAGAAAAAAGAAATAGTCCATTTTTGTTTAATAATTCATGCATCAAAGACAATGTAAAAATATACAATAACACACTTTGGTATTTTCAAGCTTTTTTTATTATTAAAATATTTATTCAGCAAGGATGCATTCAATTGATCAAAAGTGACAGTACAGACTTTTAAATGGTAACAAAAATGTATATATTTTAACTTTCTATTCATCAAAGAATCCTATAAAAAAGTGTCCCAGTTTACACAAAACTATTAAGCAGCAAAACGGTTGTCAACATTAATAATTATAATAAAAAAAGCAAATGGGAGGGTAATAAAGGAATGTGTGATATAACTGAGAGTGTGGTGTGTGTGTGGAGCCCCACATGACCACGGGTCCTCTCAAGGTCCTGTCATGTGAGCATTGGTGGTTCAGTGGTAGAATTCTCGCCTGCCACGCGGGAGGCCCGGGTTCGATTCCCGGCCAATGCAACAGTCCTTTTCTTTTGTCAGTCTAGACAAAACAAAAATGCATGATTTTATTGTAACATTTATTATTGTAACAAGGGCTGTGTATTGCCAAGAATCTGGCGATACAATGCGTATCACGATACAGGGGTTACGATATATTGCGATATTGTATGAAAGTCAATATATTGCAATATTTTTACTTTTATTTTTTTTTAGAGAGATCTAATTTCAAAGAACAAGGAACACAACCATATGCATAAAACCTGACAAGTAACTATTTTATTTGATTAATGCAGTTCATTTATATCTTTAATCACCATTTTGTGCAATCTAAATAGTAAAGTGACTGCAGGATTCTTCATGTGTATATGTTTTAAAGGTTCACAGTATAGCAGTTTTTAATTTCTAAACTATTTAACAACAGAAAGTGCATAGTCCATGACTGAATGACTGTTTGTTTTATATTTAATACTGTAAAGCTGTTTGCTTTAAAGCAGTCAGTCTATTGTATAAAGTGCTATTTAAAGTACTGAACTGCAGAGCTGGTGCATTCATATCCACATCGCTATGATCAGATGCTTTCGTTCTGCTGCCACCGCTGTCAATTTTGTTGTGTGTTTATTTTGTCACTAAAAGGAAAATGTGCAGTGCATATTCTATTGAAACGCTTCTCAGCAGCGCGGATGAGGTAGGAGTGTTAAGAGAGCTCTCAGATTCAATGCTTTTCCTGAGTATTGTATTTTAACTTGGCCTATTTTGCAAACAAAATGACTCTTGTCGTTTTCCTTAGTGGCTTCTTTATACCTGAAGCCAAAATTAGTTTTGTATACCGCGGGAGCGGAATAATTCTATCATCTTGTGAGCTGGGTTTGCTAATACAAACACTAGCAATGCACGCACCTTCACCTTGCGCTTCTCTGGCTGCGCGTCAGTTACGTTCTGAGATAACACTGCCATCTAGCGGTTGAGTTTAATACAGTCTGGTTTAAACCGAACACAAAACCACTAATCTAGGATGTAAATAAATAAATATATGAATATCGATACAGTGTTTTTGAGAATTGATACAGTATCGCCAAACCTAATATCGCAATATTAAACACCCTAATTGTAACGGTTTGTTTGAACTTTCTGTGCATCAAAGAATCATAAAAAAGTGTCCCATTTTGCAAAAAACTATTAAGCAACACAATGGTTTTCAAAATTATTTTTAATAATAAGAAAAACAAAAGGGAGGGTAACAGGAATGTGTAACTGAGAGAGAGAGAGAGAGAGAGAGAGAGAGAGTGTGTGTGTGTGTGTGTGTGTGTGTGTGTGTGTGTGTGTGTGTGTGTGTGTGTGTGTGTGTGTGTGTGTGTGTGTGTGTGTGTGTGTGGGCATGTTTTTGTGAAATATCAGGACATAAATGTGTATAATGACATGGGTATGACACAGGTATTACAAAAAGAGGGTGAAATATGAGGACGTTCCCCATGTCCTCACTTTTCAAAATGCTTATAAATCATACAGAACAAGTTTTTTTTTCACAGAAAGTGAACTGCACAGTCTCCTGTGAGGGCTAGGTTTAGGGACAGGGTCAGTGTAAGGGGATAGAAAATACGGTTTGTACGGTATAAAAACCATTACGCCTATGGAATGTCCTCACATTTCACAAAAACAAACATAAGTGTGTGTGTGTGTGTGTGTGTGTGTGTGTGTGTGTGTGTGCGCGTGTGCGCAGCTACGCATGACCACGGGACCTTTCAAGGTCCTGTCATGTGAGCATTGGTGGTTCAGTGGTAGAATTCTCGCCTGCCACGCGGGAGGCCCGGGTTCGATTCCCGGCCAATGCAACAGTCCTTTTCTTTTGTCAGTCTAGACAAAACAAAAATGCATGATTTTATTGTAACATTTTTTATTGTAACTCTTTGTTTGAACTTTCTTTTCATCAAGGAAACCTAAAAAAAAGTGTCCTAGTTTGCACAAAACTATTAAGCAGCACAACGGTTTTCAACATTACGGATTATAATAAAAAAAGCAAATGGTAGGGTAATAAATGAATGTGTAGTGTGTTGTGTATGTGCAGCCCCACATGTGTGCAGCCACGCAAGACCACGGGACCTTTCAAGGCCCTGTCATGTGAGCATTGGTGGTTCAGTGGTAGAATTCTCGCCTGCCACGCGGGAGGCCCGGGTTCGATTCCCGGCCAATGCATCAGTCCTTTTATTTGGTCAATCCAGACAAAACAAAAACGTATTAATTTATTGTAAAAATTTTTATTGTAACTGTTCGTTTGAACTTTCTATTCATCAAAGAATCCTAAAAAAAGTGTCCTAGTTTGCACAAAACTATTAAGCAGCTCAACTGTTTTCAACATGAATGATAATAAGTAAAAAAATGGGAGGGTAATAAAGGAATGTGTGACGTAACTGAGAGTGTGGTGTGTGTGTGTGTGTGTGTGCGCGCGCAGCCCCACATGACCACGGGGCCTCTCAAGATCCTGTCATGTGAGCATTGGTGGTTCAGTGGTAGAATTCTCGCCTGCCACGCGGGAGGCCCGGGTTCGATTCCCGGCCAATGCAACAGTCCTTTTCTTTTGTCAGTCTAGACAATACAAAAATGCAGGATTTTATTGTAACATTGATTATTGTAACTGTTCATTTGAACAGACACTCTTTCTTCCTTTCCTTACAGTTCTCTGTCTGTTTTTCAGCTATAATCTAGAGAGCAGCACATGGGATGTGGTGCCAATCAATGGTGGCCCTCTGCAGCGCTATGGGCACTCTTTGGCTCTTCACAAGGTAAACACACTGCTAATCTCTATACTTTGTATAACAATGCCTCAGTGAGTGATTTAACTGTTTGCTATTGATATGCAGAACCATTGATTTACAATTGAGAAGATTTTAACTCGGCTTTGTTGTCTATAATGCTACAAGTAGTGTTTAGCTACTTGTTGCACTGAGGTGCATGTATTTTGGGATATTTTAATATTTTTGTAGCAACAGTGCCCACTAGTGTTTATTATTCAAAAATCATTTTAAAGTCCCTGTAAAGTCAAAATTAAATGTGTTCTGAGTTTGTCACACCACAGAAAAATTAGTTATTAACCACCCAGCCAAATTTGAATGATAAAAAAGTAAATAAAATAGCGTATCAAAATCTTGAAAAAATAATCAGCATTCTCTGCTCTCAAACTCTGGGATTTCCGCTCAGCATGTCCGCTGTCTGTGCTGAAACCTCAGCTCTCCATTAAGGTAGCTGTTCACAAAATTAGTCCACCTCTTCTATATATCATCATTGTTTTGTAAGCTGTTTTGTAAGTTTTGACAACCAGTTAATATGCATTCACGTGACGAAGGCATAACTAGCTAGCAAACTGTTGGCTGTAGTAACTAACGGTACTGACAGTAACTTGCGATTGTGCTGTAGTTATGATAGTGTTAGGGAAGGGGCCATGCTCTGTGGCTCCAGTGCCACCGCTTTAGCCCCGTCCAAAAAATCCTGAACACAGAAATGGTGAAAAACTCCACAATTCAGTCTTTGTAACATGTTTCAGAAATGCACTTCTAACATTTACAATTAATAATAAAAATAAAAAAATGGCCTTTACAGGGACTTTAATAATTATCAAGCATTGTGGTAATCATTACATTAAAAAGCTGGGCAGTTTATGGCTCAGTGCTATCTAAAGGAGGGTGTTCAATGTAGAGCTGCAACTAACGATTATTTTTTCTGTCGACTAATCTAACAATTATTTTTTTCGATTAGTCGACTAATCTAACGATTATTTTTCCGGATTAATCTTATGATTCTGTTTTACTGATTATTGTATTTCAAAGAGGGTAGTGAATTTGTATATTATTTTAACATGAAATCAATGAATGATGACAATATTAATTGTATTTCAGGAAGGGTAGTGTACATAGTATGCCATTTTATAATGAAATATATGAACACAAGAAGCTTTTTAAACATAATATATAATGATACTATTCATCATAAAATGTATACAGATTAGGCCTAATTAGGAAAAGTTGTTTACTATAGTAGTTGAGTATGATTTACTTATTGATTTGTCAATAGTAAACGAAAATGCACTTGTATTTATCTGCAAAAGGTTCACATACAGGAAGTTTCAGCATAGTTTTAATATAGTATAACTAGTCGTCTATTTTGAAGATACATGTGCATAAACAACGACTAAAACTGCCAGAAGTTTTTGCCCAAACTTCAAAGACACATTTAAATGATTAAAGCTAGAGGCATATCTTAACTTTAATGTTACTTTAATCATGCAAACTACCTATATACAGCATGTTATTATGCATATGTGTTTGGGACAGAGGGGAACCAGGTCGCATTAACAGGAGATATATGCAGCCCATAATAATAAAAGCACGAGACGTACTGGGCTCAGAGAAGAACCCCGGAAAATGTGACCGTCTGTTGCAATATACGCGCGACGGTTCAGCTGCGCGAGAGAACACTGGCAGCAGGGTTGCCAGGTTTACACAACAAAACCCACCCATTCATTACTCAAAACTAGCCCAAAACAAGCCCAATCGCGTTTCGGGGAGGTTCTCTGGTAAACATCGCGTTCGGGGGGTTAAATATGTGTGTTTTTTTTGCAGGGCTGCCTGCTAAAATTCTCATTCCCGGGGCTAAATATCACATAGTTGGGATCGCTTCAACCCGCGGACATGAGACACAGCCCGCGGCAACAGTGTAGAAGTAGCCCAATTCCGCGGAAAAAAACGGGACTTGGCAACACTGACTGGCAGTGTGAAAGCTCTCGCTCTCCACGCGCACAGCTCCTGCTCTGCCACCGCGCGCAGTGTGAAACCGGCGTTACAGAGCGAACAAAGCACAGTTTTATTCGGCTTCTGTTTAAAGTACTCCCACACTTTTGAATGTCGAGGTCTGGCTTTATATGATAAATGATCATTTTCACTATGCCCAGGAGCAGAAGCTGCCATTATTCTAGATCTTCTGTTCCATTCTAGAACGTAAATAATGTGCCGCCGACGCGTCGACGCATTTCACGCGCGTCGTTGCAGCCCTAGTTCAATGATTAATGGTCATTAATGGATTTCTTGTGTGCTCACTTTTCTCTGTGTCAAGCTTTCTTCTGTAGGAGAGGCCAGAGCAGGGTAAGCTTCAGGGTGATTTGAGATTGAGGTTGAGCAGATTAATAAGAGTGAAAGAGCCATCTAACTTAGTCTAGCATTCAAATTTCAATTGTTTACTGATAAACAGTACTTTTATGCGTGTTGAACATCAGTACTTTGTCAAATGTATTAACGGTGTTAAACTATGTTTTTCAAAGATTTACAAAATTAAAACCAAATATTAATTTTAATGTTACAATAAAGTCATGCGTTTTTGTTTTGTCTAGACTGACCTAATAAAAGGACTGTTGCATTGGCCGGGAATCGAACCCGGGCCTCCCGCGTGGCAGGCGAGAATTCTACCACTGAACCACCAATGCTCACATGACAGGGCCATGGGAGGTGCTGTGGTCATGTGTGCTGATGCACACGTGGCTTTTTAAATGTTATGACAGCAAGTCGGTCTGTACAGAGAGTTGAGAAATGGAAAAATTTTAAACGAGAGAGAAAAGAGGGCCGGAAAAACAAGTGGAAGGGTAATAAAGGAATGTGTAGCATAACTGAGAGAGTGGTGTGTTCGTGTGTGCACGCGCAAATGACTACGGGGCCTCCCACATTCCTGTCATGTGAGCATTGGTGGTTCAGTGGTAGAATTCTCGCCTGCCACGCGGGAGGCCCGGGTTCGATTCCCGGCCAATGCAACAGTCCTTTTATTTTGTCAGTCTAGACAAAACAGAAAAAACATATGACTTTATTATAACATTAAAATGAATACTTGGCTTACTTTGCGACTTTTATGACAAGCCTGCCTGTTTAACAGGCAGAATGAAGGACATAAAGGAACAACAGAAAAAGTGCAGTAAGAACTGGAAAGAGGAAGTTGTTTTTCTAACACATCTAAAAACATAATTTAACACACTTAATGCATTTGATCAAGTATCCATGGTTTTAATCCTAAAAACGGAACTTTCAAAAAAAATGTTTTGTTGAAAAAAATGTATGCTGAAAACACATTCATGTGAATCACATTCTATCCAATGAGTTTTCCACTGCAGAATGTTTGTTTTCTCCACCAGAGCCTGTGATAATGTCTGCAGATTCATAAGAATGTTTATTCTGTTAATGGTTCTAAAGATTCGCTCACTGAGTCTGAATGAAATAAGTAGGAGCTTTCTCTCAGTCCACAGTGTAAAGTGGTTTCACTGGGCTATTTTTAAACCAGAATAAAATAGCAGTGAATATACCTGTGTAGGGTTCGACCGATACCGTTTTTTTTTTTTTTTCATGACCGATACGGGCTGCCGATTTTCTTGAGCCGATATTTGGAGCCGATACTGCTTTTGCCCCCTCAATTTACATCATAAAAATGACACAATGATCATGATGATAACAATGTTACAAGTCTCAATTTAAAAAAGGAACATTTATTGTACTAAAAAAAACTATATTTAACAAATAGTAAAAACAGGTAAGGTAGAACAAGTAAAAAAAGAGCTCCGTGCTGAAAATAAATTCCGAAAATGAATATTGAAGCATAATTAAAATTCTGAAAATAAATATTTAAGCATAAATAAAATAATTACACTATTGCACAGAGTAGCAACAAGCAAGCAGCATAATAAAGTGCACACTGACTGTACTATACTTAATTTTAAAAGTAACCAAATATTTACAACCTACTCATTTAATGCTTAGGTGCTCTCAACTGAACCTCTTATAGAGCAACACCAGCGGTAATTCAGGAAAAAATCTCCCAGTGCTCCACGGTGAAACTTCGGTCTTCCGACCTTTTACCATTGTGTCAATTTTCAATTGATTTTGATTAATATGCGCTAGGGAGAGAGAGCAAGACAGTTTGAAGACGGTGAGTGCACCTCCTCCGACCGTAGGCGCTCTCTGGTCGTTCTCAGCAACACATGCGACCACCTGTCAAGCGCAGCAGTCCGTTTCTACATCACTCACTGATCAAATAAGGCAAAAACGCAATATGTGTGGCGGCCAGTGTTGATTCTGTGGTGCATTGTTAGTCTATTATCTATGTGTGGGAAACACTGCCGAGACACACACACGTGTCCAAACCGCAGTCAGGTGGTCGCTGAATAAAACTCCCATAAATACCACAGAACAACGTCTGCATTACTTAATCCTATGACCAGTGTTCGTAACAGCTAACGTATGCATACGGATAGCCTTTAACTTTGCTATTTGCAGCTCCCTAAATACAATGGCAAGCAGTTTTAGAGACGAGGCATTCAGCATTTGCGTTTTCCATTTGGACGCACAAACTTGCTTAGCTATAGTTGCAAGCACATATAGAGCAACGCATTTCCACTTTCAAAGTGTATGGCAATATTTCAACTAAGTCAAACAGTTAAAAGATGCTTTGAAAGTTTAAAACTTATCGTTGTCTTGAAGAGAAGATTCCCCAGCTCTGCTTGTGGGGGGAGGGGCAGTGCATGAACTGCAGCATCTCCAGCAGGACGCCTGTCTGTAAATAATGCCGGAGAAAAAAATATCGGCGAACGCAGCAGCCTTGTATCCTTGTATGCCTATACACGTAAAACAATATATGACCGGCCGATATATCGGTCGAACACTATACCTGTGCGTTTGCAGCAGTTTAATGGACACCAAGACTTTTTCATCACGCATATAAACATAAACTTTCACTCTCATTCACAATGCACTTTATGTTTTAAATTAACTGCCTTCATTGTGGCAACAGGTCCCTGGCAAATGGACAAATTATAATGATTGTTCTGTCCATAATACACATGACTGTATTTCACTAGGCTGTCATCTGGAAGATATCTTTATTTGTCGTATAACTGCTGAATGCACTTTAATGATAGGAAAGCAGTAGCAGGCCAGTGAATGTGCATTTACAGAGGATTAGAAAGTGAACGTGTGTGTGTGTGTGCATGCATGTGAGTTCAGTCTGCATAATGAGATGGCCATTTGCTTATGGTTTCATGAATCATAAACTACTAGTGTCGCGGAGCTGGAGTGTTACGGATACGTGGTGTTGCCATAGACAATAAATTAATTAATTTGGTAAATAAATATAAACAACATTTATTTATACATCACACAACTATTTACAACACAACAGAGGTTGGCTTTGCTTGAGTTGTTGCTCTGGATTTTGTTGCTTTTAAGAAAAAAAAATTTTTTTTTGCCTGTTTAGGTTCGTCACCTTCTCCATTGCATTTTTACATTTTTACCATTAAAGTTACTACACGCAAATCCGTGTTTTTTTTGTTGTTGTTGTTGTTTTTTTGGGGGGGGGAATATATTTCAGGGCTCAATGCTAAGGATTTTTTTTTTGTTCTTTTTTTTTCAGAATTTTCACTGACCCCACCACAAAAAACCCACAAATAAAATAAAATAGGCCTAGTATTGTTTTTGAGTCATATAAGCTTAATAAATAAGGTTATGACTCTAAAAACTAATATCCTAACTCATATATTTTTTTTAGATTGTTAAAGACCATCAGTAATAAAATAAGAACAAATAATCAAATTATGAGCAAATGCAAAAATAAATACAGCAGAACAAACATATACAAATGAAATAAACATATTTTCATGTAGGTCTAAACTAGATTGTCAGGTACAAAAATAGTAATCAAATGTAAAATATCACTGCATAGTCTGCATAAAAGTATATGCCACTGCATATAAATACAGATTAACCCTTATTAAAAGTTATTCAGTCAAGAGCAGTGAGTGATTTTTTTTTTGTTGTCTTTTGTTATCTCAATATTTATATAGCCAATGACGATATTTTCCGGCTTTCCATGTGTGTTCACTGTTATACGGTAGGGGGCGCTGTAGCGCATTTCCTGCACGAGAACAGAATCTCCTGATCAAAACAGCCGAAGAAGAAGGAACGCGCGCTATCATAAGCAGATGCATTATGTAAAATAACGCGATCATCACCATTAAACAGCATATAAATCACAACTGCCTAATGTTATTGAATGAAATGTCAACCCAGGACGAGTTCTAGGACTGTCAAGCTTTGGGCTGTTGATGGACTCAATCTACAACATCTGTGTTTTGTTCATCGTTCGGACGTAACGTTATGCTGCCTTCACGTGCTCTCGGAATTATCGTAAATACGAGTTTCCTAGGTAAACATTGCACATGAACGCCCTCACATTTTGAAACTTGAATGCAATGCGCTCGTAATCACGACTTCAGAAGTCGGAATCATCAAATTTCCGATAGCACGTGAAGGCAGCATAAGTCTTTTACAAAAACGTGATTTTTTTTTCAGCTTTATGCTCAAAATGTTGCTTTTTCATGAAACTTGCAACATTCAAGTGTTGATTAAAAAAATAATATATGAAGCTGGAATAAAACAGTGAGTCTGTTCTTTCTTTTGATATATTGCATGTTTAGATATTCTGTGGACCATTAAAACTTGTGAAAATGACCATAAATGCTGGCGGTGACTGGCAAATTTCATGTTTACGTTCATTTAAAAGACCTAACCGACTATGTTTACGATGATACTAAACAAGACAGTCATTTTGATATAATTTTGTGTGAATATTCGCGCGCTGTGAGACGCGTGGCCGTGCGTGTGTGTGTTGTGTTGCTGCCCTTCGTGAGTATGAAACTGAGAGACACACTTTCTCGTCTATGAGCGCTTGAATATTTAAATTGCCAAGGCTTAAAAATGCGCAAATGATCAGTTTCCGTGAAGATGCAGCTCTGGGAGTGTCTTTCACGCTGGCACTGGACCATCGGGCAATTCTTATTGTCGACCGTAATGACAAATATTTTTTGTCATTCATTCAGGGGGGGCGGGGGGTCGTTTTGGGAGGGCGGGGCGCCCCCCCAAAACAATGGTAGGGGAAACACTGAGTTTTCAGTAGTTGTATACTCAAGTCCGAGTCATGTTTTTGTTGGTTAAAGAGATGCAGCAGTGTTACTAGGCTTGTGTCTGTTCTCCATGGAGTCATTCTTAGATGCAGTGTATTGATTGGCTGTTTACACAGGAGAATATGTGCTCCTGTGATGCTGGGAAATTGGTGCCCAACTTTTGCTTAGCCTGAGGTGATGTAATGCCTCAAATGCTTGCACAGGATCTCAAAATGTCCTTATTTCTCTTCTCTTCTTTTTGCAGGATGATATCTTCATGTTTGGTGGGAAGCTGGAGGCAGGCTCCGGGAACATAACAGATGAACTGTGGCTGTTTGATACACGTAGCCGTTCCTGGTCCCTCAAGACAGCCAGTCCTGGGCTGCAGGCCCAACTCTTCGCCGTGGAGGGACATACTGCTCACATAGTGGACAATAGAAATGGAGAGCCCATCATGGTGGTGCTTTTTGGCTATTCACCAATTTATAGCTACCTCAGCCACGTCCAGGAGTACAACATTCGTAAGTGCCAATATGTACCTGTTATTGAGAAAGATATTCCTCACTTGAACTGATGGTGCAGTAAAGTCATGTCAGAAAGATTGTATTTACAAGTTGAATGAGTGAGAAACTTTGGATTTTATTTAAGCCCATAGTTTTCGAGGTGAATGAAAACCTAAAAACAAAAACACACCGATGCACATTCTTTATTCGTCAATTTATAGATTTAGAGTTAAAAAAAGTGTTGAATTTTATGCTATCTTCCCAGACTTGAATGCACCGTGAGTGTGTAGTTTCATGACGGTCTTAAGATTGTGTTGATGTCAATTTGACAAATGCAGACAGTTCCTCTGGCTTCCAGCAGATGGCAGTGTATTATAACGTTATTAGCACTTTAAGTGATTACATGGTGAGTGGACATGGACTCATTAAAGTGAAGGTTCTCTTCTTTCAGTGGTATTTTCTAGTCGACTCGCTCCACTCTCTTTCACAAACATACACCCACTCAAAAGTACACTCATGCTTTAGGTCATTAAGAAGTGGTGGTACCTGAACGGCACTGTCTGGGATTGAACAATGATTAATGTGTCTGAGCTCTGTTGAGACTCCACTTAAATCTTTCTTTCTTATGCTCTCGCTTTCCCCCACTTACTTTTTCTTCATTCGTACTCTCTAAATGAATAAATTAACTTATTAGAGCTGTTGAAAATGATGGCAATCACACCGCACTGCGCATCTGTGAACATAAAAAACTTGGCGAAATTAGAGTGATGAAATATTTGAAGAGAAGCTTTCCTAAACTTGAGATGGGTATAAATGCAGTGATGTAACAAGTCAGGATATCATTGAAAGACAGAACACTTAACCATGGTATCCTGTCTTTGTAACATTTAATCATGTGTAATTGATCACAGATGTTCTACCAGAGAAAACTAACCTCGATCTTGCATATAACTAGCATGTAAAATGAGGTTAGAAGTAGTTTGCAATGCAAATATATATATATATATATATATATATATATTTAACATTTTAGTATATTTAATATATTTTGTTTATTTCCCATTTTCTATAAAATGTAAATGTTACATGTTGTATTGCAAAAAAAAACCCCAAAACATTGCTGCATTGGCCGGGAATCGAACCCGGGCCTCCCGCGTGGCAGGCGAGAATTCTACCACTGAACCACCAATGCTCACATGACTCATTCTTGTGCTGACACGTGGTCTTTCATGACTGTTCCCACTCTGATTTTGACTGATTTCTTCTCTGATGTTTCTATATTCCCCCTACATAGTGTCTCTGTCCCTCACTAACTGAGTAATTTTAAAGGGGTGGTAAAACACGATTTCACTTTTCCAACTTTAGCTAGTGTGTAATGTTGCTGTTTAAGCATAAACAACATCTGCAAATTTACAACGTTAAAGTTTAAAGAAAAGGGAGATATTTGCTTTTAAAGAAATCAATTTCTAAGGACTACAGCAAACAGCCAGTAGGGACTACAGACATTCCTCCTGGGTTACTGACATCATCAGCCCCAATTTTTACATAAACCCCTCCTCCGAGAATATTAAATAAGGGGGGGCGAGGTCATTTTTTATTGCTGTGGGGAAGAGTTGTTGTGGTATAGTTAGTAGGCTGGACTCGCTGGAGTATTGTTGCACTCTTAAAAACAGAAGATTTAAAAACAGAAGCTGTTTACGCGCCACAACCTGTAAGTATGATTTATTTTTCGTCGATGTGTTTTCCTGTAATAGTTCGTATTGTTAATTGTACGTTGTAGCAAGGAAGTAAACAAATGACAACGCTGTTTGGTTTTTCAAACCAGTTTGTTAAATGCTCATTCATACTTAACGTTATCCGACAAATACCTAATGTTACAAACTTATTTTAAATCTCAACAGCGAACTTGGAATTAGTGTAAATTATTCTTTGATTAGAGCTTTTATGTATTGTTTATCTACATGCTTGTTTATCTACAGGCATGCTAAACATGGTTCTGTGTTTGATTTGGCTTCTATAGTAAATCCAATGTTTAGTGTTCGTTTTGGGTTAATAGTTCTTGCGACAGAAATTTGGCTATAATCGTTCTAAAGATACAAAAGTAACGGTGCCATTCAGTAGCGATCACTATAGATCCGCAGTCTTTACTCTTGAGGACTGAACAGGTTGAACAGGTTCTGCTCGATCATCTTCTCTAAAATTGTCTGGGTCCGGGCTCAAATTGGTATGGTTTTATTGATGCCATTGTTTCTAATTCTACCAAAGCACAGACTACCGGTAAAGGTAAGGGGCGTGACGTTTCCGAAAAACGTGCACTAGGTGGTTAGCGAATCACAACACACTGGGCCAGGTAACCAATCTGAGCCCATTGCGTATTTTTGAGGGACCGGCTTCATAGAACCCGGAAACCATCAGACTGTTTTTTACAAGGAGGGACAGAGCAGTGTAGAATAAAGGTAAAATATATGAAAAATAATGCAATTTATTAAAAACGAAGCATGAACACATGTTACAGTGCACCCCACAAACACAATCAATCCTTCGAAAGAATGTGTTTTACCACCCCTTTAATGGTCTTCCATGTAAGATCTTTGAACAGACCATCAAAATTCCAGGTTTCAAGCCCATGTGCATGTGAGCTCAAAAATCCAATCCAATCTATTTGTAAAGCACATAATAAACAACATAGTTGAGCACAGTGCTGTACAATGTAATGAAATAAAATAAAAAGTATTTCAGAAAATAACCCAAAATTTTGTAAAAACATCAACACACACCATTCAAGAAGAACTCAGATGGATAACTACAGCGACAGTACCTCAACACTCACACCTGATCAAAAGCTAATGTAAAACAATAGGTTTTTAAATGTTTTTTAAAATTCATTCAAAGATGATGATTGTCTCAAATACTCTGGTAAACTGCTCTATAGCCTCGGGGCAGCTTCCTCAAATGCGCGTTCACCTCTGGAATTTTGTTTCGATCGAGAAACATGTAGGAGATTTTGGGCATTACATTGTAATGATCTCTTTGACTCATGAACATGAATAAGATCAGCAAAGTTTAGAAGGGGCTGTACCATGCAAAGACTTAAAAACAAAGTTTAGGATCTTAAAATTAATTCAGGTACTGGTAACCAATGCAATGATCTTAGGACTTGGGAATTGCCATATTTCAAAGGACCTGTCAATCTAGCAGCTGCATTTTGGACCATCTTTAATTTGTTTGTGAAGAGTTTTGTTTGAGGACCATAATAAAGCGAATTGAGGCAATAATCATTCTTAGTTGAATAAAGCTAGCTTTGACAACTTTGCTTATTTGAGAATTAAATATTGTAGCATTTGAAATAATTTGAAAAAAATATTATTTCATTAATACTGCTTTTGGAAAATTTGCTATCTTAAAACTTTTCTGTACTACATCTGTACATTTTAAAAGGGTTTACTCTGCTTTTACGCTAATAACTAGATGATTTGAAGAAACATGTTTTTCTTTCTGCCTGATTCTTGCTTGTTCCTTTTTCATAAGTTTTTTTTTTTTAACTTTCTCATGCTACAGGGTAACATCATATTGTTTGTGTAAGTGTGATACTAGATTTACTGCCTTTCAAAAGATTTGGGTTTGTAATTATTTTATTCAGCAAGGACTTAAAAAAGGACAATTCAATTGATCAAAACAGTGACAGCACATATATTTATAGTATTACTAAATATTTCAATTACAAACAAATGCTTTTCTTTTGAACTTTATCAAAGAATCCTGCAATTTTTTCCCACAGTTTTCACATATTAAGCAACTCAAAGGTTTTTAACATTGTTAATAATATTATAAGAAATGTTTCATGAGCATGAATTCAGCATATAAGAATGATTTCTGAATTATAATGTGACATATGCACTGAGTTTCTGAGAGTAAAGTCTAACTCTTTGTCAGGCTCTAACTCCTGGTCAGTGGCAGAGACGAATGGGGCGCTGGTGCAGGGAGGATATGGCCACAGCAGCGTTTATGACAGCTCCTCACATTCCATATATGTCCATGGGGGATACAAAGCCCTCCCTGTCAACAAATATGGCCTAGTGGATCATTTATACCGCTATCAGGTTCACACGCACACCTGGTGAGTATCCACACTTTGTACGTTATACTCTTTAACTATGAAAGTGTGTGTGGCATGCATGTGTATCATTGTGTGACTGTGACTAACCATTTCAGCCTCTCCGCCCTCTCAAAAAACCCCAAAACAAATACTTTTCATCCACACACAAATCAGACTCTTAGCACACATGTGAGCAGGAATCACATCTTCTCTAAGCCGGTGAGTGTGCTGACCAAGACTTCCTGACGTGTGAAATATGACAGTATTTACAAATAAGCTGTTAGTGACACTATAAATGATGCCAGGTTGCTGTTGCCAGGCTGAGTTCTTTGGAGGTTTAGTCCAAGAGGAATGAATCCAACATGCCAGACCTTTCACAGGCGTTTTTACACATCTTTATGTAATAACCCTGCTTAAAAAAATTTTTTTTTAAAGGGGTAGAAAAATAAAAAAAATGTTTATCATGTTGTTCCAAACTTGTTGGAGTTGTAGCAAACAAAATAAGATATTTAGAAATATGTTGGAAACAAAAACGTTTTGGTTAATTACAAAGAAAAAATTAATATTTTCTTTTATGTTCCATAGATAAAAATACATTTATACAGGTTTGGAATGACATCGTGAGTAAATGATGACGATTTTAATTTTTGGATGAACTGTCCCTTTAAGCCACTAGTTTGATGGTTTTATCTGGTCAGGCTGGTCTATTGGCTGTTTTTAGAGGGGGAGAACAACTAAAGACCAGCTTGGCCAGGCTGGGAGACCATCTTAAACTGGCGATTTTAATTTTTGGATGAACTGTCCCTTTAAGCCACTAGTTTGATGGTTTTATCTGGTCTGCCAACCTGGTCAGGGTGGTCTATTGGCTGGTTTTAGAGGGGGAGAACAACTAAAGACCAGCTGGACCATACCGGGAGACCAGTTTAATCCATCTAAGATCATCGAATTGCCATTTAAACCAGCTATGTTTTAGCTTAGCACCAGCTTAGGCTGGTTTAAGAGTTTTTTTCAGCAAGGAAGTGTCTAATGTGTGCACCACTAGTGGCACCAAATAGAATATATATTTTTTTAATATTATTTTTTTAACAATGACAAGTTTACTTTTCCCAGTCTTCCATTGCTAAGACAAACGGGTAGTCCCACTCGAAACTTAACAATGTAACATCTGATCCTGTCTGGTTGCTCATACAGATGGATTGTATCCTTTTGATGCTACTGAAATTACACTCTTTAACTAAAAACCTAACTTGGAAATGTTATGACAATTGTTTTTTTATCATCGCATTGGCCTACAATTGAACTCAGAGGTACCACCAATGCTTTTATGAATGCTATGGAACGCTTCTTGGAGCACAAAGTAGCGGTAGAAGTTAATTTGAGGTTTCTTTCTCGTATTCGTTCCTTTTCACACTCAAAGACGGTTCACTTAAAAGTTGTCGGCTGCACAAAGAAGGGCTTTGTATGCGTTTCTCCTAGAATGTCACCGTCTTCTATGCTTGCAGATGGAAGAAATTAAAAAACAAGACACATGCCCAGTTTTTTTTCTTTGCCTTTATATTTACTGTCTCTTTGCTTGGCCTAACGGTGAAACCCGTCTCTAAAAGCTCTCTTACCCTTAAATGCGAGGATCTCTCGCTCATGCACACACTGCGCGTTCCTCACTCTCTGGCTTTTGATTGGCAAAGCAAGTGAAGGGAGCTGCACAATGTATCAAACAACGCTTCGCTTACAAGGCTTAGGGTGTTTGACGGAGTGTAGGGAGGAGTGCTGAATGGATGCAGAGTGACACAGAGTGCATATCCTCACAAACACAATCACAATAATGTTGAAGCAGAGATAACAGATGGGATGCAAAGCAAAAGGGAGAATTGGTGAAAAAATGTAGGAACCCATAGTGCCTTTTAAGGTTAGAAATTTAGTGAAGAATTTTAAAAGAATTTTAAATTAGAAAAGTCAGTTTCCAGGGTTGCAAAGTTTCCAGAAAAATCCTGGAAATTTTCAGAATTCTAGTTGTGAAGGTAAGTTGAAAATTTGTTGAAAAACCCCCCACCCCCCAAAATAAGGAAAAATATCTCAAATGTGCTTAGAGCTTAGATCGGGCTCAAAAAAATCAAGCACAACCTTACCCAAGCCCGTGCACGTTGTGTCCGAGCCCGGCCGGCCTGACACATTAACTGTAATTATGAGCCCGGGCCCAATTTAAACCCGTTCATTTTTTAATATATGGGCGTTCTGTGGTACTTGTTGTAGCCATTATATTTTGTTTCATATTTATGTTTAAATATTATAATTTTATTTTTACATTTCATCTGATTATGAAAAGTACAACGATGCGAGTGGGTCAGAAATTATTTTGGTGGTTATATTTTGTGTAATATTAAGTTTTGTTTTGCAGAAAGCCTTTCTTTAAAGTGAATTTCGTTTTGTATAATTTGTATCTTAATTTTAATCAAGGTTTCGTCAGCCAATTGCTTGGATTTAATAAATAAGAATCAAATAGACTATAGCAGACTATAATCGTGACTTGAAGGTGCTGGGACGATCACTTTCATTGCACATGAACTGGAGCGTGTCTCATAAATAAACCAAAACTCAGCAAGCTACTTGCCTCACAGACATGAGAAATATGTGTATAGAAAGCTTGAAATGTCTTTTAAACGACTCACTATCCACGCCCCTGGCACGAGCTCACCGCGCCCTCAGAAATGTTTTCCCCGATCACATGATGAGAACGGCTTCACTCCAGTACGAACTGTCATGTTACATGAAGTAGAAACATTATGAATGAAACTTACTTGACACTTGCTTTAACATTGGAATGAAGAAAATGTGGTTAAATAATGCAGTTGTCAGTACACGTCAGGCTTTTCTTGCGATATTATTGCCGCCCGACACCTGTACAGATAAGTTTCATACATGAGACGCACTTTCAAACCCTGACACGCAAGTGGTTGCCGCGGTAATGAACAACAATACCGCAACGTGGTGGCATATATAGTCTTTTATTTGAGGAAATCTGTTTATAGTAGGCTATTAGGTCTGAACTTATTGTTCCTGCGCTGCTTATTGATTCAGTTAATTTTAATGAAAATACATCGTATGTATATCAGATATCTGATCTATTTTTAGTGGCATTTAGTATAAGGATTTGACTGTTCATAGATTAGGTCGGTTCTCTTGCGCTGCTGCTTCACTAGCGTCGTCTGCATCGGGAGTTAACGCAGTTTGAGCCAGCGTCTCGCATTGATAAGGCTCTGGGTCTGTGTTTACAGACAAATCACCCTCCTCCACTTCAGGTGAAGGTGGGGGAGAATGACCGCTCTGTTGTAAAGCTACTGGCGTCATTCCAGTCATTCTCCATCTTTGCGATTCGCGAGTCAGACAGCTGTCAATCAATCCGTCACTGCGGGTCTCAGGTGCACACCCTCTGCTTAGTCCCCCCCTCGGTTCATCCCCTCTGTCTCCGCTAGGCTCTGCCCACTTTTCCAGCATTTTTAAAAAATTGCCAGTGGGTGGAGTTAAGCTCTGAGCTGGGGTTTAGTTACCCTTTAATTTTATGAAGCGACGAGAATACTTTTTTTTTAACGCAAAAAACAAACAAAAATAACGACTTTATTCAACAATTTCTTCTTGTCTGTGCCAGTCTCCTACGCCAGTGTTTCCCCTGCCATTATATTAGGGGGGTGCCCCCCCAATGCCCCCCCCCCCCCGCTCCCCCTTGAAGGTCAAGTTAATTTAATTTAATTTTCTTTTCTCTATAGCGCCAGATCACAACAGAATTCATTTAAGGTTACCTTTCCTATAGAACAGGTCTATATATTGTTCTTTTATTAAACAAACTAAATAGCCCTTATGTTATTTATTTTATTTACATGACAGCATGCCATTTCTGTCTCTACATGGTCGCGTGTTTACAATTCTCCTCTGCTCTCTGTATCATGCACAGCGGAGTTCCGCCCCGATGCGCGCGCGCGCACACACACACGCACACACACACACAGACACGTGCACGCGCACACAGGTGAGCACACTCCCACCAGCGGACAGAGAGCTTGCGTTGGAAAATATGTTGCGTCAACCACCTGAAAAGCTTTAAAAGTTTTTTAAACACTCCAGGGTGGTGAAGATGGCAACACTTGCTCTCATGGCTCTAGACTAAACAACTATTCAGTGTTTTCAACCACATAAGGTTTATTTTACATTTAAATTCACAAATACTAGCAAAACAATACATTTATAGTTTGCAAAATACATAGTGATGTCTATGGAAGCAGCAATAACAATCCATTGACGATGTTCATATTAGATACACGTTGTGTAAGTAACTATAAAGTTTACTCTATTCTTCTCCCACTTTACCGGCCACTTACTTTCATATATTTCAGGAGAAGTGGATGAATTGACTTGTTGTAAATCTGATATATCCAAATATCTGAACTGCAGCACAAACTAACATGGCGACGCCCATCACGCATTAAAGATCAACTAACATGATCATTATATTATTCAAAACACGTAAGTGAACAAAACACATTCACTTGCATGTATTTGAGAATCGGAATATCAGGTAGTTGATGACATAGCCAGTCATGGAAATATTACTTAAATAAAATAATAACACCCATGACAATAATACTTATGTTATATACTGTATGTTATGTGTGATAATATTTTAGTATTTTTTTCTTTTAAATTTATGCTTGTTGTAAGCAATGTTCAGATTAAAATGTTTTGCAAGCTTTTAGTCAGATCAATCTTTACATCAATAAAAACAAGGGTGCGACAAAATTGTAAGTTGGTGCGACCAACTGAGTGACCCCCCCCCCCCAAAAAAAGCTATAAACCTAGGGGAAACTGTACGCTGTTGGCGTAGTGTAAACTGTACAGAACTTCTGAGTTGTACGGCTCACCATTGGCTAGCTCCTGCGCCAGAGTTACATCGCATTTGTTGTGGTGCTCACGTTAAGAGCGTCCGCCACTGGTAAGCCGGTGTTCTGACGTAGCGCTTCGAAAACGCTGCACTGTATTTACTACGTCAACAGCGTAGGAGACTGTCACAGAAAAGAAGAGATTGTTGAATAAAGTCTTTATTTTGGGTTTTTTTTGCACAGAAAAAAGTATTCTTGTCGCTTCATAAAATTAAGGTTGAACCACTGTAGGCACATAGACTATTTTAACAATGTCTTTCTTACCTTTCTTGGCCTTGAAAGTGGTAATTAAATTGCTGTATACAGATTTCATAAAAAATATCTTCGTTTGTGTTCTGAAGATGAACAAAGGTCTTATGGGTTTGGAACAAAATGAGGGTGAGTAATTAATGACAGAATAAAATTTTTTGGGTGAACTTACCCTTTAAGTCTTATGAGACATAACTCAATGTAAATACTGACGGGTTCTTTGTGTGTTGCAATACAAGTTTTTTGAGTTTGTGATTGTGTGCACTAGTGCGCTTATGCATACATGTGTGTGTTTCTGTGAGTGGGTAGATGTCTCTGTTGTGCCATATTACTGATGGCGTCCGTCTGCGTATCTGACCTAGCCTGTGGAGAGTGACCTTCAGACCAACTGTTCCATCCCATAAGCTAAACACTCATGCACATGCTGCATTACAATAGCCAATGAGATGTGTGTTTGCCTCTCCCCAGGTTTATTCTGAAGGAAAGCAGCCTGGCAAGATACCTCCACTCCGCTGTGCTGATCAGTGGAGTTCTGCTCGTGTTCGGGGGAAACACTCATAATGACACCTCGCTCAGTAACGGAGCCAAATGCTTCTCCTCTGACTTCCTCTCCTATGACATAGGTATGGGCCACCTGTGATCTCCCTTCTCTTATTGCACTACTACGTCCTTAAAGGTGAAGTGTGGAATTGCAAAAATAATGATTCTTGTCAAATTCCCATATGAGATCTTCGGAAAAATAATAATAGTGCCTTTGTTTGAACCTTTTTCACTTGACATTTAAGGAAGCTTTATAACATATGTTGCCAGCATACTTTGGATTCATTAACCATATACATTATGATTTATGACTCATGAGTATGCATGGATCCAGTGACGTATTGTGAGATACAGAATCATTGCGCACTCAGCGGTACAGTTACTGTAAATTGTTTAGTTCAAGCTGCTGCAGTGTAATATTACTGACAGTTCATTACAGAAAGCTGATAAGCCAGTGGAGATCAACTGGAATGCACAGTTGAGGCATAATGGAATTTCCCAGAATATTGCCGACATATGCAAGCGAGACTCATACAGGATGCAATGACTGCATGTGTGGTGTCTGTAATCAAATCTTTGGTGGTACCCTTTTGGAAGACCTCCCAGTGCAGAACCTTTAAATAGTCTACACACCACCTCGTCAATGCTCTCAATTTTCACTTTTTGAAAGTAAGCGTCTGTGGCTCTGTTCCAAAACCTAGGGAACTCTATGTAGGCAGCATTTTAAGGCATCATATGGTCAAGATTCAAAACCTGTTCGAATGGTATAACTCAGTTGCCATCTAAGATTCCTTCATTGGTCAAATTCTAAAGTCATTCCCAGAATGCACTGTGCTGATCAGGAAAAAAAATGACATGAAGGTGCAAAGGTGCACAATAGGGTTGCACGATATATAGTTTTAGCATCGAAATCACGATGTGAGCATGTGCGATGTAGTATAGGATTGTAGTTGATCCGTGATCTGTACAGGCCAGCTGCCCCCAGTTCAGAACGCATGTAATTTGCAGATTAATAGCAAAGTTTAACCATCATAGAGTGACAGTTTATCGTTTGCATTAGGGCTGGGACGGTATGGATTTTTTCTTACCGTGGTTGAAAAGCAAGAAATTCCCGCGGTTCAGCGGTAAACCGCTTTAAAGGGCTCCTGCTCGACTTTCGCGCACAGCCGCACACGCACACACCAGCGCAGGCAATTGAACATAATAAGGAACATGTTTATTTTACATTTATTTTTTCACGTTTAGAACAGGAACAATTAGAACAGAAATGGAATGATATCTGAAAAAAAAGTGCTGGCAAAACGAAATCTAGACTAGACCATGGTTTACATCCCAGCCTTCATATTTTGCTGAGAGAGCAGATCAGATCCCGACTGACAGATCTGAAGATGGAACAGCATAAACAAAGACAAACAAACACATTTTTATTTATCGGTATTGATCAGTAGGCTAATATATATTTATTTGTTTATTTATTTATTTCCAATATTTTTAATTTCAGATTACAGTCGTCGTCATCAAACAATCATTTAAACTATAATGACTTTCGCGCACACCCGCCCATATAATATAATATATTATTTATATTTATAGTATTTATATTTTTATATGACATATTTTTAAATATTCAGGCTATTAATTTACATTTACAATTTACATCTTGTGTGCGCTTTTGTCTCAGTGGTTAATGAAGAATAACGAAGGCTCAAGGCTATTTAATTTAACAAAGTGTAGTCACTCGCTGCTCACACTACCTTGATTGTATATTATGCTACTTTTATTATTTATATTTATTTTTTATATTTTATAACATTTACATATATTATTTTACGTATCTCGTGTGGTGTGCGCTTTTGTCTCAGTGGTTCAAGGCTATTTAACGAATACTTTTTAGGCTAATGATTGTACATACATACATACATACATACATACATACATACATACATACATATATATATATATATATATATATATATATATATATATATATATATATATATAGGCCTATATATGTTATTTATATTACATAAATAATTATATAGGCTATATATATATATAATCATTTATATTTGTTATTTAAATTACATAAATAATTTTTACATATTATATTATTATATTAGGCATATTTTACATATTTATATTAATTTATATATAGGCTATATGCCTCTCGTGTGCGCTTTTGTCTGAGTGGTGAAATTTAACGAAGGCTATTTAATTTAACAAAGTGTCGCTGCTCACACTAGCCTACCGTGATTGTATATTACTTATTATATATATTTATATTATATATTTTTACATATTCATATTAATTTATATATCTCGTGTGCGCTTTTGTCTCAGTGGTTCAAATATTTAACGAAGGCTATTTAATTTAACAAAGTGTCGCACACTACTGTGCTTGTAAGCCTGCCAGACGGATATCTTTTTCGATAGCCTTTTAATGAAATTGGAATTTCAGAATCACATAGCCAACTTATATTGAATTGCCTACAATAGATTATTTATTGATTATATTGAATGAAATTTCGCAGGCACAGCTTATTTGTAGTCAATCTTTCCCAAACAGAGTTGGAAGAGAGTTAAAACTTACCAGTACTAAGGCAGGTCCAGCTCAGTTTGTTCTTTCTGAAGCCG
Organism: Gobio gobio; assembly: GCF_949357685.1. Taxonomy (NCBI): domain Eukaryota; kingdom Metazoa; phylum Chordata; class Actinopteri; order Cypriniformes; family Gobionidae; genus Gobio; species Gobio gobio. The sequence continues at coordinate 34,692,309 of NC_137111.1, read as the reverse complement.
TGTTTTTTTTTTTTTTCGCCAGCTATGGGAGAAATCGGTCACCAGCGGTCGACGCAAACCCATGGCCCAGGCGGTGCGTTCTTCTTCTGCTTTCATGACTTCTATCTCCCTATCCGCTATTGTCGGCTGCGCAACCATGTGAGAGAATTGTGTTAAGCACGTGCAATTAAAACGTGCACGTCCTGCTTATGCGCCTGTATTTTATGCTTTAGTAAAATGAAATGCAAATTATAGGCTAAAAGACATTACACAGGTACAAATGGAATGTTATAATGGAACATTGCGCTCCCCAACTCGCGAAAGGTCGGATTTGCTCCATCTTTTGATTAAGTTTTGTTTAGAAAACCTTGAATCCATATAAGACACACGTCATTAGACACAATCCATGTCATTAGAATCAATGAATCCATGGAATTAGACACAACATGCACACGTGCAGGCCAATGTTTTTTTTTTTTTTGCGGTGATGGCGGTGACAATCTCAGACCCGCGGTAGGCGTCACGTGACCGCGGTATGGCGGTAATGCGGTAACCGGCCCAGCCCTAGTTTGCATGTGTTTTTAAGTCCTTTCAGTTTAAATATGTAAGATGACTGGTACTTGCACACTGTTTTGTGTGTGCTTACACAGAATTGAATTCCCTTCTCTGCCTTATTTATTTGTGTTTGAACAGACATGTGCACGCAAAATGAATTCAAAGTGCCCGTCTCGACGAGTTTCCTCGTAAATGCGTGTCATTACCGGTATTGGATACGCGCGTTCATCTTAAAGCGACAGCAACCCAATATACCCCGCAGCTGTTTGTGTCACCAAAGTTAATCAAACAACACGAGAGAAAGAGAAAATCACTTTTGTAGCTAAATATAAACTGTATTAATTATATGAATCATATTTAAAGATTATACAGTAAAGGCAGTGTTATTTTACATTTGATTATTCAATGTCTGTACCTTAATACAGTTAATTTACCTGAAAAACATAAAGCACTGCTTTATTTCATCTGTATTTATGTTCTATTGTATTTATATATGCTTTTAATTTCTTTATTATTTTCTATGCCGATGCACTACCCTTACCCCAATCATCCTAGAATGATTAATTCTTTACAAAAAGAGCTATTCAAATCATCAGTTGAAATTGTTTTCATATCGCAATATAAATTGCAGAAAAACTAAATATCATAATATCAGCTTTTTTCCAATATCGTGCAGCCCTTGTGTACAAAGCGAACAAAATTTCAAGGATGTCCAAAAAAATGCAACACTTTTTTTGAAACCTAAATGGCAACCTAGACTCATTGAAAAAAAAAAAAAAAACGTGCCTCTACTTCCCAATAAAAGAGTTCAAAGTCTTGTAGAAGCAAACTGAAAGGACATGGTTACTTCAGCAAATGTGGTTTTGTCTCGTGTTTGCTTTTGTTACAAAATCGGTTAGGTTTAGGGTCAGGTTAGTGTGGGTGGTACATTAATTTCAAACGCGATAGAGCTTTGAACTTTTAGTGCCACGTTTCTTTTTCGATCATTTTTGAAAACATTGCCAGACTCACATTCCTCTGTTTCAGATAAAACTGAACATGCTTAGCACCACTCACTGGACATTTTACTGTGAAAGTGTTGCGAAATGTGAAAGAAGCATCGTAAAATGATTTTGCAGAAATGTCACACTACTCTTTTACAATGAGCCTGGGTTGCTAAATGATAAACAAAAAAGTGGTGACACTACATAAAAATATGCATGTGGCGACCATTGCAATTATGCAAGACCACTACTACACAAGTGACATGCCTACATCTACTTGTAATTAATTTACTACAGAAATGTATTGATAAAGTTTAGTATAATTATAAAGGGAATATAATTTTTTTTTTCATAGTGTTTGTGCTGGCTATGTATTTTTATGCTTTACTAATCTTTTTATTAGAGTATTACATTGTTAGCCAAACTCAGCTAAAATCAATGGTAAGTCAAGTGTCCAGTGTGCTATTTGAGTTGCTGCCTTTGTAGAGAGTTGCAAAACTGTTACTTGTAATGTTATTTTTCAGTTAGTATATTGCCTTAAGCTCAAAGTTTACTTCAGTTGTGACGTGAATGTTTGGTGTATGTGTACTGCGGAACTTTCAGGGTATACTCCATCTGAACACCGCACAGACATTGGACAAAGATGATACTTTCCAGTGTGGATCTGACCAACTATTAAAAATGTCTTCGTACTCTTTTAACTTTTAACTTTATCTCTGCCAGCTTTTTTTTGGTATCATATTCACAAAACTTTCATGGTCCACAGAACATAGAATTAAATTTTTTGTATGAATATGTAAACACTCAATATATCAAAAGTAGAAACAGAGAAAAAACATTTTATTCTAGCTTCATTCATTGAATGTAGGTAAGTTTAATGGACTTAATGGACTTTGTCCAGAACGGATTCAGAATGATGATCAAAACATAGATGGAATTGATTTGAGTCCGTCAATATCCCCAAAGCTTGCACAGTCGTGTACCTCTTTGTGGGCTTGATATTTCATTCGGTAACATTAGTTTTGATTTATATGCTGTTGAATGTTTGATGATCACATTAGCTTAATGGTGAGTAAGCAATCTTCTATCCGCACCTTCTGGTTTACGCAGATAATCTTCTTTCCTTGTTTTTGGATCTGGAGATGCCGTATTCTTTTAGAAGATGTGTAACAGCTGTGTAAAAGTGAAAACATGGAAAGCCAGATAAACTCAATGACGGAAAAGTGTTGTGTTATAATTGACTGAAAATCTTGTCAGTGGCGGGGAAAAGAGTTAAATTAGACTCTTAACCCCCTCACACAAGCGCTTGTCATCACAGATGCATGTTGTCAGTGCCATCTCCAGTAGTTTGATGTTATTTTTGTTCTGTCTCTTCTTTTCAGTGTTACCACCTTGTTGAGCTACTAATTAGCGCAAAAAATGAGCAAGGCACATATGTGAGCTGAGCGTAAAATCAGGCTGTGCAAGTACTGTGTTGACACACAAACCAAAGTATACTTTGAGCTTTAGAAGGCTGCTGCCCATATAGGCTGCATACAGCACAGCAAGGCGGCTCGCTAGGTTTTGGAACAGAGCTTGTGAGTGTGTGTTGCTCCAGTCATGCAGATCATTTGTAAATCTGTAAGCACACACGCAGATGAGGGGCTGTTAACGTAGGTTTACAGATATCCTCAGTATGACCTTTCTTAAGGCAAGACCTCTGTGATGGATTGCTTCTGAAACCTTTGACCTCTGTGGTATAATGTCTGACCATAGGCATCTGTCTGAGGGTATCTGGTGGTACACATTCATTTCTTCATTCACTGAGTGGTGCTGTGTCACAGAGCTTTTAAAAACATACGGAATGTCTTTTGCTTATAGGCGTTGCAAGTTCACAAAACTTTCTTCTGCAGAGTCAGGCACTATAAACTTTGACAATACTTTAAATAATAATTTGTAATGGGTTGATGAAGAGAACAAAGAGTGTGTATTGTGTTACATTGCACTTATCTTGAAATATTAAACACCAATTAACATACACAACTTATTTCAGGCATTCCTTGCAAGCCAACAATGAATTTTACGACTGTTGTTTGATGTTCTCTATGGCTTACATTGTCCCAGTGGAGAACGGTGCACACACTATAGGTTTACTATGGCCTTTGGCTAATGTGGGTTTTTGAATGGGAGACTTTTATGAGGAATATCAGGGAATGATTTAGAGTATTCCTATCAGTGCTGACAGTAATATTTAGCCATCATTAAATCCTCATAAAAAGCAGTCGAATGCCAGCGGGCCAGATGGTGTCTGTTATTTTATGAATCTTTTACAGTACCTTAGACAAGGAGGTTGTGGAGCCAAGGGAGGGTGAGAGAAAGGATGAGAGGAAGTGAGAGATTGTGCTCATTCTTAGCGAATTCCTCCCACAGTGTTTTCTACAGTAGACTGGGAACTATGACTTCTACCTGGTGCCTACACTATGCAGTGTTTTGCAGCTCAAGCAAAAGCAAGGGCTCGTGGACTCAGTGGATCGTGCTGGTTTTGTTTTGATCTCTGGGAGTGGTCATTTTTGGCTTGGGTCTGGGTTGGCTCTGTGATAAGTCTTAATCAGCACTTTGTATGATTGCACAAGTTTGCTTGGACAACCTTGACTGGCTTTACACGTACTGGCTGAAAGTGTCTGTCCAATATATACATCACTACCACTAAAGCACTGGCCCAAAATCTGCCCCACTCACTTAATTCATTAAAGCAGCAAATTAGACCATTTTCTAATCACCAGCAGGCTTCCTGGAAATGCTCCTGTACAATTGCTTCTGTTTCTCCTGCTGTGGATACAGAGGGCAACCTTTCTGACCTTCTGCAGTGAATGCGGTTTGTACTAAAATGACAGTTTATTGCACTGTTTGCATTGAGTTCAATGATTATGCTCTTTGAATTGCAATGCTTTGCAAACCATATTTTAACTGCTTCTGGCACTTTAAAGCCTCTGCAACACTGTAAAATGTATTAAGCTGACTTTTACTGACAAAGAAAACCTGCAGAAACCGATTGCCTCAAAATTTACAAGCAAAGCTTACTACTTTAGCCCCGTTTCCACTGAAATTACCTGGAACAATTTGTTCTAGGAACTTTTTTCCCCCCAGACCTGTTGCTGTCTGCGTTTCCATCGGAGTCTAAAGTGCGGTGAAGATTAGTCCGGTGACGTAGGGCTGCACGCAACTTTCCAGTTCCCGCTGGATTTCGTTCTCCGCATATAAGCTTAATAAAGCTCGTCGTCGGTCCATTGGTCATATTTTTTAAACCTCATTGTTGATTCGAATAGCAAATAACTCTTACTGCACGCACCGCAACAATTAAAAAAAAATGTAAATGCTGTGTGAACTCAACCAATCAGCATGTTCAGCTCCCAAGTCCCCCAACCTTTGAAAAAGTACCACCCCAAAGTCCCTAGTTTCATGGGGAAAGTTCCTGTGGTAGAAATATGGCTTTTGTATAGGTATTCATTTTCTAAAAGCTCAATTTTAAGCTTTAAGTTAAGATTTAAGTACACAAAAAATCTCAAATTTCTCATAACAGTAACAGACAAAATATTGTTGGGGCTACACTAGGCCATTTATTTGTTTCATAAAATGTTTTTGTTCCATAAAACTATAAATAAATAAAACTTTAAGTTTTTATTACTTTTAAAGTGTGTTGTCAAAACAAAAATAATATTTATAATGCAAACTCAGGAATACAAATTCAAAGTATTCTGTCCCTAAGGCTGTAAAGAAGCAGCGTTGTAATCTTCAAATTTAAGATTTGGCTGGCCACACCATACATATATCACTGTGATCTAGTGAAATGTAGAAATGGAAGACATTAAAGATTTGTAAAGAAGTTTGTTCTTGCTAACCTCCCAAAACATTTTCCTCTCTTCTGTTCTTTGTAAATGTTTCTTGTCCGATTGTATGCTATGAACCCAGTGGCATCTTAAAGGGTTAGTTCACCCAAAAATTAAAATTCTGTCATTAATTACTTACCCTCATGTCGTTCGACACCCGTAAGACCTCCGTTCATCTTCGGAACACAAATGAAGATATTTTAGTTGAAATCTGATTGCTCTGAAAGGCCTCCATTGGCACAATGCACGGTACACTCTCAAGACCCTTAAAAGGTACTAAAGACATCGTTACAAAGTCCATCTCACTACAGTGGTTCTACAATAACTTTTTGGAGTGAACAGAATAGTTTTTGTGCGCAAAAAACCCCTAAATAACGACTTGTATAGTAATGACGATTTCAAAACACGGCATCATGAAGCTTCGAAGCGTTATGAATCAGTGAGTCGATTCAGCAGTTTGGATCGCCAAAGTCACACGATTTCAGCAGTTTGGCGGTTTGACACGCGATCCGAATCATGATTCGACTCACTGATTCATAACGTTTCGATTTGGGACATTTTGTTTACACTCACCTGCAATTTTCGCTAGTTTCAAAACACATGCCACACTGGATATTCATTATAAGACTTTAATGGTTGGTTACTATCCTTGGAAAATTAGATTAGATTAGATTAGATTAGATTCAACTTTATTGTCATTACACAAGTACAAGTACAAGGCAACGAAATGCAGTTTAGGTCTAACCAGAAGTGCAATAGCAGCAAGTGCAGGATATATACAATGGTTGCGTAAGTGCAGGACATAAAAATGTTCTGAATATATATAAATATGTATAAGTAGAGAGATGGTTATTACTATAAGTAGAACTGAATTTACAGATGAATATATACAGTGAATAAATATACAGATGGCTATTACTATAAACAGAATTTACAGGTGAATATGTACTATGAATAAATATACAGATGGCTATTACTATAAACAGAATTTACAGGTGACTATGTACTATGAATAAATATACAGACGGTTATTACTTGAACAGAATTTACAGTTAGAGGTATACAATAATATGTTAGGCTAATATGAGGAATATAGCAGTGGATTAAGTTAGTACAATAAATTATGGACAGAGCTATCCGAAAGAAAGTGTAAAAGTGCAGTGGAAAGTGGTTGCATATTCCAGTTAGAAGTACGGTGCAAAATGCAAATGTAAACATTGTTACTGTAAATACAGTCGGCAGTGCAGATGAGCATTATCCAGTTACGGTATGGTGGTGCAGAATGCATAAGTAAACAGTTGTTACTGTGATAAACAGTCAGTAGTGCAAATAACAAAGTGAAGGCAGATGTGAGGTAGGAGAGTTATCAGTTTATGAGGGAAGTGGATCAACGGGGGTTTGAGTTCAATAAAGAGACAGCTCTGGGGAAAAAACTGTTCTTTAGTCTGCTGGTCCTGGTCCGGAGGATCCTGAAACGCCTGCCGGAGGGCAGGAGAGAAAACAGTCTGTGTGCTGGGTGAGAGGAGTCCTTGAGGATGCTGCGAGCTCGATGCAGACAGCGTTTCCTCTGGATGTGCTCGATGGCAGGCAGTGGAGTCCCTGTGATGCGCTGGGCAGTTTTCACCACCCGCTGCAGTGCCTTGCGCTCCGCAACAGAGCAGCTCCCATACCACACTGCCACACAGTTGGTCAGGATGCTTTCTATTGCGCAGCGGTAGAAGTTCACCAGGATGGCCGAGGAGAGCTGATTCTTCCTCAGTGTCCTCAGGAAGAAGAGGCGCTGGTGAGCCTTCTTGACCAGGCTGGAGGTGTTGGTCGTCCACGACATGTCCGCCGAGATGTGGATCCCCAGGAACTTGAAACTGGAGACACGCTCAACAGCCATTCCATTGATGTGGATGGTGTCGTGTGTGCCTCTTGACTCCTTCCTGAAGTCCACGATGAGCTCCTTCGTTTTGGTGGTGTTGAGGAGCAGGTTATTATCAGCGCACCATGTGGCCAGGTGCTGGATCTCTTCCCTGTAGGCAGTCTCATCGTTGTTGCTGATGAGACCAATCACCGTAGTGTCGTCCGCAAACTTGACGATGGAATTAGTTCCATACACAGGCTTGCAGTCGGAGGTGAAGAGGGAGTAGAGAAACGGACTTAGCACACAGCCCTGTGGTACACCAGTGTTGAGTGTGATGGATGTGGAGCAGGTGGATCCTGATCGAACATTCTGGGGTCTGTCAGTTAGGAAGTCCAAAATCCAGTTACACATTGAAGTGTTGATGCCCAGGTCTCCAAGTTTGGCAATTAACTTGGATGGGATGACAGTGTTGAATGCTGAGCTGAAGTCAACAAACAGCATGCGTGCATAAGTGTTTTTACTGTCCAGATGGGTGAGCACAGAGTGCAGTGCCATGGAAACGGCATCCTCTGTGCTCCTATTGCTGCGGTAGGCAAACTGGTGTGAGTCCAATGTGGATGGTATAGAGTCTTTTAGGTGTTCCAGGACCAGCCGCTCAAAGCACTTCATAATGATGGGTGTGAGTGCTACAGGGCGGTAGTCATTAGGGCACCTCGGGCTGGAGTGTTTCGGCACTGGCACAATGGAAGTGCGTTTAAAGCATGATGGTACAGCTGCTTGGGCGAGTGACAGGTTGAAAATGTCTGTAAAAACCCCAGCGAGCTGCTCCGCACATGCCCTGAGCACACGTCCAGGGATGTTGTCTGGTCCAGCAGCCTTGTGCGCGCTGATCCGGCTCAGTGCCTTGCAGACATCTGTGGTGGAGAGTGTGATTGGTGGGTGGTCAGCTGAGGGTTTGAGCTTGGTGGCAGTTTCTCTGTTGTCTCTTTCAAAACGAGCATAAAAGTAATTTAGCTCATTCAGGAAGTTGACATCAGTGGCTGCGGGGGTGGAGTGGGGGGGTTTGTAGTCACTGATGGCCTGGATGCCCTGCCACATGCGTCGAGGGTCAGAGTTGGAAAAGTGACCCTCAATCTTAAGCTTGTAGCAGTGCTTGGCCTTTTTGATGCCCCTCTTCAGGTTTGCCCTGGATGCGCTGTAGGCTTGTGCATCTCCTGATCTGAAGGCAGTATTGCGTGACTTCAGCAGGAGTCGTACTTCCCTGTTCATCCAAGGCTTCTGATTTGGGTATGTGGTGATCTGTTTCTGGGTTGTAACACTGTCGATGGTGGTATTGATATGATCCAATACTGAGGAGGTGTAGGAGTCAATGTCCGTGTGAGCGCCACTGGTGGCTTGAGAAGCAAACATACTCCAGTCTGTGTTAAGAAACCTTTCCTGGAGTGTGGAGTCTGCCCCCGCAGGCCACACCTTGATGGTTTTCATTGATGGCTTCACGCGGTTGATGAGGGGTGAATATTTGGGTCTGAGAAACAAAGAGAGGTGGTCTGACTGTCCCAGGTGGGGGAGGGGTGTCGCAACGTAAGCGCCAGCCATGTTTGTATATACATGGTCTAAGGTTTTGTTTCCTCTGGTGTGGCAGGAAACATGCTGGTGAAACTTGGGTAGCACTGACTTTAAGTTTGAGTGATTAAAGTCACCTGCAACAATAAACGCAGCTTCCGGGTGATCAGTCTGTTGTTTACTGATGGCTGCGTGAAGTTCTTTCATAGCAAGCTTGGCATCAGCATCGGGTGGAATATAGGCTGCTGTGATAATAGTGGAGGTGAACTCCCGCGGTAGATAAAACGGTCTACATCCAACCATGAGAAACTCCAGGTTAGCTGAACAATGACTCCCAACAATAGCAGAGTTTGTGCACCAAGCTTTGTTAATATAAATGCACAATCCACCCCCTCTGCTCTTCCCAGAGCCATCTAATGTTCTATCCGCCCGGAGTGTGTGGCGTCCCGCTAGCTCGATAGCGGTGTCCGGTATTCCGCTGTTTAACCAGGTTTCCGTGAATATTAGGACGTTACAGTTCAAAAGTTTCTTACTGTGTGTGATGCTGAGTCGAATCTCCTCCATTTTGTTCACTAGCGACCGTACATTGGCAAGGAAAATGCTGGGTAAAGAGAGCCGATGAGGAGTAAGCGTTAGCTTAGCACGCGTTCCTCCACGTCTCCCTCGCCTTTGTTTACGATCACGCCGCCGTCTGCGTGCACTTCCGCCCGGCCGGGTAGAGTGCAGAGTCACCGGTGTCTTAGCGATCTCAGGAAGGAGTTGTAGATTGTCCATAAAACTGTCGGAAATTCGCAAACCAATATCCAAAAGCTCAGCGCGGGTGTACGATGTAAAGGCACAACTGTTCTGTGCGAACAGACCCGAGAAGAACAGGAAAAATACCGCAAAATTGCAGAATCTGGAGAGACGCTGAGCCTCGCGATCTACTCGCGCCGCCATCTTGGTCACAAAATCTCCTGAGATCCAAAAGTTAATGTCAGTGATTTAACCATGATGACTTGCCGTTACCCCCAACACTGCCAGTGATGTACTTTTGTATACTTTTAGTCAGTAGAATGCGAATTAAGTCAACTTTTAAAGGGGAGAGAAGCATTATTAGCTCTTTTTATGCAGTTTTTCTTGCAATGAGGGACTGAATTCAAGATGACACAGAAAGCGGTTTTCATTTGCGTACCCTCTTGCCATGTCTTTCCCAACACTCATACCTCTAATTAGATTCAGGGAAAATGAACCCTAATTAAAATTGTAGCGCTCTGGCTGAGAGGCGTTGTGAATAAGTTTTTTTTTTTTTTTTGCACAGGCCTTTTGTTTTAATACAACCAACAGACTAGGTAGCAGATTGCCTCAGCACAAAAACATATTTTATTAAGCTTGCAATTAAAATGGGATTGGTTTCCTTCCTACTGCATCTACTGTTCTCTACCTCTGCTCTATCTGCTCTTGTCATCCAGTGTTTCTTCTCTCTGTTTCTTTGTCTCCTGTACATTAGCTATGGGAGTTGAGCCAATATCCTGTGAGGAAATGAAATCTAGGCAGAGCCAATGATGACTATCAGGAGCAGTTTTACCATTTGAGTGAATAGCAGTGTCACCGTTAGATCTGTAGAGGTTTCGATCAGGTATTGAATTACTTCAGCCAGAAAACTGTGTGGTGACTTACAATGTTGGTCTTTGAAAGACATTTACATGTATGCATTTGCAGAAGCTTTTATCCAAAACGATTTACATTTGCAATTCTGTGTGATTCAGAGGCTGCTTACAAAAAGCTTTACAGCTAACGCCGGTTTCACACGGCACGGGCAAGCAGTGTGGTGGCAGGGCATATTTTTTTCCGGCGCCCATGTTAACAGATTAGAGCATTCACACCGCATGCATTGTTTCGGCGCTGAGTCTATTTTTGCTGCGCTGCTCACGCTGAATTAAAGCCACAGTGCATTGTTCTTGATCAAAATTGACCTGGTTAACATGAAAAATGACAAATTTCACAAAGAAATCATGTAGTGAAGTGTTCCGTGTGTTTCACAATCACCATATAACATCCAGTGCTGTGAAAAAAAAATTAAAAATACACGTAAACACTGCCAGAAGTTTTTGCCCAAATTTCAAAGGCCCGTTTAAGTGATTAAAACTAGAGGCATATCTTAACTTTAAGGTTACTTTTATCATGCAAACTACCTATATACAGCATGTTATATGCATATGTTTTTGGGACAGAGGGGAACACGGTCGCATTTGCAGCAGATATGCTGTCCATCATAAATCAAAGCACGAGACAGACAGGGGTCGGAGGAGAACACCGGAAAAGGTGATTGAATGGACGATATTCGTCTGTATTTGCATTACACACGCCATGGTTCAGCTGCGCAAGACAAACACTGGCAGTGTGAAAGCAAAATGCGCACACGCTGCTCCCGCTCTCCATACTCACAGCTTCTGCGCTGCCACGCTTGGGCGTGCTGTGTGAAACCGGCGAAACAGCTAAACAGGATCATGAAGGGTTTTTAAAAAAAATAAAGCTACATCAGTTATAGCTTGATGAGGACAGAGTGGTATTTCTTTTCAATTCCCATTCCAATAGTGATTCACATCATCATAAGTTGTTCATAAGCAGTTCCCACAGCAGTTTATAGGCTGCATGATGTCATCATTCCCATCATACTACAACTGATTAAACTACATATGCATGGCAAACAATAATAAATAAAACCCAGTTATAATGAATGATCTCTTCCTGACATTCCAGGACAATGTTATCTTTATCATGTTTCCAGATGTGACCAAGCTGTAAAGGTTGCAGGTGTCAGAGATTAGCTAAATCCTTTTTGTGTGGCCATTCTGAGGTGAAATTTTGTGTGTATGCTGTTGTGATCTTAGTTAAACAGCAGCTCTATCAGTACTGCACTCAAGAGAGCTGTTTGCCACCTGGCCACACTTTCTCGACTCTGAGGGGTAAATGCCAAATTTACATATTAATGCTGTGGCAGTGATTTAAATATACACTATATTGCAGTCAGTAAGATTTTTTTTTAAAGAAATCAATACTTTTATTCAACAAGCATGCATTAAATTGATCAAAAGGGACAGTAAAGACATTTATAATGTTACAAAAAAAAAAAAAAAAAATTAATGCTGTTCTTTTGAACAATCTATTCATCAAATTAATCTTATAAAAATGTATCACTAGCCAAGTTTCCATCCACTTTTTCCACTGTTTTATTGACAAAGCAGGGCTCCAGACTAACTTTTTTCACTAGGAGCACAGTGGCCCCCAACTGAAAATTTTAGGGGCACAACCAGAAATTTTAGGGGCGCACACCGTAAATCAACATGCTAACCAAGTCTACTAATTTCCACTGTATTACTAATAGGGATTGGTATCGTTAAGGTTTTAATGGTATTACTACTCTTACCGATACTGCTTATCGATCCGGTACTTTAACAGTATTCTTACCGGTTCTTTTTATTATACTTTATATTTTTTTTATTAAAAAAAAAACATAATTAAGAACATAATTAACATGGCTTTATAATCTGAAAAGTAAAATATCTATAGCAAAAGAAACCGCAAAGTTTGAACAAAAATATAAAACATCTATTTGTAAATGGAGTAATGGACCAGTGTGCAGGCATTCGGAAGGTCTGCTAAGTGCTAACATTAATATTACAGTAAAGAACAAACCTACAAAGTATGGAAGGATATCGCGGACAATTTTCAAAAGGAATTGCAAATGGTATTTGCAATTGAGTTTTCAATTTGTGGACGCATAATATGTGACACAATCCAAACGCAATTGCAAATCACGCATTACCATTTGCATTTTCGTTTAGGCAAACGCACAATGACTGCCAAATTTCAAATGGAAAAGCAAAGTCTGTTTGCAATTGCATTTCCAATGTCTTGCAAGTTATGACCCTGCCATTTTGGAATAGCAATAGCAAATCACCTATTTGCTCTTTTATTTCCTTCGTGTCCTGCCACAACCTGCACAAAATTCAAATGGAATCGCAATCCTCTTTGCGTTTGCATTTCCGATGCCTAACACAGTCAACTGTCAATCAGGCTTGAGGGCGGGGTTTATTGATGTAGTCGGAAAGTAGGCCACGCCCTCAAGTGGTGGAAAACGGGGGATTTGGCTATTTTTGTAATAAAAAACAAGTTTAAACTCTTTAGTTCAAACAAAGTCAAAATGCAGAACTGATTGTATGTTCACCTGCAACCAGAAAAAAAAAACAGCAAATAAGAAAAGTGACATGACTGCATTCGGTAGGCTATAGGCTAGCCTATATCAGACGAATATCATCATATTGCACCCGACACAGTAAATTATCATGATAAGTTAAAATCAGAAAATCTATAGAAACTTGACATGATGTGAGTTGTGTGTTGTCCATACGATTCTGTGCTCAAGAGCCAAGCGATCAAAAAAGAAAAGAAAACTACATTAGTGACATTCAATCGCAGTTCATGTTCGTTTCGTAGCCTACCTCCTCTGATGATCTGATTTTCTTCTTCATTTCATTTTATTCAACATTATTATTTTCATCATATGTAGCCTATTCCTATTCATTGAACTATATTTGTATCTTTATTTTGACATTTAACAGATTTGACAGAACAGCTCAACAACAGAACCTGGATTCACACAAATTTTCACGCACCTGCAGCGTTTCTGACAACAGAGAAAAACTGAAATAATATATAATAAAGTAATATAAATAAAAAGCATAAAATAAATAAATACTAAATAGCCTATTTCTCACTTATTCTAAATAATTAATACATTAAGATGACAAAACGAAAAACTACTAAATCAGATTGAATCTTATAAAGAACCGGCATTTTTTTTCTCATCAGATTAATTTAAAATTTTTCACTTTGAGGTCCGGTTATAAATTTATGTGTGTGCAGTGCACGCACACAGTGCTTACATCTACTCTGTTTATGTGAATACTCGACTTGGCATTTTGATATAGCCTATTTCTGTGTTTATTTGGCCGTTTGGGCACGCTTGTCCGTGTTGCGCTAGGAACACGCGCACAGCATCCTGTCAGTAATTCAGTTGTCTTTCGTGACTTATCGCGCTTTTATTATTTATTTTCGTCAACTGAAATCTACACGGATTATCATAAATACAACACATTTATTTATCACAAGGATCTCTGCGGCAAAACCGAAAGTACCAGCTGGTGAAATCTTTCAAAATGTCTTTTTGCCCCAGGTTCAATAAAAGGATAGGCCTATTTCAAAAGATTATAGGCCTATATTATATATTAGGGATGCACCGAATATTCGGCCACCGGAAATTTTCGGCCGAAAATGGCCCTAAAGAGCATTTTCGGTTTTCGGCCGAAAGACTTTTATCACCGAAACAACACGGCCGAAATGTTGTGATGACGCAAACAGAAACCGCGACCTGCACGTGCTTGTCTGAAGCAACATGTCTGCGGTGTGGACGTGTTTCAGTATATCTGAGAAACACACACACGTCTGTTCCATGCACAAGCGCTGACAGCGAGAGCTCATGTTCTCGGTGATAAGAGGACCAGACTTCACTGTGAAACCGAACGCAATCTTTAACAGTGGGCATGTTTTAAGTGCGGAACACACTTCAATCTGGCGACGGCGCGCGCGTGTGAACGCGATCGTCTGAGCGCGATCGATCATCTCTTCCTTAAGAATAAACATGAACGAACATCTAAGGTGTGTTGAGGATACATTACAACTTACTGTCATGTATATATGTGGTGTAATCGCTCAATCAGTGTTTCAACCGCGGAAAGACCTCAATATAACTGCTGTAAACTAAACAGTCATGTAGCATCACATTTACCTCAGGCACCTCAGTGTCCACAGCTGTTAGTTCACTAGAGAAATCAACTCTTTCACTAAATATATGACCTATATTAGCCGTTATATTCATTATATTCTACTTAACCTGTTAATGATATATTGATTATTTCATGTATGTTTAAATAAAATTACAGACACTGTGTATAAATGATTATATTTCAACAACGAATTGGATAAAAAACTATTTTATAATTAGATTTAGAAGTTATTGCAAAAACCTTAAGTGAAGTTTACATGTTTGTGTACTGTGTTATTTGAGTGTTGATTATTAGACCTAAAAATACATAGCAACTGAATTTAGGCGAATAGTTTGGGCTCTGTTGTTAACCTTTAATATTAATGTGCAAGTAAGGGCTCCCTATATAGTTTAGAGCAATAAATTCAATAAACTTTTAGTTGTAATTTAATTAATTTAAGGACAGATACTTTTTTTTTCTTCAGTAAACCAATAAAAATAAATAAAAAGCCATTTTGTAAAACTGCTGTACCGAACCGTCAGTTTTGTGTGACGCTACACCCCTATTCTACAGTTAACATATGGGCTATGGCAGTCTTTGCTTTGATACACTATTATGTTGAAGGCCTACAGAGAAAATAGTTATCTTTAAGCAGTTGCATTTCTTCGGAATGCACTTTCTTGCAGTAGTCCTACAGAGAAAAATTTTAAATGCACTAGACCTAAATGCACATTGTTTTTATGAGAGAACATTTAATTTTATAACCTTTCTGTAGGCCTGTACATTATTATTTAATGTACAAATGAGTGGGGTCAAGTTAAACATTTTAGTTTGAATTTTATTTTATACTGTGCATTGTTGCAATGTGCTAAATAAATATTGGCCTAATTTGTAATTGATTTATTCTTTGAAACTTTAATATTAATTTATGCAATTGCAATGCCTTGATTTTAGTAAAGTTAGTACACAGTCATAGCCATAAATGCAATGGTACTAATAGTTGGCATAATTTCTTTCGGTGTTTCGGTTTTCGGCTTTCGGCCTTGGTTTCCTCTTTTTCGGTTTTCGGTTTCGGCCAGGAATTTTCATTTCGGTGCATCCCTATTATATATTGAACTGATTTTTAAACCGAATTTAGCATATTTTGCTTTAACCATGCAGCAAAATTTTTTAATAAAAATAAAAACCTTAAAAAAATAAATAAATAAATATATATACACATTTTAAACCATTTAACTGTATATTAATCTGTCAAAATTCTTACTTTTGGTCAACGGTTAAAGCATCCCTATCTTAATTGCTTCTTGGCAATTTGCTTGCAACCAGAGCAGTCTTCTTTTGGTTTCTTTTTGTTTGGTTGGCAGTTGATAAATAGTCTATTTCCAGGTATTTGGCTTTGTTTGAAGTGCAAAAAACTACACAGTAGTTTTATGACTTTTTTGTTGTTTTTGCTAAATAGACACATTGGATATTTCTCCCCATGTTCTTAGGAATGAATAATGATGAAAAAGTCCTTGGTTTTCCACCACTTGAGGGCGTGGCCTACTTTCCGACTACATCAATAAACCCCGCCCTCAAGCCTGATTGACAGTTGACTGTGTTAGGCATCGGAAATGCAAACGCAAAGAGGATTGCGATTCCATTTGAATTTTGTGCAGGTTGTGGCAGGACACGGAGGAAATAAAAGAGCAAATAGGTGATTTTCTATTGCTATTCCAAAATGGCAGGGTCATAACTTGCAAGACATTGGAAATGCAATTGCAAACAGACTTTGCTTTTCCATTTGAAATTTGGCAGTCATTGTGCGTTTGCGTAAACGAAAATGCAAATGGTAATGCGCGATTTGCAATTGCTTTTGGATTGTGTCACATATTATGCGTCCACAAATTGAAAACGCAATTGCAAATACCATTTGCAATTCCTTTTGAAAATTGTCCGCGATATCCTTCCATAACAAAGAAATCTAATAAAGTAATGAAATGTAAAATAACACTGCATAGTTTTCACTGTATAAATTGATAGATTAATGCTTATAAAAGCTAAAGTTATTAATTCAAGAGATGTGAATAATTTCTATTTGCCTTTTGTTCGATTAAAATGAATGCAGGTTTATTAGACGCTGCCCCTTTAAGACCGATCGAATGTAGAACTAATAATATCATATTCTCCTATTTCTCCAAACTATTTACGCCCATTTAAGATATAAACTGTTAAAATAACTACTCTCCAATCCGGTCATTTTGACACCGGCTATTTGTTGTTTATTTGATGGTTTAGAGCACACGAAGCCTAAAATATTAAGTGCAAGTCGGTCCATTTCGCAGCACAAACGCAGCCTTGAATTTGGAAACAGCGTCTCTTGCGCGGATTATTGTGCATTTAATAGCTCTTTATTATCAAACACATCCCGCAGTTTAGCAACAGTAGAGACTGAGTTTACAACAATCACTGAATTTGACGTTTAGTTTAGGTTTAAGGAGAAATGACAGCGCAAGGCTGTGAAGGGAAGGATGAGCTCGACGAACACAACTATAGGAATAGTTTTACCTCATACCATATTTTTATAATTCTTGGAAGCCAAAATCGAAAATAAAATTAGATTAATATCACAGCACATCCCTAAAGTTTAAGCAGACTAAAATTTTGTTTAGTTATTGGCCATCGTCACTCATTAAAGCTGATGGTGGTGTTGTGTTCGCTGTAGCTCCACGTGAGCTCGCTTTCTCTCTCTTCTGGATTGCGAATGGCAAAAATGCATCACGGACAAATGGTTTAATATTCTCTCATATAGAAACGGCTGGCAAAGATAGAATTTGCCAGACATAACGTCTATCAATTATAATTAGTAAGTGTATTTTATTAATTTCTCCAGTACCGACAGCAGGCTAATTTACTGGTCGCACATGTGCGACTGGATGTAAAATTCAGTCGCACACTCTCAAATTTAGTCGCAAAATGCGACCATTTAGTCGCACTCTGGAGCCCTGCAAAGTGAATATGCGTTAAAAAAAGGTTGAGCAATTTGCTGTCTCCAGCCTGTTTCCATCCAATCGGCCTTTTACACGATAAAATGATGTGCGTAATGAAGTCATCCCTAAAAAAAACTGCATTGTTTTGTTGTATCGCTAAAACAATCTGCCCTCAAGTCGTTTCCATACATAATTTCATGTATATCGCAAATTATATCAGTGTTTCCCCTAGAATTTTTTCCAGCAGCGGTGCTGTTACCAAGCCGCGCGTCAGGGGGTCCGGGGGCATGCACCTCCGGAATAAAAATTAATAAAAAAAACCCTTAAACCATGATTTCTGGCAAGTTTTGTGGATAGAAATAGACATTTTGAACATTAAAATCCAAATTGAGCTTTTTATTAGTTTAAAAGGTGACTAGCTTATAGCCTATTTTACTTCAATAACCTGCAGGGACGTGCAAAAAGGGGCAAGGGCTCAAATGTAAGAAAGGGGCAATATATAAAAATAAAGTATTTTAAGATTAAAGTATTTGGATACTATTTTATGTTTTTGCAAAAAGTCTCATGCTTATCAAGCCTGCATTTATTTAATCAAAAATACCGAAAAAAAAACATATTGTGAAATTTTATTACATGATGTTGTTTTTTTTACCTTTTTATTAATCAAATTTTATATATATATATATTAGGGGTGGCACGGTACATGGAAAAAAACCGAACCGTTCGGTTTGCTTGTCTCGGTTCGGAGTGTGTGCGTCGCACGGTTCGCGCATGCGCAATGTATCCTCGTGCCCGTATGTTACCTCAGACAGTGGGTGTGCTTTTCGCGCGAAATAAGAGGTGTGTGTGTGGACATACAGTAAAGTAAAAGTGGAGTGCTGCAGGTCACGTCACATGTAGAAATGAAAGTGGGAGAGATAAGGAAGGCTGCCCAGAGTTGGAGGATGCGCTAGCAGTGCAGGAGGAGAGCGGGAGCCTCGCCGCGCGTGCCCGTTGCGCATACACACACTCTCGCGAGTCGCGCAGCTGAACCTCGGCTCGTGGATTGCAAATACAGGCAAATATAGTCCATTCTGTCACATTTTCCGGTGTTCTCCTCCGACCCCTGTCTGTCTCGTGCTTTGATGTCTCATACACACATGCATATGTTGTATATAAGTTCACATGATAAATGTAACATTTAAAAGTTAAGATATGCTTCTAGTTCTAATAATTTAAACATGCCTTTTAAGTTTGGGCAGAAACTTCTGGCAGTGTTGTGTTTTCGTGTATTTTATGTTATTTTTTCACAGCGCTGGATGTCATATGGTGATTGTGAAACACATGGGACACTTCATGGTGAAATGTGTTCATCAGGTCAGCTGAATTAAAGCCACAGTGTATGGTTCTGATCAAAATTGATATGATTAACATGAAAAATGTTACGCCAATGTGTCAGACTAGGTAGACAGCCAGTTAGGAAACAACTTGATATAACAATTTTTAAAAATGTATCCTAAATTGTGGATGATTAAGCCATATATACCATATGCTGAAGTACATTTCTGGAGTGTTAACGATTAAAAAACAACAACAACAAGAACCGTACAGAACCGAAAACCGTGACCCTAAAACCGTGATACGAACCGAACCGTGGGTTTTGTGAACCGTGCCACCCCTAATATATATAATATATATATATGATTAATAAAAAGGTAAAAAAAAAAAAAAAGTAAGGCCATCACATATCATACAAGAGCTGCAAGTAATTTTCTCTTTGCCTTTTGTTGTTTGATTCACATTATTGGCTCAATCGTCACCAGGGCTGCGTTCAGCCCCGACAAAACGATGCAAAACGTTTTTTAAACGGTAACGGTGCTGCGTTGAACACCCTGTTCTGTTGACGCAAGAGTTGTAACTATGGCAGCCGAGAAGGCCATTCTTTGTGTTCTTTTTGTGGAATTTTCGGAGCCTGATGAAATCGATATAAATACGTGTTTAATACTGCAAAATACATGCAATCACTGCCCTTGCCGTCCAGAATAAAAGACAACATCCCAATCCCATTTAATGAACCTTTTTCATCTCCTGGTAATCAATTCTAACTTAAATCATTTTATTTCTAGTTCTTTCTTTTTTAATAGCTTGTATTTTCTTTCTCACTTTATGTCAAGCAATTACCATATATGAAATTTGGTATATAAATAAACTTGCCTTGCAATTAAGCTAAAGATATAAATAAATACATCATCATGTTGATTATATATATATAAATATATATATATATATATATATATATATATATATATATATATATATATATATATAAATATATATATATATATATATATATATATATATATATATATATATATATATATATATATATGTATATGTATATATATATATATATATATATATATATATATATATATATATATATATATATATATATATATATATATATATATATATATATATATATACTTATAT
Source organism: Gobio gobio (assembly GCF_949357685.1). Classification (NCBI taxonomy): domain Eukaryota; kingdom Metazoa; phylum Chordata; class Actinopteri; order Cypriniformes; family Gobionidae; genus Gobio; species Gobio gobio. Next base: position 34,672,266 of record NC_137111.1, on the reverse strand, counting down.
ATATATATATATATATACATATACATATATATTAAACTCTTACGACAATCATGTCTTCTAATACCAGCGGACACATTAAACAACTTTACTTCCATTGTGTGAGCTGTCTCTTTAATACTGCGTGGTTTATATACATTTTGCCGCTGATTGGGCTGTCATTTTTGACACACCCACCAAACGAGATCAAACGCATCTCAAACCCGTTGCACACCGTTGCACACCGTTTCCAGGAAACATGACGTTCAACCGGAAACCGTAGCAAAACGTTGCGCACCGGTTTGAGCTTTGAACGTGCCCCTGGTTTATTAGATGCTGCCCCTTTAAGACGCAGATCTAATATCATTCTCCCATTAATTTCTCCCAACTATTTACGCCCATTTAAGCTAAACTGTGTTTAAGTGAATACTCTCCAAGCCTGTCATTTTGAGATATAGGCTATTTTTTGTGTATTTGATGGTTTAGTCGCGCAAACGAAGCACATGTGCAAATCGGTCCGTTTCGCAGCGTACGTACTGTAAGACCGCATGAATTCGCTCCAAGGATCGGCAGCGAACCGCGGTGAAGGCCTTACGCGTTCAGTGTCTCAGCTGGAAGAATGGATTTGATTATAATATTCTTTATCTGACTCCATTTATCATAGTTGTCGCATTTAGAAGAGAATCCCAACCGGTTGTTTGGTCATCTATATTTGATAGCCAATCATACATTTAATCGTTCCGTTTTAACCCTTTGTTGCAATTATACCGTTCCACATTGGAGATAGTTAATAATTACAGATTAATTCAGAAAGGATCAAAATGTAACAATTTATTAACAATCAAGTAAATGTAAAATGTCAATTACATCATAGACATAAATCTCTTCTAAAAGGAAACACAAATACTGGTTATGGTTACACTTAAAATAGTTTCAAATAAATGTAAAACATAAACCCTTAATTATGCTCTGTAGGCCTCTGCCTAGAATGTTACCTGTGAGAGAGAGAGAAAGAGAGAGAGAGAGAGAGAGAGAGAGAGAAAAAGGGAGAGAGCTAAAGAACAGCTCTCTCCAGAGAAAGCCAGAGAAACCAAAGAGCGCGAGCTACAGATCAAATTCTCTTTTATCCTCTTTCCTGATGTCACCAAATTCAAACCTGACTCTTGTAAAACTGACCAATCAGACCAAACCGTGAGACATTTGAAAATAACCAATCAGACCAAACCTTCCCCCATTGTATCACAGGTGCGAAAACCTTTTGACCAGCCAGCCTTTTGTTCTTCAAACCCCAACTGGCCCCTCTGATGGCGTTAAGGTGGAGGGGGTTGAGTCAATTTCAATATCTTGATCACGACGATGGCAGTTAACAGCAAAGCAGATGATTTTGTCATATTTCAAATATCTTTGATTATTTTCCACCTTACAGTACACACACACACATACACACACACACACACACCCGCCTTGAACTTGGAAACAGCGTCTATTGCGCGGATTATTGTGCTTTTCATTTTCATCAAACACGTTCTGCAATTTAGCCAAAGTGGAGAATGCATTTGACAACAATCACGGATTGTGCTGAATCTGACGTTAAATGCATGTTTGTTGGGGAGAAATGACAGCGCGCACTGAAGGGAAGGAAGTTGTGCTAGACGATGCACGAGCATAGTTTATAATAGTTTTACCTCATATCTTCTTTTTTATAATACTTGGAAGCGAAAATAAAATAAGATTAATATCACAGCCCTGTGATATTGTGTAAGTGTAAGCAAACTACATTTTTGTTTAGTTCTCTAGCCATCGTCAATCTCTCTCTCTTGTACAGTGTGTAAGTGAATGTGATATTACTGATCATGTGAAGATTTTGCAGTGGCGCTGAAAATCCAGCGGCGGCGCTGCGCCGCTGTGAATACATTGTAGGGGAAACACTGTATATCGTATCTTTTTTGTCCCAAATATTTGTAAAATGCAGAGAGTAATGAGAAGATTTAAATTGACCTACTATTTTCAGAATAGCAACAATCTTTAACGTAAACCTTGAGAACGCATGTCATCATTCAAACCAAAAAAAAAATATTCGTTCTGGTTTCAAAGTTCAATAACATCAAATCGATCAAAAACATCAAATCGCTGATAATTTTTCAGAGACAGGTGCAGCTGTAACCTAAACGTTTTATTTGTGTATCCTATATTTAACTTTTTTAAATGGTCTAGCTTAACTGATGCCGTCTTAACAATTCTAAAATTCGTTTAGAGCTTTTTGGATTCAACCGACTCTTATTTATTTTTTTATTTGTTTGAGATTAAATTATTTTACATATTAATACATTGTATTTATAAAATTATTTTATTAACAAGTGTCATGTTTGTGATAGTAGCCAGATCCTGCCCATGAAATCATGATTTTATGGTATTAATTTTATTTATTCAGAGACAGACGTAACATGTTGTGTATTAGAAACAACAGCAGTTTTTATTTTTGACGAGCTGCTGAGATTTTCCTCATCTATTTTGAAACAAAATGTATTATATATTAAATTTATTATATATTATTAAATTGTAGGCCCTATACATAAAATATTTTTTGTTAACAAGTGTCATGTTTTTTTTAAATTCGTTATAAACACTGTTTAGATCAATACAATACAAAAATTGTGAGTTTTATCTTTTTATAAAACCTTTTTTGTCAAAACTCTATTTGAACTTGTGCATTGTAGATAACTTTTTGCAAGACACTCCTTTAAAATCTGGCCATCATTTTTTAATGTTATTATTTTAATGTTAATGTAAACAAAAAGTACATATTGATGCTAATTTTATTTGTTATTTTCTGGTTTTCTAGATACAACTTAGTGAATTGATTTCATTGTGTATCATTAGGACTTTTTGAACAGGATTCTGTTATAACCGTGATCATTTTGGTCACTATAATCATCATGCCATTTCATCTCTAGTTATGATCAACTATGATAAACTAAAATCCAACTATAATTATGTGTTTTTATAGTATAATATGCAAAGTACAATTTTCTATAAGAAAAATAAAAATCTCTGATTCTGTTCATTTCTCTGACATTTAAGTTTGGATAGTTGTTAATACAGCGTTCCCACAGCTTGGTTAACTTCAAATTCAAGAACCTTTCAAGGACTTTCCAGGTCCAGCTTTGTTTATTTTTGTTATTTATTTTTTTGGCCATATGACAGTGGTCTGATATTCTTCTTCATATTTTTGTTTTGCATAAAACTGAAGAATATTTGGTACATCCTATACTGTATTCTAAAATGATCTGATATTAACTTTTGCATGGATTTTATTGAAAAGAGCTTAGGCTCATGTAACCAGTCTGTTTTTGCAATATTTCACGGTGTGTCTGTGAAACGCTGAGGTACCGTAGTAGTTTTGTGCGTGGCAACGTACAACACAAAGTACCTCACGCGGGAAACACTTAACGTAACACGTAAATGCAAGTAACAAACGTAAATCAAGCATAGGCCACGAAGTGGAGAGAATAATATGGAATATCTTCCAGAAAACTTCTTGCACAAAATAAATTCAAGCACTTTCAAGGACCTGTATGTATGTTTATTTTCAGTCATGTCGTTGTACACAGCCCTCTCTTTCTGCACAAGGGAAAGATGATCTTGTTGCTTCTTTACTGCTTCAGACTTTCAATCATCTGGGAGGTTTGCACTTCGTATCAGCTGCTCGTTATTGCTTTGGCGCTGCCAGCAGAGATCTGTGCGCGGCCAGGGTTGCCAGGTTTTCACAACAAAACCAGCACAATTGCTACTCAAAACTAGCCCAAAACAAGCCCAATCGCGTTTCAGGGGGGCTTCTCCGGTATAATTCGCATTCCCGGGGCTAAATATCACATAATTGGGGTCGCTTCAACCCGTGGACATGAAAAACAGCCTGTGGCAACAGTGTTGAAGTAGCCCAATCCCGCGGTAAAACCGCGGACTTGGCAACACTGAGCTACGCTTCCCTTGGAGGGCGGGGGCAATAACAAAGAAACAAACGCCCTACTCATGCTAGAATCTCCGAAAAACAAGCCGATTTCAACCTCAAAATGTAAGCTTTTAAATATACCAATGCTGCTATCTCAAACACGGAGAGGCTTCTTCGTGATCTCAACTAACAGATTCTGCAAAAAAGTGAAAATCACCAATTTTGAAAAATATTCTTTCTCATTTTGCTCAAAAGATGTGCTGCCGACTTGTGTCACTGGTTCCCGTGACGGGTCACATATGACACTGAAGATTGGAGTAATGGCTACTGAAAATTCAGCTTTGCCATCACAGGAATAAATTACATTCTAAAATGTATTAAAATGAAAATTATTTTAAATGGTAACAGTATATCACATATTACTGTTTTTTTTTATCAAACAAATGCAGCCATGGTGAACATAAGAGACTTCTTTCAAAAAGCATGAAACAAATCATATCAACCCCAAACTTCAAATGTAGTGTGTATTTATTTTAAATTTTTTTGTTATAGTGACAGGGTAAAATTGGGGTGAAATGGGAGATTTCTGATGTTATTTTGATATCAGTGACTCTAACTAATACAAGGTTCTGTGAAAGTATGTCCTATTAGTGTTTTTCTTCTCTTTTGCAGTCATCTTTTTTCACTATCACTAGACAGAACTGCACTGTTGTTGTGTTGGTGATATCTTGATGATGCAGTGCTATGCTTGAGCACATGTAATGTGTGGCGTTAATCTCTGCTGCTGTCATTAGTGGTTCTGTAGGGAGGCTGTGAGATGTTAGATGCGACAGTTGTTTCTCTGTCTGCGTCTCTCTTTCCTGTGAACTGAATATTGTTGAGAATCTCATGCTACAAAACATCCGTGCACAAGGGGTTGTTAACGGTGTATATACTTTGTGTTTTCTTGACACATCTGTCTGCATGTGTATATGCACGTTAATGTATTTACTAGCAGGAAAGCCTGTAGAATGTAAAGAGAGTCTTTGGTTTCCTCTCCCTGCTGATTAACTGACCATGAGCACGGCTAATTACTGTATTAAAGAGCGTGTAACGAGCCGAGAGTGTGTCCAATGTGGCAGCCTGGGAGAAACATATGCCACAGAGCTCATGTATCCTGGACAAACACGTACAGTTAAAAGCACATATAACGCTGTCAGTAAAAAGGTTTGGTTTACATAGTGTTTTGTACACTATAAATAAATAATCAGTTGTTTTAAATAGTACAAGTGAATCATTGAAACAGTGTTAATAAATGATTGTTACTTCTAGAGATTAAAGTGGGTGTAAAGGCCCTTTAACACCGGACACGTAAAGGAAAAGCAAATATTTCACGTGCGAATAGTTCGCGTCAAAACCATTCACATCAGCTGCGACGTGAATTTGCGGCGTCTGTGACGTTTCAGAGCTCCAACATTCCAAAACATTTGCGGCGACAGCTGAGAAAACATGGACACTTCATCATCCAGTGAAGACAAGCTTTTAATTTTCAAGACCGAAAAGAAGGTTTTGGGAGCACCCAGTCTTAAGAGAACAGACAGTCTGAAGGGGAGTATGCTAATCTTGTACAGGAGCTAAAACTTTATCATGGCCGGTTCCGCACTTGATTTCGAATGTCCGTGGGACAATTTGAGGAGCTCCTCCAGACAGTGGCACCGCATCTGACGAGACAAACCACAAATTTCAGGGAACCAATTGATCTGGAGCAGCTATGTTTTTCCAGTTGAGTCATCATGTAAACATATGTAAACATGTGCTACCGTCGTACTGACGGCAATCAACAAGTTTTAACATGAAAGGTTATGTTATCGTTGTCTGTAGCCTACAGCGACTTGCATGTACTCCCACAGTAGCTGTAACCTGTGAGAAATGCGATACCTGGCAAAGGTTAAAGGGGTACTTCAGTGCTAGGAAGATGAATGTGTATTTAAACTGGGTCATTTATGTAGTAGAAATGTGAAATTATTTTTGAATTTGGTGCCTTCTAGACTGAGAAAAGACAGAAAATGTATTTTTGTCTCATGTGGATGAAAGACAACAACTCCCAGAATGACTTGCTTCGCTACCCTACGAGGCCACTCCCTACACCGCCCCCACCGTCGTTTTGATCTTCATAATAATACAATAATTTCATTCAGTTAGAGAATAAACTCTACAATTAAAAACTGAACGTGTCTTTTCAATAAAGTGTGAGTGAGCCGAATGAAAGTCACGGGACAAACGCTTCAAAATTTCATTCATCACGAGAGCAAAGTAAGAGCTGAGCAGAGCTGAGGTAAGCGCGGCATTCATTCTCAGCACGTGTCCAGTCTGGCGCGTTTTCAGATTGCATATGGAAGCTAAACTTTCATAGGAATTAATTGAAAAGTTGAAACGCTCACTTTGCTTCGCACCGCTCCGTTGTTAATGCCCGATCCGAGCGGCCGTGCGCATTTACATTCTTTGAGTGAGAACTCTCCCCTATGGGCGGGTTAATAACATGCGGAACTAGCTCCTACTATGGGCTGTAGTTTTTAGCCTCTGGCCAAAAAATCCTCTGATGACGCAAAATGACGATATTTGCATCATCGGAGGCTTTTTTCCAGAAATAAAATGCATAATTCTCTCGTCTCAGGGGGATATGAGGGGGGAAAGTACCATAATTTGAATATACTACCGGGTTTCTACTGATACAAAGCTTAATGCTAAATGGCTGAAGTAACCCTTTAATGTTGATTGAATAGCTAGTGACACCTACTGGATATTTCGTCACCTTTGTTTCCTTGTATCTGATTGGTTGCAGCCACGAAAGTAAAAAAAATCTGCATCGAAGCTGAAAAAATAAACGTTTTTTCGCCGCAGCATATTCATGTTCACTGTGGAAGCACTCATCACACCAACAGCTGATAAAGAAATAAAACCATTGTGCAAATTATTCGCGCGTCAAAATCACGTCCAGTGTGAAAGGACCTTTAGATGATGGCAAAGGTAATTCAAAAGTTATCGTTCAAAAGTTTTTGAATTAAATTAATACCTTCATCTTGACGTTAAATTTATCTAAAGTGACAGTAAAGACATTTATAATGTTACAAAAGATTTAATTTCAAAGAACTGCTGTTCATTTGAACTTTCTATTTATCAAAAAATCCTGAAAAAGCATCACGGTTTCCACAAAACATATTAGCAGCACAACTTCAAATGTGATAACTTGATAATAAATATTTCTTGAACACCACCATATCACTATATTAGAATAATTTCTGAAGGACCATGTGACTGAAGACTGGAGTAATTAGACTGCTTTGCCATCACGGAAATAAATTACATTTTAAAATATTTTAAAATAGAACACAGCTATTTTAAACTGTAATAATACTTAACTATATTTTACTAATATTAAAAATGTTTAACTGTATATTTGATCAAATAAATTTAGAATATATGTAAAATGTATGTATGTATGTTTTTAAATTTGTAAAACAAATGTAAAAATAGAGAATATGAGCATTATCAATAGAATATCCAATATTGATAAATTAAAGCTGCAGCAGTGAGTTTTTAGAAAACGTTGACTTAGCCTGAAAATTTGAACTAGCACAACTCACAGGTCACTCCCCCTTGCTCTTTGCTGCGCTGCAGCCCTCTCTCCACAGCTCCTCCCCCATCACAACGGAGCCTGCCGTGAACACGCAGGCTTGTTAGCAAGCAGGGCCACCGATGACGGCGGATAAACAGTTATGGCACACTCACTGGTACGGACGAAACATCGACAATATAATTTACATTGACTATGGCCTGCCCATACTTTGACTACAAACTTGGCCCTCAAAACATTACGTATTTTGCAGTACATGTAATGTAACTATATGACGTTGCACTATTTCTATAAGTAATAAATAGCTAGTAAGATAATATAACGGTAACTAACGTTACAGTATGCAAGTAATTATTCTATCAATATGTAATGCTAAATAAGGTTTGCTAGTACATTATTTCAGCAACATGACAAGCCAATGAATTAGTAGGTTTCAATAGTTGCTTTGCACAGTGCGTGACATTTTATCTGTACAGGGAGTGCAGAATTATTAGGCACGTTGATTTTCTGATCATATTTTTTTTCCAGGCACATTTGACCAATTCCAAACCACAGTAATCCTAATAACTACTATTGATTTAGTATTTAATAATGTATAAGTGATATATAATTGTTCATGAAGGCTGGAAATGAAAATCACCTTATATTCAGGTGTGCAGAATTATTAGGCATGTTTTCTTTTACAGATAAATTGAGCCAAAAAAGAGATTTAACTCAGACTAAAAAGTCAAAAAGTATTAAATGCCCATGAGAAGGATGCAATAATAATGCAATACTAGACATTGCAGTTAAGGCATGACCATTGGACAGTGAAATGCTCGTTGGGTCAGCAGGATCTGACAAAAACAGGTGGTGAAGAAAAGACACCTGTTAACTGCAAAAGAATTAAGAATTAAGGTGAAGAAATAAGGGTGAAACCATCAGGAACCCTTTAGTCTCCAGCGCCACCATTTTCCAAAGCTGCAACCTACCTGCAGTCTCCAGAAGTGAAGGTGTCAGGATCTCAGAGACTTCAGTTAGGTAAAGAATCCTAAAAAAAAAAAAAATCTGGCAGTACGTTTTGGGAGTTCATTTTTAGTCCATCTCTGCAAAACGGACTTCAGGATGGACTAAAATGAACTCCCAAAACGTACTGCCAGATTCTGGAAGATGAATTCTTCAAACAGTGGTACTAGAGGATGTGGTGCTGGTCCTTCAAGAGTCACTCTCAACCTATCTGTCCATAAAGCCTATAAAAAAAACTTCTTCATGTATTTTACAACACTTCAGCTTGTGATTCTTATCTAGTGGGGGTCATTTTTTAGGATTCTTTACCTAACTGAAGTCTCTGAGATCCTGACACCTTCACTTCTGGAGACTCCAGGTAGGTTGCAGCTTTGGAAAATGGTGGCGCTGGAGACTAAAGGGTTCCTGATGGTTTCACCCTTAATTCTTCACCTTAATTCTTAATTCTTTTGCAGTTAACAGGTGTCTTTTCTTCACCACCTGTTTTTGTCAGATCCTGCTGACCCAACGAGCATTTCACTGTCCAATGGTCACGCCTTAACTGCAATGTCTAGTATTGCATTAGTATTGCATCCTTCTCATGGGCATTTAATACTTTTTGACTTTTTAGTCTGAGCTAAATCTCTTTTTTGGCTCAATTTATCTGTAAAAGAAAACATGCCTAATAATTCTGCACACCTGAATATAAGGTGATTTTCATTTCCAGCCTTCATGAACAATTATATATCACTTATACATTATTAAATACTAAATCAATAGTAGTTATTAGGATTACTGTGGTTTGGAATTGGTCAAATGTGCCTGGAAAAAAAATATGATCAGAAAATCAACGTGCCTAATAATTCTGCACTCCCTGTATGTTATGCGGCTAGAGTTTTGACACTGAGTCAATGGGCTCCGACGAGGAATTCACACCCACAGCGACTTCGAGGAGTCAACGGGCGGGGAGAAGAGGAAGCTGTGATACTTACTTGTCAAGCAGAAATGTGGCTAACTCTGCATCGGTTTTTAATCCTTTCAGGACACGTAGCCTAGCTCCCTCCACCTTGGAAAAGCCGCTCCGATATTTACCTTGTTTTATTTCGGGCTCGATCTAATTCTTTCTTTTTGTCTTTTTTATCATCGTCATCTGTCTCTTTCCCTTTACCCGTCTTTATTTTATGAGCAGGTGCCACTCGAGGTATCAGTTTGGATTGTTTGTCCGCCATAAGCAAAGCTGCGGCACACCGGTAATCTTGAATTTGAACGCCTGTACGCGCTCGCGCTGTGCATGAGAGGGGTATGATCAGCGAGCACACGAGCTTGATTGACACTGCTGAGACACTCCTCCTGGCTCTGATTGGTTGTTTCTTACCGGGAGCGGTGTATTTCTGCAAATGGCAATAGGACCACTGGGAGGAGCCAGAGGAGCTTGATTTTTTCACAGATTATCTGTGTCATATTCTACTGTCAGGACATAATGACAGGTTTAACAAATTTGTAAAAAATATATTTTTTACAAAAGTTACAAACTGCAGCTTTAAGTAACAATTTATTTATAATATCATCTATTAACCGGTTTGGTATGGATATATATTGTGCATCTCTAGAATAAAATATCAAATGACTAATAATCTTCTTATTAGTGTTTGGGTTGTGAGGTAATGTTTTATAATGGTATTATTATATACTTTGTGAATCTAATAGCATGTGATGCTATTTTTAACTATATTTATTTATTTTTAAACTTATTTGCATGTGTGCTTTGCAGCATGTGATGAGTGGACCATTCTTCCAAATCCCAGTCTTCATCGTGATGTCAACCGTTTTGGCCACACAGCAGTTGTCAGTAATGGGTAAGTTCTTGATGTGGACTCTTTCCATTCACTGATCCATCAGTATATAGCGCTCTTCCTGTACCCAGGTTCTTATTCTTTCCACTGAATTTCATTTAGTTTAACAACTCATCATGGGTCAGGAAAAAAAAAAAACTTGAATGTGTGGCCATATCCTCTCATTTCCTTTGGAAAATTGTTTTGGCAATGCAAACGGGTTGTAATACAAAAAGGGTCTGTTTTCTCTTCCTCTCAGCTCAATGTACATTTTTGGTGGTTTCTCTGGTGTGATTCTGAACGATGTGCTGGTGTATAAGCCTGCCAGCTGTGAGGCCTTCTTCAAGGTGGATCCTTGTCAAAGCGCTGGTCCTGGTGTTCGCTGTGTCTGGATTGATGAACGCTGTGGACCCTGGGACTCTAGCCACGCTAATGCCAGTGTGCCTGCCTCCTTCTGCCCTGCACGCACCAGTAAGAACCTATCATTTTAAAAGCTTATGTTTAAACACCGGCTGCACAGAATTACGTCTATGGTCAATTATGGGGGTATTGTGACCTGTTTTTGAGTTTTTTTTTCACCATACATTCACATTAAATACAGTTCTGATTTGAAGGAGTCAGTAAAAAGTGGGTCTCGCATCACCTTGAAGGGGTGTGTTTTGTGGCGATAACCACCTGACTACATTATTCCGCCTACAACAAGGATATTTGACAAAAATAAATGAATAAATGGGTATGAAATATTAATATGAGCATCACAACATGTTGTTTAAATAGTTTAGTAGTCACTATACAAAAATATTAGACCACAGAGTGCTGTGATTGACCAATCAAGTATTCCAACGGGCCATATAATAAGATAAATGAGGTACCAGAATATACTCTAATGTTGAAAAGTTTGGGGTCGGTAAGATTTTGTTTTTAAAGAAATTAATGTTTGTATTCAGCAAGGATGTTTTTAATGTTAGAAAATGGTTCTATTTTAAAAACAATGCTGTTCTTTTGAACTTTCTATTTAATAAAAAAAGTCCTTAAAAGGGATTCACAAAAATATTAACCATCACAACTGTTTTCAACATTTATAATATTAAGAAATGTTTCTTGAGTACCAAATCAGCATATTAGGATCATGTGACATTGAAGACTGGAGTAATGAATGCTGAAAATTTAGCTTTGCCGTCACAGAAATAAATGATATTTTAAAATATATTTAGATAGAAAACAGTTATTTTAAATTGTAATAACATTTCATAACATTACCTTTTTATTTTTTTTATATTTTTTAATAAAAAAAATGCTGCCTAAGAAGCTTCTTTCAAAAACATTTAAACATTTTACAGACTCCAAACTTTGAATAGTAGTTTAATTTATAAAATACAAGTGTTATAAATGTTTACACGTCATTTCATCTTGTGGGAATATCTATTTACCTGGTCGGCTATCCTACATAACCATCCCAGTGGGGTGAATTTCACTGTACATGTCATTCAATTGAGTTGGACCATTAGCTCTGTATGTCAAACAAACACCTGGAAAGTATTTTTCCTTATAATAAATCCTCTGTCAGGAGATTATTGTTAAGCCACATATAATCCTATTTACACTTGATACATTGGAAGGCTTATATGCAGAGCCACTCACATGTTTTGTGATTACCTTGATGGCGTGCAGCCTGTTTTCCACTGGGTAAATCCTGCCTGACTGTGAAAATGCCTGTTGATAATTGACTGAACAAAAGGTCAGTCGGCGCATAATAATCTCATAGCGATGTAATTATGATTGCAATGAAACTAATCTCCAGCGATTGTGGATACAGATGTTTTTTTCTGTAGGCAAAACTGGACCTGAGAGGATTACTGCAATTACCGCATGGAGTTTGGAGTTCTATCAGAGGTGTATTGGACTTTAATTAAGTAATGAAATGACACACAAGTTTCTGATGGATTATCCTGTATTGTGTGCATCTCAGAGACCTGTAATCGTGCAATTTATCATTGTGCGTAGGCACTATTTGGGTGGTTGCTTTCTGTATTTTCACAATAGTATCTGGACTTTTTACTATACACTATGTTCCTGATATTATGAATTGTGTGTGTATGTGTGTATATATAATATATACTACCATATTCCCTTTTTAAAAATTTTTCCTTAAAATTAAGTCCTATTCTGACTATTAACTATGATTTTTGCCTCAATAAACTTCCTAATTACTAGGGCTGGACCAGAATTTTCAAATATTCGTTTGGTGGGTTGGTATTCGATTTTCAATTTTGGGATTCGAATATTTGTTTTTTTCTTGCATAGAAAATGTATTAGCCTTTTTTACCCATTAGTGATGTGACGGTGAGAAAAACCTTCTCCGTTTCCCTCACCGTCTCATTACCATGCTTGTGCACTGTGCAGCCGTGAATGAATGACTGTGCGGCAGTGTGCATTTTAGTTTCGGTTTAGAATTTGCGCCAATTTGGGGGCGGGTTGCTTGAATGATGCGTTCATTAGCCTATTATTCTTAATGAAAAACACAACAACATAACAGTACAATGACAAACTCCCCTAAATAGGCGCGTTTACATTTCGCGTTGTTGAAATCAAATCTTCCGCAATCATTTTGTCATTCAGCTCCTTACTCTCGTGATGAATGACTCATGCTGCAGTTTGTGCTGCGACTATTGTTTGGCTCACGCTGCACATTCAGTTTTTAATTGTAATGAATCTGTTCTCTAACTGAACAAAATTTTTTACTACTATAAAATATCAAAATGACGGTGGGGGGCGGTGCCATGGTGGGCAAGTGATTTAACCCGTGTTATGCCTGAATACTAACACAGACTATCACAGAAAGCCTATTACCCATTATTATCAATCTAAATGAATCTACTGCAAAATATAGGAGCTTGTTACTGGGACGTAACAGACCTGTGTGTTCTGCCTTTATTAGAGAGAAGAATATGTTCAGCCCCCTCCCTACGAAGCTTCGAATATTCGGTGTAGATTACTACTGAAGCTTTAAAGCTCAAAAAATGGTATTCGGACCATCCCTACTAATTACTGCTTATTAATAGTTATTAAGGTAGTTGTTAAAGGGTAACTAAACCCTAATCCAACTTTTTTAAGTTAATGATCTGCAAGACTGTGGCTTTATTAATGCTGTTCATTGATTCGAGTAAATGTTTTGACATTAGGGTATAAAGTGTTTTAATTCTATAATACACACCTGCAAACTCAATTGGGTAATTTACGTGAATCGCGTAGAACCGGAGAGTTTTTTTTGGGTGGGGGGGGTAGGTTCGGTGCACGCGTGTAACGTTACCGAACGGTTTCCGAGTGCAATCCTTAACAGTTCACAGTCGGCTTGTTTTAAGCGTGGAACACACTTCAATCCCAGTTCCCACACGAACATATTAAGTATTCAGTCTATTTTATCACAAAATTCAAACGATAAATGCCGTTTTGACGCTCTTTGACCCGTGACTGGTCACTGATCACAGTTCAAGCGGCCACGCGATCATCTGTGAAGGCGATCGATCATCTCTTACTAAAGAATAAACATGAATGAACATCTGAAGGTATGCTGAGGATACATTACAACTCAATGTCATGTATATATGTGGTGTAATCGCTAAATCAGTGTTTTAAACGACGGAAAGGCGTCAGTATAACTGCTTGTAAACTAAACAATGTCATGCAACGTTAGCATCACATTAACCTCAGGCCCACAGAATTTAATTCACTAGAGAAATCAACTCTTTCACTAAATATATGCTCTATATTAGCCTATATATTCATTATATTCTACTTAACCTGTTAGTGATGTCTTGATTATTTCATGCATGTTAAATAAACCTGTCATGAAAATGACAGACACTGTGTATAAATTATTATATTTCAACAACGAATTGGAGAAAAAAACTATTTTATAATTAGATTTAGAAGTTAATGCAAAAACTGCCTTATGTGAAGTTTACATGTTTGCATACAATGTGTTATTTGAGTGTTGATTATTATACCTAAAAATAAATAGCAACTGAATTACAGCTAATAGTTTGGGCTCTGTTGTTAACCTTTAATATTAATGTGCAAGTAAGGGCTCCCTATATAATTTCCAGAAATCTCTTCAATAAACTTTTAGATATAATTTCATTCAAGGACAGACACTTTTTCTTCTTCTTCAGTAAACCACTGTTAAATAAAAAAAATAAATAAAAAGCAATTTTGTAAAACTGCTGTACCGAACTCGTACCGAACCGTGATTTCAAAACCGAGGTATGTACCGAACAGTTTTGTGTACCGTTACACCCCTACTGTCAGTCTTTCATTTTTTGTCATGCGTCACAACACTTCCTTGAGTTCAAGGCGTTTCCGTGTTTTAAATAAAAGCATTTTTAAAATATTAAATGTGTCATTCAAGTCACGCTCAGAAATGTGTCATTTGCATATTAAAATCACAACCCCCCCCGCGACACTGTCACCTTTTTTAATCTGAGAAGTTTGCAGATCTGTATAATATATAGTGTAAAACCGTCTAAGTGCTGCCCTCTTAAGGTTAAACGGTGGCTACTGCAGTTGAATTTTCCTATTGGACGTTGTAGGTCATCGTGACGTATGATGGTTCTTCCAACGGCTAACTATCCACGCCCCTGGCACGAGCAAACCACGCCCTCAGAAATGTTTTCCCCAATCACATGATGAGAACGGCTTCACTCCAGTATGAACTCTCATGTTACATGAAGTAGAAACATTTTGAATGAAACTTACTTGACACTTGCTTTAACATTGTAATGAAGAAAATACGGTTAAATAATGCAGTTGTCAGTACACATTAGGCTTTTCTTGCGATATTATTGCCGCCTGTCATGTGTACAGAAGATCATTTTCATACATGAGACGCACTTTCAAATGAACAACAATACTATTAGGCTATTAGGTTTGAACTTATTGGTCCTGTACTGCTTATTTATTCAGTTAATTTGAATGAAAATACATCGTATGTATCTTATCTATTTTTAGTGGCATTTAGTATAAGGATTTGACTGTTCATAGATTAGGTCAGTTCTCTTGCGCTGCTGCTTTACTAGCATCGCCGGCATCGGGAGTTAACGCAGTTTGAGCCAGCGGCTCGCATTGATAAGGCTCTGGTTTGTGTCTACAGACAAATCACCCTCCTCCACTTCAGGTGAAGGTGGGGGAGAATGACCGCTCTGTTGTAAAGCTACTGGCGTCACTCCAGTCATTCTCCATCTTTGCGACTCGCGAGTCAGACAGCTGTCAATCAATCCGTCACTGCGGGTCTCAGGTGCACGCCCTCTGCTCAGTCCCGCCCTCGGTTCATCCCCTCTGTCTCCGCTGGGCTCTGCCCACTTTTCTAGCATTTTTCAAATATTGCCAGTGAGTGGAATGAGCTGGGGTTTAGTTACCCTTTAAGTTTAGTTATTTAGGTAGGATTAAGGAATGTAGAATGGTCATGCAGAATAAGGCAATATGTGTTTATATACAGCCAATATCGTAGTAATATGAATGCTAATAAGCAACTAGTTAATATTGAGAATTGGACCCTAAAGTGTTACCAAAAATACAAAAGAACAGTGTTTATTTTAAATAATAGAAATCTTTTGTAACATTTATAAATGACATTACTGTCACTTTTGATCAATTTAATGTATCCTTTCTGAATAAAAGTATTTATTTCTTTAAAAAATTGAACTGACCCCAAACTCATTCACATCGAAATGAAAGTTTTTTTCCAGAGATCATAATTGTTAATCAGTGGGTTCAATTGGGAATGGTGACTGCCATAACTTGATTGCCCAGTAAGTGCTAAAAAAAGTATTTTATAAATAAAATAATTCAAGTTATAAATTATTAAATTAGTTGTAAATGATTGGCCTACATTATTTGCTCTAACATTCACACAAGAACTGTCATTCTGACTGTCTAACAACCTAAGCACATCAGAGATATTTAAATACACACATACTCTTCTGAGGTGTAAAACCTTGTTTTATGCAAATTAATTATAATTGATGAAAAATTATGTGTATGTGCTGCGCACTTGCATAAATGTATATAGAACTGCAAAGGCCGTGGCCAGATTTTTGCTTAAAGGGGCGGTAACAGTTTCAGCCAATCTCATGTTAATCTTGAGTACCTATAGAGTAGTATTGCATCCTTCATATCTCAGAAGAGTCTTTAGTTTTATCATATTTATAAGACATATGCTGTACCGATTCTTTCCGAAAACAGCCAAACTCGTGGAGGAGTGCAGTGGGCGGAGCTTAACCCTTTCATGCATGAATTATGGAAAACATTATCTAGATTTTTTAAAGATTCTTTTTATTACTTTCAGGGCTTAAAGTATTCCGGCACCGTGCCGGATCTCCGGCATTTGGCTGCGGTGAAAAATTCTATAAATAAAAAACTGTGTTGATATCGTTTGAGTTCATGAGTTCGCCTACCAATGGTTTGAGAGTAACATGCAGAGTCATCTGGCATTGGTGTTGATGTCGTTGACGAGCACACACTTCCAGCCAATCAGCGATCAACAGGCAGACACGGTCATTCATAACTGAAGGGTTTTTAGCGCGATATCTTGTAGCTGTATATTCAAGTGATCGCAATTCTAAAGTGACATAAATATACAGTTGTATCTGCATAAAGAAGTTGTATCTGTATTAGAGTAAAGAGTGGGAGAGTGATCCAGCGTGGATTACACCTCTTTATAAACATAACCAACTCTGAGAGCACAGTTGAATGGCTTTAATTGAATAACGAATAAGTGACTATGACTCCTGTCCATCATCGTGTGCACACTGACCAGGACATATGCAAGTTTTAAACCGTAGACTGCTGAAAGAGGTTTGAATCAACGATTATTCAGTTTTGACTGATCAATGCATGACGCATTTTGGCAGTGGTGTGTGAATTAACGTGTGTGAAACAGTGGCTTAGCCATAATTTTATTTTTGAAGGGTCCCATCTAAAAAATAGGGGGCCGCTATATATTATATAGGTTATATATATATAATTCAATAATTTAGCCTACTTCATTTTGTTATCACGGGAAATGATGCGCTCGAAATGTGAATCATTGTCTGTCCATCATTTTGCGTGACCATAAAGAAAAATGCCACGCCAATATTGAAAATGTTTGAATCTTAAACCATGAGGGCAGGCCAGTGGATATCATATCGCAATGTGCAAACTTTGCGCGAGAGTTATGCCGGTGAGGGTCTTAAACGGCAGTCAATTATTCAAAGTGAAAGTAAAAAAAAATAACCATTTATCTGACGCTGCATTACGGGCGCATATTCTATTAGAGATGACGAGAGGTTAATCAAATTTATTTTTTAATATTTCACTAGTGGCCTTTTGTGGAAAAAAAAAATCTATTTTCGTGAATCAAAGCAATTAATGTTTAAAATATCTGACTGAACTTCAAACTTCCAGCGGTGTCTGTGAAAAAGGGATGTGTGCTTGACAAGCTCACTCCTCTGTTTGCCGCTGTGCACTCAATCCATTATTTTATTTTAAGCAATCAGTAACCTGGGGGGCCGGACATGTAAATGAAGGGGCCTCGTGGCTATGTCCCTGGTGTGAAATGCCTGCAAATTACATTGTTTTTTCCGATCTCTTATATTTGTACTTTTTGCACATAAATTGGCTTATTCTTACTGTTGACATTGAAAATTATGTTTTTCTGAGGGTTTAGTTTATTAATTTCTTGATTGCCATTTTGACAGTTTCCACCTGGGCATTTTAGTCATATTTGCTAATACTCTTTAATATATTTGCCTTGTTTTGATCCAATTTCCTAAGATTTTTTTGTTTGTTTGTCATCTACATTTTTTGGCATTTACATTTTTCTTCCCCCGAACCCCCGTAGAGGGACAGATGTCCACCCAACATAGCTTTACAAAATCCTGTAGGAAAAACTGATCATTATCATTATGAACTTTACTCCAGTCTAGTACAACAATGTTCCTCAAAGTCAGTAAAGTTGATAAAGCCAAATTAAAATGTCATTGAACAAACTAGATTTTTGGCTAAGCCCCGAATCTTTAAAATGTCTGGCTCCGCCCCTGGCAGATACATTATTATACTGTTGTTTTTTCTTTTGTTTGCCAAATAACGCAATTGTCCACTGATCCAGCCCCCAACCCCACTGAAAAAAAAAGTTCAGGCGCAGGATTTTTTTTTGCTTTAACCCCTGTACTTTAATATGATGCTAAAATTTAAATCCATTAAAATTTTTACAAAATTCAGTTTTATTTAAAAATTATTTAACTGTCCACGTATGTGGACACCATGCAACAAAGGCGTAAAATGGGACAAAAAAACACAGATGACAATATGGAATATTGTGCTTTTATTATGTCATTTTATGCTATGCATAACAGCTCAGATAATTAAAACATTAATATTACAATATAACAACGATAAAACACAAAGTGTAGGAACTATTATGCTAGTTACATATAAGTGGAAACCTAATAGCAATATGGGCTTGGCTTTGCTGGCACAAACTCCTCATCAGTGCGGTCACTGTCACACACACTGTCCTCTGGGATATTCTCTGTTATTCTGAACTGAGTGCTTGACCTGTGCTGTCCCTGTTTGGTAGACAAAATGCAAATTTGTCTCGGTATGTTTGTGTAAAGTTGCCATTTAATGCCGTAATATGTCATTTTTAATGGTTATTTATGTTGATATATTTGTTAAATGTCTGTTTTATTACAATATAAGACAATTCAAAACATATTTGCAAAAACAGAACATATATACTAGCAGGGTACAGAAATCAGACTTTATGCAATCTGACTCCACTGTTGCATGACGTCCACATACGTGGACAGTTCGTTTTTGGTGTATAAAAACGACATTTTACTCTAAATTTTAGTTTTTAAAATAATAACATATTTATCATACTTTACTGTACATACTCATTTTTTTTTTTTTTAGCTCAATTGACCTCCTTATGTAAAAGTTTTTCACAGATATGCCTGGGGCATTTGGCACATGGCTATCGCTGTCAGCCATCTTGGATTAATGATGTCATCAAGCAATGAATATTTGGGATACAAGACAGTAGCCACTGTTAAAATATTGCTGTCAATCTACTGATACTGCCCTCAAGGGGTTTGGAGAGAATTACCAAGATAAATGAACCCTAAATGGAGTTAAATTAACTGTCCCCAAATGTGGACATCATGCATGAAAGGGTTTTAAGAGAGCACACGCACACACACATGCACAATACATTCTTGGCAATATCCCTCCCTGGATAACTTTTGTGTTATTTACAGTATATGCACTTACGTGCCGATTGCCAAAAAACAGACATTTGATGCAGTTTCACTCACCGGTTTTGACTCGTGACGGGGAACAAACAAACACACTTGCAGAACTCGTTGCTGCTCCGGATAAACAAACTGCATCCACTGTTTAACTCTGGGTTATTTGGGAAGCTGAACAAGGTTATCTTTCCCTCACAACCAAAACTTTCCGAAACTTATTTGAAACCGGAAGGAGTGTATTTGGCACAGAAATACTCTGTAATATGTCCAACTCATATTTAAATATTTTGTCCATGTTTAGCATTAGAATCCAACTCTTTAACAGTGTAAATAAGTCAGAATGCAAGAAATAGCATTAGACCCCTCCTTAATAATAAATTACATTTTCAGTTTGTTTCTCAAAAAACCCATGTATACTTTCAGAACACTTGGAATATATGGCACGAGTTGCATGGGATTATTTTATGAAACGCTTGCATCCTCTTTTTAAAGGTCCCATGGCATTTTATGAGGTTTTTTAACATTAATTTGAGTTCCCCTAGCCTGTATATGGTCCCCAAGTGGCTATAAATTTCGATAGGTGTAAACCGAGTTCTGGGTGTCTTGCTCTGCCTTTGAGAAAATGAAAGCTCAGACGAGCCGATCTGGAATCTTCCCTGTATGTCGCTCTCTGGCGAGAGCGGCGCGGTGTGTCTTGGACGATTTGGGCGTCGAGGAGAGTTGGGATCAGGTCAACTTTATGGTAATGAGCTACGACGCGCTTCGGCGTCAGCCGGCGGCAACCAATGGGAATGTAGAAGTGCTCCGCTTGAGATGATTCTAGAGAACGCAGCGCTGTAAACTTTGGTTCCGACCACATTAGTTCCCAAGCAAAATAGAGAGAGGTTGATCACTGCTGGTGCGGCGGGTTTGATAAGAAGATGCGCAACATTATTTATACACCACACAAATGGCTTTTAATTGGTTTATTTCGTTAGCAAACATGTAACTATATTTGTTAAGTTCTTTTCATCAATCTGCTTTTTTTAACTTTCACATTTAAATGATTTCATGAGGTTATATTATACGGTTATACCCTACTTGTGGTCAGTCAGCACAAACGCCGATCAACATGATTGTTTGCTTTGCAGCCCCTTTAAATGCTGTTTCAAAAAAGACCAAGCATTCGATCTACGTCAGAGCGGCAGCGCGTCCACGAATCTTCTACAGCGTCGATGGCAGGGCGGCCAGAGCGAAGTTTGACGCTCTCGCCGGCGGCGGTGTGAACGCACAGTAAGCGTAATGCATCAGTGAACCAAGCCAGTGACTAAAACGATAAACTTCACATGGTTTCTGTTAGTAGCATGAAACAAATCTGTTATTTAAATGATTACAAAGAGCGATCAAAGAAAACTCTCTTTATAATGTTCGGAGCTGTCAATCACACGTTGCGAGTATATCGGCACACTTGTCCAAATTGCCGTTATAATGAATGATGCTGTTATCCTACACAACAAAGCTCTTACTGTATTCATGTCGATGTCGTGTTTGCTGTTAGTTGTGGTCAAAGCATTTTGTGAGAGAAATAGCACTGCAATGACGAGATAACTGCATTCATGCGATCAACAGACTGCCTGTGTACTCAATGCTCAAGCCTTTCATGTGATGGGAAAAGATTGAAAAATAATGCTATAATCAACACTTTCACGATTCGTTCATTCGTTCAAGTAAAAGTATTTGAGAGGGTTCCACATGTTACAACGTTTGTAGAATAAGGAGGAAGAAGACAGTCGGCGTGACTGGGACTCATGTTTATTCAGAACTCTCAGATACAAACAAAATAAACTTGCGCTCTCAACAACTCAGTACAATAAAACTTTCTCAGTTATCTTGTGTGCCCAGTCCGTCTCTCTCTGGACTGGCAGTGCTTGCAGAGTCAGGCTGTGCCTTGCTAAACCACGCCACATAATCTAATACTCATTTCAAATGCAAAGATGTCAGCCAATCACAACAGTGGGCGTTTTCACTGAAGTTTCACATCAGACACGCCCCTTGAAACAGAGCATTCAAGCCAGAGGGCTAAATATCAGTATAGAAAAAATGCTTTTTATTTCTAAATTATGAAATGTTTTGATGTAAAAACCATACTAACAATATAAGTACACCTCAGGAAACATTATAAAATAAAATAAAAAATCCATGCCATGGGACCTTTAAAATAATTAAAAAAAAAACCTTGATGAAAGTCACTATTCTCTGGCATTAAATGGATACAGCCTTTTTGTGTTTAGAGGGGGGGAAAGATAATAAGTGTTTAAAACAATATCATTTCGAGGAAATAATTACTGAATTTCCGGGGTTTTTGTTGTTGTTGTGTGAACTGTCCTAGAGACAGTCACAGAAAAGTAAGGCGTGAAGGGGTAAATAAACTCGAGTTTTGTTTTTATATTTACTTTCTCCTATCCTTCTAGTTTATTTTTGTCCTGGATTTTCTTGAAACTGTTCCAGACAAAATCCAGTTCCTGTGTGACCTCTCTTTCCCAGAAATAATGATAAAACAAAACAAAAAACAGCAAACATCCTCCCAAAAAGTAAATAACAGGAACAACAGAATCAACATTCATGTCTGAAATAAACTAATTCACAGTCAGGACAAACATTTCTTCTCTGTCCTTGGCTCTTCCCCTCGATATTCCGGTTTTAATTTTGCTGTGCCCTGTCCATGTCCACCTCCGCTGTTGAACTTTAGCCCTTGCCCATGTGTCATTGCACACACTCATTTTTCACCACAGTTGTGAAGTGTTTCACCTTGAGAGCTCTGAGTCAGACCCTTGTTACCTCTAACCTCCAATTTTTGTTTTATGCTAGTAAGTAGATATTTTCCTTGTTTCTGATGATTCTTGTTTTTATAACCACAGATGCAGCTGATAAGCAGTGTCAGCAGTTTTCTGACTGTGCTTCCTGTACGGCCAACACCAATGACTGCCAGTGGTGCGAAGACAAGAAATGCATCTCTTCATCAAGCAACTGCACTGTGGTATGTCAAACAGGCATTACTATTAAATAGATTTAAAAGCTTTTATTACAATTAAAAATTACATTTCCCTTTGCTGTCATTTTTTTGTCAGCTTACGATTGAGCTTGCCCGCCACCCTCGAGGTCCCCTGTACCTCAACCCTCCCCCTGCCATGCTATCTGACCACCAGCTCTCTATTTGGAGACCCGGTATGCGCAAAACCGGCCAGGTATGCAGTAAAATAGCTATTGACAAGATTGTTTGTATTAAAAAATACAACACAATGTTGTACAAAACTTGCTAGTCACATTGAAAATATGTAACCAGAGTGTTTGACAGAAAGCTATTTCCATCCTCTTGTTTTCCAGTCTGTGAAGAACTATACTAAATGCAGTGTTCAAGGTGAGCAGGTTTGTATCAAACTGGCGAACTGCAGGAGTTGCTCGCTTAACATCAACTGTCAGTGGGAACCACAACAGCAGGAATGTCATGCTCTGCCTGGTGAGCTCAAGGATAGATAGATGGATGGATGGGTGGATAGACAGACTGAGAGAACAAATTCATGTCCAGAGATTAAAGTAGATATTTCAACCCTGCTCCTGGAAGACCCACTGTCCTGCAAAATTTATTTCCAACCAGCTTCAACACTTGTTTTGGTGTGTTTGATTAGGCTTGCTGCCAAACTCTGCAGGGGCAGGAGTTGAGTCCCAAGGAGCAGGGTTGAGACCTCTGGTCTAGGGTATAGGTGCAACATCTAACATGATATTATTTGAGTGTGTTTGGTTGGCAGAAAGAAAAGATAAAAGGACAAATATGATGCAGAGAATGTATTGCATACAATGGAGAGAAGAATGATACAAAATTTAAAGTATAAAGAATAATGCAAATATATACAATATTTACAATGGTAGGATGAAACCAAATCTGATAGAGAATCAAAAGATGAAATAAAAGATCTTCAGTGTAGTTAACCCTAACTAAACTACATTACCTAGGCAAATACAAAAACTACACAGGGTGTCACTCACTCTAACCTAGTGTTCTTGATACAGCTCAAAAACTCTTTGAACTGTAAAAGGTTATCATTTATGGCATTGTCAGTGCCCACATATATGAAAAAAGATTTGCCCTGATTTACAGTACTATTCTAAATTTCAGTAAAACATTATTTGACTGATTGATCAAAAGTGACAGTAAAGACATTTATAATGAGACAAAATATTTCTGTTTCAAGTAATTGCTGTTCTTTTGAAATTTTTGTTTATCAAAGTTCCCTGAAAAAGCGTATCATGGTTTCTACAAAAATATTAAGCAGTACAGCCATTTTCAACTTTTATAATTATATGAAATGTTTCTTTGGCATCATGTGACACTGAAGACTGGAGTAATTACTGCTGAAAATTCAGCTTTACTATCACAAATAAGTTACATTTTTAAATGTATTACAATAGAAAAGTTTAAATTTCTAATAATTTTTCACAATATAACTGTTTTATTAAAGTTTTGATGCACATAATTTGAAGCATAAGAGAGTTCTCTCAAGAACAGACTTTTTTCTACTGACCCCAAACTTTTGAACAGTAAAAATCCCCCAAATCTTCAGACTTACGTAACCGAGACGTTCCCTTTCATAGGTTCTCTTGACACTGAGAGACCGTTGCTATGGGAACGAAATACCATAATGCCTTCTACATATCTGAGATTAGCTGGGAGACCATGGAAAGCGTCCGCTCAAGCAGATAACCTGGGAGCCAGGATTCGTCTTCACGTATTTAACCAAGGTGTTAAGAGAGGACCAGCCTGCCGCAACACAAATTTCCTCCAAAATAATAACCTCTTTAAAAAGAGCCTTATGACGACGACATTGCTCTAGTTGAATGAGCATGAAACCGAGAGGCAAAGTGAAGCCACGAGCTTCATAGACCAAAGAATAGCCTCAATCACTCAATGAGACATGCCAATCACGCAAATAATTGTTCCAATCTATGCCACTGGGATGTACGGTTGACATAGATCTTCAACGCCTGCACCGGGCAAGACCAAGGGGTCGTACGCCCCCAATCTATGCTCCAGGAGAGGAAAAATCCTCCAAGACCACTGGCTGGGAATGTAAGGGCGTCGAAGCGACCTTGGGAACATAACCTGGCCTTGGTCCCAACAAGACTTTAACCAGCCCTTAACCAAGACTCTATGAAGCTCCCTCCATCTGTATATGCTCTGCAGATATAGCTGCCACATAGACCTACAGAATGGTTGGAGCCGTCCCTGCCGAAAAACAACTTTGTAAGAACTCCAGTATTGAACCAATCGAGCAATGAGCTGGATCTAGATTACATTGTCTACACAGGAGGTAAACGACTTCCACTTAAAGGCATAAGACGCCTCGTGGAGTATCTGTAATCTGTTTTAGCCGAGAGACCAGAACACCTTAACGCGCCCCGCTCAGGGCCCACACCCACAACTTCCAAAAAAGTCTAGACAGGAGTGCCAGATCATACACTGGGCTTGAGTCAGCAGGTCTGAATTGAGGGGAACCTCCCATGGAGGGCCAGCTAACAGACTGACCAGGTCTGAAAACCAATGTGAGAGGGCCAGTGAGGGGTGACACGACAAAACGTGACACCCCTTCAGATGGGGGTAAGAACCGTTTGAGCGCCAGAACACTGCTAGCAACTCCAAACGATGTATGTGCCAACCACGATGCACTTCGCTCATACACCAAAGGTCAGGCGTCCCTGATAAACTCCCCCTGTAAAGGATGTGTCCATTGTGATTGTCCTGCGACGACAACATGCCCCTAACTGAACTCCTCCGCGGAGCAGCGGGAGCTTCGTCCATGGATGCAGAGCATGAAGCCTCTGCTTGTAACCAGGGCTTTGCAAAAAGGTTGGCAATGGGACGAGATCCCCTGACTCTTGGCCCATCATTAGAATGGTCTCATGTGGAGCAGGCCTGACTGAACTACAGGGGACGCTGTTGCCATAAGGACCATCAGTCTGTGGCAAAGACCAACGTGGACTAAGCGACCTGCCTTGAAATGACTCAGACAGTCTTTAGTGACTCAACGCGTTCAGGAGACTATCGTGCCCGCATCACGCCAGAATCCAGATCCACACCCAGGGAGTTGAATACTGGCTTGGCAGCAAAACACTCTTCTGATGGTTTATGCATAAACCTAGGCTCCTCAAATGGCAGAAAACTCCGTCTCGATGAACTACTGCCAATTCCTGGAATTGAGCTATTATCAACCAATCGTCCAGGTAGTTCAAAATCCGGATGCCCTGGAGCCGCAATGGGACCAGAGCAGCATCCATATCATTCGTGAAAGTCTGAAGAGCTAAGGCCAGTCCGGATGGAAGGACTTTACCTTCGAAAGCAAACCTGAGGAACTTCCTGTGTCTCTTGATGATCTGGATGTGGAAATACGCATCCTTTAGATCAGTGGTGTCCAACCCTGCTCCTGGAGAGCTACCGTCCAGCAGATTTCAGTTCCAACCC
Source organism: Gobio gobio (assembly GCF_949357685.1). Classification (NCBI taxonomy): domain Eukaryota; kingdom Metazoa; phylum Chordata; class Actinopteri; order Cypriniformes; family Gobionidae; genus Gobio; species Gobio gobio. The sequence continues at coordinate 34,646,129 of NC_137111.1, read as the reverse complement.
TGCTCCAACACACCTGTCTGTAATTATCTATCACCCTGAACACCATGATTAGCTGGTTCAGGTGTGTTTGATTGAGGTTGGAGCTAAAATCTGCAGGGTGGTAGCTCTCCAGGACCAGGGTTGGACACCCCTGCTTTAGATCGATGATCACAAACCAAACCCGGTTCGAATCTGAGACGGAATAGACTTCAATGTCAGCATTTAGAAATTTCTCACTCTGGGTGCAAGATTTAAGCTACGCAAGTCCAGAATCGGACGTAATCCAGCACAATTTTTGGGCACCACAAAATAACAGCTGTAGAAGCCTGCCTCTGCCTGAGAGGGGGGTATCTCTTCTATAGTCCCTTTCTTTAAGAGACACAATTTTCAGTCTCACAGCCGGGGCCTCCCAAGGACGCACCGTCATGGGAAGAGCACCGCTGGAAAGAAATGGGCCTTGCGGAATTAGATGGTGTAGTCGTGGCATATAGTACGTAACACCATTTGCAAGACTTCAGGCAGGCATTCCCACGCGGCCCAGTGTTCTGCTAGAAGTATTAACCACTCTGTTTTCGGCACCTGGTATACTGTGGGCGCCAATACATTTCCTAACCACAGAAAAACCTCTGGTGTCTGTGGAAAAAGGAAGCACATGTGGAGCTAAGGAGCTTTCTGTCATAAGGGGGTCTACCTGTATAGAGCCCCGAGGCACAAGTGTGGCGGAGACCTCTAATACAGGAGACTGTTCGACTGCCTGGCCGGGCTGACCCCCCAGCATTGGCCACGCAACGTGACCCTAGGGCTTTTGCCTGATTTGGAAGGCAGCAGGGGGCGTGGCTTCCACGATGAAGTCGAAGTAGGCACGAGATGGGCCACGAAAGTCCCTTCAACAGCCGGCATCATAGCATAACTTGATCCGCCATTTTAGAAACAGTGGCAAAATCCGCGCCGGAAATGGCTGCTTCCAAGACTTCGAAACCTCGTGGTGGAGGTCTTGGAAGAAGAAATAAATGGAGCAGAGCAATTAATGGAGCAGAGGTAAGGGGCACCATAACCGAGGTTGTACATTCAGGGTTTGAGCTGGTCATTCTCTCTCAGTCTTTCTGTGTCCGATATCTGGATCTTCTCAAGGACATGAGCTAGAAAGAAACTCACTGCTCAGCTGTCATATTTCTGACTGATAGCTCAATTTGAAAGCGTACATATACACACACAGACGACTTTATCTGCAAAGGACATCAACTCTGTAGTGAAGACATGAGTATATCCAACCATGGAAAATGGAGACCTTTGGAGCTGGAATGTACATGACACATGAGTTCTGACCTCGACCAGAAGTTCAATTGCAAGTGCAGCAATTATTCAAGTTTGCTGAGCTAATTATCCATTTATGGCTGAGCAGCTTGTCAAAGAACCCAGAGATTATTGTTCTTTTTCTCTTTTCTGCGTTCTGTTGTTTCTCTCTTCATTATATGACTGCCTTTATCTTAGACTATAATCAGCCACATTTGACAAAATGTACCCTTGAAACGAAAGGGAAGATGGTTATTTTACACTATTTTTAGTACTGTGTGGTTTCATAATTGACTATGACTATGTGCATTTCCTTTTGTTTTGCTTTTCAGGGTTTGTCTGAGTGTGGGTGTTTGTGGTTAACCATCGTAATGGTTAATTATTCTTGTGCTGCTCACTGTAATAAGTTCAAAACCCAAGGGTAGCATGACTCTTAATTTCATAATGTAGTTTAATTTACACTTCTGTTCAAAAGTTTGGTGTCGATAAGATTTAAAAAAAAAAGTTTTTGAAAAGTTTATGCTCACCAAGGATATTCTTATTTGATTGAAAATTCAGTAAAACAGTAATATTGTGAAATATTACAATTCAAATGAAATGTTTTCTATTTTAATATATTCGAAAATATAATTTATTCCTGTGATGACAAAGCTGAATTTTCAGCATCATTACTCCAGTCTTCAGTCACATGGACCTTAAAAAATATTCTAATATGCTGATTTGCTGCTCAAGAAACATTTCTTATTATTATCATCAATGTAAAAAATATTTGTGCTGCTTAATAGTTTTGTGGAAACTGATACATTTCATGATTCTTTGAAGAATGGAAAGTTCAAAAGAACAGCATTTAAAAACAGAAATCTTTTGCAACATTATGAATGTCTTTACTGTCACTTTTGAGAATTTGAGTTGTCTTTGCTGAATAAAAGTACTAAAATCTTTAAAGAAACTTGTTTTTCGCAGTATAATACACAGAAAGCTCCTTTTATCAATATCGTGATCAGAATTATTTGTTTGCTTTTTAAGAGGTCTTGTGTGAGTGAGGCCTAGTTTGGACAGAAGCCTGGTTTTATCCTGGATTTTTCTGCTTTTTTACAGCACACTTGTGTGGAGACGGCTGGAGTCAGGTTGGAGATGCATGTCTGAGGCTGAATGTTAGTAAGGAGAGTTATGATAATGCCCAGCACTACTGTAAGAACCTGGATGGCAACATTGCCTCTCTAACCTCAGCCAGGCAGGTAGACTTTATACTGGATGAGCTGCAGAAGTATCAGCTGCAGGGGAGGGTGAGTCAAGCATAATCACTGGCCTTTGTGTGGGAAAAAAGTTTTTCTAGATCTGCTGCATACTGATTACCATTCTTCAAAATAAATAAACAGTGAAATGCAAACTCACAATATTACGCAAACATGCAATAATTAAAAAAAGCTATATTACACAAATGTGAGGCTTATTCATTTCAATTCTTTATATTTTCCAAAATAGAACTTTTTTGTTGTTATTAAAAACAACCAAGCAAGCCCAGCCCATGTGAGAAAAAAGTAACACAAAAGTAATGTAACACATTATTTTCCATAAAAAGTAACTAAATAATGCATTCACTTCTTAGAGAGTATTGCACTATTGTAACAAATTGCTTTTAAAAGTAAAACTTTCCCAACACTGCTGATTATGTATTTCATCACCATATAAAAAATTCAGTAGTCATTGCCAATACCAGTGGATTTTTTCATGATACTAGATACCAGATTTGATACAACAGCAATTTTTGTAGCAACTAATATGCTATTGATATCATTTATTTACTTATTACAGTTAAATATTTATTTGTTATTATTAATATAAAAATTAACAAAAAAATAAATAAAACAGTGGCTTAGTTCTCAATTAAGTAAAAGGTTTTTCCAAAAGAAATTCAGTCATAAATAAATTATTACAGTAAATAAATAAAGGTATATTAAGTAAAGGTATATTATATAAAGTATATTAAGTAATACTAGATTATATTTTATATTTATATATTGAAATACCTGTACTTTTAGCTTTCCCAAAGGCCCTTTCACACCAAATGCGATGTGAAAAAGCAAAGGAATAATGCTGACAGTGAGCTTTTTTTTTTTTTTTTTGACTGAAACTCGCACTTCTGTCTGGGCTCCTGATTTGTTTACTTAAATTAAATCTTGATTGTAAGTATATTTGCCTTGCACTGCTCTGAATCCCATTTTAAAGTGATTCTTTAAACACCCTCAAATGTTGTGACGGATATTTCTGTCTGAGTAAACAAACATTCGAATTTACAATTTACTTGGCAAGTCTCTGTGTCAAGTCCAGATGTAATGCTAGATGTTTCAGTGTGCAAGTTTGTTTCTAAATGTCAGTAAAGCTTAAAATTCAAGTTTACATGTCAAAAAACCTTACTCATGCCTTCAATAAAAAGCTATTCTGCACAAAATCTGTGGAGTCCCCCTGGTTCTGTGGTGTAAATATTTGTCATGTGTTAATTAAAAGGAAAGGAGTGACTCTCTTCGTAATCCGCTCCCTCGCTGATTGCGGCGTGAGCCTCAGTGTTTAAGCGGCTTTTGTCCTTTGAAGATTAACACAGTTTTCTAAAGGACCCACCTTTGATGTGAAAGATTCACATGCAACGGTTTCTCAGTTGCCACTATTTTTTCTCTTTGCTGTCACTCAGACAGTCACACTCACTCCCTGTGGCTGCACAAACTCGCAGGAGATCTTAAACCTTTTAAACCTTTTAATCAAAGCACGCAAGACCTTTTCATACATGGAAGTTGTTAATTTGAATGGAGGGGTTGGGGTATGTCAAATTTAGTTTGTTTTGCCTTGAATTGATAATTAAACCATGCATTGGCCTTTTGCCTTTCCCTAAAGAAGAGAGAAAGAGCAAGAGAAAGAAAAAAGTGTATTTATAAGACTATAGCACGTGTTAAACAGAGTAGACAGGCTTATTAGCCATCAAAACGTCAAGGTGCTCTGAATGAATGTCCAGCTGGAAGTCTGTAATGAGGCAAAATCAAGTTCAAATCGAGTTCAAATAGAGGTTTATGAAGATGAACGCTTTTTTATTTCACTGAATTTACCGCATCTGCAAATATGTCAGTCTGTTTATCGTTTTAGCTTCAGACGTCTTTCTGTTCTTTACACTAATGTTCATAATCTGAGTATTTATGAACATAGAGTGATAACAGCTCATTGAACCTGTGTTCAAAAGGGACTTTATGCATTTAAACATGGTAAATATATGTCTCAGTCAAATTTCAATTCCAAGCAAACAGAAACAAGGGCAACATGTTTCTGTGAAAGTTGCAGCACCTGATTTTTCTGTTTTGTTTCTCAGAAATAAGTAAATATTGTTTTCTTTTCAAGAAATGTAATTCTTTTATTGAGGCTTTTTTTTTCTAAATGCAATATCAAATTGAATTTTAATTCTGAATTCTGATACTCATCATAGAAGAGCTCTATTCAGGTTATTGTATGAATTGGACTTTTAGAAAAAAAAGACCCAGACAGAAAATAAACATCATGCCGTTGAACCATGATTAAGCTAGTCTGACCCTGGCTGGACATATTTTGTATGTTTCACAACATTTTGTAGCCATTGTTACCCATCCATATGTGGATGTTACATGTTAAATGTGTGTGTTTGTATGTGTATATATATATATATATATATATATATATATATATATATATATATATATATATATATATATATATATATATATATATATATATATATATATATATATATATAAAATATACCACCATGACATGAACATAGCCGTTTTCTCTCTTGCAGAAACTTACTCCCTGGGTGGGTCTAAGGAAGATAAATGTTTCATACTGGGGGTGGGAGGACATGTCTCCATTCACTGCCAGCACGCTGCAGTGGTTACCAGGGGAGCCAAGTGACTCAGGATTTTGTGCGTACCTGGAAAGAGCTGAGGTAGCTGGACTCAAAGCCAAACCTTGCACTGCCAACACCGAGGGGCTGATCTGTGAGAAGCCAGTTGGTAAGAAAAGTTTTCGTTGGTTTGTTCTTTTGACAGTTTCATTGAAACATGAACCTTGAGGTGATTCAACGCCTGCTCTGTGGTGGATGCTGTTGTTACACATCAAACCCAAACTAAATCGGCTCCCACAGAAAACTCCACAGAGTGCTGAAGAATTGGGAAATCTGGCATTCACACTGTTCTACACATCCCTAAGTAGACTTTTATTAAATATATTTTGTCTTAATTTGATAATGCTTTCAGTTAGCAGTTTGGTTGTAGTATTTTCAGCTCTGTTAATATAAACTTGGTTTAATACCTATTCTAAAGATTTCCCCATGAATTTTATGCGGATTCAGTCTGGGCCTGCTCATGGCTCTTTGTGTCACATATGTCAAGGTGATTTGGTGTCTCTATCTGCCATAAAAAATGTTTCCATATGTGACCCTGGATATACCCTGGTCATAAGGGTCAATTTTTTTAAATGGTTATTTATACATAATCTGAAATCTGAATAAATAAGCTTTCCATTTATGCATGGTTTGTTAGGATAGGACAATATGTGGCGAGATACAACTATTTGAAAATCTGGAATCTGAGGGTGCAAAAAAAATTTTTATTGAGAAAATCGCCTTTAACCCCTAGAGGTCAAAGATCATGCCGGCGCGACCACCTCACATTTTTTTCTTATCAGTGACAAAGAGACTCATAACTCTATCGATTTTTATCGATATGATGTGCAATCTGCAGCCTCCCTGTCAATAAAGTCCAATCTGATACTCTTCAGAAAATTAACTGTAACTTAGTGAATACTTGTCACACAAACATGAGGCATATGTCTAAAGAAACGTTAAAATGTCAGATTTTAGATTATGTAAATCAAATCAAAAACAAATATTCTCTGTTTATGTAATCTGTTTGAAAAGAGAGAGATGTCAGTCATTTGCCAGATTCTTCATTAGTGTTAATGCGGCCACGGAGCGTGCGTTCGTTTGAAAGTCAAATACTGATGCGATCCATGCGAGTATATCCCCACCCACATCAACTCGAAAAAACACATCAAGATTGGTGCATGTACTTTACATCATTTTGAGATGCGGTGAGGAATAATCCTGGAATAATTTACCTCAGAAGAAAAGCTCTTTATTTTTACAACGGTTTCAGCCTATGATTGTGAGGTACGTTTATTCTGTTAGTGTGTGTGTGAATATTAAACCGCAAATAAGAATATGAATCCTGCATGTGTCTGTGTGACGTATTAAACTGCAGATTAACATTTATAGGCTCTATAATATAACAAATACGTTAAATAAAATGTCATAGATGTAAGACTGTTTAGACTAGATTTCTTTGGCCTGTTTTGGACTGATTATGAAGTGTATACTGTAAAATAGCCTAGTGTCACATCAATAAAGCTTTTGTTCACAAATTTCTGCTCAGATGCTATAAATTTTGTGTACATGCATAAATGTTATTCTCTCAAAAATACAAGCATGTACATACATATTGCTAACATATTATGGTAGCCCAGTTTGTGCCGAATACAGTGTAATGACACTTTTGCTATTAATAATAATTTATAAGCAACTGAAAAAAGCACAAATGTCAGAGCAGGTCAAAACTTCTAAAGGGCCCCAAAACTGTACAATCCTCTAGGGGTTAAAGTTGTCCAAATTAAGTCCTTAGCAATGCATATTACTACTACTACTAATAATTGATATATTTATGGTAAGAAATTTACAAAATATCTTCATGGAACATGATCTTTACTTAATATCCTAAGGATTTTGGGCATAAAAGAAAAATCGATAATTTTGACCCATACAATGTATTATTGGCTATTGCCACAAATATATCTGTGCGACTTATGACTGGTTTTGTGGTCCAGGGTCACATATAGTGTTATCACACAAATGAAGAAATGAACATATTACTAGGTTTTATGAATGTTTTTTTGAAAGAAATGATGTCCAGGTAAAACAAGGAGTTATATTTCCTTGATTTTCTTCCAATTTCTTTGAATTTATTATTATTTTGCTTTTGTAAATGAGCATAGCTGTTGTGTACTCTCTCACATCCTCTGTTTCCTTGGCTGCGGTATGTTTATTGGACCTGTTTGAAACTCTAGAATAGAGACTCAGGAAGCACAAATTAGGCCTTGAACGAGATTTGAACACTCCCCCCTACAGACACACGCAAAGAGCATAAAGAATGAATGTCAACTCGTCCTCCCTTCATCTCTGTGTTCATTCTGCTAATTTTCATGTCTTATTTATGTTCTTCTGCTCATTGTGCTCATTTCAATTGTTTCTCTCACTCTACAGGAGGTAACAAACCAGTTGTTTTGGGGCAACGTGTATAGACACTGTCCTTATCGTGAATATAATAAACATTGTTAGTACCATCATCATCTTTTTTAGTGTGATGAAAATGGAGAATTATTATTATAGCTATAAGAGTATATTACAGTACATAATTGCAATGTGAGACCACATTGAAATGTGGGATTCAAATTCTAATTTGAACCTTTAAATAAGAAAATTCTTAAGATAAATATTGGACAAATTAATCAAATAAAGTGTAAACTGTATCTTATCAGGAAATTGTATTGTTGTTTTGAATTGTTATATTAGGTGTTTAAATTAACGTTTTCTATTGTTTGACAATTTTTGCCAGCGACATCATTGTATTTCAAATGATGTAATTAGCTTAAAGGTCATTGCAATACTGACTACTGCATTTCCCTCGCTCAGTGAGCCCAAACCTTACCGTGCGTCCATGTAAGATGCCCTGCGCCCTGCGAACCACCTGTGCCAACTGCACCAGCCAGGCCATGGAGTGTATGTGGTGTGGCAGCACCAAGCGCTGTGTGGATTCCAACGCGTATGTCATCTCCTTCCCCTACGGCCAGTGCCTGGAGTGGCAAACTGGTGACTGTGGTGGTGAGTGCTCACTTGTACCATCAAGGACACACACACACACACACACACACACATTAAGAGGCATGGCAGACTAGAAGCTGGAGTTATGAGTACACACTATTCTGGTGAGCATACACGCACACACACACACCTTCTAACTCGTTTACTTCCCACCTTCTCATTTTTTCCTTCTGTTGTGAGCCTAAGGGAGATTGAGTTCTGAGAGAGCAGATGTTGTGAACGCTAAGCCTGCTGCAAAGGCAGGTATCAAACTCACTATAAACTCCTGTCACACTCTGACTGGTCTCCAATGGAAAAATCTATAAACTATCGACGTCTGTCCGGCTTTGCACATGAGACCCGGCACAAAGAGAAAAAAATCATTCTGATCTTAGCCTCAGTTTCATCTTATTCAGACTTTTGACTTGGGGCATAAAGTCTGGTCATCATTGCAGGTTTTCTGACCAAGAATTGCCCACTTGGACTGCAATAGACTGTCTAATTGTCATGTAAAGTGACCAAAGACTGTTTGTTTTATGTTTAATGCCAAGTTCAGACTGCATGATTTTCAAACTGGTCGGATCACTGCTCTTTTCACACTGCATGACTATCTGGGGTAGGGTTGGGTATCGTTTGGGTTTTTTTCGATTCCGGTGCCAAACCGATACTTTTAAAACGGTTCCGGTGCCAAAACGGTGCCTGAACCGATACTTTTTTTTTTTTTAAAAAGGCCACAAAACGAGGTGGATGACATTAAATGGCTTTTTATTTATTTATTTTTTATTTAAATTGAACCATTTATTAAAAGTTTAATGTATACTTAAATGTATGAATATAAATAAATACAAAACACAATTTACTTATTTACAAATTATAATTGACTTATTTACAAATTCACAGTAAAACCTAAGCCACCTAACCCAACTACAACAAGCCTAATATAACTCTTAATTACAATAATAACAGCAGTAGTCTGTATTCTCGGTATGCTACTAACCAGCTTCGAGCTTCAGCTCTTTTTTGAAATATGATCATATTCTCTGGCTAAATATTTTAGAACGCATCGTCTTAATGTTTCCATGGCGACGCGTCATGTTTCTCACATGATGACACAGCAGCCGCAATAGCGCTGACAGCTCAGCTGTATCGGGTTTATTTCGTTTTTTCTTTTTATTCAAAATATTCACAAACTTCTTAACTGTGTCACGAACTATCTGATGTTCAAATGTGTGAGTGAATGTGTGTTAGTTGATCTATAAAGCGTAATGGGCGGCGCCATGTTAGTTTGCGCCTCAGAATCGGATCTGTCGGATTTACAACACTTGAGTTAATTCTCGTCTCACGAAATACATGAAAGTAAGTGACCAGTGAACTGGAAGAAGAACAGAGTAAACGCTATAGTTACTATGTAATGTGCATGTATCTGATGTGAATAAAACATGTAACGTTAGTCAAATTATAATCGTCTGAAAGGATTGTCATAGCCGCTTTCATAGACATCAGGGTGTGTTTTTTGCTAGTAGCCTACTTATGAGCATTTAAATGTCTGAAACCTGAAATAAACATGATGTGGTTGAAAACACTGAATAGTTGTCATGAGTTGTGATGTGACGAGCGCTGAGCGTCTGTCTCTGGCTCAGCCAAAGCGCGAAAGCACGTTTGAATTTTGGCACCGAAATGAGGAACCGAAATCTGCGTTCTGATTCGGTCCGGTACATACCGGTTATATAAGTACCGGTGCCATATTGAAACCGGATTTCGGTACCCAACCCTAATCTGGGGTAGCATTCAGTCGCTGCTGTGTACACACTGCACGATGGATCTGCGACAAGGGGTTTCACATTGCATGACTGTAAAACAAGAAGAATAGCAGATAACTCTTTCTGGTCCGCAAACTACGTTTCACAAGCAAACACGTAAGATGTGACAAGGAAACAACGCGAGATCACGCATGCGTCAGACCGGAGTTTTCGCAAGACTGAAATAGTTATAAAAAATATAGACTGCAGAAAGCTTGCGATCCAAATTGTCTGTGCGCTGATTTGCATCGAAAAGGAGAAAAAGAATAAAAGATTATGGAGGAGGAAATGGTTGGGGAGACGCGGTGATCAAGGATAGTGTTACTGCAAAGAGAGTTTGAGGTAAATCAATTATTTTGCAATGTGCTGCAGTTGCGGCTGGTCAAGCAAATGTTTATGCTTTGTTTCTTTTTGATATAATTGTAAATATATCTATTAAAATACTGATGTTCTGGTCTATAACTCCTTCCTGAACATCCCGCTGCCCTGTATCTTGCTCTCAAATTGGCTGTAGGTCATCATTGCCGGATGGTCCATGCCAAATATCTCAAGGGCGTCGGCGACTCGTCTGTGATTCTCTCAGATCACGTCTTTAATAATTCACAATGCGTGATTGTCCCATGTATGAAAGAGCACCGATTTGCCTATGATTTCGGGCATTTGTCGGCGATTTCGCAAAACCTGTCACAGAGTCAAAATCGGGCCTACAATTGGGCAGTGTGAACTCGGCATAAGTGCCATTTAGTGATGGGGTTTTCTAAAAAGATATTATAGCAATTCAACACAGCAAAAATTAGCTTAAAGTGACAATTTAACCAAAAAATTTAAATACTGCAAACATTTACTCATACTCATGTCATACCACATTTCTGCAAGCACAAAAGAAGATATTTTTAAGATGAACCATTAAGACATCTTAATAAACATTAAGACATTTCTCAAAATATGTTCTTCGGCTTTAGACTTTTTTAGTTGTAGAGCCACCTATGTGCAAAATTTGTCGCAACTTGGCATGCCTCCTCAGAATGTCTGGTTGTCTATGTATCCCAAGTTTTGTTAAGTTTGGATTTGCGTACATCTTGTCAACACTTTCACATATCAAAATTCTTTTGAAAATGTTTTGTCTGTTGAACATTTTTGAGGTTAGGTTTTTAAGTTTTTGTCTTAAAATTGAGAGCGTAAAAAAAATTGATAAAATGTTAACCAGAAATAAAAATTTTGGAAATGCAGAATTTAGTTTTTAGTCCTTATAGTTCTAGAGTTATGAACATAACCTTTATGAACATAATCCTTGTAAACCCAGCTTTGTTGTTGAGACATCTTTCAAATGCTCTTATTTACAAAAAAACAGTCACTCAGATTTGAACTCTTGATTTCAGCTACCACTTGCCATTCTTATATACATCATGTGTCAGTGTGCGAACTGTGGGCGGTTCATGGGTGTGCCGTCTGAAACTGAGGCTGTTCAGATCTCTTCTCAGTCGCTTTATGATTCAACAGCTCCTCTAGTTCTTTCTAAGTAGATTTGCAGAAATATTCCTATACACAAGAGCGATATCATGTGGTCCAAAACAACAGAACCTTGCCAAAGGATCTGAAATGACTGATGGTAATCGTCTCAGAAAAGCCTTATGAGTAGCTGACGCGGACCTACCTTGTATAGTCATCAGCAACTTTGTAGACGCATGGAATCATTCTTTTCTTCTGCATTAAGAGGCACTAGAGCTGGCATCATAATGTGGCGCAAATGAGCAGCTGCAACAGGGACGAGAATAAAAAATAGACATGCAGTCCAACTGAGAGGCATAATGCTTAATAACCAACATATTTCTCCAGAAAAAAAAAATCTACTACAAAAACCTGACAGGCGAAATTGCCTGTCTATAGTGTCTCAGGAAGTTGAAAGTCTTTTCATGGCCTTGAGACCCTGATTCCACAAACTCTCCTTCCATTCGCCATTATAGAGTTACACAGATATTACTGTTCTCTCTCTGTGGATGTGCTGGTCATTGATTTTATCTGGACTGTAGAGACTAAAGGCCTCCAGTGCATTGTTATCTGGGATGTTGATGGCTGTATTTCATAGAGGCGATCTGTCAGACAATAAACATCATTAAGGTCAGCTCTCTGATGGAAGTGAATTGCTAGAGGATCCCTTTTCTTTCTCCAAGGAGTTGGTTCATGGCCACAGCAAATATTTTGCTGTGTGATTCTTTGCCCCATAGATGTACCTGTTGTGATAGAGGATAATTTAATTAGAAAAAGTGCAGTTTTCATATTTAAACAAAAGCCCAGACAGAGATAAAGAAGCGGCTTGACAGCATGATAATATGCACCTAATCAAAATGGAAATGAACTTCTTCTCTGGCTCAATATACCCTGCAAATATAGCCTTTTCAATGCAGAAGTGAAGATAAAAGAAATACCATATTGTACAATGTGCCAGCGTGTTGCAAGTGGCTGCATCCATTGTGCTGTACTGTTATGGTATGAAATGAGTTTGAAGTATTTGTAATTTTTTTCAGTCTTTAACACAGACAAATGTGCTAAAATATAGTGCTAAATGTGCTAAAATATGTGTCTAAAAGTATCCTTGAGGCAAAAAGTAAAGCTGAATAGTGAGCATACTTTTTTCATAACTTTCATAACCTTATCCTTTCTGTTCACATGTATAATCTTACCAAAAATTATATCTCTCTGTTTTGTTAGACATTGTGGATAAGAGTTTCTACATTAGAAAAGGTTCACCCCAAAAATATTTATGGCATGTACACTACCATTCAAAAGTTTGGGGCCAGTGTCTTATAATCAGCAATTAATTAATTTGATTAAAAATGCAGTAAAACCGTAACATTGTGTATTATATTATTGCAATTCAAAATAACTGTTTTCTATTTTTATATATATATATATATGTATTAGGGGTGTAACGGTACAAGTATTCGTATTAAGTATTTAGTCAATTTTATCACAATTCAAATGATAAATGCCGTTTTGACGCTCTTTAATGTGACGTGACTGATACCGACCGTGTGTGTGAACGCCATCATCTCTTCCTAAAGAAGTAACATGAATTAATATCTTAAGGTATGTTGAGGATTAGACATGTGCCGGTAAACGGTAATACGATATACCGCAATAATGAACATGCACAATATTGTTATCGTGGGCACTTCAAAATACCGTGAATAATTATTTATTACGAATTATTCCGATTTTTAGAATGAATTTTAAGAATACTTTACCCATCAACCGTTTAAAATGAACAACACGTCAAAGAGGGACGCGCACTGATGTAAATAGACCGTGCATGAGCCGAACGCCTGCGCTGAAGTGCACATTTACTCTTTGACAGCAGAGGGCGCTGACGGAACAACAGAAGTGCAGCCGTTTCCCCGCTCATCACATAACCTAATACTTAAGGCTATTTATTTTCAAACTTGAACATTTTATATTTTAATCTGGACTAAATTACATGCCCTAGATATTGTTTGAATATGTTCTGACTGTTGTTCAATCACACACTTTACAAGGCTCCATTATTTAACATTAGTTCATTCATTAAAGGGGGGGGGGAACACTCAGTCTCATGTCAATCTTGAGTACCTATAGAGTAGCATTGCATCCTGCATATCTCCGAAAAGTCTTTATTTTAATCATAATTATTAAAGAAAGATGTGCTGTTCCGAGTCTTTCCGGAAAAAGCCGTGCGGCTGGGGGCGTATCGTGTGGGCGGAGCTAAAGAATGTAGAGCGCGCGCCGCTGTTACTGTGTTGAGTGCGTCTGAAAGCTGCGTCATCCCTAAAAGCGGGAAAAACTTTATTCAACATAAAAAATGGCTTTTAATCGGATACATCCATACATCTATGATCCGGAATCAGACCCAGAGGCTGAAGTTGAACAGGAGCAGCAGCAAAAACGACTAGAGCAGGACATCTCTATGTGGTAACTGTTATAAGTTACACTAACTATATAATATGCTTAGCGGCTTGTGTTATTTACACATTTATACTTTAATTATATCGTGTGTGTGTGTGTGTGTGTGTGTGTGTGTGTGTGTGTGTGTGTGTGTGTGTGTGTGTGTGTGTGTTTACGCGTGGTTTGTGTAGACATGATTTGTAGTAAGCGGACTGGTTTTGCGCGTCAGGCTAGTGTTTACATAGAAAGACATGGAATAGTAGCGCATTTGAATGAAGAAGCGCGCTTATTTAGTTCAACATATTTCCCCATTCTTTGTGTATTGTTGTTTGGAGTGCTTTTACAATACACAAACATACACATATAGTGGCCAGCTAAACAAATGTACACACACTATACATCGCATGCTCCATTGATCAATACGTGGTCATGTTTGGGCTACTTGATGGGCATAGGCAAAAACAGACATTTGAAGCAGTCTTACTCAGTGCCTGCGGTTCCAACGTTGGGACCTTTATCGTTGGGACCGCTCCATCCTTCAGTATTAGGCGATTTGAAAATCCGGAAAAGCAAATTCCATCCACTTTTGCCTTAACGCGGGGTTATTTGGCTACGAGCCAGCGCTTTGATGGGCGTAGCCTATTGCTTTCACGCTCTCTCTCTCTCTCTCTCGCGCGCTCTCGCTCTCTCTCTCTCTCTCTCTCTCTCTCGCGCGCGCTCTTCCGGTAGAATTGTCCGGACGGCCCATACAAGGAAATTCCGCCCTGTTGACGTCAAGCGGACCCATGATCGAAAAAAACTTTCCGAAACTTATGACTAACAGGAAGTACTAATTTTGGCAAAGAAATACTCCCATCAAACGTCCACCTTAGCTTTTGAAACTGTGTCCATGTTTAGCATGGGAATCCAAGTCTTTAACAGTGCAAAAAGTTCAGTATGCATGAAACAGCATTTCACCCCCCCTTTAACAAAATGACAATGAAAAATACTTCTAAAGCATGTATTAATCTTAGTTAAATGTACATTTCAGCATTTAATAACACATTATTAAAATCAAAAGTTGTAACTGTATTATTTAATGGACCTGAACTAACACTAACAGTTGCTTTTTTAAACTAACATAATAAAAGAAGAATAACTTCTGTAAAAATGTAGCTATTCGCTGTTTGTTGATGTTAATGCATAAACTGGTGAGACTTTATTGTTAAGTGTTACCTATTGTTCTTTATAATTCTTTTGCACTTTAATCTGTTTTAAATATTTGTTTACTTTATACATTTTTGTGTATTGCTTTATTGTATTTAAATGTTTGGTTCTTTTGTTATAAGAAAGTTATTAAACCTGTTATATTATGACAACACTTTTTTTGCAACTTATTTCAATATCGTGATAATACCGTATACCGTGATAAAAGCTTCAGCAATTAATCGCAACATGAAAATTTGATACCGGCACATGCCTATTGAGGATACATTACAACTTACTGAAACATATCATGTCGTGTAATCGCTCAATCAGTGTTTCAACCGCGGAAAGACGTCAATAAAACAGATTGTAAACAATGTCACGCAGCATTACATTTACCTCAGAATTTATTCAGTGTCCACAGCTGTTAGTTCACTAGATCAACTGTTTCGCTAAATATATGCACTATATTAGCCTATATATATATATATATATATATATATATATAAATAATTATATTCTACTTAACATGATGTCTTGTTTATTTAATGTATGTTTAAATAAATGATCATGAAAATGACAGCCACTGTGTATAAATGATTATATTTCAACAACGAATTGGAGAAAAAACTATTTTATAATTAGATTTAGAAGTTAATGCAAAAACTGCCTTATCATGTGAAGTTTACATGTTTGCATACAATGTGTTATTTGAGTGTTGATTATTATATCTAAAAATAAATAGCAACTGAATTTAGGCTAATAGTTTGGGCTCTGTTGTTAATCTTTGATATTAAAGTAATGTGCAAGTAAGGGCTCTCTATATAGTTTACAGCATTATCTTTAAGAAACTTTTAGTTATAATTTAATTATTTTAAGGACAGACGCAATTTTTTCAGTAAACTACTGTTTAATAAAAATAAATAAAAAGCAATTTTGTAAAACTGCGAACCGTGACTTCAAAGCCGAGGTACTGTAACAAACCACTCCGAGACTCAAAGGTTGAGGATCCACATGCAGCTTTATTTAAAGGGTAATCCACACTTGTAGTCAAAAACAGGCAAGAGGTCATAACAGGTAAGCAGTCCAAACAGGCAAACAAGGCAGGAGAGACAGGCAAACAGGTAATCCACAGAACAGTCAAGTAATCCAAAACCAGAGACAAGAAACCAGGGAAACCGCTCAGAAATGCAGTGTTACACTAGACAAGACTTCGCAATGAATTACTGAGATAACCAGGTTGATATAGGGTGAGGTAAACAGGGTAATGAGACACAGGTGCATGTAATCAAGGATGATGAGGAGCAGTGAGTTATGGGAAATGTAGTTTGTGATGGAGACACAGTCCGGGGTGGAGTGCCCTCTGGTGGTAATCACAGGCACTCACACTGGTGAATTGTGACAGGTACATACCGAACTGTCAGTTTTGTGTACCGTTACACCACTAATATATATATTTTTTATATATAATATATTTTCAGCTGCCATTACTCCTGTCTTAAGTGTCACATGATCCTTCAGAAATCATTTTAATATGTTGATTTGGTGCTCAAGAAACATTTCTCATTATCAGTGTTGAAAACAGTTCATATTAACAGAGCTGGTTAATATTTTTGCTGAAAGTTTTTGAATAAAAAGCTCAAAAGAACAGAATTTATTTGAAATAGATTTGTTTTTAACAATTTAAATGTCTTTACTGTCACTTTTGATTAATTTAATGTCATTGCTGAAAAAAAGCATTAGACAATATAAAAATATATACAGTCAAACCAAAAAAAGCATTACATGGATTGGGAATAATCCATTCCTTCTATCGAAGTTATCTGACATTATCAAGATGATTTTGTTCTGACACAGTTGAACTCTGAGTTCTTGTCATATTTTATTACCATTTTCTAAACTACAGCGAATTAACTGATAATGTGAGAAAATGTTAAAGGTCTCTGAATAAATGTAGGTTTGACTGTATAAAATGTATATACTATGAGATGTAGACTTGCATGAGATGTAGAATCTGTGGCCTGTTTGATCTTACTTGGCCATTTTGAGATCACATGTCCAAAGATGAGTGTAAGAATGTCAGAATCAGTCTTTGCAAAATACATTATTCTGAATATTGAGGGGGACGTGCCTTCCTCAATGTCTATGTGCTTTTGCATGTGACTTCCTTTCTCTGGAAAGTTACATAGACAAGCAATAATTCTCTATTAAAATCTTTTCTTTTCCGCTTTTATGCTTGTTAATCCTGAATGCAATCTGTTTGACAGGTGTCCCTGTCCCTGGTGAATCTGTCCACAAGACAGATGTTATCTTGCTGTAGACAGAGATTTCATGTTGTCATTGGGTCAGACATGCCAAGAACAGATTTTAATTATGTTACATTTATAAATGTTTTAACACTTGTGTAAAAGTTTTATTTAAAGGAATAAAACAGTTCTTTTGAGTAAAAAAAAAGTCATAACATTGAGAATGTTGTATAGATTTGTATAGATGTAATGAATGTTTAGGTGTCCTTGGCTAAAGATAATGCTCCTTTTTTTTTCTAAACACAAAAAGGGAATGGAGGGAGCGTGAGAAAGTGAGAGAGGGAGAGATGAGAATTGTGTTTGTAATTATGAAACACCTCTGTGATTGTGCCGAATGCACAGCACGGCAAAATGAATCATTGTATTGGGCGTGAATAATGCAGGAGGGGAGAGGAGCTTCTGGGTAAAAAGTTCACCTAACACATCTGTGCGCTATGGAAATCTAGATCAAGAATTCAAAAGAACATGCAAATATGCACAGAACTTCCTCAGAATGTCAGAAAACTTTTCAAATCTTTTTTTTTCTTCTTTCCATTTGTTGTATTATTCATTGCAATATAAGATGTGTATATACATCCAGTAATCAGAACATCTTCAATTCACTCAGTGGTTTGGCGTTCATGCTGGTAAATGTAATTAAGTCACAGATGACCACTGAAGAACATTAAAAGTGGATGCACAGTATGTCTGTGCTATATTGGTTATTGACTGATATAGGGATTGTTACTATTCATATAGCAGTGATTCTCAAAATGTTTGACATTTAAAAAAAATGTTTTACAGCTTGACAGAACTATAAAAATGTATATTTTTCATATGCCGTTTTTTCATGTAATGTATTACTTTCAATCAGGAGGCGACATTTCAGGACATTTCAAATGCAGAGGCGATGTGTAAACATGATGGTTATCGTAGTTCTAGAATAAATGTGAGCATGCATTTGCAAAAACAGATTCACTATTAGTCAAAATGAATTAAAACAGTGAAATGAAAACTCAGAATATTAAACAAACCAAAATAATATAAATATACTTTATGAATTTAATCTCACTTTATTAACCCCTAGGAGTCTGAGCTGTTTTGGGGCCCTTTAGAAGTTTTGTCATGCTCTGACATTTGTGCATTTTTCAGTTGCTTATAAACATGTTAATGGCAAAAGTATAATTACACTGTATTCAGCACAAACTGGGCTACCATAATATGTGAGCAACATGTATGTACATGCTTGTATTTTTGAGAGAATAATGTTTATGCATAATTTTTTTTAATTAAGGCTTCAAAACACACAATAGATATGTGTTCACAAGACCTTTGATTATTGGGAGTTTTTGCTTCAAAATGATGTGAGAATCATTGAGCCTACTCATTCACATAAAACAATATATTCATTTACATTTTGTAAAACACTTTATTTACTCAGGCCTTATGCGAGTAGGTGTGAACGAACCATGAATAATAATGTAATCACTCCTGAGAAACAAAGACCTGCATAATAATGAGCTGCATAATAAATTAGCTTTAGGTAGGCCTACTAGATTTTAGGTTTACTAGATAAGTACAGTAACAGTAAAAAAAAAAATAGTTTTCTGGGGGGAAAATCTAAATGTTTTTTACTTAAAGTTTTTACTTAAAGCAAGCTAAATTATCTGCCAAAAAAAGAAACAAGATTTCAATCAGAAATAATATATAATCAAATATCATTTCGAGCTTCATTCAGAAACAAGCGAAATGCATGAGCCAGCGCTAAGGCTATTGTCTGCTATATTGGTATCAAATATACTAATATATTTATTATACCAGTCTGTTATATTATATCAAATATATTAAAAACTTTGATTAAAATTAAGAAACGAAACGAAATTCAGTTTAAAGAAAGCAATTCACTTTCTAAAAAACAACAACATGTGTAATATTTAAACTTTAATATGAAGCAAAATTCGTTATAAAAACATTGATTAAAATTAAGATACAATTTATACAAAACGAAAACAGGCCAAATAAATCTTGTTTAAACAGTCTTGCCATGTTGCATCAGGATTTATATTTAAACAGTCTTTTTGCGTTTCATATTCACAGATGCTAACTGAATAAACTTACCACAATCAGCCCTGAATCAGCTTTCCGTGAGGAGAATTATTCCAGGATTATTACTCAAAGCAATGTATCTGAACCATAGCTTCACTAGTTGTGTTTGTATGAGTTGATGTGTGTGTGGGCGTCGACGCATGGATTGCCTGTATTTGAATCTGAATGAGCGCGCGGTCCGTGGGCGTGGCCGCATTAGCGGGTAATGAGTCAGTAACGAGTTGACTGATATCTCCCACTTCTCACACAGATTACATAAACACAGAATATTTGTTTTCGTTTTGATTTACATGATTTAAAACCTGACATTTCAACGTTTCTTTAGACATATGTCTCATGTTTGTGTGTCAAGGTTTCACTAAGCTACAGGTCATTTTCTGAAGATAATCAGATTAGACATCATTGAGAGAGAGGCTGAAGATCACGAATCATGTTTGTTTCCCTTATTTTGCAAAAAGCACAACAATTTTTTTTTTTGTTACTGTACACAAAAAAATAGAAACTTAACAGAATATAATGATGTATAACACTTGCATGAATGATTAAATAACGACAGAGTTATTTGAGACTCTTTGGCACTGATAAGAAAAAAAGGGAGCCGATCGCGCCGGTGCGACCGCCGACTCGAGGGGGTTAACCAATGTTTTTGCTGCTGACGTTCGATGAACCAATTCAACCTTACCAATAAGAAAAAATGAATAAAATTCAAACTTACTGGAAAAATTAACACTTGAATCCCATTTGATTACATTGAGAGGGCGGGGTTATGACCTATACTGCAGCCAGCCACCAAGGGGGATAGAAATGCTTTGGCTTCATTTTTCAGTACTTGTGCTGATTTTTTAGAGATTAACGCAATTTTGGAATCCATTACTTTTAACTTTAAGTAACTTTCCCCAACACTATTGCCATCACCTAATATTCACATACAGCTGATCTTAAAAACAACAATAATTTAATAACACTGTCAGATTAAAAGTTTAAAAGTCACTCTCCAAAACATTCACCATATCTACTCCACTCTGAGAACATCTGAGAACAAAACTATTTTAAGAAGGAACTAAAGACACACATCTTAGGCAAACAGTTAACCACCCCACATCCCTAAACCAATGCCCAATGTTAACATCTCAAAATGAATATCTATTTTTCATACAGTATATTAGAATGTTGCGATGCCTAAATTAATTACTTATTTGTTGCAATTTGATTTTAGTTTATATAATTTTTTAAGTTAATTTATGTTTTATTTTTAATTCATTTACAAGTCTTTTCTTTGCTTTTTACATGAACAATACTTTCAATTTAATATCCTGCATTTGTAATAATGGCCTGGAAGACTCCTCATAGATTATAAAACTACACTTTAAAAATGTATATATAGAACGTCTCCAAACAGCGCATTTTTGAATATGATAAGGTAGGTCAAACTCTGTGGCACTTCAAACGGCGTTTCTTTCTATCTTACTTTCACTTCTGAGTATCACATAGACTGTGGTGGTGTTCCCTTAGTGTGCCTTTCTGGCCTGTTTTTAATGACACACTCCACATCTCTCAGAATCTGCCCTCGCCATTAACCCCGAGACACTTTTTGACCCACACACTGTCTGAGGACCTATTAGACAGGGTCTGGTCGAGAGGTACATTGATGGCCGCTTCTTCTGTTCCTATTGCCTGCATACATTTGCTGCTCCCACACACACACATTTCTAAAAATGAAGGGAGGTCATTACTTAGGGGCTCAGAAAACTTTGTTATAGAAAACCCCTACTGGCACAGAGAATGTAAATCATCTGAAACTGTCCCGTGTGTCTCAAATGTCCAGCACTCTGAATGTCAGGCACATTGTATGAATACACATTCATAATGTAATGGCACAAAACTCGATTTATTTTGAAATTAAAAGGTCATTCAACAACAACCAGGCAGAGTAAATTTCAGTGCTGCTAACAAAATTGATATAACGTCACTTTGAATAAGTACAAAATGTAGTAAGTCAAGTAATACAAAAGACATGCGGCAACTACTATGAGGTGCTAACGCTTTGTTTTTCCCCCCTGTGAATGTCTCTGAATTTCACTGACATTTGCATTCTCTTATTGATTTTTTAATTTTTTATTTGTCCTGCATGGAAATTTAGATCAAATATGCTGATGTCTAAAATTAGCTAAAAAAAATTGAGATCAATATAGCAGCTCCTGTCTTTTCTATTGGGTCAAATAAATACATGTTTTCTTGACTATAAAAACATAACTTTAAATGCCATACGTCATCAGCACTTCAGTGGTAAGCATTATGGCTTTTTTTGCACTGAAGAAAACAGACCCTTTGTAAATAGGCCCATGTGTGTTGGCTGCCACTACTCATAGGTGGGGTTTGTGGACAATCAATCCCCAAACCGTGTTATCATTGTTTGAGTATGACAAGTATATTTAACACATCAAATTTTCCATACATAACCTCAGCTACTACTCCCACATCATACAAGCACACCACACAAGCAGGAGCTAGTTTTTTTTTTTCTGTTTACAGATATGAAGTGACACATGGAGGAATGATGTATGCCTCTGAAATTCATTCCGACAGCTCTAAATATTATAGGTTTATCAAAGTGCATTTGAGTAAAGGCATGGTTTTGAAGATTGACATGTACTTGCAAAATTACTTATAGTGAGTAAAATGTCTCTTGGGGGACCATCAAAATAAAGTGTTGGCAGATATTATGCAGACAGTCTACTAATACTCTAATGAGAGTTAGCTTACATGCAGTTGGAACGTTGCTTATAGATAGAATGTCTAAAGTGGACCATCAAAATCAAGTGTTACCGTAACTTATTTTTTTCTCAGTTTGTGTAATTTTAGTACTTCAACTTAATTTCAGTTAGTTGCCATCTAATATTTCTAATCTAATATTTTATTTCAGCTTTATTTCAATTAAAGTAAAAAAATATATTAATCGTTTTAGTGGAGATTACTGATGGTGCTGTGGAGGTATATAAGGTTAAAAATGTTGGGAAACGCTCATTTATCTTTAACTAATTTATCTAAATCTTCTCTTTTTCTAGCTCAAAACTGTTCGGGTCATCGTACATGTGGTCAGTGCCTGGGACAGCCTGATTGTGGATGGTGCGGAGACCCCACGGACACAGGTCAGGGCCAGTGTATTGAGGGATCATACCGTGGACCAATGAGGAGCCTTAGCAGACAGAGCCGAGAGAGGGTATTGGACACCAGTATCTGTTCAAGGGAAAAAGGCTATGACTGGGCCTACATAACCTGCCCAGGTACACATACAAACACACGCTTGCATGTACTGATCAAAATCTGTAAATTATGGTGTGTGTGAAAACAGTCTAATCAAATGAACACACATATTTATGTTTCAGCGTGTCAGTGTAACGGACACAGTGTGTGTGTTAATGGCAGTGTATGTGAGCAGTGCAAGAATCTCACAGCTGGGCCACAGTGCCAGATCTGTCAACCTGGTTACTACGGAGACCCAACTAATGGAGGGAAATGCCAAGGTGA
Organism: Gobio gobio; assembly: GCF_949357685.1. Classification (NCBI taxonomy): domain Eukaryota; kingdom Metazoa; phylum Chordata; class Actinopteri; order Cypriniformes; family Gobionidae; genus Gobio; species Gobio gobio. The sequence continues at coordinate 34,623,105 of NC_137111.1, read as the reverse complement.
GATATTTCATCTTTATGTGTATGTGCACAAGATTGTGTCTGTCTGTGTGCTTGTTTGTAAATCAGAGAGTATCACTCTTGAAGAAATAGTTTGCACACCCATCTTCCTCATCTTCTCACTCTTCCAAGCATGCATGATTTTGTCCCATCCATGGAACACAAAATACATATTTATTTTCCATACAATGAAAGTAGGTAGTGAATAGGGCTGCCAAGCTACAAAGAACAAATCCCAAAAGCAGTCAATTTTAAACGTGCAGGGTCTGTCAGGACCACTTCCTTCAAAGATAATTGACAATTTGCATACAGTTTGGATTGGTGGTATGGTTCTCTTCTGGGCAAGAACTCCCATCCCATCCATGCAGCCTTGGATAAGAGCGGGGAGCACAGCGATATAATTCCCCCGTGAACCGAAACAAAGCAACATTAATGATATCTGTAATACATTTATGTTCTTGATGACAATGACATTAGGTAATGTCAGCGGCCAAATCCTGACTGTGGACAAGAGGAGGAGCAGGTTATGGTGGAAGGTAGCTCCTCAGCAACACAATGAAAGCAAGCCTGTAGTGCTCCTCTCAGAAACTGAAGCTTCCGCGCCTCGATCGCCCCCCGGTGGCTGGTCCCAGTATAGCTCCTAAACCCCACCCCTCCATGTATTTGAATGGACGCGAGACACACTAAACAATTCAATTACACTTCAAATAAGTTTCCTAAAGATGGTTTCTGTCATTTTAGGCAGTTTTTATTACGATGATTTCATTTCAAGTGTTCGTTTTTTAAATAAGTTTAGTTTTAGTGAGTTATGTGATGCTATAAAAACGGGGGGTGTGACGTCATGATTGACAGCTGAGATTGACGGCTTCTCTGAGAAGTTTTCACTGAGGCACTAACAGATTTTTTTCGGGATTTTTGGGAGGAGATTGGAGCTTTAGCTTTAATTTCTACATTTCTATAACAGTTTATTTCACACCAACATAATGAATTTTTATGCATCTGTGAGAGTGTGGGCGGGCTTTTGATAATCGCGCCTCAACTTCCTGCTCTCTACTGCGCAACTCCGGTCCCGAGATCGCTACTGCGCAGACTCGGTCCCAAGATGTCAGCGCCGTGAGCGGGCCTACGAAAGCTTCAACTATGGTCAGCGGAAGTCAATGAAGTCGCGTCGTCCATATTTTTTTACGGTCTATGAATGAAAGCAGTTGAAAGATAACTGAAAGGTAACTTAAATAGGAATGCCATAGTATTCCTATAGGTAGACATAGATCAGCTTTGAAACGACAGCTTGTATGCTCCCATATGTATACATCAATAATATAATATAATTTAAATAAAATATAATTATTTACTGTATTAAATGAATTCATCCTGGGTGAGCGCAAGCGATTTCTTTCAAAAACATAAAAAATATTCCTGCGCAAAGAGAAGAATATTTAAATATTTATTCACATTATTTCTAGCTCATTTTATAACAGTTTAGATTCGACCAAACACACATCAAACTAACATCATATTTTAGTTTGTTCAGTTTAAAATAAAATGAAAAATAAATTAAATACAAAAATGAAATGCACACATTTACAGATATACTTTTATAATATACTAAAATCCCTCATATGTACTTTTGTTTATATAGTATGTGTTTGGACAATGACGGGGAATTTGTTTGCATTTAAACCCACAATATGTAATTTTTCACCGCTAGAGGTCGCTTATTCAAAACAATGGTGTAGCTTGATGACGCCTGGATTTTGCAGAGCTTTTATTATGCCGCAGATGACTGCTTCCGTTTTTTCCGGTCATGCATACGCAGCGCCATTTTATCATATTAGATACATTATTTAAGTCTGTTGAAAGTTATGTTATAAAGCTTTTCTGTGCATTCGCTCGGTGGCTACTATGAGACACTTGTTGCACACTGCAGTAAGCTAGTTCAATATTAGGCATGGTAAAACATGGTACTCGCGGTAAATCAAGAAAACGAAATTTAAACAATAAGACTAACTGTGTTCAGCTATATAACAATGATTCGTTTTCTGTCGATGAATGCCTCCAAACAGTTTCTCACCTGTCTAATAAACACATTTTAAAGCATCTTTGGTGTTTCCATGGTTTCGACAAAATATCAAGGGTAACCCGGGTATGATGTCATGATAGGCGATGCACGGACACGGTCCATGCCCTGGTTAAAATTGCTTATTTCTCTGGATTTAAACATTCTTGGAAACATTTGGGATAATGATAGTACACAATTCAACAAAATATATAACATTTGCTTTTAGTGGTTTTTGGATATTTTAATATAAAAATCTTGCATATTTTGCCTTTAACTTTATGAATTCACTAGAAAGGACAGCAAATGTGCCTCTACCAGAATGGCTACTGGGACTCATAGGCCCGGTTTCACAGACAGGGCTTAGACTAAGCCAGGATTAGGCCTTAGTTCAATTAGGACATTTAAGTAACTTTTATAAACGTGCCCAAGAAAAAAACATTACTGGTGTGCATCTTGAGACAAAACAATGCCACTGACATATTTTAAGATTTTTCAGTGCAAGATTCTTTCAGTTAAAATAGCTCAAACATGCATTTTAGTCTAGGATTAGCTTAAGCATTGTCTGTGAAACCGGGGGATAATACTTTAATGGTTATATAAACGTGTCCGTACATGGATTGACAAACAAATTGCCACTATCTTTTTCCTTTTTTTTATTTAAATGGCGTTCCAGATTGTTTCGCCAGGGCAGATTTGTATATGCAGAGGTGTGATAATTAAAGATGGTTCAATGATAGATAATGAGCGAGTCTGTCCAACTTCAGCCTGGGAAATCTTGAAAGGTATGAGGCGTAAGTAGAGGATCTTAGAACTTTCATTATTTGTTAAGCTACCCCTTTAAGGGGTATAGTGTGTGACTGACCACGCTATATCAAACTGAAATCGATGCAGTAGTTAATTCATAAACAGTCTGCCTGCATCCAGATGTACCACAGGATATCCCAGTGTCCCCCATCTAATTTTGTTGTAATGGTTAGTGTGGCCATATTTCATTACAAGTGCAGTATTCAACCTGACGCAAATTGTATTGATTTGATGTGGGCTCCTTGTGTTAGTTCATCACTGTGGCTTTTCTCCTGGTTTCCAATCACTGAGTTTATATACAAGCATCATCGCTCTTAGAAATGAAACAGCATCGAGAGGTATAGAAAGGTAGCAGAGAGGCAAAGAGGCGCAAGGAAGGTGGTGTAATAACATCATTCTCTGTCGGACAGATGTGCGTTTTCTCCACATTCTGTGACTTTAAATCACTCTTAATCATTTTCTTATTTCCTGGAGTTGACTACCGCCCCACCTCTTCGCCTATACGATCGGTCCAGTGCTCACAACGGAGATTTGATAGATGTGCGGCCCTCCGCATCTCTCAAGGAGACACGCTTTCCCTCTCTATTCCTCTTCCCTGTTTAATACCTCAGCGATTAAGAGTGCTTTATAGACTGCGTCTTGATGTAAATGTGCATGTGTGTTTAATGCTCTGATTGTGGCCGCCGCTAATCCAGCAGTGTCATTTTTCAGCGTTAGTGAGCGGAGGAGATTTACCTCACCTCGTACACTAATATGTTTAAGCCACTGATCTGTTTTAGATTAGACGAGGAGAGATGGAGAGCGGCACACTGTGTGGAGAACAGGAAAAACTGGATGGATATCTCTCACCGAGTGTGTGCGTGTGTTGTCTGAAGGAGAAAGGAGACAGGCCATCAAAGTAGGATCAGGTTAAAATATGACACGTGGCCGGCTGCCCTTGACAAGAGAGAGAAAACAGCCTGTGGAAGATGGAGGACATGTGTCTGTTTGAAATGGCCCTCTTAGTTAGAGGACAACAGAGGGCAGACAGAGTCCTGGGATTTTGTCTATGAATGTGTGATTCAGAATTCATGTTTTTCAAATCAAAGTTGTGAACTATGATCACAGTAGTGTGTGGGATATATATATATATATATATATATATATATATATATATATATATATATATATATATATATATATATATATATATATATATATATATATATATATATATATATATATATATATATATATATATTAGTGTGATATGTTTATAATTAAAAAAATAATAATTAAATGCCCATGAGAAGGATGCAATACTAATGCAGTTCTAGAAATTGGAAAATGAATGCATGACCATTGAACAGCGAAATGCTCAATGCATGTTAACTGAAAAATAGTTAAGAATTAAGGTGAAGAATTAGGTGTGAAACCATCAGGAACCCGTCTCCAGTGCCACCATCCTACTTGGAGTCTCCAGAAGTACGAGGTGTCAGGTTCTCAGAGACTTTGCTAAGGCAAGGAATCCTGAAAACCCCACTTAATACTTAATTATGTTAATTACCTGTATTTTTTTTAAACTTTATAGACAGATAGGTTTAGAGTGACTCTTTAGGAACCAGCACCACTTCATCTTGTACCAGAATCTGGTTTTAGTACATCTCCCACCCTGAAAGGTCCGTTTTGCTCATTGTTAGTTGCAGCTCACACCATGACTCCCTGTTGTCTGTCACTTCCAGCACTCGTTAACAATGATATATCACATAAATACGAAATTAATAGTAGTTAATGAAATGAAAGAGAAATGAAACCGCACTACTTGTTTAAGCTGCGCTGCGCAGACCGTTTATCAGCTTGGACTGAGCTAGATTCACAAAAATTGTAGATGAGTGACTCTGAGGCAATTTTTGACCCTGAATATTTGGCCCACTCTATCCTATAATTAATTCCCAAAATAGTACCTGAGCAAGCTGACTATGCTTCTGGCACACTATTTATATTAAGTGATTTCTGTAATTTGGAAATTAAGGTCATTTAGTTCCTTTTTTATATGAATTTATATGAATTTTTATACATGTTGATACTGAAAAAGTGCTTCCAATGCTTTTTTTTTGCAGAATAGATACACAATACCAGCTGCACGTTCTCGCCCTCTCTCATCTCTCGGACAGCGAGTTGACATACAAACCCACCTCCCCTCAATCACTCATTTAATTTGCTTCAGATTAATATAGTTGGTGTTACAGGGCTTAAATTTCGTAGTGGGCTTGTGCTTATTGCACCCACAGATTTTGTGTTCACACTCAAAGTGTCTCGTAGTACGGGTTCATACTAAATTGAGTTATTTTTCGCTTCTTATATATTGTGCTTAAAAAATCAAATACATACAAAATAAATAATGACAAAATGCCGGTCTGGGTATGTATTCAATGGAAACGTAAACACGCATGTGTAACAGTATAATGGATTTGTGCGTCAGGTCTTAAAGTGACAGCAGCCTAATATACCTGCTGCTAAATTATGAGATTATATAAAAAATATCTATTAGGCAGGTTTTTCCCGATGGTATCAATGTCAAAATTGTGGCCAGTGAAAATGCTGAGTGGCTAGTAACTTGGTGAGCAAAAAAGTTAATGTCAAGCCCTGGTGACTTATATATGGAGTGTACATTGTATTGTGAGTAGGGGTGCATCGATCCGATATTAGGATCGGATATCGGCCGCGATACTGACAAAATAGGTGTTTTTTTTCGTCGCAGCAGAACCTACGTCATTCGTCAGCTTCACGTTTGTCGCATGCTAGAAGCAACATGGAGCGAGCCAGAGAGTCGGCTGTGTGGAGGAGATATTTCACGCTTGCCACGCCAACTAGTTCGTCGGCTGTTTGCAATGTCTGCAAAGTAACTTAAATGTTTCCAGGGGAGGTGGTATTACTGCAAAGTCAGGGTTTTTCCTGCATTGAAAATTTTTTGGCGGCCGCCAAAACTAATTTTTGTCCCGCCAAAGCCTAATTTGATGAGTTATTGTGATTTACGAGTGATGCGCTTGTGACTGAGTGACAGAGAGAACGATCAGAGAGCTCCTCCCCCGCGCACACTCTTTGGGTCTTTAAAATAATCAGTGTTAGCTGTTAGCTCTTTCTCATATTTCACATATTAATCCAAATCAAAAGGTCGGAAGACCGAAACCATGTTGCACGTTCGGACAATTTTTTCCTTGAATTACCGCTGGGTGTGAATTGAGCTCAAAAACGTTGACTCTTCTCTGACCAGCTGACATAAAGCATACTTTCAATAAACGGGAAACAAATTATATTCAGTTTTGAAGTGTTTTCTGTGTGTTGACATCTTTCGCGATGTTCTAACAGACGGGATTCGCACACAACGCGTCTGCTAATGTCCGATTCGTGACCTAATGACTCCTTTGAACCGAATCATTTTAACGACTGGTTAGAACAACTGATCTGTCCAACACTGAACTCACAAATCAGTTTATTAATTTACTCAGAACGCATCTGAAATGAGAACACAAGTGTGCTTACCCAATTTAGCAAGAGTGGGTTGTAAGAATTATTTTTAATTATCAACAGTATTTCAGCTTATTTCTGTTGACAATGTGTAGTAAAATAAATAGGCCTAGCCTACAATCATTTAGACTGGAGTGAGGTGAAACCAGAAAAAAGTTGTTATTAGCTAGCTGATAATTTTTATTAAATTGCATATGGCAGAAAATCAGGCTATTTGTTAATTTTTAATGCTACTTTTTAATATTGATATGATTATATACCAAAACAATTATCTGTATTGTAAAATATATTTGGTAACTGTCAGATTACTATTGTATGTTTGACCAATACACTTGTTTTTTGTTTCCACTGCTACATTTTATTTATTTAAAGAAGTTTGATTACATTCTATTTTAGATTTGAATGCACAATTGTTTTTTAAATAAATAAGAATTCAACACTTTACATACATCTGTTATTTTGTCTTAGTTATGTTTAGTTAGTATTGTCTGGTGTTTTTAGTCTTTTTAAGGAAGGTATAAGGTGGAAGATATACAGTTTATTATTAATTCAACAATAGTATCGGGTCGGTATCGGGTATCGACAGATACACAAAGCCCAGGCATCGGTATCAGGACTGAAAAAGTCGGATCGGTGCACCCCTAATTTAGCCTGGTTTTACCAGACTCTCGTACATTTCATTTGTACAGAGAGTCTGGCCACTCTCCATTGACAAGCGTTTACTTCCTTGAAGGCGGGTACTCTGTTGAAGTTTAAAACTATTGGATCTGCCAAGAGTCACTCTGGATCTGCCTAACCAATCGCTAACGTTTGGTCGTGACGTATGTCACGCGCCGTTCGCCTTTGATTCTCACATTAACTGTGCACACCACCTCAGTGTCAGTGATAAAACCTTGTGCATTCGGATTGTTATTTATTCACGGTGGAGAGGAGAGTTTTGTGATCGGAACGCGCTGCTCTCGTGGTGCATATCTCGTGCAATCATAACATGATTGTATGCTGTCAATAAAATGTCATATGCTTGGTATGATAAGAATAAATGCTGCCGCCAAAAACAGCCCAATTCAAATGTTTACGTGCTTTTCTTCTTTTATTTTTTGAGCGGTGATGAAATATTTTGCTCTTGTAAACACTTGCCAGTATTTAAAGAAATACAAGTCTAGAAATGCAAATTACAGCTCACGCAACCGCACAGTGCTCTGAAGGGGTCTATAAAGGATATAAACAGTGAGTTTTGAAGTGATATATTCTTGAAAACTCAGAGATGTGGATTCGGACAGCAATTACATTACCACACGACCTTGGTGTTTGTCAAAAGCAGTCGATAATTCTGCCTGGGTTTTTCTCGCGGGTGGTGGGAGACGGACGGAAAAATACTTTTCCCAGACCACAACATCAGCATTACAGCAGTGATTGTTCTTGCTCCGTGTAACGGGATTTCGTTTGTTCAGGGAAGAAGGAGGCGGGAACCGGCGAACGCTTAACAACTTTTAATCAAATAATAAACACAAAATGAAAGTAAAAGCGGCAGCCCCTCACGGACTATGCACAAACATAACAAAACACAACTTAAAATCCAGGCCTGGTCCTCTCTCGTCCTTCACCAGTGTCGCTCATCCTTATATGCCTCCGTGCTCCCTTATGAGAGGACTCGAGACCGGTGTGTCTCAATCACGCACACCGGTGTTGCTCGCTCGTCCACCTCGCCACACTCCGGTTTTAACTTCTGGACATTTGTCAGCGCTGCCACACCCTCGCATCTTTCACCGCCGCCATTACTGAACTACAACTCAAACTAGCGCACGACATCAACGTCATCACTCTCAGCCACTCCCTCTGTTCGCTGATTGGACCGGTAAAAAATTGTTCGGCCGAAAACCTAAGCATATACAGCAGTCCCAGACGTAGTACTGAAGGAAAATGAAAATTGAGCGGAAGTACGTAGGAGGGCGGAGCCAGGCTACCCCTAATTGTGAGGGAGCTGGCAATATTCAGCCTTTTAGTGCTCGCTGAGTGTAACAGCACACTAATACTTGTAGAATGATCACTATATTACATGAAATTATCACTATAATTTGAAATGAAAGTGGCTTTGTAGGTGTGTGAATGGTCATATTTGGTTACCATATTCAGTAGTGTTTATCCATTTACTTGTTTGTAGACATTTACTGTTTTTTGTGTTTGTGTGTGTACCTGACAGAGTCATACTGACCCTACAGCGGTGCTATTCCTGGCCTCTGACTGGACAAACACGCGCACCCAACACCCTCATTTTCCCTCTCTTTATTTGACCTGTATAAGTCATTCTCTGCTTGAGGTATAAAACACACACCTGTTCAGTCACCCAACATGACAGCCATAGCTGGACCTGCAGCATGAACGTGAAGAAAACGTGTTCTTTTAATCTGAATGCAAAGATATAAATTCCATCATTTTTATGTTTTTAACTGTATAGCTTTCTTACTTCTGTGGTACATGAGGATATTTTGAGAACCCTTTTTTTGTCCATACAATGGAAGTCAATAATCACCAACATTCTTCAATAGTCACCAACATTCTTCAAGATATCTTACTTTGTGTTCCGCAGGAGCGAGTCATACAGGTTTGGAATAACATGAACGGTCCCTTTAAATCCATAAGGAGAATTTCAAGCCACTCAATCACAGCAAAAAGTTGAATCTGTCTTTCAAAGATTATATAAACAGGAACCTGTAATGAAGGCTTTAAAATCCATTTGAATCTGAGTTTTGGCTTTGTAAACTTTGTTGCCTCGGTAACGAGATAATTGAGCACACTCCCACTAATTATAGTGTCTAATGAAGATTCCCTAGTGATTGCGAAGCTGGTGGAACTAGTATGACTGTATATAATGAGATTATAATGAACATTTGGGAGGGGCATGTTCATATAGTTCTGTTAATTGGAACACTACATAAGTAGCTGTTTCTCCCCTCTTATTCCTCAGTTTCTCTTGATCCTGATATGAGCCTTTCCAAACACATTTTGCTTTTAGTAAAGAAATCTGAACATTTGAAGCACAGTTGAATATTACTGACGGAACCAAAAAGGGATTTAGTGAACCAACGTCATAGCACACTTGCTCTCTCTCTCTCACTTTTATGTCCCCGTTGTCTCTTTCTCCCTTTATTGCCTCTTCCTGTTTACTTCTGCATGAATCCTCATTAGATACATGCTGGTAGTCGGCCACTCATTTCTAAGAAGCCTTGCGCACTGAAGATGATTCACTTCACTTATGGCATTTGTACTGCACTGATGCACCAAGCTGTTTGATGGAGGTAAAGCTCACTAATGTCACACTCATATTCATATTAGGAACCGTTGATGGTAGTAAAAGAAAACCAGCATATATGTGTAGGTATATCATGTATATTTCTTAAACTATGTCATTTTTGTTAATCATTTACTCATGGCATCAATCGAACGAGCACATGGTGGCAGTCGTATAAAGCAGACAGAAGGGCAAACTCTAGCATTAGACCCATATGGAGGAGAGCTACGTTTTGCCTCTCGCTCTCAACATTTCCCCCTCCTAATCTCTTTAAGGATCTGTTTGAGATGGCAGTTTGCTTTTCGCACACAGCAACGTCTCCGCAGCGCCTGTCCCCTTCATGCTCCTCATCCCCAACAAAACAACTGTGGCATCTAATCATGTTTTGCCACATCCAGTTTGTGTTGTACAACCTTCTGTTGGGTTTGGGGTGATTGGGGTGTAGTCACAGAAGGTCATTCTTGGCATTCTTTATAAATACCTGTAAAAAGCAGGGGGGAAAGCAGGAACATTGGATGCACCCTATATTTTTCACATTTTATTTTATCATTTATTTAACAATACATTTTTATATACTTTTTAATAATTTATACAGTATTTGAGAATACTACTACTACTACTTATAATAATAATAATAATACATCCATTAGAGCTGCATGATTCTGGAAAAAAGGAATCACAGTTTTTTTGTTTAAAATAGAGATCACAATTCTCCAACTAAACTAAACAATTTACTACAGGTTCTGACATAAAGTTAATTTCTTCAGTCTATTTAAACCACATTTCATTAATTTGAATTCATTATTTAAAATAATTGGTTTGAATGTATGATTCAATGACTTAATCATGAAGACTTCACTTGTTTCATTGCTGGATGAATCAGCGTTTTTGTACGAATCCTCTTGAAAGATTGTTTCAATGACTACGTTTACATCCTCCCTCATAATGCGATTATAATAGGATTTTGAGAATATTACGATTAAACTTTACCTTATGTAACGCAATACTTCGATCAAACTAATTCGATTAATCTCATAATCGTAGTAACCAGTCGCATTAAACTATGTGGCGTATGCCGATTTTAATCGCATTAAACAGGCATGTAAACACATTAATTGCATTATTACCATTCTGACCAAAGTGCGCGGATGTACACGGATACCGTGTGTTTTTCATACAACTTCATGAATGAACTTTGTGACATTAATCTGAAGTTTTCTCTTCTCCAAATCACTAAACTCTGTCAGCACAACTCGCTGCGCAGTCTCTGCTCCGTATCTTCTTCTAGACGGCACGAAGAACAAGACAACAGCAGGCAAACCCAGCACTGCGATGTTAATCGCGGCGCCGAATAATATCCAGTAAGCTATGTCCATAAAAATATATTATGAATTAGTAGATGATTAATCTAAATGAGTAGATTAAAACAATGGCTGGTAACATGCATACTGTATGCCTATCTGAGTGTGGTGTAACCATACTTATTAGCGAATAGGGTTGGGAACCGAGAACCGGTTCTTATGCAGAACCGAAACGTATTTTTGAAAAATAGTAGAACCGCGCGAAATTCCTAAGTTTCGGTTCCCGAAAACGGTTCTGGTGCAATGTGTGTGCGAAGCGCTGGAAGCGTATCCTTTAATAGCGAGTGACAGCCAGTGTTGCCAAGTCCGTGGTTTTCCCGTGGAATTGGGCTACTTAAACACTGTTGACGCGGGCTGTGTTTCATGTCCGCGGGTTGAAGCAACCCCAATTATGTGATATTTAGCCCCGGAAATGCGAATTTTACCGGAGAAGCCCCCCTGAAACGCGATTGGGCTTGTTTTGGGCTAGTTTTGAGTAGCAATTGTGCGGGTTTTGTTGTGAAAACCTGGCAACCCTGGCTCACCTCATCATGAATATTAATTACGTTGCCTGCCGCTTCCAGGAGTGCAACGCAGTTCAGCACTGAAAGCCCTCGCGCTACACATTTACGGTTTTGCGTCAGATACTTTCTCGTTGACCACCAGCATGGCGAAGAGAAAGTCACAAGTATGGATTCATTTCCAAAGAATGAATGATAATGAAGCAAAATGTAACACATGTGAAAAGTTAATAACATGCAAAGGAGGCTGCACTAGCAATTTGACAAAACATTTGCTACAGCACTGAGTGCCACAGGGCTTATACCAGATTATATATCCTATATATATATCCTATCCTATATATATATATATATATATATTTGTCAACCGTTGACTCACAATGGTTTAGTTAGGTAAGCGTTTAGGCACAATTACCTTTGTAATGCTGAATTGCAATTTATTATTTACAAGTTCACTGAATAACTGAATTACTATTAAATTAATATACAACTAATTAATAAATATAACTAATAAATATAATCTTGGTTTTATTCAGAGACAGAGAGATAAAATGTAATAAGACAATTTCAGAGGTGTTCATTTGAAAAAAAAAATGTGTTGCAAGAATGGCTTAATTAATACTGTAATAGATGTACAGTACAGGACTTTTTTGACATTGCCAACCTGTAAATTAATTTTAGAGCAAGTAATAAACACAAAATGGATTGTTTGAGTTGCGTATTGTGCCTTTTTCCTTTACCACTAGTTGTTTAATAATTTTAATGGAACCGGAATCGGAACCGGAATCGTTAGGCGGAACCGGAACCGGAAAATTTCTCACGATTCCCAACCCTATTAGCGAATAATCAGAATAATGAAAATTGCATGTAAACTGGAGTGAAGAGTTCTGCTCATGTCATGTAAACATCTTACTGCGATTTAGACCTTACTCTGATTATTAGAAATAGTTGCATTATTGGTGCACGTGTAAACGTAGTCACTGACATCATTCAATGACAACATTTTAAGTCGCTTGTCAATGCAATGTAATTGATACAAATCTGAATTTGAAGTGTGAAGTTACGTGCACAAGCTGATTTTGATCGCTACCAGTGTAGATATCAGTGTTTATCCGAACTATATACTTTTATCCCAGTACTTCTGTGATAAATTGAATTATTTTAACATAGAAAAAATGATACTGTGTGGTTGAAAAGACTGTTTGTGAAGCTGTTTCATGCCTATACATCACAACTGCTTTCTCTGGGTCAGCAGCGTCAACACAGATTTGAATGTACGCTGTGATGGTACTTGTCAAAGGTTTAATACACTACACCGAATCGCTGTCATTTAGGAATAAGATCACGTGGGTGTTTGAATAAATCGCAATTGCAATCTTTTAATGATTAATCATACACCAACAGTCTTTCAGTGACAGATCAGCAGTGTTGTATAGTACACTAGGACTGTATCTGTCCTTTAGCCCCAGTACAGTAGCTCAAGTCTTTGAGATGTCTCCATGGAGCCGGCTAGAAGCATCTGCTGTATTTGGCTCAGGATAGTAACACATCACTGTGAGATGACAACAGAGGTCATGGGGGGCACAGCACCAGGCTCACCTTCCTATCCATTAATTAAAGCCTTCTGCCCCATAGAGGTGAGTGGAGAAACACTTACCTGGAACCAATTTACTCAGAATGACTGTGGCTTTTGCCATTACGTGTGCTTTATATAAAAGTGCCTCAACTCCCATTTGTAACGTTTGCATCAGAGATGGGAATATTACATTTGGAGTTAAATTATTAAGTATAGTTCCTTATACCTGTATATTACATGCATACAGTGTGTGGACTATATTATCTTATCCAATAAGATTATAAATATGGATAAGAGGACGGAAATGAAGCACTGGTTAGCCCTCTAACGAGCCAGGAATAATTGGTGAATGAGAAAGAGAGAGCGAGCGAGAAGTCAAGGGAAAAATACAAGAAAGAAGTGCTTCATTTTTTAAGTTTCATCAAGCAGATATGCCCACTGCACTTTTTATAGTGATGATTATTATTAATCATCTTGGCTTTAAAAATGTATTTTTTGGGGGATGAGGACATTTTAAGAGGTGAGAGCTGTAGAAATCACTGAGTAAATGTGCAGTGATTTATTAAGTGGTAAATGATTAATGATGGTATATGTCGTTTCGTTTCCTTTTCCCTTAATAGATTTCAACAGACAATTTTCTTTCTTTGTATGTTAATAATGATTTCTTAAATGTTATAAAATTATTTCTAAACCATCTGAAATTAACATGAATATATGAATATACAGTTGCAAGGAAATGTATGTGAACCGCTTACAGAATCTGAAAATGTGAATAATTTTAACTAAATAAGAGAGATCACATAAAATGTTTTATTTTTTTATTTAGTGCTGTCCTAAATAAGATATTTTACGTAAAAATATGTTTACATTTAGTCCACAAGACAAAAAAACCCCCAGCTGATTTATTAATTTTTTTTATATATATTAATGAAATCCTTAGATTGAGCTATGAAGAAGTGCAAGTTTACTAATACTTTGTTCAATTTGAATAAATTAATTTGCTTTGCAAGTAATTTTGTGATTCTGCATTTCCTTTGTAAGTTTTTTATTGTGTGATATAGGTCTTAAATTTAATTCATAATGGTCTTAAAAAGGTCTTAAAAAGTCTTAAATTTGACTTAGTGAAACCTGCAGCAACCCTGATTTGAACCCTCTCCAGCAGTGACTGTATGATTTTGAGATCCATCTTTTCACATTTACCCCTTTTCAACCAAGGCAGTGCTAGAGCTAGATCGGAGCCAGAGCCTAGTTTAAAATCAGTTCTTTGTATTTCCACACCCAAAGCCCCAGCTTCGAGCCAGGAAAAGTGGTTCTTAAGTAGCACCAAAACATTGCTGGGCTAGAACAGGGGCCCGTTCTTCGTACGTCGCTAACTCAGTTAGCTGGATTTGATTGTTGACGATTTAACATGATCTCGGATTGTTTGGTTCTTCGAAGCTCATCCTGGACTTGCTGTCATAGTAACAGGTCCGTAAGCTTAAACCTACTCGCGAGCAGGCTTATTTCATGTAAACAGGATTAGATTGCATCTTGAGGTGATACTTAAAATCTGTCCCAGCCACTGCTACTTTATTACAAGAGTTCATTACTGAACCAGGGGCAATAATAATAATTTTAAATAATAATAATAATATAAAAATGTTATATTGTATATGCATATGAGAATGTATATAATATTATAATGTTGTATATAATAATATAGACACAGCCATTTGATTGAGCGATTTATTTGTGATGGAATAATTACTTTATCATTTTATTGGAGGTTTACACACATGTTGTACAGTTAATATGAGCCGTGCATTAATTTAAGTGATCACAGATATTATGGGAGTGGCTTCATGCAGCGCAAGAGATGCAGATAATTTGATCTTGATCCTTAAGAAACTTTAATACTGTCACGTTACAAATCTGCTCCAAATTGAATTAAAAATTAAATTACAACATTGAAATAAAAATGTAAGGGGTGTACAAATACTGTATAAAATAGTGAATATAAATAATTAGTAATCATGTTAAAAAAAAAAAAAAAAACATTTATAATTTATCTATAATAACTTGTATGTTGGTTTGGCTGTTTCCTTATAAAGGTCCAGAAATTCGTGGGGTTTTTATTGTGTCAAGTTTTCTGCCAGGTGGCTTTTTTAATTATATGATTTCATTACGTTGCTGTCTTGACGCCAGCCAATCGCTGCATTGCTGATCGTGGTTTCGAGTATCGATGCATCTGCCCTCTTCAGGGAACAAAAGAACGCGCAGTGATCTTAGATCATTTAATCCAGATATTTTAATCCAATCAGCAAATTCGTTTGAAGAACCAAATTAGCCAGAGATCAGTTATCACGATTAAAAGATCTGGGATCTGTCAAATCATCTCAGATGTAATAAGCAACGTACGAAGAACGGGCCCCAGGGCTAGAAGTAAGAACCGATTACATCAGGCGCTGGGGGCGTGGTCAACAAGACCAACACAAACTTGAGATCCGCCATTTTTGAAATAGCAGCTAATGGAGCTAACAGCTGCTGCTCGTTTGTAATCTCCGTCTATACAAATTACGGCGAACTGCATGAATGCATTGGTAAAAAAAAAAATCCCGTGTTTTTTAACAACCAAAACAAATAATGCATAATGAAAATGAAGAGGAAAAGCAATTTAATTTATTAATATGCACAACAGGTTTCATGCTGTACATCAAAGTAAATATCTGTTTTATGTTGATTTCTACACCTGCAGCCTTTACCATTAGGCTACTAACAAATAATATATAATTTCTGGGGTGAGCCTTTTTGCAATGGTAACCTAGCAACCTGTGTTTGTGTGCGTGCGCGTGCCGTGCATGAGGTTTCATTGCAGTTTGGTACAGCAGAAATACAGACATTCATTCATCTTTAATGCATACTATTAAAGTTGGAATTTTTCCAACAAATGCAAAAAGTGCATTTCTTTGTGATTTTAAAATACTTGAAGGAAACGGTTAACTTTCAGCAGTTATTGTCTATGGGGCAGATTTATGTTTTGTTTACATCAGATACAGATAAATAACACAGTAGGCCTACATTACATTTATTTGAATGCATTAATGAGAGAGAGATGGTGTGTGTGAATTAGGGCTGAACGATATTCTGTTTTAACATCGACATCGCGATGTGCACGTGACCGATAGTCACATCGCCGGAACATGCGATGTGAAGGGTAGTAGCCCATTGTGTATTATGCTGCCTTCACGTGCTCTCGGAATTATCGTAAATACGAGTTTCCTAGGTAAACATTGCACATGAACGCCCTCACATTTTGAAACTTGAATGCAATGCGCTTGTAATTCCGACTTCTGAAGTCGTGGTTACGAGCTCATTGCATTCAAGTTTCAGAATGTGAGGGCGTTCATGTGCAATGTTTACCTAGGAAACTCGTATTTACGATAATTCCGAGAGCACGTGAAGGCAGCATAAGAGAACGGTAGCACACGTAAACACGAGTTTGTTGTATGGCTTGTTGCTGGGGTGACATGCACGTTCTGCGTGCCTGCACAGTGATTGGTTCGCTATGCCGCTGCTCACCGCTCACAGCCAACATTCACGGCTAAAACTGCGCGAAGAAGAGGATCCGCTGCAAAAAAAAGGATTTCGTACCAAAAAGAAAGTCGAAATCATCTATTTGGGACTATTTCGGTTACAAAAAGGAGGATGTTGAGCAAAAAGAGGTACTTTGCATGAAGTGTCATAAAGTTGTGGCCACAAAACAAGGAAACACCACCAATTTGTCTGATCACTTAAAACGGCACCACAAAGCTCTTTACGACGAATACAAAGTCAAATCTGGATGTCAACCAAAACAAAACCATTTTTGTGATGCCTGACACGACACCTTACCAGAAAGGCTCTCAACGTCAGAAAGAAATAACAGACGCAATAACGTTTCATATCACTAAAGATATGTGCCATGATTATGATGATGACCAACACGTTTTACTTTGGCACTTTTGCTAAGAAAAGTTGACTTAAAAACAAAAGATTGTGAACCAAAATGCTTGTTTTAGAGTTGTTTTATAAAAAATATATTTATTTTAAGTTTAATTGTTGTAAACCAATCAGGGGGGTTAGTGTAAAGCTGTTGTTTAAATGTGTTCTGCTTTTGTGTTTACAGAAATGTTTTTATTTTGGAATAAAATATTAAGTGACCTTTTTGTCACTTGTAATGAAGCTTGCTTATTAGTGAAAATATTAATATCATGGAATAGTAATAATTGACTTTAGCCTGGATTGATGGCTCTCAATATCGCAATATATATCGTTGGGAAAAAAAATATCGCAATGTAATTTTTTTCCAATATCGTGCAGCCCTAGTGTGAATTACTCATACCGTCTCTATTCATTATGAAGCTGTGGTTTGTACTTACTTCAAAGGTATTCAAATATATGCCTATAACGGTTGAGTTGAGTTTCTAAACTACTTTAGTGACTTTACTTTAGTCACAGGACAGCGTTGACACTGCGTTTCTGCGCTGCTCTCTGCATGCAATCTTCATGTGAAAAGAGGTCTGCCTTCAGGGCGCGCGAGCGTTGTCAGAGACAAGACACGGCTCGGCTCTCTGTGTCACAGAAAAAAGCTGAGCACTGAACGGATACGTTTTCCGTATTGTTGTTTTTGAATAGTGCACAATCACTTCAATGTTCAAACTGGCAAGGCTTTAAACGCATTTACTTGACAAACTTTATGAGGACAAAAGTGAAAGCGATCTGGCTTCGGGGCTTGCGCGCGCTGTTTGTGTGTGTGTGTGTGTGTGTGTGTGGCAGCTATAAGAACAGCAATCAACTTACCTGTATAAACTGTGTAAAACATGCAGTTACTATAGTGATTCTGGGCATCTAGAATCTAAACTAAATTCAAAATGTATCACGCACTATGGTGTGCTTCCTGAACATTGAACAGCGGTCCGTGTGAATCAGATCCCTGCGCGTATAGTGCTCGTCATAGGAATTTAACGAGGCTTCGAAGCAGAATTTTTGTAATCGAGTTAATCGTTTCAGCCCTAAACACAACGTTTGCATTGTTGATGGAAGGCTTGTTCGCAGCGGTGCTGTGCAGAGACCGATCGCCGTATGATAACGAGTCCAGCGAGAGCATATGACTCCTAATGCTTTTGATTCACTCATGCGTTTTTTTTTTTTATCATACGTGGATCGGTCTGCGCAGCGCCGATGCATCTCGAACAAGCCTGGTGTGTTTGTGTTTCCCGCTGCCCAGGGTTGCCAGGTTTTCACAACAAAACCCGCCCAATTGCTACTCAAAACAAGCCCAATCGCGATTCAGGGGGGCTTCCCCGGTAAAAAAATCACATTTGGGGGTAAAATATGTGGGTTTTTTTGGCATGGTTGCCTACTAAAATTCGCATTCCCGGGGCTAAATATCACATAATTGGGGTCGCTTCAACCCCCGTACATGAAAAACAGCCCGCGGCAACAGTGATGAAGTAGCCCTATTCCGCTGGAAAACTGCGGATTTGGCAACACTGCCTCGCTAGCGTTGCTGAGAAAGATGAGACGTATACAGTGACGTAAGACATGGCTCTGTTGTGGCTCTCAGCATGTGGAAAAGCAAACGGTTCTTAGAAGGCTCCTCAGTAGAACCAACTATGAACTGGGATTAGCACTGGCTCTGAACTAGCACCCGGTTCATTCTGGTGGAAAAGGGGTAATTGAGGACAATTGAGGGACTCAAACATAATTATTAAAAAAGGTTAAAACATTCACTGATGCTCCAGATGGAAACACGATGCATTAAGAGCCTGTTAAAATTATTCAAATTTTCACAGATTCTGTAAGCGGTTCACATACTTTTTCTTGCAACTGTATTTCTAACTTGCCTGTGCATACCTCTAATGAGTATGTATGTAGATACAGTGCCCTCCAATAATATTATATGAGTTTGGAGAACATCTGACAAAAAATCTGTCCATTCCTTCATACAGAATCTAACCAGATCAGGGAACTGGGACGGCCATGGCAGAAGCTTCCTTTTGTGCTCAGTGAAAATTTTTTGTGTTGATTTTGATGTTTGTTTTGGATCATTGTCCTGATTGAAAAGATCCAACCACAGCCCATTGTAAGATTTCTAGCAGAGGCTATTTTTTATCTGTTGGTATTTGCTAGAATCCATGATACCATGTAACTGAACAAGATGACCAGGACCACCAGCAAATAAATAGGCCCACAACATTAAAGATCCAGCAGTATATTTAACCGGGAGCATGGGGTACTTTTGATCCTTGTTTGCACCAAACCCATCTGGTGGGTTTGCAGCCAAAAAGCTCTTTTTTAGTTTCATCTGGCCATTGAACCAGGTCCTTTTTGAAGTTCATGCTGGAGTTTGTTTTTGGATGAGCAAGGAGGATTTTTCTTGAAACCCTCCAAAACAACTTGTGGTGATGTAGGAGCTGCTTGATAAAAGGCTTTCTGACCCCGAGACTCAACTAATCTCTGCAATTCACCCTCCGCCATGAGTTTGATTGACAGGCGATCTGACCAATCACATCGCCGAATCTGCCGGTTTGTCCGACAAATCAGTCAGGAGAGTTAGTAAATTAACGTCGGTGGACTTGAACTTCTTTTAATGTTCATTTATGTTTATTTCATGTTTATCAATGAACTAGAAGGAAGAGATGATCGGTTCACGAACAGCTTTAACTAAGGCGCTACAGCTATCACGACACATTAAAGAGCCACAAAACGCTATTTGTTGTTTACATTTCTTAAAAAAAATGACAACATTTTAATGTTGAGACTTTGTTTCATAACAAAAGTAAATTGCTCTGTCCTGTCTGTCGGCGTGTTGTCAGTGTCCTCTTTGCTCCGTAATGTACTTTCGGTAACACTTTACAATAAGGTTCATTTGTTAACATGAACTAATAATGAACTGCACTTATAAAGCATTTAATTTCAACATTTAGTAATGCATTATTAAAATCTTGTTAACATTAGTTAATGCACTGTGAACAAACCATGAACAGCTGTATTTTTATTAACTAACGTTAACAAAGATTAACTAACGCTGTACAGAGGTGTTGTTCATGGTTAGTTCATGTTTACTAATGCATTAACTAATGTTAACTAATACAACCTTATCGTAAAGTGTTACCGTATTTTCTCTACGTGAGAACGTGTGTGTGGTGTGAGAGCGCCATGGCTTGTCGGACATAGCAACAGTAACTAAAGCGGGTGGGTCTTTGCAAACGGTCAATTCTCCATCTGTGTTCCTTGGATAGTCTTTGGCCACTCAAACTCTCCTCCTCATCGTGCATTAGGGCAATATAGACAGACACATGTCCTCTTCCAGGCAGATTTGTAACATCTTTAGTTGATTGGAACTTATTTATTATTGGCCTGATGATGGAAATGGGGATTTTCAATGTTATAGCTATTTTCTTACAGCCTCTTTCTATTTTGTGATGCTCAAAAATCTTTTGCTGCGCATCAGCACTATATTCTTTGGCTTTACTCAGTGTGATGGATGATTAAGTGAATTTGGCCTTTGTGTTTCTTCGTATTTATACTCATGTGGAACAGGAAGTCATGGCTGGACAATTTCATGTTCCTTGTGTTGTGCTAAAAAACGGGAATATATTAATGGGAATATACTTCAGTGATATTTTCTATTGGAGAAAAACATTTATTTCATAATGTGAGTTTCCCCCCACTTTCAATTGTTTTATTTCAATGAAAGGGTACAATTTTGTGAATATTTTGAATGAAAGATCAAAATGATTAACAATTCAGATGTAATTTCACAGCCGCCTTTGCTCAAATTTACCAAGGGTGTCAATATTAGTGGAGGACAATGTAGATGATCTAGAGATGTTTGGCACACTGAACAGTTGTCACTTCTTAAACAATTTGTCCATTTAGGAGTAAAACCCAAATACCCTCTTTGCTTTATCAGATTTGAATTTTAGCCAGTCATAAAATCGGAATGAAATGCGTCTGAGCCATGTTCCTTTCAAGACTGGTTTAACTTCCATCAGCTTTAATATCATCTCTGTGTGTTTGTGTTTGTGTGTGTGCATCTGTTTGTGAGGATTTATGAAAGCCTTCACTCTGGTTTTGTCACTTATGTTCCACGGTCTGTTTGCATACAAATATCAGTTTATCTCTTCTGTCTCCCTTTATTTTCATATTTATTTCCTTTCTTTCATTAAGTTTTATTGTGGATCTAAATGAAGCATGTCAGTATGCTAATGTTTGTGTGCGTTATGAAAAAGTTTTGTTAGACATGGTTAGGTGACTACTTTCATTGTAAGCGTGTTTGTGAGTGTGTGTTTTGTCATTTCCAGGGCCTAAATGGCTTTTGGCAGAAATATTTATGAGAGATTGTACGTGTGCGCATGTGCATGTGTGCGTGCGTGAGCGAGTGTGTGTTTGTAGTCTATCGCTTTCAGAGTAAGTGCTGAAACAGCAGCTCCAGGCAGTGCTGTTCCTCTGCTATAATGTGAGTACATTTTACACATCATAATTTAGCTATAAATCTTATTACAGCATGCAGAGTGGAGCCACCAACACTTTGCCGCAGCCTGTCCCCACAGTCCTGTCAAAATGACTAGCATACAGATGCACAAATGCACGCATACGCATAATAAAAATGAACCTGCATGTAAACATTTGAGCTCATGTGAAAATTGTGTGTATGTGTCTCCTTGTCGTTATACTGTCATGATTTGAAGCCTTTAAGTTTCTATGCTGTTTAATGTATTTAATATCAGGTTGTATGCATGTGTATGTATATATATATATATATATATATATATATATATATATATATATATATATATATATATATATATATATATATATATATATATATATATATATATATATATATATATATATTAGGGATGAAACGATTACCGGTTTCACGATAAACCACAATAAAATTTAGTGACGGTTAGTAATATCGTTTAAAATTTAATTATCATTAAAACCGCGTATGATTATCACGATTTTTAAAACTCGCAGTAAATCTTGTCCAGTCAGTCTGACGCAGAGGTGTGGTCATATTTTGGCTTTTACAAAAGTCTTAATCGAAGATGGTCACCCTGTCTGCTGAACATGCTAGAAGAAAGTCGCTGTAATAGGGGGAACACTTCAAAACTACGAACGCAAGGCAAGTGGACTTTGATCTCAATACTAAAACTACGTCTGGGAAATAATAACGTGAAGCGAACGAACAAATTCAGACAAGACTAGGGTGACATGTTAGGGATAATAATCAGGGCTTGACATTAACAACTGCCATTTGCGGGTGTAACCTATTTTCAGCTGCACACGACACTAGCCACTTTGGCGGTTGAACTTATTATAGTCTTCTCAAAAGCCATCTGTTATAATTGCGTTGCGCATTATAACCACTCACACGTGTTTCTATTGAGTTTATGAATGCAATGTCTCATAATCAGAGGCGTTCAGATTAGCCGGAGTTTTGTTCAGAGCGCACGCCGCTCTCACTCACTGAAATCTACACTCAAAGCAGAGATAAACGTGCGATGTACGCAGGAGAATCATTCATCATACAGAGGTTGACTGTTTTTGTTCTATTTCAGCAGCGAAAATAGTTTCAAACAAACACAGCAGAACCACAGCGCATCTGATATGACTGGCATAAAGTTGGTGAATTTACGGACCGTCTCTAAAGTGACATACAACATTGGTAACGTAACAGTATATATTAGTAAAAAAAAATATTACAATTTATAATAATGGTTTTCCATTTTAACATACTTTTAAAATATAATTTTCTGTGATTTTCATCAGCCATCAGTCTTCAGTGTTACATGATCCTTCAGAAATCATTCTGATATGCTGATTTGATTTGAGTTATTATCAATGTTGAAAACAGTTGTGCTGCTTAATATTTTTTGGAACATGTGATACTTTTTCCAGGATTTATTGATGAATAAAAAGTGTAAAAGAACATTATTTTTTCGAAATAGAAATCTTTTCTAACAATATAAATCTTTACTATAACTTTTTATTAATTTGACAGATTCTTGCTGAATAAAAGATAGAAAATAAATTACTGACCCCAAACTTTTGAACACCTATTTAAAAAAATGCTGTTCTTTTTAAACTTTTCATTCATCAAATGATCCTGAAAAAAATATCACGGGTTATAAAAAAAGCAAAGAATCCTGAAAAAAGTATCACAGGCTATAAAAAAAAAAGCAAAGAATCCTGAAAAAAGTATCACAGGTTATAAAAAAATGTAAGCAGCACAACTGATTCCAACATTGAAATCAGCATATTAGAATGATTTCTGAAGGATCATGTGACACTGAAGACTGGTGTAATGGCTAAGGAAAATTCAGCTCTGCATCACAGAAATAAACAAAGTTTCATAATATTACTGTTTTCTTCTGTATTTTGATCAAATAAATGCAGGCTTGATGAGCATAAGATACTTCTTTTAAATAAAACATAAATAGTAATGTTCCCAAACTTTTGATCAGTACTATATATATAGTACTGATCAAAAGTTTGGAAATGTTACTATTTAAAAAAACACATTTTTTTTTTTAAAGAAGTCTCTTATGCTCATCATGCCTGCATTTATTTGATCAAAATACAGAAGAAGAAGAAGAAAACAGTAATATGAAATATAATATTTCTGTGATACAAAACTGAATTTTAGGCATATATACCACTATGTATGAGCAGTTGTAATAGTGATTCGCCTAAGCAGACAACAACAATAAAATCTTTAGTAAACAAATTATTGTTTTCCTTTGTCAATTGTCTTTTGTTGGCTGGTATGAAAAAGCAATTGCAGTGCATGCTGGGGGAATTTGAACTGTGAGTTGTGTAAAGAACAGACCTGCGGATAAAAAGCCAACGAGCTATAAAGCCTCTTGATATAATGTCTGTGTTCCCCCCCCCCCCCCCTCTCTCTCTCTCTCTCTCACTCGCTTTTTATTTATTTTATTTAGAAATATGACAGCCCTTTTTATGGCTGTATTCTGGATCCAAATAAAATCTGTGACTGGGAAAGCTCTTCTATGCTATTTAAACAAGTGAATGAAAAACATTTTTATGCAGGGTTGCTCTGTGAAGGCAGCTAGTTCATTTTATAGTCTAATGGCATTGTCTAATATGATACACTGGGCGGAGAAGGAGTTTAAGGTATGTGAAATCTGCTGACATCAGTTATACCCGAGAAGGCTCAGTATGTAGAGTTGCAGATACAGCCATACTCTACAAATTGCACAGTAATTAAACCAGCTAATTAATGTGTACAGCATAAAGACATGTGACTAGATCAACATAAACACAGCCTCACCTCATCATAGTGTGCAATCACCTCTGTGTCATCGCTCTGTGAAGGTGATACATGTAATGACAAACACCTGCATCCTTAGCTACAAAAACCCTCAGATACCTGCTAGGAAGAAAATGCAGTCAGTAAGCAGTGATTTAGCGGACATTTTAGTCTACCTCAGCTGTTGCAGAGAGTTGTGCTATTAGTTTCGTAAGCAATTAAACTTAAGATTTTCACCTTATCCACAATAGAATAGGTGAGAAAATCCCTTGACAGGACTTTTTCACAGACTGATGACACGTTTTAACGGTCATCGGCATCGTAAATCCTGCAAGTTTCTTTTTTTTTAATTGTATGTACATTTATAACACTATGGGCCCTATCTTGCACCCAGCGCAATTGACTTTGTACACCGACGCATGTGTCATTCCTATTTTGCACCCGCGCAAAGCGCACTTTTCCCTCCACAGAAGCACGTCGCTAAACTAGTGAATGAACTTGCGCTACCTGGGCGGTTCAGCGCAAAAAACCTTATTTTAAGGGCGCATGCTTGACCATAATGTATAGCGTGCACAACGCGCATACACTTTGCTCATGTAATCTACACAGATGCAACAGTTATTTTTGCAAATCATAAATTGTTACACTAAAAAAATATTAACACATGAGATGACGGAAATCATTGTGGTGTGCCACGAAGATGTGAAAAAATAGGCATAAATCTAGCTTACAAATGATTCAGGCTAATTTTGTAATAATTAAGGATAAGACCTGTTTGCCCAATAGTGGCAAGACATATATGTATATAAGGACATCTGACAAATTGGTTTGTCCGTCAAGAACCAGGAAAAAAAAATCGACTGAAAAACTGAAAGACTGAAAAAAAAAAAAGACTGTGAAATCACCTTTACCATAATGTACAACATTACAACTTCACTTCTCTGTCTTTCACTGCTCTTACAAGCACATCAGTCTCCTCGGCTGTGAACCGCTCCTGGCGTGCGCCTGGTAAATACGCCATAATAATAGCAATCCATAATGGAACTTGCGCACCTGCTTTTAAAGGGAATGTTGGATGACGCTCGGATTGGTTTATTCACGTTACGCCCAAACCACACCTATGAATAATGAAGCTACTTCAGACCAACCCATTTTAGATTTGCGCCGGGCGCAAGAGCCATTTATCCCGCCGGGAAAATAGCAACAGCGCCGAGACCCGCCCACAAAGTAACTTGCGCTTCGCGCTTTGACACTTGCGTTTCAGATCGTTAAAATAGGGCCCATTATTTTGTATTATATTACCTTTGCATCAAAGAACAAAAAACTAATTAATACTGCTGTGAGGGTGTTTCTACTACAGTGGCTGTGGGAGTGACGGTAAAGTTGGCATCTTTCTATTTTTTCTCTTTTTTTTCCTCTTTTGAAAGTTGTAAAAACACTATTGTGTGGTTTTCTTTTGCTATTTGATCAAATGGGAACACGGAAAATATATTTAATATTGTGTCTTACAACAACACAAGATGTCGCCGAAAGTAAACTTACCCTGCCAAGCACAGAAAACACGAAAGTGTGAAAAAAAGTGAATATCCTGGACTTACATTGAACCTTGTTTTGAAACCAGAACATTATAGAGAATTGATAATGGAATCTTTTCACCTCACTAAATAACCACCAAGTAACCATAATAAGTAGTAGTCATTTTGTAGACACTTTTATTTAAAGCGGCATGGACTTGGGTTGTAAAGAAGGGAATAGTCACTTGTTTGCTTGTTTAGGAGCACCTCAGTGATGCTAATCTGCTTAATGAACTATCCCTCTCTCTCTCTCTCTATTGAGTAATTGCCTCTGCTGCACTGTGTTAAACTCTGTTTATGTGTGTGTATGTGGTTTCATTCTGATATTACCATCTGATAACCTTTAATGAGAATTGCATCTGTAATGAGAGGAACACAAGCCCCAGAGATGTAGGCTCAGGTTTGTTAAAATAGTCACGTCTGTTTATATGCAAAATGTGCCCTGTTTATTTATAGACTGTAGTAGTTCCACATAAAAGTACAAATAATTTGAAAATGGTGAATTTATGAGAGTTCATGAGAGAAGTTGTGAATTTATTGTGAGTTAGATTATCTCAATCACGTGTGTAGTTGGGGTGGGGGGTGGGGTGGGAGTCGGTAACACCCCAATATTTATACCATGGTATACCATATATATATATATATATATATATATATATATATATATATATATATATATATATATATATATTTAGTTATATAAACTAAAAAACTGATGAAAACAGGAGAACTTCCCGCATACATAAATTAGTTTTTTATACTCATGGACCTTAGAATTTATCACGTTCTATTGTATTTTATTGTGGTAAATTTGGACTAACTTGTTGAATTTATAATAGATAATCTGTAAGGAATAGATTTTTCACAAAAGCTTTAGGCTATATTGCCAACTGTGGCATTGTGACTATAGTTTCTATGTGTTGGCTGCTATTTTTCGTAACAAATGGTATAGATAAAAAAAGAAAGAAAAAAGGTTAACAAGCCTAAGCATGGCAATGAGGAGCCATCAATGGTCTCACCTGTTATTATATCCTTAATGTAACAAATGCTATAGTTAAACAATTGCAAGAAATGTTATTTTTTTCATAAGGCCAAGTACACGTTAGAAAGAGTTTTAAAGTATGAACCTTCTTAAATTATTTACTAAACTATTGGTTTTCCCCATGTGCAAAATGTTCAGTTAATAATGACAGATATTAGAAAAAACCTGACTGTTAGATATTCCAAGAGATGACAGGAAATTTACATTTTCAGTGCAAGAAAATGTAAGTAAAGTTCTTTAAGTAAAATTCTGTCAAACTGATAAGGTTTTAGGTGCTTAAATATTATAAAATGAAGCATATATTCATTGTAAACGAGTAATTGTCAAGTCACCTTCATTTATATAGCACTTTTTAATAGTTTACTAGGCTATTACTTTATTGCAGTTATGTTATCAACCAACTTTGCATGTGGATGATACCATTTTGAAAAAAACAAATAAACCTCATGAGGGAGCATATGCCCCGGGACCCCGCTAAACCGTTCACACTTCAACCCCCCCTCCCAATGTTCAAACCAAAACTACGCCCTTGATCTCAATGAATCAGTTAAGGCAGTTCAAATAACGAGTCGATTTCTGGTTGTTGCGTTCTCACTGACTCATTGTTTGAAAGTTTCACTTGTTGATCATATTTGCAACACCTCCAGGTAGCTAATGTATTTATCTCTGCTGGGATAAATTCCAAAATCATGAAAACTGCTTGCCAAACTTACATTTCAATAAATCAGCAATACATTGTGGCAAGAGCTGTCTAATAAATGTGATTTCCTATTCTCAAATAGTGGTAAAATAGCTTAAATTCCAGGTTCCTCCAGCCAATGTGCATAAGTCCTAAGCGCTAATCTCAGCTGTTTCTATGCTTCACACTGTCAGTTTTTGGGATTGACAACTGCATTTACTTACAGGTGTGTCCTGTTCACACAGCAATTTACAATAGCGTCTCGAATGCTGTCTATATGTGCAATGGGAGTCAAGCCCATATTCTCTTACCAGAAAGTAACCATAGCAACAGTGACCAAAGTAATATCAATGATGGCAAAGTCTAAAAACTGAGAAATCTTATCACTTTTGACATGAAAAGAGTCTAATCGAGCTGCAAGTTCATCCGTCAAATTTTCATTAAAGGGGTGGTAAACCACGATTTCACTATTCTAACTTTAGCTAACGTGTAATGTTGCTGCTTGAGCATAAACAACATCTGCAAAGTTACAACGTTCAAAGTTTAAAGCAAAGGGAGATATTTGCTTTTAAAGAAATCAGTTTCTAAGGACTACAGCAAACGGCCGCTAGGGACTACTACACATTCACCCAGGTTTTGCTGACATCACCAGGCCCAATATTTACATAAACCCCTCCTCCGGGGAATATGAAATAAGGGGGGCGAGGCAATTTTGTATCGCCGCGGGGAAGCGTTAGTAGGCTGTGTTTTTGCCGCAATGCCGAAGAAACGCTGTTATTTTCATCCGGATTGCAGGTCTGGGGTACTTGCTCTGTTCAGCCTTCTTGGGAAGGGGGTGCGTTGCAGAGCGTTTAACATACAGCATGTTATATGCACGTGTGTTTGAGTCAGCGGGGAATCAGGCGCGCGCAGGGCTCCCTGCATCCACCGTCTTCGCGATTTCAATGCCAGATTTGCACAACGTCAGCTGCGTGAAAAAAACACTGCCGGTGCGTGGATGCACGACGCGCGCGCTGCACATTTCACGGAGGACAACACAATCTTCCACAAACTTCGCGAGTTCAATACAGGATATGCACAACGGCTTGTCCTGAAAGCTGGATTTACAAACAGAAGCTGTTTACGGGCCACAACCTGTAAGTCTGATTTATTTTTCATCGATGTGTTTTCCTGTAATAGGTTGTAGCAAGGAAGTAAACAGATGACAACACTGTTCTGCAAACCAGTCTGTTAAAAGCTTATTCATACTTAACGTTATCCGACGAACACCTATCGTTACAAACACTAACGTTAAAATCTCAACAGCGAACCTGGCATTAGTGTAAATGATTCTTTGATTAGAGCTTTTATGTATTGTTTATCTACAGGCATGCTAAACATGGTTCTGTGTGTGATTTGGCTAACTTACTAGTTAAAGCCAGTGCTTAGTGTTCGTTTTGGGTTGGTTCTTGCGACAGATATTTGGCTATAATCGTTCTAAAAATACAAAAGTTAAAGTGCCATTCAGTAGCGATCATTATAGATCCGCAGTCTTTACTCTCGAGGACTGAACAGGTTCTGCTCGATCATCTTCACTCAAATGTTCTGGGTCTGATTCGAGCTCATATGGTTTTATTGACGCGTTGTTTCTAACACTGAACAGCCTCCGGTAAGGGGCGTGACGTTTCCGACGTGCACTGCGGTTAGCGAATCACAACACACTGGGCCAGCTAACCAATCTGAGCCCACTGCGTATTTTTGAGGGATTGGCTTCATACAACCCGGAAAGCATCAGACCGTTTTACAAGGAGGGACAGAGCAGTGTAGAATAAAGGTCAAATATATGAAAAATAAGGCAATTTTTTTTAAAACGAAGCATGAACACATGTTACAGTGCACCCCACAAACACAATCAAGCCTTCAAAAGAATGTGTTTTACCACCCCTTTAAGCAACAGCAGCATTTATACCTGGATGGAGAGCGGAGCATTTAAGTCGCGTTTAGAACACAATACTGACGGAGAAGCTCCGGTGGAGAACACTGATTGGATCTAAAACATTCAGATGACACACAGCTCATATCTCAATTGCTACAAGTTACTGAAACCACATGTGAAAACCTGCAACACATGGTAGACATGCATTTGTGTAGCGCAGTGCAGCTCTCTCTCATTGCATTACGTGATAGACAACTAATTGTACAGTTCGATTCCGTTCACACAGCGCAGGTTTTCCATTGCTGTTGTGAGTCCTGAAAGTTTACGGGTGCGAGTTCGGTTACAAAATGTGGTTGTTGTCACTCCCGTAAATAACTGAACTGTATCTGAATATAACTGTATTAAGTACTCAAATACAGAACTGACAACCATATTCTGCTGCTCTGTGAACGTGGCCTATGGGAACCGGAGCTTCTAACAGTAGGTGCAGTGATGCGATGGCGAGCCAATTGGCGAATGGCTCTTTATTTAGAAAGCAGGATTTCCTTCTACTTGAGCTATCCATGTTGCGCGTTGCAGTTTCTCTCTTTCTTAGTAATTCAAATTAATACAAATACAAATGTTGCCTCTGGCTTGGCGTGCTCAGTTGGGGACACTAAATTTTTCAACTAAACATCGAAATACATCTAAATAATAAACTAAATTAACCATTTAAACGAAATTACTGATCAAATTATTGATCTAAAGCCCACACTGTCACTGTATGATACTTGAAATTTTTCCAGAATGGCTATACAGTTGAATAAAATTATGCTGCATTATTTTCCTGTTTAACACTGTAAAGCTGCTTTGAAACAATCTACATTGTTAAAAGCGCTATATAAAGTTGACTTGACTTGACTTGACAAATGAACCATCTTGGTACATACAGTCTTTGATAACACCACAATGAACGACAATATAATAAGTTAATAATGACTAATCAGTGAATAATGACTTTAATAATGGGCTGTTCCTCAGTGTGATTTTTGAAGACTTTGATGGACTACTTTTACTTTTAGTGCTTTTGGGTCTTTTTTAAGCTTGAAAGCTCCAATCCCCTTTCATTGTAATTGCATGGGGAAAAAACACCACCACAGTCTCCAGTTTCTCCTTTTGTGTTCAACAGAAGAAACAAAGCAATACAAGTTTGGAACAACATGAAGATCAATCAATAATTACAGATGTTTTATTTTTGGGTGAACGGCCCTGTAAAAAAAATTTTTTTGTCTTTGTCTTTTTTTCTTCTCTCCAGCCTGCAGATGTAACAACCACGCTAACGTGTGCCACTCCAACTCAGGGAAATGCTACTGTACCACTAAAGGGGTCAAAGGGGACCAATGCCAGCTGTGAGTATGACTACTTTACCCATCATCAGCAATTCTCCCTGTCAGTCAGAGAGTGATAGACTTGAGCCCTTCAACTAAATACAAAGATTCCTCACATTATCCTGCTCTCATTAGCATCATAGCACATTTTATTCACAGATTTAACCCTCTCCTAGGCTCTCTGTTATTAATTCCCTCCTAAGTGTCTTTCCAATCCCAGGGCATTAATTTTAATGGCAACCTCTGCTGTGCTGTGTCAGCGAGCCCCCTGTTCACAGTGGCAAAGGGAATTATCAGTGGCTTAAATAGCACTTTTGGGGCTGACACCATGCCCTGATTGTGTATATGTGTACGTACTGGGGTCCATAAAGACACAGTGTGGTGCTGTGTGGATGTATTTGTAACAGGCTGCACCACCGCCACTGGCACTTATAATGTATTAAGCAGTAATGAGTTCCCCAGGACTTAAACACAGTTCTCAAAAGTTTCTCTTTTCCACATGCCCTCTATCTTTTTTTTTTTTAAATATCAGTTATGTGACCCGTGGGTAGAGAGTTAGATAGCACACAACCAGCATAACTTCAAACACATGCCTGAATCGCATGGATGAATTTGCCTTGTTTGTTGGTACTGCTCAATGTCGTGGTTGATGTTTCGCTCATGCAGCACATCACATGGCAGTGGAACTGATGTACGTGTAGGTGTATTTACTCTGTTACAGTACACTGATGTGACTCCATTTATAGAAAACGTTTTTAAAAGCTGGTACCCTTTGATTGGCGTTAGTATTTCGTTCCAGTAAATTGTCATGATTCCAAAGAATTTTTCTCAGTAAACTTTAAGAGTTACAGAATTTCCTATTTCCTTTTTCCTGACAATTTTCATTGCATATGCGCTCTTATAAGGAGACAGGTTCACTAGTCCAGGGCTGACTAAGGTCATGCCAGATTCTTTACCAAGAAAGCTGTGCTGTGGTAAGGTCATCCATCTTTGTTAAGAATTGAATGATAGCAATCCTTTTAAAAATGACATTTAGAGAATTAACCATTCTTTTAGCTTTGGCCACAATGTAAAATACAATTTCTGGTCAGAATGAAGCAAAAATTTTAAACTAGGGATGCACAGATGTATCAAAAATGTAACATGTATAGTAAAAAAATAGGGAAAAGGAGCATGCACAACTAAATGCACAATAATGACAGATATGATAAATGACAAAAAAAATGGAATTTTGGCTGATAACTAATATGGTCCAAATGGGCATCCCTATAAAAAACATTTTGTTTCTACGATGACCCATTTGTTTGCATTTGTTTTGCACTTTTGCAAAACGTTTTGTGCTACCCTGAGAAACTTTTCGGAACTTAACCCTGATAAACTATGACAAACGAGTGCAAAGTTGGTGATGGAAATAATATGAGGTTGGAGGAAAAACTTTATTTCAGTGCTTTAGTGAGCGAACACAAAAGTTTTGTTAGCGAATGCAAAGGCATTTAAAAACAAATCTTCCATGATTTTTATTGCATAGAAACAAAAAGTTTTTCATAGGGATACCCAGTATATTTTTTCCATCACCATTTCCATCAACCCCCCGCCCCTCCATCACCATGTACATGTTCCCCCCATTCACCATTTACATTTTGTCTCATCACCATGTCTTTTTATGGCATACATTTCTAATCCTGGTAGGCCCACACATATTTTCTGCACTGATTTTGATAGGATTTAAATATGGTTAAATGTTTTGAACACATCTGAGGCTACACTGTACTTCATTCTTATCAGTAGGCACTGTAAACGCATTAGGCATTATCAAATTGGTTTCTTATCAACTTGCTTAACCAGTGAGACTTGGTTCTCCTTGACCAATTTCAGCAGTTAGACCATATCCAAACCAGCATAAACCAAAATAATGGAAACTCGTGTTAGTATTTGTCACTCATGAGCAGCCTTATTTGCTTAATCTACTTTAGACTGGATTTATAATGAACTAGAATGCTGCTTTTATGAATATTAAATCATTAAAAAAAGGGATTATGTGTGTAGCCATATGTTTTGTTGTCCACCTGTTGTTGCGTACAGTCACCAACAAGTTTATGTGTGTGAAGTGACTAGCGCTCACATATACTTTCACATCACCATGGGAACCGCTGAAGTGATTAAAGACAGTGACTCACCCCAACCTGAGCGATGGCAGCCCGAGTGCTGAAATACATCTTTGAGCACATAACACAGCAACAACCTTCCTTCCGTGATAATCATGCGAGATTAAGTCAAAATCTTAATATGCTTTATGCAATTCATCTCAATATGAATTACTTTCCTTTCTTTTAAAAAATATCAGATTACTTGTAATAATAATGAAACATGCAGTATTTGTTGGAAACACAAATGGATCCATCTACTGGAAGTTTGTTTTCCATAGGAAGTTTCCTGCTCTCAGACTCGTTGATGCAGAGTCAGACTAGTTGCAGAATTGTAAATGGATATGAAAATGTATCTGCTCTGATTTTGGTTTGTATTTGGGTCTGGATGTTTACGTCTGGAGTTCTGGATCTGCATGTTTATCCGTGCCCCATTTTATCTTCAGATGTGCCTGTTTCTGTGTTCAGTGAAATGAGCCGAGTAAGCTGGCCCAACAGCTGTGAATATATGTGTGTTTTGAGGGACTGTTTGCCCTATTTGCTTTTGTCTTTAATATAACTGCAGCAGGCATGTAATCAACAGAGTACTGCAGTGCACACAAGCACAAAACATTGAAACATGCATAATGTTTGTTCGGTGCACTATTGAGAGAAATCGTTGTGCGCTGTGTAAACATGATGCTTATTGTAGTTGTAGACTAAATTTCAGCATTTACTCAACTCACCTGTAAAAAAACAGATCCAGTATTCTTCAAAATGAATTAAAACTATGCAAATGCAAACTCAGACTATTATGCAAACCTGCATAATTAAACATGTTAAATAATACATATATACTTTATGTATTCAATCTCACTTTATTAACTTTGATGCTGGCCTTATATGATCCAATTCAACCATATGGATAATCAAAAATGACTTTAGATAAATATCACAATTGTGTTGAAATTTTTATTGCTGAAGTAAGGGTGTTGACCTTTCTTCCCCTGTGTCCTATACAGTTATAAAGTTTGTTTGAGCTAAGCCCTCTACTGTACAGGCATACATTTACATTTCCTTCAGCCTGAGGCTTATTCATTTCACTTTTGCTATGAAAGGGCCTTTACATTTGCCAAATATATATAGCTTTTTTGTTGTTGTTATTAAAAAATGATTCATAAATAACAACAATGTGCCTGTGTCTATTTAACCTTCGACAAAATCACACCAGAGCATTATCATCTGTGTTTGCGCTGCCACTGATGCCAGAGAGAGAGAGCAGTTATGAAATAGCTTCACAAACAGTCTTTTCAGCCACACGGTATCATTATTTCTGTTATGAATATTCAGATTATCACAGAAGTACTGGGATAAAAATGTATAGTTCAGATATAAGCTCTTATCAAAATAGAGCAAATCACCTTTTGAAAGTAACAACGCTTCTAATAACAACTGGATCAAAAGGCGACAACAAGCGATTGTTAAATTTTTTTGTCATTGAATCGTTCATTCAAGAGATAAGTTCAAAAACACTGAGTCGTTGAATCATTTATTCAAACCGATTTTTTAAAATTATTTAACATTTTTTAATGGATTGTAGCAATTAACATTTTGTCAGAACCAGTGTTATATGTTATTTTGTGTAAATGTCAGTTCAGAATCTCAGGAGAATCATGCTCTCTATTTGAAACAAAAATTGTGATTCTTAGCTTATCCAGAATCATGCAGATCTAGAAGATGTTAATGCTTTTGTCTGACTGAAATCAGTTTTTTTGATCAAAAGTGCATGCAAACATACTTAACTGATGCTTTTGTGCCTGAATGGGAGCAAATTCCTCTATCATACCAAGATATCATGGAAAAATATTCCATCGCTGCAGGAAAAGAAAGACAATCTACAGGGTGTAATCTTATTTGAGTGTAAAAACACTGCTTGTACAAGAGAGATACTAAAAGATAATAAGAAAGACTGTCTGTGCAGTGGTGGGGACTTTTCAGTCACTCTCTCTGATGGTTACACGCCAGTAGGTGGCAACAAGTGACTGTCTTTATGCGCAAGTCATTTTAATAATCCATCAACCGATTTTTTCAAGGAATTAAATATCAATTTTACAGCCTATTTTTCTCTTAACTCCTTAAGGGAAATAAAAATAGGAAATGAGGAAACTTTTGGCACTAATAGTTTAGAGCTGTAAAGTTAATGTGAATGCATTGCTAAAACAATTTGATTTTGGAAGAGAATGATGACAAATGTTGAATTCTCTGACTTTCGATTGCAGGCTTTGGTATCTTTGCATGTTTTTTGTGACATTGGTATCTCTTCTGAAAGTTTTCCTCTGATATCTGAAGCAGGAGACAAGTATCTATTTGCTCTCATTGCACTGCCATTTAGTAGAAACAACTGAGATATTAAATCAATCTCATTTATGATTTCTCGGTAGGGTCACAGTTCTCAAATGTTTTTTTTTTTTTCAGTGCTATTTTGAAAGCCGTCAACATGGCAAGACAAGGAACTCAGCTAGTGTTATATATAGAGAGAGTGACAGAAAGTGAGTGATGCTCTAAAATCTGCGAGACATTGAATAGCAAGGTCTCTTTCAAGGTTCTTTTCTCTTTGTTGCTTTGTGTCTGTGTTTGAAAGCGCGAGCAAGGGCGAGAGTCAGAGCGAGAGAGTGTGAGAAAATAAAATGAGAGAGAAAGACGGATCAAGAAAAAGACAGATTGAAGGGAGAAAGAGAGGAAGCTAGCAGGTGGCCCATGGCCTGTTTTAGCCTGTTTCCTGTAATGAGCTGAGCTGTCTGTTCAGCACGGCGGGAGAGGCGAAGATGTGGTACTCGTTTAGAAGCCGGTAGAGGATGGAAAGGTAGTGCTGTTGGAGCAGTTTGTGTAGATAGACTTCCTCTCAGCTGAATCCTCCTGATCTGGATTTTGCTTTGGGCTGCTGATGTTAGTGTGCAATTTGTATGTGATACAACACAGTGGATTTTCAATTGACAGTTCAATGCACCATCAAATTTTCTGTTCAAGTTTCTATTATCAAGTGTTTCAAATACTTGATTACCCTTAATATTAATATCTATCTATCTATCTATCTATCTATCTATCTATCTATTCTATCTATCTATCTATCTATCTATCTATCTATCTATCTATCTATCTATCTATCTATCTATCTATCTATCTATCTATCTATCTATCTATCTATCTATCTATCTATCTATCTATCTATCTATCTATCTATCTATCTATCTATCTATCCTTTCAGACTTTGTTTACACACTTTACTCATCTGTTTATTATACGTCTAATAAATTGTAATGTTTGGGGTTTTTATATATAGTAGCTTAGCAGCAGCAAAGTTTCCTGTTCACCACATCTGCACTCATCTTGTTAATGTTTGTTTCATTTAAATTTATTATCCCTTTTTATAATGTCGAGTGTTGTGTGTGTTTGCGTGCTTGTGATCCACGAGGAAGTCGCTATTTAATTAGGCAGGCCCTCCTGAGGAGTACTCAAGCGAGAACGTTTAAACCCTGCGAGCAACAATTGCGTATGCTTTTGTGAGACACGCACACACAGAGCTGTCTCAGTGTGAAATGTGGCACTCTGAGGATTTATCTGCTAATTCAGTCTCCTGCGAGCAGGCGCCGCACACATTCTGTTTATTTAGTCAGGGTGAGGGTCTGTTACCGTGTGGCTAGAAGGATCAACACAAGGCACTCTTCCTCTCTTCTCTCTCACCTGTTTCTCTGCTTTCTTTCTTTTCAAACTAAGAGAGCAGTAGGACTAGACAGATGACTAGAGGGCATGCCCACTGTCTGACACCTGCTGTTTTCATTCTCCATCCCTTTATTTGTTCTCTCAGTCCCTGTCTTATGTCTTTCTCTCTCACTTTTTCTGGACCTCATGTTGTGCTGAACTGGGTGCACTTGCTTTAATCTGCTGTCATTCAACAGCAAAGAGGTCAATCATACCTGAGGAAAATTGGCTATCTCTTAGCATTCCCATTCATCTCAATGGCGGTTGTTCAGCTGGACCCCTGCACGTTTTCTTTTTTCTTTTTTCTTTTTTCTTTTTCAATTAAATAAAAATATAAGAAAACAGCCTGAACAGTAGGATATTGTATGGTGCAGTGCAGTGTAAAGCCCAAAAAAAGAAATATGAGTTTTAAAAGCAAGCAGAAGTTGAAGAGTATTAGAAATATTAGAAATATAATGACATGTTTTAAAGATGTTTCTCTGGAATATTTTGGGCCCTATTTTAACGATCTGAAACGCAAGTGTCAAAGCGCGAAGCGCAAGTAACTTTGTGGGCGGGTCTCGGCGCTGTTGCTATTTTCCCGGCGGGATAAATGGCTCTTGCGCCCGGCGCAAATCTAAAATGGGTTGGTCTGAAGTAGCTTCATTATTCATAGGTGTGGTTTGGGCGTAACGTGAATAAACCAATCCGAGCGTCATCCAACATTCCCTTTAAAAGCAGGTGCGCAAGTTCCATTATGGATTGCTATTATTATGGCGTATTTACCAGGCGCACGCCAGGAGCGGTTCACAGCCGAGGAGACTGATGTTCTTGTAAGAGCAGTGAAAGACAGAGAAGTTGTGTTGTATGGGGATGGGAGAAACCCACCCAAAATAGCGTCGGTTAAACAGGCGTGGGAGGAAATAGCCACAATTGTTTCATCAGCTGGCATCCCCAGGACGTCGCACCAGTGCCGCAAGCGCTACAATGACATCAGAAGACGGGGAAAGTCCAAGCTTGCCAGCATCAATCAGGCACGCCGTGTAACGGGAGGTGGATCAGCCTCTACTCAGGACCTGACGCCAGCAGAGGACATCGCTGCGTCCACCCTCACCGATTTTTTTTCCTGGTTCTTGACGGACAAACCAATTTGTTAGATGTCCTTATATACATATATGTCTTGCCAGAAGTTGCCACTATTGGGCAAACAGGTCTGATCCTTAATTATTAGACAACAACTAGCCTGAATAATTTGTAAGCTAGATTTATGCCTATTTTTTCACATCTTCGTGGCACACCACAATGATTTCCGTCATCTCATGTGTTAATATTTTTTAGTGTAACAATTTATGATTTGCAAAAATAACTGTTGCATCTGTGTAGATTACATGAGCAAAGTGTATGCGCGTTGTGCACGCTATACATTATGGTCAAGCATGCGCCCTTAAAATAGCATAAGGAACAACGCGCAACGCGCCACTGACTTTAGACTAGGTTTTTTCTGGTCAGTGGCGCAATTGTTTAATGGAACAGCAAAATAGCACCAGGGATTGTTTGGGCCGGAACACGCCTCCTTTTTTGCGCTGAACCGCCCAGGGAGCGCAAGTTCATTCACTAGTTTAGCGACGTGCTTCTGTGGAGGGAAAAGCGCGCTTTGCGCGGGTGCAAAATAGGAATGACACATGCGTCGGTGTACAAAGTCAATTGTGCTGGGTGCAAGATAGGGCCCATTATGTTATTGGTGGAAATAACATCACAGCATTTATTTTCATCAAGAGGTTCATTCATTTTTGGTCAAGATCTAGTATTGACAATGCAAGAGTCCAGCACTCTGTGAAGTCTCCTCTAGCACATCGCAAAGACTTTCAATGAATTTAAGGTCTGGATTCAAAGGTGCCAATTCTTGTGTGAAAAGGATCCTTCATGCTCCCTCCCAACCATTTTTTCACACTCTGAGCCTGATGAATCTTGACATTGTCATCCTGGAAAAACACCATGATGTCTTCCTACATGGTTGTTTAAGAAATGAAAAGCTACACACTCCATCAATTAGGGTCGAAAGAACTGTTGCCAAACATATAACATGCTAGAAACATAAATCAGCAGCCATATCACCCTGTAGCCCAAGACTGGTTTCCCACTGAAGCTAAGCAGGGTTGAGCCTGATGGGAGACCTCCTGGGAAAACTAGGTAGCTGCTGGAAGAGGTGTTAGTGAGGCCAGCATGGGGTGCTCACCCTGTGGTCTGTGTGGGTCCTAAAGCCCCAGTGATGGGGACACTGTACTGTCTGAGAGCACCGTCCTTCGGATGAGACGTTAAACCGAGGTCCTGACTCTCTGTGGTTTTGCCCATTGGCCTCTGTCCATCATGGCCTCCAAATCATCCCTCATATACGATTGGCTTCATCACTCTGTCTCCTCTCCACCAATAACCTGGTGTGTGGTGGGCGTTCTGGCGCAATATGGCTGCCGTCGCATTATCCAGGTGGATAATGCACACTGGTGGTGGTTGAGGAGATTTCCCCTTTTATATGTAAAGCGCTTTGAGTACCCAGAAAAGCGCTATATAAATATAGCAAATTATTATT
This sequence comes from Gobio gobio, assembly GCF_949357685.1. Classification (NCBI taxonomy): domain Eukaryota; kingdom Metazoa; phylum Chordata; class Actinopteri; order Cypriniformes; family Gobionidae; genus Gobio; species Gobio gobio. The sequence goes on along the minus strand of NC_137111.1, from coordinate 34,583,686 downwards.
ATTAATAGTATTATTATTAAAAATCACTGCAATAATGATCCAATCATTGACTCTTAAGCATTTGCCAATTTAAATCCAAACAGCAACTTTTTTTTTGGCTGGGCAGTGTAGATTAAAGTAGAAAACCATTATTTTAAATTGTAATACAATTCCACAATATTAAGGTTTACTGTAGTTTTTAACAGTTTTTTAACCAAATAAATGCAGCCTTTCTTGCTTCCTTCCTTGAATGATTTTGATGCAAGACTCTTTCTCAGGCCCTTGGCCACTTCTCCACTTCAAAGGGCAATTTGGTGATTAATCATGCGTGTTTGCCCTGCTAGTCCGTCTATCCATCTGTGTGTTTATTGAGTTCGGCATCCACACACATGAACTCACTGCTCGTAGCATGAGGTGAATAATAAACACTCAGTGTTTGCATGCCAGTAATGAGTGTTTGCTTTAAACTAAACCAGACATGCCACTGTGTTCTTCACACAGGCAGTCTCTCTTTGTCTCTGTAGTCCTCACAATCAGAGTTGGTACAGCTGTCTCTTACAATCCTGACCCTATATATATGGACCATTCATCAGAATGCTCATTAAAAATAAATATGCTTCACAAAATCTTATCTACTTTTTTGCAGAATAACTTCCATTTTTTTCTTTTCTATAATGAAAGCTTTGGCATTACTGTAATCTACTGTATAAATAAATGCATGTTTCTTATAAGTATAGAAAAAATTGTATTTATGCTGTATATTACACTCACTCAGGGCTTTGCTAGTCTCTCTGATGCTAAGAGAGTCTGTGATAGTTTTGCTTTTGGCACAGCATAAAGGGTTTGTTTGGTGTGTCAGTCTGGATTGATCAGAAATGTGGTCTCATCCTCCTCTCCAGGCCTCAGAGGAGCTGGGCACCTGACGGGCCCGTCCACTATAATCATCTCAAGCATGGCTAAAATATACTACCTGCAGCATAGGGAGAAATCACCATAAAAATACAACCACCTTTTGAGCCTTTTATGGTCCCGCAAACCAGCAACACTCATGCACATGGTTCTGAGACAAAGCAGCATAGTAGTTTGAATGTTTGGTACCAACAAATGATACAAGATTTTCTTTGTGTTTGGAAAAAAAGTATCTTATGCTCAACAAGGCTTAATTTATTTGATCAAAAATATTATTATAAAATATTATTACAATTTAATGTAACTGTGTTCTGATTTACTATTTTAAAGTTTACCCACCCTCAATTTGTATCACACCTGTATGAATTTCTTTCTTCTGTTGAACACAAAAGAAAATATTTTGAAACCGCCTGGAATATGGACCCCAATGACTTCCATAGTATTTTTTTTCCTAACTATGGAAGTCAATGGGGCCCACAACTGTTTGCTAACCCATATTATTCAAAATATCTTATTTTGTTTTCAGCAGAAGAAAGAAACTCATACAGTTTTGGAACAACTTGAGGATGAGTAAATGATGACAGATTTTTCTTTATTGGGTGAACTCTATTGATGGGTGGAAACTAGTTTCCAAATATAGATCGCTTGTTTATGTGCAATATTTGTAAACTAGTTGTTGTTTTTTTTCTGTTAATTTACTGCAGATGTGATTCCGAAAATCGCTACCTTGGAAACCCACTTAGAGGAACATGTTACTGTAAGTAACCCCCGCTCTCTGTCTTACATAAAAAACAAAAACATAGACACACACCTAACAATTATTTCTTAAAATTTTAAAGCCAATTTTATAATGTTTATATGCTGTGTATTCTATCTCTTTTTATGTATGTTCCCCAATATGACACCTTTTTAACAAACATCAATTCAAAATATAACTACTAATCTAATAGCACAGTCCTTAGTGACTTAATGTCCAAATAAAAAGAACATTAAAGTGATTGGAATTTTTACAATGCGTTTTACAGTGTGTTTTTTGTTTTTGGCCACATTAAATTAAGCATCACAAATACATTGTGACTATTCAGTGTCATCCAGCCCTACACACTCACACATATTACTACCTGTGTCAAACCATGCACTTTCATACTCTTTAACACTTTATCCAGTGTTCACAAAGTAAACATTTACAGCACCTTCTGGAAGCACAGCAGATGTTAGTTTTTCCTCTAAGGACTCATTCACACAAGCATTCATCTATTCTTAGCAGTACAACGGCACTTGTGTTGTTCATCTTGGCTTCTGTCTGCTGTTGCTTTATATGCATGTTTATATGTGTGTGTTGTGTGAGTGAGTCTTACTTGTCGACCTTGTCGCTAAATGCCAAGAGCTTAGCCTAAAGCAAAACATGTGTGCTCTTGGCTTCACCCATAACTGAGACGTTTAGTTTACATGTTGCTTATATGGCCAGATTGAGATTGAGAGGTTAAGGATCTCAGTACAGCTGATTATGGTGGATTTCAGAGAGAGGCTGTGTTATTTTGATGTTTTTAGAAAATGGCTTGTGACTGGAAAATGATTGGGATGAACTCTTTGGCAGGAACCACCATTAGATATTCCCTAAAGTGAGGAAATAATGTTTTTTGGGGTGTGACTAAAATTATCCCTTCATTTGACACATTTTTGGCTAATTAGTAGTGCTGGGCAATCGATTAATTGCAATTAATTGCAGCCAAAATAAAAGTCTGTGTGAACATAATATATATGTGTGTAAATTGTATAATTATTATGTACAGTATTTATAAATACACACGTATGCATGTATGTATTTAAGACGAATATGTTATATATATATAAAATATTTATATTTACAGATCAATTAAATAAATATATACAGTGGGGAGAACAAGTATTTGATACACTGCCGAGATTTTGCAGGTTTGCCCACTTACAAAGCATGTAGAAGTCAGAAACCTTTGTTTGCAATTACAGAGATCATACGTTTCCTGTAGTTCTTGACCAGGTTTGCACACACTGCAGCATGGATTTTGGCCCACTCCTCCATACAGACCTTCTCCAGATCCTTCAGGTTTCGGGGCTGTCGCTGGGCAATACGGACTTTCAGCTTCCTCCAAAGATTTTCTATTGGGTTCAGGTCTGGAGACTGGCTAGGCCACTCCAGGACCTTGAGATGCTTCTTACGGAGCCACTCCTTAGTTGCCCTGGCTGTGTGTTTCGGGTCGTTTTCATGCTGGAAGACACAGCCATGACCCATCTTCAATGCTCTTACTGAGGGAAGGAGGCCCAAGATCTCGTGATACATGGCCCCATCCATCCTCCCCTCAATACGGTGCAGTCGTCCTGTCCCCTTTGCAGAAAAGCATTCCCAAAGAATGATGTTTTCACCTCCATGCTTCACGGTTGGGATGGTGTTCTTGGGGTTGTACACATCCTTCTTCTTCCTCCAGACACGGCGAGTGAGTTTAGACCAAAAATCTCTATTTTTGTCTCATCAGACCACATGACCTTCTCCCTTTCCTCCTCTGGATCATCCAGATGTTCATTGGCAAACTTCAGACAGGCCTGGGTTGAGCAGGGGGACCTTGCGTGCGCTGCAGGATTTTAATCCATGACGGCGTAGTGTGTTACTAATGGTTTTCTTTGAGACTGTGGTCCCAGCTCTCTTCAGATCATTGACCAGGTCCTGCCGTATAGTTCAACGTTGATCCCTCATCTTCCTCATGATCATTGATGCCTCACGAGGTGAGATCTTACATGGTGCCCCAGACTGAGGGAGATTGACGGTCATCTTGAACTTCTTCCATTTTCTAATAATTGTGCCAACAGTTGTTGCCTTCTCACCAAGCTGCTCGCCTATTGTCCTGTAGCCCATCACAGCCTTGTGCAGTTTTCTCTACAATTTTATCCCTGATGTCCTTACACAGCTCTCTGGTCTTGGCCATTGTGGAGAGGTTGGAGTCAGGTGCAGTTAATACAGGTAATGAGTGGAGAACAGGAGGGCTTCTTAAAGAAAAAACTAACAGGTCTGTGAGAGCCGGAATTCTTACTGGTTGGTAGGTGGTCAAATACTTAAGTCATGCAATAAAATGCAAATTAATTATTTAAAAATCATACAATGATATTTTTTGGATTTTTTTTAGATTCCATCTCTCACAGTTGAAATGTACCTATGATAAAAATTACAGACCTCTACATGCTTTGTAAGTAGGAAAACCTGCAAAATCGGCAGTGTAAATCCTTATGATTCTTACATGTTGTAAATGTAGTTAAATTTCACAGGCAAAATGGTCAGTTGCCTATTGTCAATATGAAGCACAGCTTCAAAGTCACTTTCAAACCAAGCAGCTTTCTTTTGGCCAATATGACAAATTTGCATCACCAACTGAACCTGTTGTGAAATCTGCATGGTGAAATCTTTCACCCTCACACGAAATTCCCGAATGCATGGATTCCTATTGTAATGACTGGATTTTGCCTGCGGAGATTTGCTGAACAATGATAAATGTGACGCAGCCGAAGTATGAAAAAAAAAAAATAGTATTAATAAATATAAAAATAATGTCTGAAATTGTCATCGTAGGTGCATGTCCACTGTGAGAGACATAATCTAAAAAAAAAATCCAGAAATCACAATGTATGATTTTTTTAACTATTTATTTGTATGATACAGCTGCAAATAAGTATTTGAACACCTGAGAAAATCAATGTTAATATTTGGTACAGTAGCCTTTGTTTGCAATTACAAAGGTCAAACGTTTCCTGTAGTTTTTCACCAGGTTTGCACACACTGCAGGAGGGATTTTGGCCCACTCCTCCACACAGATCTTCTCTAGATCAGTCAGGTGTCTGGCCTGTCCCTGAGAAACACGGAGTTTGAGCTCCCTCCAAAGATTCTCTATTTGGTTTAGGTCTGGAGACTGGCTAGGCCACGCCAGAACCTTGATATGCTTCTTACAGAGCCACTCCTTGGTTATCCTGGCTGTGTGCTTCGGGTCATTGTCATGTTGGAAAACCCAGCCTCGACCCATCTTCAATGCTCTAACTGAGGGAAGGAGGTTGTTCCCCAAAATCTCGCAATACATGGCCCCGGTCATCCTCTCCTTAATACAGTGCAGTCGCCCTGTCCCGTGTGCAGAAAAAGACCCCCAAAGCATGATGCTACCACCCCCATGCTTCACAGTAGGGATGGTGTTCTTGGGATGGTACTCATCATTTTTCTTCCTCCAAACACGTTTAGTGGAATTATGACCAAAAAGTTCTATTTTGGTCTCATCTGACCACATGACTTTCTCCCATGACTCCTCTGGATCATCCAAATGGTCATTGGCAAACTTAAGACGGGTCTGGACATGTGCTGGTTTAAGCAGGGGAAACTTCCGTGCCATGCATGATTTCAAACCATGACGTCTTAGTGTATTACCAATAGTAACCTTAGAAACGGTGGTCCCAGCTCTTTTCAGGTCATTGACCAGCTCCTTTTGGACAGCTCTTTGGTCATGGCCATGTTAGTTGTTGGATTCTTACTGATTGTATGGGGTGGACAGGTGTCTTTATGCAGCTAACGACCTCAAACAGGTGCATCTAATTTAGGATAATAAATGGAGTGGAGGTGGACATTTTAAAGGCAGACTAACAGGTCTTTGAGGGTCAGAATTCTAGCTGATAGACAGGTGTTAAAATACTTATTTGCAGCTGTATCATACAAATAAATAGTTAAAAAATCATTTATTGTGATTTCTGGATTTTTTTAAATATATTATGTCTCTCACAGTGGACATGCACCTACGATGACAATTTCAGACCCCTCGATGATTTCTAAGTGGGAGAACTTGCAAAATAGCAGGGTGTTCAAATACTTATTTTCCTCACTGTATCTGTGTTTCATATCGGTCGATATTGATAATTAATTATATTTTTATGACCAAATTTAAAACAAGGACCAGGAGAAACATATTTTACATTTAAACATGTTTATTTTAAACGTAACCTTCCTCTGATTATAATCTGCTCAGTTATAAAGGCAGAAATGTCAACACAACCATGGAAAACACTCAAATAATTAAAATATAAACACAAGTCTAAAATCACAATGAACACTTAACCATTATCTCTTAACATGGTGCAGTGCCTCCGTTATTTCTTTGTAACTGTTACCGTTTAGACGGTTAAGTTAACCTCTCCATGTAGTTTCAAAGGCTGAATCCGAAATCGCCCCCTATACCCTTAAATAGGGCGCTATTTGAGGGGACAGCCATTTGTAGTGGTGTCCAAAACGATAGTGGATGTTATTGAGTGCACTCATTCTATCCCACATTGCACCGCAATAACGAGTGTACAGCCGATGTACACACAGCGGCTGTCCGAATTCGCTCATTGTTTTCATTCACTCCTTCAAGTGAACTGTATTAGTGGACTAAAGTAGGGAATAGGGATTGAGGGTTTAGGGGGAGATTTCGGATTCAACCAAAGTCAAGAATAGCACAACGACAAGCGCGTCGAGTATAAACACGTCCCCAAATGAATGAGGCGTGCGCAGTGGAGGCTCACGCTGCGGAGCCAGACGAAAGTATAAACCAGGCTGGTAAAACAAGTTTGTGGTATTACCAGTCTTTGTAGGGACAACAGTCTTGCATAATTTGCAGGCGACATTGGTCTGACTACGGTCAGACTTATAAAATCCAAAAAACTGCCATACTGGCGAGCTGACTTGTTTTCCTGTTTTATCAACAATTTCCTTGCTCGCTGCGGCACTCATTTTACACTTATCACTCCACGCCGGTTCTGTTAACTGAAGAATTAATCTAACACGAGACAACGATATGGCACAACCAAAAGGAGACACAGTTACATGATTGGCTGTTAGCCTGTCACTCCCTACGTTGCTTGGTAACCAGTGAGTGCCTTTGTTCATGCAACCAAACTTGCTTAGCAACCTCTGGTTTCTTCTGACGAAGAAAAAAAAAAAGTATTGAACGTTTTATCGAATGCATTTTTTATAGATATTGATTACATGTCTATCACAATACATATTGTCATCGTTTTATCGCCCAGCCCTACTGGACAGGATGATTTTCAATACTGTATCTCAGTAGTCATATGAGATTTGTTTCACATTACATAAATGGGAGTGTCTTGAGCAATTATGTTTAATTGTCAATAGTAAACCAAGACACTAAATCTTTTTCAGAACCGATAAGCAAAATATACTTTTTTTCTTTTGATTTTGGAGTGAAATATGACACAGACATTCACACTTAAGTTGGGTATTCTATTCCATTTTTATAGAAGCAGAAGCGACCAGCATGTCCTCAAGCCACAATCACTGATTCTGACTTAAAGTGTCTCAGATAGATATCTGAAGGTTAGAGAGTGCAGCGGGCAAGCAGTCAGGTCTGATTCCTCTTCCATAAATTTCCAGCTTGAAAATGCAGTACAAGTGTTTACGTACAACTTGAGAGTAGGAGGACTGGAGTGACTTACTGATTTTTTTATTAATGTTTTTTGAGCTGAATGGTGTTCTCACTAAAAAAATAAGCTTTTTACTTGTGAACAAATGCGAACTTCATGTTGCAAATGTAAATGTCAATCTATTTTTCTAGAAAGCAAAGCCTCATGTTCTTGAGTTCTTGAATTGTATAGTTCTCCTATCTAAACAGGTTAAGCATTTAAATCCCTGATGTAGATGTCACATTGGATATAAATTATAAAATGTTTTTCATTGTGTTTTATAGGGAATAATTGTATTATTATAATGAAAGCATACTGTTATACTGTTTACTAAGTACTATTACTAAGTACAAGTACTATTAATGCATGTTCAGAATGTGTATCAGTTAAAGGTACAAAAGTATTACGCACCCCACTTTACCCCTCTGTTTTTTTACATCATTTCTTCTAATGTTATTGTTAGGCTATTATTATTTTTATATACAACTTCTAGGAATTCAACCCCGTGAGCAATGTTACTTTTACATGTTGTGAGCATGTGCCACAATTCCAACATACATTAGTTATTATAGGATTACAAGCAAATATTTTGCAATTATGTCTGGGTGTGCTTTGTATCTCTTGCTCTGCCTGTTTAGCATTCTCTCTGTCACAGAAAATCTCTGTCTCATACACACACAGTATAGTTTTAGTTTATATTCAGAGCACTAGATGGCAGCCTTACAGCTCTAGTATTTGTCCAGTTGTCATGATTGACATAAGCACAGAGCGGTCATAACTTCCTCTCCCGACCACAAAATAGGTAAAGATATACAAAAAATTACACTGCCACAGAACAGAACCATCATTTTCAGGAGCCAGAGTTCTCCTGAAAATGACTGTGAGCTTGTCCACATAAACTTCTCAAGACAGCAGGAAATTAAACTCAGTCAGTACTCAAGGAAAAATAAAAAAAGCTCCTGTTCTAAATCATTACTCTTGTCACTACCACTTTGCCAGAAATGTCACCTGAGACCAGATTTGACCAACCAAACCAGGCTTATGTAAACAGCCCTCCAATGCCACCAGTGAATGTTTTTAAAACTAAGCTCCATTTGATTACAGAGTCTCAGATAAGCAGAGCACATCCAGTCAGCCAATTTGTTTTAATGTACGCAGAATCCTCAGTAGGTGATCAATTCTGTTCTTATCCATTTGTGTGACTGCAAATTTTTTTTTTTTGCTATGTGTTGGACATCCGAGGTTTACATCGTTTACCCAGACATTTGTTATCTACTACACTACAAAGGCTTCAGTTAGTAAGACCTTGAAAAGGTCTCATGGCAAAAAGGTCCTCAGTGTTATGTTTAATCAACACACATAGGAGATGACTGTGTGTCAAAAGCACGTGTGAGGGGTTTGCCTTTTATGAGCAGATCAGACTCGCATTCCCTGTATATAGGAGGATTTATTACCAATGCATTATTTATAATTGACCTCCCCTCCAGTCTCTGCAGCACAATACTGTTATATCACTTCATGATTGATAGCACACTGCATCATATCCTCCTGTGGTCAACAAATCCTTTCCAGCATCCCTGCTCTTTCAAGCTGAAATGAAACGCACATTACAACACAGATTCTGATTGGATGTGCTGTTGTAAATTTACCGATGAATGCATACCTGTGGCCATACATTCTATATTAAAGGGATAGTTCACACAAAACATAACAATTCGCTCATCATTTGCTCGCTCTCATGTATCAAGAAGATAATTTGGGAAAATATTTTTGTCTATTCAATGAAAGTCAATGGGGTCCAAAAAAAAGATAGGACCCTGTTGATTTTCATTCTATGGACAAAAACAAAACAAAACAAAACCTTCTTTTGAGTTTCACAGAAAGACAGTCAGTCGTACAGGTTTGGATATTGCTTGTTGTTTTATTGGCTTATTTATGAACCAATAAGTTTTGACTTTAACGGTGGCGTGTCTAATATTTATGAGGATCTATTGACAGAAATGCAATATAACATACATTACTATGTTTTCAGTGGTGTATAAAGACATAATGATACATAATGAACTGTTATGTTTTTATCACCTTAGAATGAGCCATTTATATCTATATACACCAAGGGTCCCCTTACAGTGAACATAGAGACATAAAGACAGGGGTTCCAAAGTTTTTGTTGGTTAGCCAAACCCCTTAAACGTAAAATATTTACTTGAAGTGTCCCCAGACATTTTAAGTTAATATATTTAAATAATTTAACAACAGATTCTGATTATAATAATAATACTAATACATTTAATAATATAATTTTATATTATTATCTTTATATAAAAAAAGACAGAATTGTATTACCTTTGCAAATTACAATTGCAAATTACAAAAATATATTGTATAACTATATTAATAATTATTTTATTTTACATTACAAATTACAATACTAATACTAATGTCTTACACTTTCATACATTCAAACCTTCAAGCTTTGACATAACAAACCGTACGCTTTTATTTTGGTGGAATGTTGGTCAAATGCTGTAAACTTCTGTCCAAAAAAAAGCTGGAAATTATGCAAATGTAAAGTGAACCCTGCACACGCTGCGTTCCCAAATGCATGTTAAACTCACATCACAAGGTGTAAGGTATCTGATGGTTGGTTAAAATAACCTTTGTGGTATCTATGATTATATTACACTCGAGTTCAGATTAAAGCAACTGTTCTTCTCCATTTCATACTCCTTGTATGGTGCACTAAACACTAAAGTGTATACTGCAGCTGGCCTGCAAACTCTCTCACAGACAAACACGTATAAACACACGCAGCAACCACAAGCAGCACCTCACGCTCCCAGCGTCCAGCTGTTATCTCTTACTAGTACTGCTCCCGTCACTGTGTCAGTGGATTTCATCACACGTGTGCAGAAATTCAGTTGTCCGGTGTCTAAATATATGGGGCGGACACGCTCACTAATTTGACCAATTAAAGCCATGAAGAGAGGCTAGTTGGAGCGAGAGAAGTCTGACTCCCTAAGGGAACGTCAGTGACTTTTACCCACTGAGTGGGATTGATGTTTACGCTTCGTCTTTGTAACAGGCTAATTCAACCAGCCTTGAACACACTAATGTCTGTTATCACAAGGATAAAAATCAAGGGCCATCAAACACGATAATACTAATGATGACGTTAAGTCACCGTAACGGTAATTGAATGTCTCCTTCACTAACGTAATGGATAGATGTTTATTACAGTATAACCTCCAGTGTCATCAAGGTCATTTTACAATTGCCATATACAGCATGATGAATGTTATGCAGTCAAAACTGTCATCAAACCGTTGTCTTTATCAGACTAGAAGTCATATTTACCATGCTGTATCATATTCTAATAGACCAATGGTGAATCAAGTATTTTTTTCATCCTTACTGTAATGGATACTTTTAGCTTTACTTTCAGAGCACTACATTGTTATTAACATTGTCATTTTCTTTTCAGAAAACATAAATTCTTGTTATTTTGAAATGAGAAAATCGAGACCCGCTCTGAAACGTGATAGTGATGTCCAGTTTATGAGCAAATCATTCTTTTAAGCCAATTCTTTCCAGTGAACCTATTAAAACGCTTCACAAATCACACTGAGCCGTGCTTTCATGGATCCGTTTACAGCTGTTCAGGAGTCACTTGTTTACACACTTGAATTATAAGTAAGTTCAACAGATATTAAAACTTTAATCTTTTGATGATAGTGTACGACATGTTAAAGGAACTGAAAAAAATGTGGCTCATTTTCCAACTCCCCTAGAGTTAAACAGTTGAGAATTACCGTTTTCGAATCCATTCAGCCGATCTCCGGATCTGGCGGTAGAACTTTTAGCATAGCTTAGCATAGATCATTGACGTTAGCATCTCGTTCAAAAATGACCAAAGGCTTTCGATATTTTTCCTATTTAAAACTTGACTCTTCTGTAGTTACATTGTGTACTAAGACTAAGACCTAGCCGATATGACTAGGAACTGTACTCTCATTCCTGCGTAATAATCAAGAAACTTTGTAATAATAACTTTGTAATAATAAAGGGACTTTTTTTACAATTAAATGTTTGCCTATCTGCAGATCATGTATATTTTTTGTCTGCAGTAGTAGTACTGGAGTAATATTTTTTTTAGGTTATCGTGATAAGTACTGTTTGGGATCAGTAAGATGTTTTTATTCACCACGGATGCATTCAATTGATCAAAAGTTGATCAAAAGATTAAATATTTTTGTTTCATATAAATGCTGTTCTTTGAATTTTCGATTCATCAAAGCATCCTGAAAGAATCATCAAAGAAATCATCAAAGAAACTGTTCAGCAGCACAACTCTTTTCAACATTGATAATAATATGAAATATTTCTGGACTGCCAAATCAGCATATTAGAATTATTTGTGAAAGATCACGTGACACACTGGAGTAATGGCAGCTGAAAATTCAGCTTTCACATCACATGAATAAATTACATATAATTAAGTTAAAATATTCTAAAATATAAAACGGTTATTTTAAATTATAATAACATTTCACAATATTTCTGTGTTTTATTATATTTTTGATCAAATAATGCAGCCTTGGTAAGCATGAAATACTCAAAACATCTTATCGACCCCAAACTTTTGGAAGGTACTTTCACTTAAATACTTGAGTTGTTAAAGACAGCTCTGATTCTCTTCCAATATATATATATATATATATTCATACACTGTTTTACAGCCAACTTTCCACTGGCTGAATCAAAGCCATAACTACTTGCTTGAGACATACTCAGATGAGTGTCCCAGACATCCTCAGGTCCCTAATCAAAAAAACTAATCAGGCATTCTGCCTAGACAGCTAAATAATTTTAGCCAGGCTGCTTTGTGCTTGCATACAAAGTCACTTTTTATTTGGACATCTAACGCCTTTCTTAATATATTTGTATTGACTTTAAGCCTTAGATGTAGATATCTTCAATCAAGACAATGTTATAGTGCATGAGGTTGAATTAGTATGTTCTTTCACTGCATTTTGGTCATGCTGATATGGAAAAGAATTTAATATAATTTAAATGGTACAGCTATGATCTAATCAATCCAGAACCTCTAATGTCTAATTGATTCTGTCTATGTATGCTTCTTTATGTATAATAAGTAGGGCTGTCAAAATAACGCGTTCATTTCGATGAATTAATCTGAGGAACAATAACGCGTAAAAAAAAATAACGCAGATTAATCCATTCTGTATTGGACTTTGACCCTGAGCTATAAAATGAAGGAGGGAGACGAGAACGCGCTGCCTGGATCATTGATTGGAACATTTACGTAGCCTATATGGAAGGCCTGATGGAAGTGCTGATAAAAATAAAGTCGTCTGCGATGTCCTGAAATATCCACTATCCTACCCAAGAGCGAGTCATATACACGCCATAAAGTGCGTATCATATGCACGCGAAAAACTGCGCAGTGTATACATTCCACGACACTGCACACTTGTACTATTGATACGCATTCTCAACAGGGAGCGTGCACTCTTAAAGGGGCCACACTATATTCCTACAACGTCCATGCATTCAGCAGCCCAAATAAATACCTATCTGTCATTAATGTTAATCAAACAACTACAGGTGTTAAATGTATACATATTAAAGGTCCCATGGCATGGCATTTTTCTATTATTTTATAATGTTTCCTGAGGTGTACTTATATTGTTAGTATGACTTTTACATCATAAAATGTCATAATTTGGAAATAAAAGGCATTTTTTCTATACTGCTGTTTGCCCTGTGGCTGAATGCCCTGCTTCAAGAGGCGTGTCTGCTGTGAGACTTCAGTAAAAACGCCCACTGTTGTGATTGGCTGACATCTTTGCATTTTAAATGAGCGGAGGGGGCGTGGTTTAACAAGGTCTACGAGGCAGGAGCAGGCACGAGCTGCTGCCAGAGAGACGGATGGACCTGAGTTCACTTCACATCAGTTCTCAGCATGTCTGAACTGTTGTAGTTACAGCATATACTTCAGGTTATTAGTCTATTTCTAGTCGGAGGGGCTGTCACTCATGTCAGAAAGTTAGTAACTTTAGTAAATTATGGATCAGCGCTGACTGGAGACGCGAACCGTTTAAAACGATTCAGTCCGATTTGGTGAACTGATTCGGTTCACTAAAAAGAACTGGTTCAAAAGAAAGATCGTTCGCGAACCGGACATCACTAATGTACCAGAGACGGAGCGATTGCTAACAAAATTATTTATAGTAACTACTGAGTTATGAGAGCGCTGTCAGTCAGCGCAAGTTTATTGTTTTTGTATCTGAGAGTTCTGAATAAACACGAGTCCCAGTCATACCGAGTCCGTCTTCATCATTATTACCAACTTTGTAACACATGCAAAGTACCATTACAGCTGTCGAGATGAACGAGTTAAAAGTAAGTGTTGATAATAGCATTATTTTTAAAATAAAATAAAAGCGTCAGTGACGCGCGTTAAGTACACAGCGCAAACAAAGACACAACAGCAGTAATCGAATGTAATCCAGTTTATTGTGGGGCTAGGCTGGCTAGCCCGAATATGCTCACGCTTACCCCCCTTCTGCTTAATCTCGTGCCGCGTTTGGTGCCTCCGCTGTGGGCCAGATGCAGTACTGGGGGTCGGGGATGTTGAAGGCCACCGGCCAGTGCAGCCCGAGCTTCGGCGTGTGTGGGGTTTATCTCTAAAGATCTGACTCTGCCGATGTTGAGCAGAAACTCATGACTGTATGCACATTTTAGAACCGATAGACGCAACGAGGACGTACAAAAACACTGACTCACAAGATAGAAAACACCGTTCTGTCTGGAGAGAGAGAGCTGCGTGTGCACGAATAATAAATAATTAGCTACACATCAGAAATCACTGATCACAGATCAGAAGGAACTGAAAAAAGACTTCTGTTTTCATTTGTACATCCAATCACTGAGAAACTGCCAGCATTCACTTGTTCACAACCCATGATCTCTCGAGCGTTTGCATGGGCGTGCCAGATTCTCTGGGCGGAGGAAAGGGAGGTAACCGTTCCTGCTTGGACGTCAAACCAGGAGACTTCAGGATTGGCTCGTCTGGGCTGTCATTTTCTCAAAGGCAGAGAAAGACAGCCACAACTCGGTTTTACACCGATCAACATTTCTATCCACTTGGGTACAATATTCAGGCTAGGGGAACTCATATTAATGTTGAAAAACCTCATAAAATGAAAATTTCATGCCATGGGACCTTTAAATAAACCTAATGTATCTGTATATTTTTTTAAGAAATGTATTATTGTTTTTGTAATTTGCTTCTTTGTTCTTTTATTTAGCCTATATTCAATTTCTCATATTAGCCATATTGCCCACCTGCACAAACCAGCTGACAATGTAGTCTTGATTTGGTGGTCACTCTGCATTGAAAGTTTGAAAGGGTTTTAAATCTTCTAAATCAAGTAAAATTACTCAAAATAAAGTCATTTAAGCATGCCAAATTCAACTTTAATCATATAAAATGTAATTTCCAAGCAGCAAAATTGTGGCCAGTGGAAATACTTGGCTAGTAACTTCGGAAAACCACTAGCCACAGTGGCTGGTGAACAAAAAAGTTAATGTCAAGCCCTGTTTGTATGTACAGTGAAAAAAATCTTCTTCCTGAAGCACTTTTTAATTTATTTCCTCAGCATATTAGGTCATATTGTTTATTGTTATGGCCAATATTTGAACAGAAAATAATAATAAAAGAGTTTTTGAACTATGAACTTAATGTCACTAATGCTGATTATTCATTGATTCATTTGAATTTAAATATTTAAAATACTTTCACAGCAAAAATTATGTATGCGATTAATTTAGATTAATTAATCACGGAGTATGTAATTAATTAGATTAAAAATTTTAATCGAATGACAGCCCTAATAATAAGTGGCTTTCATAATAATAAGAAGCTTTAAAATGTCACTGTACTGCAAACAGTCAGTGATAATCTACTGGTTGTTTGATAATATCCTGGTTAATATTACATCCAGATTATTTGTCACACTGAAAATATAACATTTAAGCCAAGCGCATTCAAGCTGCATACAGAACATTAATATTGCATATCATGTATGCACAAAAATATTATAAGTTGTATGCCATTCCAGACATGCACACTGCGTATAATTTATTTAGATTACCTTTTAATACACATGATCAATAAAACATTTAGCTATATCATTCCTGCTAAATAATTTGTAAATATGAACACCTTATATTATCAGGTATGTTTAGCTAAATAATGACATTTGTTATGCAAAAAAACTCAGTGAATAAAAGTACATATAATTTGGTACTTCATTTCAGCTCATTGCATTCAAAAGGACCGTGTGAACCAGTGTATATTTAGCTTCAACTTGTTATTTAAGGGCAGTGTGCCATTTTCTTTCCTGCTCCTAAAAAAGATGACTCCAGATGTCCCTAACTCTCTGCTGTTCTCATTACCGCCAGCAAGGTGTTCCAAAATTGAGGATGATAACGTTTATGGTAGAAGACATTCAATAAAATACCTAGATCCCGTTTGCCAGGGATGGCTTTCTGTTATTGCTTCATTTCAGACCTCTGAACTTGGAAATGGAATGTGTTCTGCAGGATGCTTAGAGGAAAATGTATTTTGGCTTGATGAGACTGTTATTTGAGATTCCTGTAATGCTTTATTGAATTATGTATTGTAAATAAATGTGTGCATTTCGCAACCAGAGCACGTCATAAGACGATGTTGTTGTCAGTTGTAATCAGAACGTCCTCTGCTGGCTTCTTATGCAGGTTTCATTTTATTAGATGGTGGTGAAACTATTTTGGAGTTCAAGAAAGGTTAATAACCTCATATGTTAATAATTTCATTCCTCTAAAATAGAATAATAGCACATGTTTTCATACAATTCCTCTTGATTAAATTACCACAGAATAACCACATTATTTAGTGTTCTCTGATTTCACTCTAGGGGGAATTTGATTTACTGGCTAAATCTGTGCAATTAATTGGCTTAGAAATGTTGGAAGAAAACATACCAGCATATTGTTATTTATGTTTGTTTCATATTTGCATTGTGCTTGGTGAACTCCTTGACACACATTCACTCATGCACACATATAAGTTCATGCAGTCATGCAAGCGAACACAGATGCACACTCAAAAGTATTAATATCATCACAGCAGGAAGTGTAAGAGAGCGTGCAATAAATAGCTCTAAGTGTCCTCTCAAGCCCCATAGACATAACTACATGTCTATCCTATATAACCCAAAACAGCCTGTTGATCCCCCTCTTTGATTTTCTGCTCTTATTTGCTCTTGATTTTCTGCTCTTATATACATATATTTATACCCCTTCATGGAATAGAAAAACTCTCTGAAGTTTGCCAAATACCCTTATGGGATAAACATAGCTTTGCTGTGTACCTGCGGCAAGAACAAGGAGGGAAAAAGAGAGAGAGCCAGCAATAATCTCTATTTCTGTGACAACGGAGGGTACTGAGTGGTCAGAGGAAGAGATAAGCTCAAGACGGCCGCTTTGATCTGATCAGCAGTAATTCTCCATCTCTCTGTGGTTTCGGAATGAACACGGCTATTTGTCGAACCTAATATCCTTTAGTTTCGCTCGCTTTCTTTGAGCATCCCCCAATCTGCTATGGTTTAGAGTGAATTTGTTACATGATGCACAGATATGTAGAGATAAACATCTTTTGAGCGAGGCCTGGAAGTTTTTCTTGGATTGGCGTGGGGTCAGAGGCGGTTAGATTTGTTTTTATTAGATTGCAGCTGCTCATTTGAGGTTTGAAATTGATGTTCAAGGTTGATGATGTGTCTAATGTGTGACTAATTGTTAAAGTGCCCCTATTATTCTAGTTTAACCCCTAGGAGTCTGAGCTGTTTTGGGGCCCTTTAGAAGTTTTGACATGCTCTGACATTTGTGTTTTTTTCAGTTGCTTATAAACATATTAATGACAAAGGTGTAATTACACTGTATTCAGCACAAACTGGGCTACCATAATATCTGAGCAACATGTATGTACATGCTTGTATTTTTAAGAGAAACATGTTTATGCATGATTTCTGAAAAAAAAATAAAATAATAAAATTAAGGCCTCAAAACACACAATAGATATGTGTTCACAAGACTTTTGAATAATGAGTGTATTTGCATTGAGTTTTTGCGTCAAACTGATGTGAGAATCATTGAACCTACTCATTCACATAAAACAATACACTGATTTAAAATTTGTAAGACAGTTTTTCTTCACAAAGCCAGTATGCGAGGAGGCTTGATATCTAATGAATAATGATGAGATAACATCTGAGATAACAAAATAACATATTAGCCCGCATCATGAGCTGCATAATGAATGAGCTTCAGGTAGGCCTATATGTGACTGTGAGCAACAGAGCAAAGGAAATATACTTTTTATTTTATTTGGAATGTAGTCAACAAAGGCCTGTTATATTTTAAATGATCAAAAGATTTGACTACACTGAAAAAAATGCTTTTCTTATTTGGTATTTTTTCTTGTTTCCAGTCCAAATATTTAAAATTCTTAAATCAAGATTAATTTACTAGATAAGTAAAAAAAAAAACAATCTATATTATCTGCCACAACAATTTATGATTTATTAAACCATAATTTATGATTTCTTACACCAATTGATTAAAACACAACAATTAATGAGATTAAAACCATGTTTTTACTCCAAACTTGCTTTATATCACAAGTCAAAGGTTTTAAATAACCTTATGTGATCTCATTTGGCTTTGGATCAAAAAATCAGACAGAAAATTGGCCTATATCATTTTACAATATTCTGCATAATTATAAAAGCTTGAATAGCATTGCATTATAAATACAATCTATTATGAAAACACCCAACATGGTATAAATTACACAGATGAGCCATATATTGTCGCGATTGTGTGTTTATTATCTTCAAACTTGTCTATCTGCATGTTATAGCGATTTCTGGAAGCTGTTTATGTCAGGGAGAATGTCACAGGGTATCTTCTTCGTCTACCATATATGGACTACATGTGCACGGAGCGCTGCCAGTATGAACTGAAAACACAACAGATTGAAATAATAACACTTCTCTGTATAGAAATTTGACACAAACATATGAGAATCTTTCAATATTTCTCCTCATCTGCACACTTTTGAACTAAAAGCCCTGAGGGATGTTGTTTTGTCGTGAGTCTTCATGGCGAGAATAGAGGAGTGTTTATGAATGAGATCAGCTGACGCTCATATTACAATCAAAGGTACCAACGCTGTTTTCATATTCATAACTCCTGACACATATTAACAAATTATAGTCACTATATGACT
The DNA here is from genome assembly GCF_949357685.1 of Gobio gobio. NCBI lineage: Eukaryota > Metazoa > Chordata > Actinopteri > Cypriniformes > Gobionidae > Gobio > Gobio gobio. The sequence continues at coordinate 34,564,977 of NC_137111.1, read as the reverse complement.
TTGAGAATAAAACAGAGGTCAAAAATGGAAGCTTGAGTCTTAGATAGTTTGTCAAGGTAATTACTTACATTTGACAGTAATTTTGAGCTAATTGAAACAAAGAAAGCTTCAGTGCGTCCTCGCGCAGGTTTTTGCGTTTAATATTCACAGATGCTTACAGAGTAAACTTAGCCTACTACACACAGCGGTGGAATCCGCTGCTTTCAGAAATGAACAGCTTTTCATGGAGAATTATTCCTGGATTATTAAACGCGTCTCAAAACGATGTAGTTGTAGTAGGAATGCAGTACTTGATGTGTTTGTTTGAGTTGATTTGTGTGTGGGCGTCGACTCCGGAGCCTCAGTATTTGAATCTCAATAGAGCATGTGCTCCGTGAGCGCGGTCGCATTAGTATATAATGAGCCGCTCAGGAACGACTAACATCCCTCTGCTTTCAAACAGATTACATAAACACAGAATATTTGTTTTTGATTTGGTTTACAGTGTTTAAAACCTGACATTTCAGCGTTTCTTTAGACATATGTCTCATGTTTGTGAGACAAGTATTCACTAAGCTAGAGGTCATTTTCTGAAGACTATCTGAATGAACGTCTTTGACAGAGAGGCTGCAGATCGTGCATCATGTTTGTTGTCTTTATTTTGAAAAAAGCACAACAATTAGTTTTTATTGTGACTGTACACAAAACAAATTGAAACTTAACAGATTATAATGATGTATAACACTTGCCTGAATGATAAATTGAATGATAAAAAACTAGTTATTTGAGTCTCTTTTGCACTGATAAGAAAAAAAGCGAGCGCCGACTCGAGGGTTAAAGGTTCCTAATTTTGTTTTGGGGGTCTTTTACAGTAGGTTTAGTGAAGTCAAGTCATCTTTATTTATATATATATATTTTTTTACAATGCAGATTGTTTCAAAGCAACTTCACAGTGTTAAACAGGAAAATAATGCAACAGAATTTGATTCAGCTGTACAGCCGCTCTGGAGAAAATGGTGATATCATCCAGCTCATTTCAATTATCATATAGTGACAATGTGGGCATATCAGTAATTTAGATGAAAATGTATTTGAATATTTAGTGTATATAGTGTTTACATGCATCCAAGTTCAAAAAACACTTTAATATACTCATAATATACATTGTATATCACCTCATTTCTCAAATAGTCTGAAAACGGTTTGTTCGAAGATTCAGTCTCTCTAATCCCCTCCTTTCCGTGAGCCTACTCTGTTGGAAACGAAACACCTATTACCATATCTGAATTTCAGCTCTGGGGGCTTCTTTGGCACTTGATACAGTGATACAAACAATGGCGTCTGTTTTTCCATATCAATTGCAGCACGAATCCTAATCCTTTTAAAGTGAATGAAAAGTGGATTCGCATTGCTGAAAACAGCCACATGTCGAGAACACAAACCAAACTCCTTCAGGCCTCAGCTACAACTACAGTGTTTAAGGGCGGGTCAAAGTAGACGTCATTCGCGGGCAGCCAATTAAGACCTTTGACTGGCATTATGCAAATGTGTTATATTGTTACGTAGGTATGTAACAGGAAGTGAGACTGGAATTCAGAATCGATTCTTTCTTTTTGGAGACAATAACTTAATTTGTCATGCACTTTTATCTTTAAAACCTTGCAGACATTTTACATTCGCAAACAGTTGTATTATTCACTGCATGAAAGGTAATATTCGAAAAAGCACAATAGGGGCACTTTAAGTGCTTTTAATCTATAAAAGATTTTGTCAATGTCTAAAAGGTCATAAATGATAACTAGAATCCAGTGAGAGCTTTTTCATCTTTTTGTGCAATAATGTCAATGACAGTTCAGCGTTTTCTTCCATCAGCAGAGTTGATATTAATTTTGACCCGCTGGACAATCAAATCAATCCCCAGCCTTCTCAGCCTCTGTCTGTTGCTATTTAATCATATGCCGTCTTCACAATTGAATCGGACAAGGTGACCTTTAGTTGCTTGTGCAGATGTGAGCTGTCAAAAAGTCCTTCATATCACAACTGCTTCTCTTTCCCAATGAGAGTTTGTGTTTAACTTTGAATAAAAGCGGTGATTGCCATGATGTTGTGATTTCAACATGATGTGAACATGAAGAATTTTTTTGCTAAGCTATCTTTATCGTATCATGTTAACAATTCTCATTATGCGGAAACATTTGGTCATATTCTAAATACAATTTATGTGTTTTTTTTCTTCTTCTCTCACCTCACTAGATAATCTTCTGATAGACTACCAGTTCACATTTAGTCTGCTTCAGGAGGACGATCAGCATTACACAGCTATTAACTTCATGGCTACTCCTGAAGAGGTCAGTGAGTTTGCATAATGTGTTCACAAACAAAATGCTTTTGAACAGGTTGCGTTTGATGTTGAACTTGGTGTGTTTCCAAAAAATTTGCCCAAATTTTGTGTCCTATACAAACCAAGTTTTCTTACACCAAGCTTTTTATTAGGGTTCAAAATGAATGCAAAATAACTATTTGACATAACTGCTGTACTATTATGTAGAGCAGAATTTTGAAACAATTAGATTTCATTTAGTACATTATGAGAATTAAATCATGTTTTGTGGCATTATACTTTAATATTATACTCGTTTGGGAGTTCATTTTTAGTCCATCTCTGCAAAACGGACTTCAGGATGGACTAAAATGAACTCCCAAAACGTACTGCCAGATTCTGGAAGATGAATTCTTCAAACAGTGGTACTAGAGGATGTGGTGCTGGTCCTTCAAGAGTCACTCTCAACCTATCTGTCCATAAAGCCTATAAAAAAACCTTCTTTATGTATTTTACAACACTTCAGCTTGTGATTCTTATCTAGTGGGGGTCATTTTTTAGGATTCTTTACCTAACTGAAGTCTCTGAGATCCTGACACCTTCACTTCTGGAGACTGCAGGTAGGTTGCAGCTTTGGAAAATGGTGGCGCTGGAGAGTAAAGGGTTCCTGATGGTTTCACCCTTAATTCTTCACCTTAATTCTTAATTCTTTTGCAGTTAACAGGTGTCTTTACTTCACCACCTGTTTTTGTCAGATCCTGCTGACCCAACGAGCATTTCACTGTCCAGTGGTCATGCCTTAACTGCAATGTCTAGTATTGCATTAGTATTGCATCCTTCTCATGGGCATTTAATACTTTTTGACTTTTCAGTCTGAGTTAAATCTCTTTTTTGGCTCAATTTATCTGTAAAAGAAAACATGCCTAATAATTCTGCACACCTGAATATAAGGTGATTTTCATTTCCAGCCTTCATGAACAATTATATATCACTTATACATTATTAAATACTAAATCAATAGTAGTTATTAGGATTACTGTGGTTTGGAATTGGTCAAATGTGCCTGGAAAAAAAATATGATCAGAAAATCAACGTGCCTAATAATTCTGCACTCCCTGTATGTATGTATGTATATATATATATATATATATATATATATATATATATATATATATATATATATATATATATATATATATATATATATATATATATATATATATATATATATATATATATATATATAGTAAACTCTTTATTATCAGCGATTTATTTTTAAATAAATTGTCTTCTTTGTTTTCCAGACAAATAAGAATCTCGATATGTCAATTAATGCATCTAACAATTTCAACCTCAACATAACGTGGACTATTGGCTCAACAGGTAAAGTATTTCATGTAATATTTCATAATAAAAGCAAAAGGTAATAATTACTTTGTAAAATAGTTCTGGCTGAACAAAGTAAGTAAAGGACAGCTATGTGAATCCGTTTGTCTAGGCATTCATAAAATGCTCTTTGATTTTAATTAAGATAAACAAGACATTGCTCTTGCACAGGCAAATGCCTGAGCAAGATAGATTTTCATTTTGTTGCTTTTGAATAAACCAAGCAGATATGTGGAGAAGTGTTATAGATTGTCCCATAGGCGCAGATAAACCAGACTCCCAATGGTGGCTAGAATAGTACTGATAGTGTTTGAGTATAAGTGTCATTGTCATGAGAGCTTCTTTATAGAAATTTTTAAAACTGAGCTCAAAAGAGTGGTTAATGGAAAAGTTGCGTTTTGTATTGTGTTGAATTGGAACAGTCATACTTAATGGAACAGTCTCTGTATGAGTCATTTGGGAAACATCAATATAGACTGACTGATGTTCGTGTTCATTTGTGGTTGGAGATTTACTCTATTATGATAAACCATGTATTCACCATTAACTATTAAATCTGTTCAAACACTTTGAGAAGCTCTTAGGCGTTTCTAGGCTTTGATCCTGTTGATATTCTAGTACAGCTTCTTACAATGCCATTATTCATATGTTTTATAGTTGAAGGGTTGATCAGAATATTATGGCACGTTTAATCATGCAGAGGGTTTTGTATGCAGACGTTGTTGTTGGCTGACGTGCACTTTGCTGACGCTGTGTTTTGTGTCCCTGCAGCGGGTACGATCTCTGGGGAGGAATTCCCCATTGTATCCAAGACTAACATCAAAGAGTACAGAGACAGCTTCTCCTGTGAGACATTCTCCTTCCTTGCAAATCCCAACATCACTTTCCATGTTTATGTCAGCAACTTTTCATGGCCAATCAAAATACAGGTAAGATCTGCTGCCTGATTTCTGTTACCTCAGCCAGGTGTGCGTTTCATTTTGTCCAGTCCAAAACAGCCTGTTCTTATTTATTAAGTCCAACATTTTTTTTTAAATTATTGATTTCTATGCATACAGTACATATAAAAATTGGATTGATGCATACCAAATGGATTACTAGATATACATGGATATTTTTTATATATACATTTGTGTATATATAAAAAAAAGTTTAGTTTCAACTCTATCCCTCCAGTTTGAGACTGCTTTTCTTCTTGTTATATGCCAAACTGTTGACTGATGAGCTTTTTATTTTGATATATTATGTATGGTAAATGATAAAGTTGTAAAATGATAACATTTTTGTTCAGATTTTCGGAATTTGATCAAAACAACATCATGATCATCAATATCTTCATCATAATGGACCACAACAACAAATTACTGTAAATATGATCCATGAAATTTGTTTTTGATTTCAAGTCAGGCTCTCTAAGCCCTCGTATCTAAATAGGGCACCAAGCATAACTATTATGAAGTGTGTTATGCAAAAATAATATGTTTAATGATCCGTGAGTCCTCTTTGTGCTCATCAATTATTTTGGAGTGCTTTATAAAAGCGCTCACATACTGTACAAAATATCTTCATGATATCTCTCAGCATTCACTTTATCTATGAACTGAAAAAGACTATTTTTAAATACTTATGTCCATTGCAGTCTCTGTTTAGATAATCTGGTTAAACTGGTAAAACTTCATATTTTTGAGGTTATGTTTGTTATTATCTGTGGGGTTTGAGTCAATTAATTGATGTGCCTTTTCACAGGGTTCCTAAAGTCGTGGAAAGCCTGAAAATATCAAGGCATTAGTACATTTCTAAAAGGTCATGGCAATATTTATGTTGAATATACATATTTCTAGTTACGACCAGCTCTCAAATATTTTCATTGAATCTAAAATGTGAGTCAAATCGCTATAAAATTATTTGAAATTACTTATCCATTACAAATTACTAGAAAAGTCCTGGGGAATTTTTTTTATAAATAAAATAAAAATTTGGGGGTTGGTAATTTTTTTTTGGTAACACTTTATTTTGATAGTCCCTTTTAAATATTCTCATGACTGTAAGTAACATTGCACTTATGTGTCAACTAACTCTCATTAGAGTATTAGTCGACTGTATGCAAAATATCTGCTAACTCTTTATTGTGATGGTCCTTCAAGAGACATTCTACTGACTATAAGTAACTTTGCAACTACATGTCAACTTATTCTAAACTTACCAGTCTACTAATACTCTACTAACACTCTAATGAGAGTTAGTTGACATGTAGGTGCAACATTATATATAGTCAACAGAAGGTGTTAAAGGGACCATCAAAATAAAGTGAACCCATTTTTTATACATATGCAAAGATTTCAAACAAACTGTCATTATAGAGTTTTGTTTGTAGAATTTCGAGGAAAATAATGAATTTAATCCATTTTGGAATAAGGCTTTAACAACAAAAGGTGGAAAATGTGAAGCGCTGTGAATACATTCCGGATGCACTGTACATGTTGCTATCATATTATGGTAGCCCAGTTTGTGCTGAATATGGTGTTATGACACTTTGCCATTAATATGTTTATAAGCAACTGAAAAAAGCACAAATGACAGAGCATGTCAAAACTTCTAAAGGGGCGACAAAAGTGGATCAGACCCGTAGGGGTTCATCCTTTTGAAGTGTCTTACCAAGCTGCTCACCAAGCTTTTTTTAAATTAAAAATGCAATACAATAGTAATATTGAAATAGTATTACAATTAAAAATAACTGTTTTATAATTATTTGAATATATTTTAAAATGTAATTTATTCATTTGATGGGAAAAGCTGAAGTTTCTGCTTTCTTTACTCCAGTTTTCAGTGTCACATGATCCTTCAGAAATCATTCTAATATGCTGATGTGGTGCTCAAGAAACATTTATTATTATTATCAATGTTGCAAACAGTGGTGCTGCTTAATAATTTTGTGAAAACAGTGATAATTGTTTTTCAGGATTATTTTAATAAAAAGTTAAAAAGAACAAAATTGAAATCGAAATCGTTTTGATCAATCTATTGCATTCTTACTGAATATTTTATTTATTTATTTTTTCAAAAAAGAGCTTATCGACCCCAAATATTTAAACAGTACATCCGTCAAAAAAGTGTAGAAACTCTGCTTTATCATTCCCGCTCTGCTTTACATATTAAACTTAAAGGGTTTGGACAGAACAGGTGGTGCTTTTTGTAACCGGGCTGCTGAGTAGGCCAACACAGTCATCAGTCTTCCCAGCAACCCTGTCGGATCATGCTGTGCCCTGTGTGAGAGTGCAACTGCACTGTGGCCTGTTAGTATCAGCCATGTATTGATTGTGGCTGTGAATCATTCCCATTAATGCAGTTTTACCATACCCACATATAGATGAGATAGTAACATGAGCCCTTAATTGTTCTCATCAGGAGGCCAGTACCGCAGTCATCTATAGACTGATCTGAGTAACCTGAGAAGAACTGCTCTTCTGGCCCTGACCTTCATCACGTCTGATGGACATACAGTCAAACTGCTTTCAAAATAAAATCATCTAGCCCTCCGATTTATTGGCCTATTTGGTGCATATAGAGAAAATAATATATCCTCCTGCCAGCCGCAGTGAACGATCTTGCATCTTCCTTTTACATGACTCAGAAAGACAGCAGTGTCTTTCAGTATTTGCTAATTTTGTTCATACAAAGTGATACTGAAAGATTGACGCAACAACTAATACTAATAACGAATGTGTTTTCTATTTCTCTTTGTCTTGTGGCCCGTTTGTGCTCACGCCTGTCAGTCAAGATTACACGTGGTCACGAGCACATCTAATACAAAGAGTATTTTATGAGGTCTCATACTTCATGGTTTAAAAGTGTAGGTCAAGACTGAAGTGACCCTTTCACAGGGAATGTGCAGACACACACACACACCGGAAGATGCAAGCATGAGAGGCCGCCGTCGGCCCTGTGGCTGAAGCGAGCTGCTGACATACTAGTGATTGGTGTCACAGTTGGAATTGTGTGCTGCATTCATCACCATCAGGCTTCACTTTTCCACTGCCCACAGTCACTCTCTTGCAGTCACTTACTCCTCTTTCACTCTCTTTATCTCTTTCATGTCTGGCACTGGCAGAGATTATCCATTTATAACACATCTCACGCTATGTTCAGTCTGAAAGTGTTGATCACACCAGTTGAATCAAATAAGCAGATGCATAAACACTTTTTTGACCTCATGCATGAATGCATTCAATTGATCAAAAGTGACATTTAAGACATCAATAAAATGATTTAAAAAAATTAAATAAATACTGTTTTTATCTATGCAAATAGCAGGTTATCACAGAAATATTAAGCGGCACAAGTGTTTCAAACATTGATAATAATAAAGATGTTTCTTACTGTATATTAGAATGATATCTGAAGGATCATGTGACACTGATGACTGGAGTAAGGGCTGCTGAAAATTCAGCTTTGCCATTATATTTTAAAATAAAAAAAGTCATTTTTTAATTGTAATAGCTTACAATATTACTGTTTTACTGGTGTGTGGTGGTTGGACTGGCGCAATATGGCTGCTGTCGGTGGATGCTGTACATTGGTGTTGGTTGAGGAGAACCCCTCTTCCCCCCTTTCGATGTAAAGTGCTTTGAGTACCCACAAAAGCACTAGATAAATGTAACAAATTATTACTGTGTTTTTAATCAAATCAATGTAGTCTTGGTGAGCATAAGAGACTTTCAAAAGTAGTAAAAAATCTTACCAGCCCCAAACTTTAGAACAGTAGTGTATATTATTTTATTAAAGAAAAATATTTAAGAGAGTGAGACCATTAGACTACAAATCTATCTTTTATTCATTTTCTTTTATATATAAACACATATTTCTATGATATGGTGATGGGGGGGAAATTTCAATGCTTTTGAGTTCTCTCGCAAACATTTCTCGGGGGAAATGCAAACATTTTGTGAGCAAACACAAAAGTATTAAAGCATTTACATAATTTCCCCCCCATCTCATATTTGTTTTCCATCACTGTGTCTCTTTAGGGGCTCCGTACATTTTGACATGCATCCACAGTCCACACAAATGTCCAAACCCAATACTTGGACCTTTTTTATTTTAAATGAACTGAATATGTTAGTGTGTTTAAAAAAATAGAGAGAGATTAATCACATATTCCCAGCACTGTTAGTACATGTGGTTTGCCTTAATGCTTGCCATTATTTATATCTCTTCCTATTAATCATGGATCTGCGCTCATGATGTAAGGTAACCTGGTTATCAGATTTAATCCAGATCAAATAAACCCAATCCTTCAGACTCATTAATGAGTAACAGTAGGAGAATCAGGATAGTCATGTGTAATGCTCATCTGCAAAGACTGCTCGGCTTGGGAAAGCCTACCCTGGTGATGAAAGCATTTCCTGCCCTCGCTCTGCTCCCCCAGGGTTATCACTCCAGTCTCAGGATGACATCAGCTTAGAGCTGAGGGCTGGTTTGGGGGGCAGAGCTCAAGGGGATTTGTCTATCCTAGTGGAACAGACTTGTATTTAGTTTGTCACTGTGGTCCTGTACCTCACCCCTCCAGTATTTTTCAGTCCACATCTACAGTTGGCTGCTCTTCTCACCACTTTATTTATTTATTTATTGAGGAATTAGCACTGGCAAATGAGCAGGATATTTAGTTTACTAGATATTGTGTTTAAGTATAATATCTTGTATTGTGTTGGTTTTAATCACAAATTAATCCAATTGAATGCAATTTAGAAGAAGGCTAGTGACTACACTGTCATTTATTGTCAATAATTGGATTATGTCAATAGCTGAACATATGATACCATATAAAACCATAATGATGATTATTGCTGTTTACGTAATTATTATAAATGAGTGTATTTTGCAACATCGTCTTAAGTGTCTATTATACCTGCAAAAACCTTGTCCAGTTTGCAGTTTACTCAGGATAAGAACTGCCCATTTAAACAAGAAAAGATTGTTTGACCAACATGTAAAGTGAACAGCCATAGTGGAGAGACTGGGAGTTGTCTGTGGGCATCTCTGAGACTGATACTATGATGCACCTATGTTGTATCCTCAGTTCTCTTCCTTCATTTCTGTGACATGATTATCTCCATCGAGGGAGATAGTGGTCTTATAGTCAGAAGGTTGCTGGTTTGATCCCAGCAGTTGCCACCAGTGTGTCCTTGAGCAAGGCACTTTACTCCATGTTGCTCCAGGGGGATTGTCCCTGTAATAAGTGCACTGTAAGTCACTTTGGATAAAAGCGTCTGCCAAATGCATAATGTAATGTAATGTAAATCTCAAAAAGACTCTATATTTAACAAAGCACAAACAAAAGACCTGAAAGCGATGCAACCTGTTTTACAGAAGTTTGCTGAACATAACCGCCATTAGAGTAAATTTAAAAAGTGTTTATAATAGTCTGCTCTAACAAATCTCTTTTACGCAATTCTTATTCCCTTCAGTCTCATGATGGGTAGAAGTATCACTGCTGCATTAGATAGATTTCTGTGTTGTATGGCCATCTTGTCGCAGCCATTCTAGACCAAGGAATGGGGGGTGATTTGATTTTCTCTACACACACATTGCTTATTTTCCCCAGTCCAGTAGACATCATTAAATAGAATGCCTTTAGTAATCTCATTTCTGACAGACAGTTTGCGGTCTACCTCAACTTCTGTCCATCTCGGACATCTGAGCGAGTCTCTTTGGATAAAGGGAAAATTGAAACGGTTAGCCAGAAACACAGTGGTGCCATATCTGTTGATAGCTTTATCACAGCAGATTGGCTTTCATAGCGGTGAAAGAGGATAGGTAAAGCTAAGTGCTCAGTGCTCCTCAATACGAGAAGGCCATGACAGCAGAGATTACTTCATATGCTGTGTCTGTTCTCACTTGTTCTCTCCTTCACAATGTGTAGAGAGAATGGGTGGGGAAAAAGAGCAAATCTGGCACTCATGTGAAAACTGAGAGGGCAGAAATAACTGTTACATATTTGCTTTATTTTTATCTGTACCTTATTTTAAATAATGTATATAATTTAACATACTAATGGTGCGTTCACACCGGACGCGATTCGCGCGAGTGATTTACATGTTAAGTCAATGCAGAGACGCGAAATGGCATTCTGCGGCGCGATTCGCGCGATTGAGGCGGCGAGAAGGACGCGACTTGAGCGTTTTGAACGCGCGAATCGCGTGAATCGCGCGAAACGCTCAAGTTGAAAAATCTGAACTTTGGCGGATATTTCGCGCCGCGTTAACCAATCAGGAGCTTGCTCTAGTAGTGACAACAATGAAGAGAAAATCTGTATATTGATATCTGGTTCAGACAATATGATTATCACTGTGATAACATTAAATTACATGAAACACAACCCAGTCTCTTTTTGTTAAATGCAAGTTTATGTATGATCAATAATACAAAAGTATCAGTAATGTATAACAAGCTATACATGAAACAAAGCAACAATGCAGTCAAACATTCAAAGTCAGTGCTAGTAGGCTAACGTTACAACTGCAACGTACAGTTATAGCCTAAAAATATAAAGTAATGAAACTTATCTTTGCCCTCAGCCTAAACGATTTGCCAGGGAACAAATTATAGATCCATGAGACCAAAGATCGGCCGTTACAAGACTAATTATAGCTCAAGACACACCACAGAGACATCAGAGCCAGCGGGAGACGGCAGAAGGACTGGCCGAGGAAAGGTTGCCCTCGCCGGCTTTCACGTGCGCTGAGCGCGCTGTCCGCTGGAGCTCACAGCTCCGACAACGGCAGATAAAATGTTCAAATAGGCACTGTTTATGTAAATAAACCACAGATTTGAGCTTTAAACAACTACATTATCGACTGAAAAAGTCTTAAAACTACGTTTTGTCACACATTAACAGTAGATATGAACAAAAAAAAAGACATGTAAACACAGCCCATGTCAGCCATTTCTCAACGAGACGAGCTGCTGGCGGAAGCCCCGCCCATGACGCGAATTCGCATCTGTTGTGCAGTGAATGTCACACGCGATTCGCGCGAATTTCACGCGCGATTCGCGCGAGTAAACTCAAAATGTACACGCGTCCACCTTCGCGCGAATCGCGTCCGGTGTGAACGCCACATAATAATATTTTATAATTATTATTAAAGTATTTATTATTATTCATACATACATACATGCATTTTTGTCATTTTAAACCATACCACCCATAGTAAAACTGTTACTTTTATAAATGATTTGTTCAAGAATAAATCAAATTCATTTATTGAGTTTTATGTTATGATTTAAGTTTTATGTAGTTAGTGGTCAATCTGTATAATTTGAATCACAATATCTTAGTACAGATTTATCAAAACATTTAGGTTTTTTCTTCAGCAGTAGTGTCAATACAATATAAAAGCAGATGCAAGGCCTTAGATCACCCAAACCTGACATTTTAGGATGATTTGATGCCAGATGTATATTTGGAGTGTGTATGATTTAGCATCATGTCATACAAGCATACTATTTGTTAGTTCCAGCTTAGATAATATAGGTGAGCTACATCTTTGCATGTGACTGATTATAAATATGATGCTCATTTGAATATTGTAGGTGTGCATAATATTCAACTAATATCTTACTGCAGTCATTAGGTTCTGTCATGAATATGTTAATGTACCATCTGCAGAACTGTCGATCTTCATGCGCGCTCTCTCTCTCTCCCTCGCTCTCTCTCTCTCTCTCTCTCTCTCTCTTACACATTGTGCCATCTCTTTATCCAACACGTCTAGTTCAAGAAGTCAGATTTCATACTCATGAACCTTTAATAACACTTTTAATATTCCTTGGAAAGGTACAAAAACATCTATTTTTACCCTTTCTTTTGCACTCAAACACAAACTTTTTTTTGTTGTTGTTGCAATAGCATGTTGTTCAGTGACCAGTGCTGAGGTTAGCAGTGTCCTGCCCTCACCTCAGCTCTTGATTTTCTTGACTTGATTTCGCCCTAACTCGGTTTTGCCTAACCTCAGGGTTTTTGTTCCTCAAAGGTGGCATTGAACTTTAAAAAGCACATCCAATCAATAATCACTTAGCCACTTATCTCTGTACAATTATGGTGTTGTGGTGTCCACTTTTAAACTAACACTAAAATGCTAATTCTCGTGAGCTTTCCAGATCTTCTGTCAGATCCTTAATCAAGATGGTCATTGTGCTTCCCAGTTTAAAGGGTTAGTTCACCAAAAATAAAAAAATCTATCATTAATTACTCACTCTCACGTCAGTCCAAACCCGTAAGACCTTCATTAATCTTCGGAACACAAATTAAGATATTTTTGACAGACACAGACAAGACGAAATTGTTGAATAAAGTTGTTATTTTTGTATTCTCATCACTTCATAACATTAAGGTTGAACCACTGTAGTAATATGGACTATTTTAACAATGTCTCTACTGTCTTTCTGGGCCTTGAAAGTGGTATTTAAATTGCTTTCTGTGGAGGGGTCAGAGAGCTCTCGGATTTCATCAACAAATGTCATAATTTGTGTTCCGAAGATGAACAAAGGTCTTACGAGTTGGGAATGACACGAGGCACTCCTGATTAACCGCTCTTGTGTGACCCACTCTATGAACGTAGAAAACATCACATCTTAAGCAGCTGTTCACACAGAATGCATTATTGCGCTGAAAAAAACAAGACGCGGGCAGTGGAATGGGGAAAAAAAACGAAATATTAGACGCAAATTACTTTCTTCTAACTTGAACACGCGTTTTTATAATGCCGTTTCATGGGTTAGATGCTGTTATAGACGCAAGATGCAAGACACGAGTGCAACAGCCAAACACATCTGCCAAACATAAAAACAATTGGAAAAATAGCTCAATGGAATGCAAAAACCTGTAAAGAACTACTACTTTATATTTGATATTTCATGTTTGCATGATGGTGATAGGCTGAAAGGTGTTATTTTTTATTTTCTGTTTTTACAAAGCATTTGCTGTTAATAATAGCCTATTATTGGTGTTATTTATTGCTATTACTATTTTTCTTATTTTATATTATTTTTAAGTATATAGGATATGTTTAAGATACATTTGTACAATATTTGCCTTCATATTTCATGCATATTTTCAGCAAAGATATTTAATAAATAACAAGTCTTTTGTTTTACATTTACACCATGATGATCACTTCAGGAGTGGTGGACTTGGAATATAACTTTTTTTACCTTTATAAAGAGAATGTTACTTGAATCATATTGTAGTTACGTTTTTAAGTTGACTAGTTAAACATTTTGAGATTTCTTTTTTTTTTTTTTCATATCGCCCAGCCCTAGTACCAATAAATTCCTTTGTTTTGTTAGCTGGGAAGGATTTGCATGCAGGTATGATGTTCATTATTCATCAGGATCAGTGTTTATATGTTTTATTTACAGTTCATGTTAGTATTGTGTATTTACTAACTGTAATTTTCGTAACCTCACTTTGTGTTGTTTTCTATATTTTTGATGACAGTGGTGGATCATACCAACTTGCTAATTTTAGTGTATTAACAAAAACGTTTTTGTTATTTTTACGGTTTTATTCTGCTTTCTGAAAGTAATTACACCATTAAGCCAACAACATGACAGAAAACAAGAAACTAAATTTTTTAATTTGCTATTAGCTTCATTCTTGTAACATGCATAAGTCCTTTGCAAGCGCAGCTCCATTCTAGTACATTAGCAGAAATATTTTTTGACATATTAAAAGTTTCATAAATGAGAGTGTGCCTGGATGAAACTTTTTCTAGTGTTTTTCCTGCCAAACTGTTCCTCCACATTGCATTGGACAGCAGCTAAAATGTAAATTAGATGTGAAAGAAAGCATTTTAGGATAATTGGATGCTAATGCAAAATTAAATCAATACATTTAGTATAAGTTGGCCTTGGATATTATCACACTTTTTTCCAGTGAAAAGAGAAATTATGGTAATGCTTATGTTGTCCCTGACATCTGGCACAGTGTTCCACAAACTTACTTTATAGTCCAGCGCACTTTTTAGTAGCCTAACATCTCACAAACTTCTTTTGTCATCATGCTAATTTAATACTATACATTCTCTATATGCAACTGGAGGATTTGTGGTTCCACTCTGTGTGGTAAATTATAGCTTGATCAGTGTAAATAAATTACGAAAAAGGCAGTATGATACAGTGTGTGCTGAAAACCTCCCTACTACTTCTCCTCACCCATCTGCAGTAAAATCTGATGCTGTAGCTACTGTGAGTGCAGCTGACACGGCCCTACAGAGACGTGTGCTCGTTCATAGACCAACGTGCATCTGCTTTAGTGGACTTTGGGCCTAAACTCCTGAGCCTGACCATCAATCACCGTTTTCAAGTCGTTAAATCTCTTCTGTAGATATTTCAAATCTACTAGGTCGGTGAAAATGCAAGACCTTGGAATCTGCTAGCTAGCATACCCATAATGTCCTTTTATATCCTCAAAGAGCTCTTTAATGGAGGCGGTGAAGTCAGGGTTATTAGCCAGAAGCTGGAGTGAGATGGATAGAAAAATGCTGACGGTAGGTAAAGACATCATGAGAAACTCAGAGCTTGTTAGGGGTTTTATTATTTTAATTGACAAAGAGACAGCAAGCCATCAAAAAGCATGTGTCTGCAATGGCTTAGAAGCAGCTGGGACTAGATATTTGAAAGAAGTATCTTATACTTAGGCTACAATTATTTGATCAAAAACAGTAATACTGTAAAATATGTGACTTTCTATTTTATTACATTTTAAAATGTAATTTATTCCTGTGATAGCAAAGCTGAATTTTATCTTCTCAAGTTTCGTCTTAAGTTTCATGATCCTTTAGAAATCATTCTAATATTCTGATTTGGTGCTCAATAAACATTCCTTATTATTATCAATGTTGAAACAGGTGGGCTGCCTTTTTTGTGGAAACTGATAAAAAAATTTTTTCTAGAATTCTTTGATTAACTGTTCAAAAGAACAGCATATCTGTCATGACAACTCTAGGAGTGTTTGACATGGTAATGTGTATGCTACGCTGCTGCAGAGAAAATACAGGACTTGCTACTGCCAATACGAGACGCTGCTATGAGCAAGTAAGACATGCTGCTGCTGTACAATGTAGGGTACATGAATTACCCGTAGCAGATCTATACAGGTGGAGCTGGGGAAGACGGAGGGTTTATGAAAGTGTGCTGCACTAGTATTTAAGGTTGAGCACACAAGCTCATTGGCTACTGATACAGCGGTAACCCTGTGACCTATAGAGAAATATGTAATTGCAAGATAGTTAAGGACCTATCAGCCTATGTTATCTAGAGTTTCACAACAGAACTTTGTATTTATTTGAAATATATACATTTTTTGTAACAATGAAAAAGTTTTACTGTCACTATTAATCATCTATTTAATGCATCTTTGTGGAATAAAAGTATTAATTTCTTAAAATAAAAATAAAAACTTTTTATACCTGGATTTTTTTTAGCTAGACTACACTTGCATATTCAGATCTGATTGCATTTATTGCAACTTTAATTTTACATTAAAAGTTGTGTAACATTTGTCATTTCTTCCATTTTCTTTCTTTATATACACATCAGTAAAGTCAGTAGAGATTAGAAGTGATGAAAAGAGAAAGGTTTAACATTCTCCCTTTTGGGGCCAGAAATTAGATTCCATTAAAAATAATTTGATAAATAATCGGATATTAATGAAACCATGCAACACAACATTTCAGTGACCCAGTCATGAGAAATGTGGTTATGTGCACCATAATGGAGCCTCCCATAAGAGGGCGACTCACTTGTGTACAATAAAACAAATGATACGAGTCTTCTGTGCTTACATCATTATTTAACCATAATTCTCAAACACGCTACAATTTTTTTAAAATAAAAACAAAACAAGACATCTGTACCTTTAAGGATTTGCTAATAGTGATTGGCTAAATTTGTGTGTTACCGCTCCCAATCCAGCATGATGTTTACTGTAAAAGGCTAAAAATTAGGAGTGGGGAGGAGTCAAGAGCACTTCAGTAAAGGTACCAGCTCCAGCCACTAGCTCGGCCCGCTTAATGGCCAGTCCCTCTGGCAAGAGAAATCAGCTTTTCTCAACACTTTCTTTCTTTCAGTTTTTGATTGTCATGCACTTTCACTGCAAAAAACAAATGCCAGTAAATCACTTAAGGGCTGACCAACCCCCTCACTTCCACCTGCACGCACACACACACTCACACATACACACACCTCCCTATCAACTCCTCTCCATCTAACCTAATGCTTCTTTCTTTCATCCAGAAATAATAGCATATTTACGACGGTTGGAAATCTCTCATGGATGGGTTAGTCACCATTCATGATCATTGGCTGTGCACCCTGGCACTCATGAACACATGCACTGTGCACATAGAGCTCAATTTTGCTTCCTGCACAGTGTGTGACATAGAGGGGCCCATAAGTAATGTCCCATAAAGCATGTGTGTGCGTAATTGCCTCGCTATATACCTGGTTCTGTTTTTGCAGTCGATAATTGCGTGTCCTCTAAAAAAAAAGAAAAGTGCAAGTCCAAAACTCATTCGAACTAAGTAAACACATTTTGTCGCCTGAACTTTTAAAGCACACCACTTCTTGAAAAATAAATCACTCTGATAACATCTGACATTTACAAATCAATCATAAAATGACATTTTCTTTTATCAGATGGTCGATTTTTAGATGGAGATGGAGTGCGGATTAAGATTTAGATAGGTTTAGTTGGGAGAATTATGTATTGGATTCTCATAAGCAATCGATGTGAGTGGCCTCCGATATTGAAAAGGCAAATAATTCGGTCATGTAGCTAAAGTAATCAGCGAATGGACAGGAACCAAGGATCTTATTTGTGGGGCTGACTGCAACAGCTGAGAAATCAAATGCATTTTATATAACAGACTGTGGTTATTGTAGAGCTTACGTAAGAGAAGACAGGGAGAAATGTTAATCCACTGAACCCCAGTGATTTCAAACACTATCTAGTTATGTATTGGCACAAGGTGCGTTGTGTAATTTAATGAATTAGCCATCATAGACTTTCATTCCCATTGCTTTGGGGCTCTTTCAATCTAATTAATATAATCAAACTTATATGTTTATGTATATGTAATTATTAACAGATTTTAAGCTGTATTGTAATTGTCATGCAGTATGAAAATATGTTTTTATTTGGTTAACCATGTGTATATGCGTTAATCCATGGTCATAATAATTGCATTTTAGAGGTCTCATCCTGTGCGCTTTCTTTCCCATGTGCAGCCACATAGTAAACACTCATGAGGTGAATAAAGTCAAATAAAACAATTACACAGGCTCAGCTGTTTCCCAACAGTTTTACTTTGCCATAATTATTCATTCAATAGAATATGCAAATGTAACATTCATCACCATAACTATTTATACAATACTCAAATGCATTTGTAAACTTCACGAAATAGACGTTGCTTCTGGAATAAGACAACAAATGTAGAGGTCCCCTTAGTTACTGTTGCTAACTCGGACAAACAAACTGGGTGGCTAACTGTCTTGCAATGACAGCTGTCAATTTGAAACCTTGTCCCAAGTTGTTTTTGGACACAAAATGTAGCGGACCCCGTCCGATTGATGGCCAAACTTTTCTGATGGTTTATGAAGTTTATTGCGTCCCTTTTCACTCCAAAAAAAATCACTGTAAGAGCTGAACAAACATAGCATAAGAAGTTCGCATTAACGTCTCGTTCACAAACTATCTCTCTGTTGCATTATCATTAACATACACAGCAAATTACACAAAAACACCCAAACAACTAACAGTAAAAAAACATATACAGGCCTATGCCGTTCTGAGGCGTGCACTTGGAATAAACTGTAAACTTTGTATCAGCAAAACAACTAAACTGCTAGCTTTCCCTTTCACTACCCACATCGCTCCATATGCCCCGTTTCCACCGAAATTACCCGGAACAATTTGTACCAGGAACATTTTTCCCCCCAGACCCCTGCTACTGTCTGCGTTTCCACTGCGGTCTAAAGTAGCGTGAAGATTAGGCAAATTAGTCCGGTGATGTAGGACTGCGTGCGACTGCTCCTCCCAGTCACTGACGGACAGTAATCATTTTTGTGCGATACATGTCTGCAACAATAACAAGTATGGAGGAGATGCAAGCAGCGCTGCTTTTGCTAGTTATGTATTGGTTTTCTAAAGATGTAATTCACAAAACGGCGGAAAAGAGACGAGCACTGATACTAAAGCGTATTCTGAAAGCTTGTAAAGCTAGATTTAAAATAAGACAACGTATGTTATTATCAGCTATTATGGACATTGACCGTGAGATGGCTGAGATGAACGTGCGCCATCGGACAGAAAGAGCAAGACTTATATTTACTGAACGCAGAACGAACCTCGCAAAAGACTTTGAAGAATGCCAGTTTCAATAAAATGCTGCGTGAGTTCAACCAATCAGCATGTTCAGCGCCCAAGTCCCACCCACAAAAGTTCCTGAACTTTGGAAAAGTACTGCGGTCGAAACACACCGAGTACCACCCCAAAGTTCCTAGTTCCTGGGGAAAGTTCCTGTGGTGGAAACGCGGCTATAGACTATAATACCCATCAAAATAGAAGTCCCTCCTTAGTAAGACAGATATATGCAGACGGTAAACATATCTAAACTCACAGAAATATCAAAAATGCATACAAAAACAAATTAGAAGATAATCACAATAAAGTCTGTGACACAAAAGGACCACGTTGAGGAGCATTCAAGTGGGACTTAAATATGCCATGGAGGGGTATAAAAGATTTTAAACAAAATATGGTGGGAGATTAATTTTGGAAGCGAGGGTTTACAGATCACAATGCAAACGGGAGAAGCCCCATGTTACAGTCGTCACGATCACAGATGACAATATCCAGAGACAACACTGTTCATGTACTCAACTGCCATTGGCTCATCTGTGTTCAAAGGGAGGGGCTTACTAATAGGTCAATTGATTGGATCATAGGAAGTTGGAATGGCAGTTTGCAGTTAGTTGTGGAGGATGCATAGCCCCGCCATACGTCATGAAGTAAGCAGATGCCGTTTCAAGGGGGAGGGGAGATTCATGTTTTTGATTAAAGACAAAGTCCCTTTCAAGGAAAGTCTGTTCACTCGGCGGCCATATTTGCAACGCCTTCGGGCATCAAGTCCTATCGATTTGAATCTCAAAAACTGCTTGCCAAACTCACAACTAAAATAGCATATTTCAAATCGGCAACAAAATCTGACATGAACTGACCCATAAATTAATAAAGCATTGAAAATGCTTATTTTTTCAGGCTAAACCAGCCAATGCGCATTCCAGGACATATTCCGCCATTGCAGTTGGTAATCGTAGTGAACCGTATTTCCATATTTATAGTCTTTGTTAAAGATTATGAGTGCTTGTGAATTTTAAAAAAAGATGTGCGCGTTCTACAGGACAGGAACCTGTCCATTTTGATTTCATGGTGACTTGTAGTGTGATCGCTAACAGCGTCCTGGCACGGAACACCTACTACACTTGTGTGTGATACTACATCATTGCGACAGCAAACATCATCTATTACTTGGATTGTACACTTTTCAATGAATTCAATTAATTTAAGTATATTTAGGTTTATAATGGGTCTGGTTCTCACCTTATTGATGAACAGGAATTTGCTTGCGAGTAAAGCTCCATCAAAGTCAGCTGCCTCCGTAATAATCTTCTGACACGTGCAGCACAATTAAGTGGAAATCGTGAGTGCAGGCCAGCGAGGGAGCAATTGCGCCAAGGCAAGGTACAAGGCAACCGTGCCCAGTGTGAATACGCCCTAGTCTTCGAGTAATTACTACAGCCACAGCACATGAACTTAAATATTAATGATGCTTATGATAAAGTAAATCTTTGGGGTTTTTTTTTAGCAATATTAAATTAATCTAAGAATATATTTTGATTACAAGGCAAACATAGTTTTAATATAGAGTAAAATTTGAGTTTGTACTAACACTTTGTTCTAATTACTTAGTGTTTTAGTAATGCTATGAATACATGTTTTACTGCATAATTAGCTTACTTTTAATTGCTTTCCATTATGTGGATTTTAATATTCCATAATGCGGATAATAGCAAGCTTTTCTTTGTAAAAAAAACACTTGTGTGTCTGAGCCTTAGAGTCTTTTAGAATATTTAAGATTGGGGAATGAACTTGAGATATTATGTGTGGGGGAAATTCATGCTGCTTGATTTCTAAGAAACCTTGCCAAGTTGTAGAAATTAATATGCCATGAATATGTAATAAAACTACTTACATGTCAAGTAAAAATTATTTTGATTAGATGCATTTATTAGTCTACAGAAAGTTTGCTGAGAACGGTGCACAACTAATTCAAGTTAAATTAGATCAACAACATGAACACTTGATTAAATTATATGTCAAGTTTATTATAGGCCATCTGTTTTTCAGAAAGCTTTTAAACATGATTCAACAGTAGTTTATTTTTTTTGTCACCTAGCCCAGTATTCATATCGTGTTTCTTTTTTTCCCCTTTAAATTTGAAGCCATTTGGTGATTAAAACGTTTATTGAATTAAGTGCATTTGAAATGCACTGTAAACCGATGTTTTGTTGGTAACACAAACTACATATTTCCTATTATCTTTAATATGACTAAGGCTGTCAAGAGAATGCAAAACTAGTTTGACAATATTGTATGTCCCAGTTTAATTTGGTCATCCTTCAGTATTGGTTCGTTTTATGTGATATTTTACAGCAGTAATAATGATCTAATATTCTTCTTCTTTTTTTATAGATATCCTTCTCTCAGCACAGCAGCATCATGGACTTGGTGCAGTTCTTTGTCACGTTTTTCAGGTATGCATACTTCATTCATTTAAATTAAATGTTATGTGTAGTTAAACAGAATAATATTTGTGAATAAATTAAACATTTCCTTATTCTGTAATATGAATTGAGTTCTAGCTGGAATTTAGTGAGATAATGAAAGCTGGCTGTTGAATAAGCACAATAAGTGTAATTGTGTTGCCTGTGATGAAGCCAAATACTGCCACTCTGGCTGTCTCCAAAATTGAATGCATTTCATGTTGTTTTAAAACTACACTGTGTAACTTTTTTAGTCTATTCTTAGCTAAAAACACTTAGTTCTTTCAAAAATATATGTGCTCATTAATGTATATTTACTTCTTTCAAGTAATAAAGTATTCTCGAAAGTTTATAATATGCCATTGAAAATACATAAGGTAATGGGATCTAACGGTGGTCGCCATGTTGCCCCTCCATCTTGAAAGTACATTAGCCAAAGAGGGACATACCCGTAAATTCAAGCTTCACCTTTCGCGTTGTTTTAATACTCGATGGCACTGTACAAAATTCTCTGCCTCGCGCATGTGCGCGTCAACTTGTTCAGACTTGTCTGGTGCATGTGCAGAGAGTTTTCATCTCAGCGGCTCCAGTAACAGAGTTATACAGAGTTTTCCTGGCTTGTTTATTCCTCAAAAGTCTGTTTTTCCTTGTGTGGTATTTCTGTGCGTTAATAACTCCGTAAGTAATAAGAGTTATTGTCATTGTAGATGTGTTTCAGAGTGTGTCATCGCGTAATTCAGTTGATGTCACCTCAGAAGTATTTTTGTGTCAACATACACTAGCGTTGCTCACCTATTTGAATAATCATTCAGTTATTTTGTTATCAACAATGTTTATTCGTTTTTAGAAAATATTTGCTTGTAATGTATGTTGATGGAAATATGTATCAGGTCTGATCGGCATATTAACAATTTGCATAGCTGTCAACATTGAACATTGAAAATAAGGGAGATTTCCCGGAATCCATCCACAAAATAAGGGATTTTTTTTACACGATTCTTACCCACAAACTTAAAAAAAAGAGTCTAAAGAGTTTATAACTACACAAAATATTTTGATTTTGGCCGTCAGCGTCCTGATCCATCATTGCACATCACACTCATCTACCTACTCTCCTTGAAGTTTACTTCCCGCTACTTTTTCCCTCTTCCTCCCGCCCGCGGCTGCAACTGTCTTCTTCTTCTTCGATAGTAGCCTAAGCCAGTGTTTCCCAACCTTTTTTCAGTCATTTTATCATACGTTACGCTAGGGGTGTAACGGTACAGATTGCTCACGGTTCGGTTTGTATCACGGTTTTAGGTTCACCGTTTCAGTACGGTTCAGTATTTGCTATGTTCAGGGAAAAAAGGACTACTGTCAAATAAAAAAAAAGAAAATAATAAGAACAAATCATTTATATACAAGCAGCAGCACAAATAAATACTATCGAGCAAAGATACTAATAAAATAAACTATGCTTTTCAGGTTTTTCAGGTACGTCTAACATTAGTTTTCAGGTACAGAAATTGATCAAATGTAAAATAACATTGCATATTTGACTGTATAAATTAAAGATTAATCCTATTAAACTTACAAAAGCTATTCAATCAAGAGCAGTGAGTGATGTCCTTGTCTTTTGTTTGACATTAAACAGACAGCAGTAAAGGCTACTGCCCCTTTAAGACCTCGGATATGCGTCGTCTTTTCTGGACTGTATAAAGTTTACTTAAGCCATATACAGACTATGTCTGCTAGAATACTCATCAATATGGACATGTTGACATACTTTTTGCATGAGTTTGTCCGTTCAAGAGCAAGACTTGAAAGAAAACTCAATATTTGCGCGCTGAGAGACGTGTGCACGCTCTAGGATGAGTGCAGAGACAAATTTTCTCACAGTGCGCGCGACTTCTCATTCGCGTCTTCTGGCACTAAAACAGATAGTTGCGTGTTCTGAGTTAACACAATCAGAACGTAAAAATACGGGATATTTTACGGGAAAATACTAAAACGGGAAGACAGCGGGAAAAGAGCTAAAATACGTGAGAAACCCGGAAAAAACAGGAGGGTTGACAGCTATGAACAATTGTTATACAGAGCGCACTGCAGTGCTAACGTTAAAGCAGCGCACACACTTTTGTAACCGGACACCGCTTGTTAGCAGCAGCAGCGGCAGCTCCGCTCCTTTTAATGCAGCTGCAATTAGCGCCTATATATGGTACAATAAGCTCTGGTTTACGGTTACATTATACAAATGTAACTTATAAGTATAGTTATACAGTTCTTAACTGTGTATGTATATTTACCATCCTTATTTGTTCTCTCACAGAAACCACATTTATGTACATATCCACGCAAACCTGTTTATGCCTTGCAATTGGATGACTGAATAAACATTACTATCATCAAAGTTCAGTCTGGATTAGCTGCAGTTCTTTCTAGCTGAATAATTAGGCCAGTTAAGTTCCAACCATCCCACTGCGCACAGAATATCCCACAGGCACCGTGTCGAATGTGGACGAGGTCGAACTGGAAGCCATGTTAATCTTGGATTAAATCGGCCACCATAGGAGTTGAAACGAAATCGGAATTGAGAGGAACAGAAACTAAAATTCACTGGATGGTCATATACCATTTCACCACTAGATGGGGGAAAATATCACACAGTGTAGCTTTAAAGCATGATTATAAAGGACACATTTATGCGATCAGAAACAGCCATGTGTTTTGAAGAAACATTCACTGAAGATAATTTTTGTGGAAATGAGTAGCATTGAAAAATTCTTCATATTTAATTCTTCATATATAACTGCAGTTGTCTAATTTTTCAGTGAATAAAATACTTTTTTAGAGACTTGAAGGAATAGTTCACCTGTAAAGTAATTTGCATTCAATACATTTATATTTATTATATGCATTTACTCACCGTCCTTTCATTCCAAACCTGTATAACTTATGATATATAATTGTAATAATTTTTCAAACATAATAGGTGTGTATATCCAGTAAAAGCATCACGTCTGTGATACAAAAATACAAATATTTGAATGTACATAATCATTCAAAAGTGTGGGGTCAGTATAATTTTTTTCTTTTATTTAGTAGTATTTAAGGTGCTGTATGTAATTTTTTTGACTGCTAAAGCATATAACAGGGTTTTTGTACAGAGTTTTAAAAGTTGGGAAAATGCTTGGGACCCACTTTATATTAGGTGGCCTTAACTACTATGTACTAACATTTTAATTAATAATTTGATACAATGCACTTATTGTGTACATACATGTTTTTACATTGTACTTACATTTAAAAAAATACCTGTATGTAATTACATCTGTAATTAATTTCTGTAGTTAAGTTTGTAATTACACTGTTGATACTTCCCTTACACCAAACCCTACCCTTAAACTTACCCATACCACCACACCTGTCCCTAACCCTACTCGTTTCCCACCTCAATATCAGCAAAGGTGTTTTGCAATACAATTTGAACACAGTAAGTACATTGTACTTATTTTTTGACGTAAGTACATAGTAGTTAAGGCAAACTAATATAAAGTGGGGCCAATTCTTGATTTGCTTGAAGGTTTGAAATGTGTTTGAATTTTGAATATCATCCTTGAAAATGCTTGATTTTTTTTCTTAAAACGCCTCGATTAAAAAAAGAAAAAAAGAAAAACAAACATTAAAGATTGTGGATCATTTGCGCATCATTGCATTGGACATGCAACCAGATGGAAGTAAAAAAAAAACACACTTCTTTAGTGACATTGTTCATTTCTAAAAACAAAATGACAACGGCTTCCGTAACCCGAAGTGGGTGTGCTCTTGCTCTCGCTCTGGTTGATGGGCGCACGCGCTCATGCGGGAGAAGTACCCATACAAGCAATTCCGCCCTTTATGACGTCATACAGGGCTATACTCATAAAAAAAAACTTTCTGAAACTTATTTGAATCCTGAAGGGGTGTATTTGGCACAGAAATACTCCGTCATACGTCCAGCTCGTTTTGGCCATGTTAAAATAAAATTGCCATGTTAAGCATGGGAATCCAACTCTTTAACAGTGTAAATAAGTCTGAATGCATGACATATCATGAAATAGCTTACCCTCACGCTGTCAATGACAGTTGGCAGGAAGAGATGTTTTATACTTTTTTTTTAATTACATTTTTTCCACACATGTCTATTGCTATGTATTAAACAATTACTCATTTAAAATGTTGTATTTAAGGGTGAACCTGCACAACTTTTAATTTGACTCTTGAACAGCAGCCAGAACCATATGCACATTTCTTACAGGTGTTGGAAATCATCCATTTATGTGACAGCACAAGATGTTTGCAATTGCATGGTTTCATTTTAGTTTTCAGTAGTCATATATGTGTTCAGAAATGCCATGCTTGTTGTACATCTGGACAGTCAAATTACAGAGCTGAGTGACCACAGTTGTGTTTAAAGTGCCTCAAAGTGCAGCAAAATAATTACATGCCACCTACTCTGTATAAATAATAACATGCCGCCTGCTACAGTATGTATGAATATTGAAGCTCAGGCTAGACTGTCGGCTGCCTCTGTATTGTGTTCTGTGTGGTTTTTAACTGTCAGGTCAACCAAATATCATGGAACGTCATTCCAACCTTTACATATCAATTTGTTTATCACAGAAAAACAGAATGTCGCTATGAATAAACTGACATGAGGGTAAACTGTTATGGTTTAGTCATGGCGGTTTTTATTATAATCATTTTACTTATTTGGTACACAGCTTTATTGGTTTTATTAATGGAGTGTGCTGGAAAATGCACCACAACACTGTAACTTTGACACTGGCAATTTATCTTGTATCCGTATCTGTGTGGAGTAATTTCCAGCGGATATGATTGTGTGAGCATGTGTGCCCTGACATTCGCAAAGGTTGAGGTCATGGCAACAGGGATGCAATGTTTGCTATACAAATTCTTGAATTTATTATCCAGTATGAATAGCGAGAACACTTTTTTGTTGATATGCAATTATGGGCATGGGAGTGTGTTGATAGATATCAAAGTGGAAGCTAGAGGCTGTAGGGCTTTGTTGTTTGGTGTGCATTTAGTCTTCTGCAGGCGAGGGACACATCTGATGTAATTCATCATGGCATTTGAGGGGGATTGGTGCGTATACTTTATATCCCTCCCCTTTTATATCTCTTTTTCTCCCTCCTCCTCTCATATCTTCTGGCTGTGGATTCACAGTTCTGTTTCTCTGTCGAGAGTATATTTGGAGTTCAAGCCAAGTGCCTTCAAAGCTGAGGTTCAGTCAACCGACTGTTTTACAAAGCTAAAACAGACATCAAGCTCTGTGGAAAATATTCTATTGTGGTAAATAAATAGAGAATGCTGCATTGGCAAACTTAAGTTATTTCAATTACATGGATGAATAGTATGTTTTTATGTGAAACAGAAGTAAGTATCATTGAGTATTGATTTGGAGCTCTGTCAGTTTCCTCTGTACTTTGTGTCTGTGGCTTGGATGACAGATTTTTTGTTTATGAATTTGTAGGTTTTCTGGGAGAAAGAAATGAGAATATTACCTTCAATAGAACTGAAAGTATAAATACATAAAATTACTGTGGGTATTTACACATGATCACTTGTATATACACACTTTTTTATTTATTTCAGTATTAAAGGGATAGTTCACCCCCCAAAAAATAATTACCCCATGATTTACTCACCCTCAAGTCATCCTAGATGTATATGACATTCTCCTTTCAGACAAATACATTCGGAGTAATTTTCATTTTTGGGTGAACTATCCCTTTAAGATCAGGAAGAAGATCACTACAGTCTAGTGTCAAGTAAAGAGCAAAACTGTGTAATATTTGAATATAATTGAAATTACCTCTGCATTGATTGAACTGAATATTCATAGCCTCTAGTGCTGCTTCAAAAGTAAGCGCACATTCCCTTCAGGTTTTTTTTGCTTCTGAAGCATTTTCTATGTCTGGATGTCACAGTAACTGTGTAACTCTGACTCCCTAACCTGATTGGCTGTCAGGATGATGGATATACCACCATGCACCAGACACGCTAAAGAGGTAAACAAATTCTTCTCTAGCGGAACACAAGTGGGCCTGGTAAACTACTTACAGAGATTAAAGCCAATTATATTTCATATCAACTTCATTCTGCATTCACAATTAGTTTCTTTCAAAGTCGGAGGTGGGATATTCGTACTTGCCTTTGCTCTTTATCTATAAAGGTGTTTCATTGCTTGCTGAGCAGTTGTTTGTCATCGGAGAGGTGTCCCAGCTATCACATTTTAGAGGATTTAAAAGGACGTTCTGCAAGTTAATAAATTATCATTTACAGTGTTTTGCACTCTGTATCTGCAAACATTTGCCTAAACAAGTCTGATTTTCAGTTGATGTAGCATCAAATAATGCAAATTTGACTGATTGATGCATTGTATTTGCTTAAAACTGAATATTTATCATAAACTTTGTATATCTCATTTGGTGCCGCCCTATTTGTTTTGCGGTAAACAACTTTTGGAAGTTGGAAGTCAGACTTAAAGTGACGTTTTATAGACTACTAGAGTCGTAAAACCTTTAACTTCTGGTGTCAGTTGTTTTTATAACTAGGTTTTTGGTTAAATGCTTGAAATAAGATTTGTGGGTAACCCAAGATATGTTCACATTTTATTCTGCGAAGTAAAATACAACAGTAAAGCCCCACTCATGTTTATTTATTTATTTGGCTTTTTAGCTTCTTACTATTTTGGCTTCAAAATTCATAATTGATTTTATTTGATGTTGTCTTGATTTATGAAGATTATTTTGATGAACAAAATGTGGTAGAATCAGGCACTTTTGCTGGTCACAGGGGTTATTTTTTATAAAAGCTAATATAATAATCCTATTGGATTTATGTTGAGGGATCCATGGTGATGCTAACTTACGTGTTGGCCTACAAAATTACATCATCCCAGCAGCTGTTTAAAAGTGCTGTATGTAATCTTTTGGCTGTACTAAAGCACAAAAATATAATATGTTTGTAGAGATATAGGAAACATGCTTGTCAACATATCTGCCTCAATACAATGATACGGTGCCCTACCTGCCTGTCAACATATGTATTTCCATTCCTCTGCGCACCCTGCTCATGCAGACATCACACGTCATCAGCGCATTCCATAAATTTTTTGGTCCTGTGACTTCCACAGAAGATATATGTACATGTGTTAATATGTAGACCACTTTTTCTATTATTGATTGCTATCAGAATGTAAAGAGAATTTCAACCAGTATAGCAAAAAGTGTTTATAAAACAAATTGCCTACCCTACATTTAATAGAAAGCAACGTTATAGTATATTGTCAAAAAACTTGGTGGAAGCATAAAATTGTTATATGAAAGTTAACCAGTAAAAGAATCTTTTTTTTTCTCCATCATTCATGCGTTTGATTAGCATATTACCTCCAGCTCTTTACATAATCTTAATTAGAAGTGCATTTCTCAAAATCTTGCTAAAATTTCAGAACACCCTCCTGAGAGACTGTAGGCTGCAAGCCTCAAGCAAGTAGATGGATATTTATCTCTTTTCTGTTTCATCTAGCTTTGATAATGTTGATGAGCTTTTTAATCAGACTGCATACTCTGCTGTCTATCATGCTCAGGTTTTTTTTTTTATGTATTTAATCCATTTAAATGTTTGTCTTTCTAAACAAAGAGACCGTTACACAGATTAGGTAGAAAAAGTATTCATAAAAATAAAGCCAATTAAAATAAATGGTACAATGGGAATAAAATGATAATACATAGTGTAAGTATGTTTAGAGAAACCCTTTCAGACATACAGTAACTGGTGTGTACTTTGAGCAAAGTCTGTACTTTTGAACAGATAGGTGTTTCGCTGTAGTGCCTCATTAGCTTTGAAAAGGCCTTTTGAATGTTTTCTTTGAGGAGTTATTTCTTTTTTGCTGTCTCTGCTCTCTTAGAGCTCCAATAAATGAGCAAGAAAAACAGTAACAATTAAAGACCGCTTAAGCCTTTCACCCACTCCTCCAGCTAATTGGTGACACCGCAATTCGTTTTAGCCCAATTACACACACTCTTTCTCTCTCTATGTTGATTAACATTCATCCACCTCTCTTTTTTTCTTCCTCCTGGTTTCCGTTAGGACTGAAGTCATCAACCAGGCTGAAGCTTTGAGTAAGCGTGCTCATATCACCGTTGATGTTATTAACGCCCTGAATGCCTGTGCTTCACTGGATGGCGACTAGAGGCAATTCATTTGACTCGTGTAACAGACTAAAGCCTGTTCTCTCCCACTCCTGATTTGGGTGTAATGGGGCTTTTGTCCTCTGTTCCTATTAGAGCGAGTGAACACAAGATTACGCTTTATTGTGACTCACAAACATAAGCAGGACCGGGCGGGATGACAAATAGATACAGGAAGTGACTGCGATGGTGTGCATGTTTATATCCTCAGCTCAGGCTGTCTGTATTGATTGCTGTTTGCTTTCTCGGGCGGCTTTGGTAGATTGGCTCAGCTCATTCTTCCTTCAACTCTTGTTGCTACTTGCAAAGATCAGTATTACAAGTAGACTGCACGCTACAAAACGTGACATACTCAATATATTTATTTTATATATTATATATATTTGAATATTAAATATATTATATAACTTTTTTTATTATATTTTAATGATATAATAATTATATACACTCATCTGTCACTTTATTAGGTACACCTGTTCAACTGCTCGTTAAGGCAAATATCTAATCAGCCAATCACATGGCAGAAACTCAGTGCATTTAGGCATGTATACATGGAATCTGCTGAAGTTTAAACTGAGCATCAGAATGGGGAAGAAAGGTTATTTAAGTGACTTTGAACGTGGCCTGGCCTGAGTATTTCAGAAACTGCTGATCTACTGGGTCAGAAGACCCAGATCAAAAATATTTATAGTTTATATTATGTCTTTAATTATTCAGTTTGGGTTAAAGTATGGTGTATTATAAAAAAACTAAAGTAAACCAGCCAGAAAATATGATGTATAAACTTTCTTTTAGTTTATCATGTTATACATCGTAGGGTTGGGTTATACATCGTAGGGTTTTTTTTGTTTTGGTCTGTGCGATACCGCACGTTGCCAGTATACCCAATAGTATTTCGACACCACAGGTTGCCAGTTGGCAGAAAACACACCGTACTGCTCATAGACCATAAAAAAATATGGACGACGCAACTTAATTGACTTCCGCTTACCATAGTTGAAGCTTTCGATGGCCCCACATGGCGCTGACATCTTGGGACCGAGTCTGCGCAGTAGCGATCTTGGGACCGGAGTTGCGCAGTAGAGAGCAGGAAGTAGAGGCGCGATTATCAAAAGCCCGCCCACACTCACACAAATGCAGAACAATGAATTATGATGGTGTGAAATAAACAGTTATGGAAATGTAGAAATGAAAGCTAAAGCTCCAATCTCCTCCCAAAAATCCAGAAAAAAGTCTGTTAGTGCCTCAGTGACAACTTCACTCAGAGAAACCGTCAATCTCAGCTGTCAATCATGACGTCACATCCCCCGTTTTTATAGTATCAAAATAACTCACTAAAACTAAACTTATTTAAAAAACGAACACTTGAAATGAAATTATCGTGATAAAAACTGCCTAAAATGACAGAAACCATCTTTTGGAAACAATTATTTGAAGTGTAATTGAATTGTTTAGTTTGTCTCGTGTCCATTCTAATACATGGAGGGGTGGAGTTTATGAGCTATACTGGGACCAACCACCGGGGGGGCGATCGAGGCACGGAAGCTTCAGTTCCCTTTCGTTCATTCACTACGACGTAACGTTAGTGACTAACGAATGGGGGTTTCGCTTAGAAGCCTATCATCTTCGAGCTTCGAGAAAACGCCCAATGGCGTGCCAATGCCATGGGGCATGCGGAATTTGCATACGTAACTCTGCCTCACCGCGTGAGTATATAAGGAAGTATGTGGCAATATCGCATTATGTTTCTGCTTTCGGAGCCAAGAGAACCTACCTCTTCACTCCTACAGCCTTCTGAGACTCTGTCAGCTTCTTCGAGACGAGCAGCTTTCCAGTCGGTGTTGGTGTAACGGCGCGTTCCAGTGATCGCATCCTTCCTGCCTGCTGATCTGCACAGTGGTCCGTTTGACAGCTGGTGTGTGTTTCCCTGGGTGCTTCGGCATCGACTGCGAGGCCTTCCACAAAAAGAGCTTGCGCGTGGCACGTCCTTTTCAGGATGTCTCGTCCGTGCACTTCTGGGTGCGGTAGATCCCTTCAGCCTTTCGACGGGCACGAGCGCTGTTTGACGTGTTTGGGCTTTCAGCACGCTCAAGCGGCGTTCGTGGATGACTCATGTTCTCTCTGCGGGAATATGGCCATATCGGTGTTACGGTCGAGACTCCGTGAACTCCGTGCGGATGCCGGAGCGAGAGTCCCCTCTGCCACACCCCAATCTGCAGTCTCCACTGGAGGCTGCACTTTGGCTGGTGGCCAGGGTGACCTGAGGGTGACTGTAGGGAACAAAGCTCCGATGCTCATGCCTCGGCCCACACCCCCCTCTCATGCACCTTACCCGGTCCTTGTCCAGGCGTCTACATCGGGGCCGGCTCCTGCCGTCCCGACTGTGGCGTTTGGAGCGGCGGAAGATGAGGAGATGTCTATCGCCGCATCACAAGGTGGGCTGGAGTCATCTGAGGATGATGATTCGGCTGTGCTGCCACCTTCGGGTGCGCCAGCATTGCCCGAGTCGGACCCAGAATTGACAGCCATGCTATCTCGGGCCGCCGCAGCGCTTGGGTTGGAGTGGAACCCTCCACCCCGACCTGAGCGTTCGCGGTTGGATGATTGGTTTTTGGGGGCAGCGCGCTCGGACACCCGTCCGAATGCCCCTCCAATTCCTTTCTTCCCCGAGGTGCATGAAGAGATTGCGCGGTCCTGGAAGTCCCCGTTGTCTTCCCGTGACCGTTTGGCGAACTCTTCCGCCTTCACCTCCCTCGATGGAGCCGCGGCTCGTGGGTACACTGGGGTCCCCCCAGTCGAACACTCTGTTGCGATGCAACTGTGTCCGCAGAGTGCTTCGACCTGGCGCGGTGACCCAAAGCACCCCTCCAAAGCCTGTAGGTTTTCGTCATCCCTGGTGGCAAAGTCCTATAGAGCTGCGGGGCAGGCCGCCGCTTCTTTGCACGCCATGGCAACTCTTCAGGCTTACCAAGCCAAGTTGCTATGTGACCTTCACGAGGGGGGTCTGACCCAGGACTCAGCAATGAGTTGCGTGCCGCCACCGACCTCGCTCTCCGGGTGACGAAGGTGACCGCACACTCCCTGGGTCAGGTGATGTCCACAAATGTGGTCCAGGAGCGACACCTATGGCTCACCCTGGCCGATATGCGTGACGGCAAGCGAACCCGGTTCCTCGACGCTCCCATATCCCAGGATGGGCTATTCGGCGGGGCGGTCGAGAGCTTCGCCCAATAGTTCTCGGCCGCTCGGGGTGGGGGAAACAACGTTCTCCAATATTTTGAATTCGGACTGCAGTACCCATTTCAACCACTAGGTCCTACATACTGCACCTTTAAGCTGTCGATTGAAATAGTCAGTGCATCGCGTGATCAACTGCTAAATTCAAAAATGCTTTCACGCTTTGGTTGGCACCGAGCCAGAGACAGATGCGCTCAGCACTTGTCACATATCACATCTATTCAGTGTTTTCAACCACATAATATTAATTTTAGGTTTCAGACATTTAAAATCAGTACGAGCAAAAAATAAATGTATAGTTTGTTAAACACAAACTGATGTCTATGGAAGGGGCAATAATAATCCTTTCAATTATCATTGACCACGTGTTTTATTCATATCAGATACACATTGTATAGTTAACTATATAGTTTACTCTATTCTTCTCCTAGTTTACCTATCACTGACTTTCATGTATTTCGTGAGACGTAGATGTATTTACGTGATGTAAATCCGACCGATACGATTCTCTGAATTGCGTGGCTAACATGGCGGCGCTCAGCTAGTACAGTCATTATAAAGGGTTTCAAATTACAAAACACATTCACTTACACATATTTGAAAATTGGAATATCAGATTTTGAATAAAAAAGGAAAATTAAATAAAAGCGATACATCTGTCATACAGCACTAGTGTGGCTGCTGTGTGTCATGTGAGAAACATGACTTGTCGGCATGGAAATAATAAGGCAATGCGTTCTAAAATAACAGTCGCCTTGGCAAATATGGTCATATTTCTGCAAAAGAATTGCCTAAACTTGAAGCTGGTTTGTAGCTTACCAATACCGACTTTACTTTGCTGTTATTAGTACTGTAACTGTTATTTAGTGTTAAATTATTGTAGTTGGGTTAGGTGGCTTAGATTTTATTGTGGATTTATGTAAATGTATTGTGTTTTGTATTTACTTGTATTTATGTATTTATGTATACTTTAAACTTTTAATAAATTGTTCAATTTAAACCATTTAAAACAAAATCAATAAAAAGCCATTCTTTATTGTCATCCACTGTTGTTTTGTGGCTTTTTTTAAAGTATCGATTCAGGCACCAGTACCAGTAATCATATTTTTACCAATACCACCGGTTTGTCACCAGCATCATAAAAAATCCAAACAACCAACCCTAACACACAGACAGGTAGCCTATATAGGCTCCAGCACTACCTAAATCAAATTATCTGCAGAGTTTGCTGTCTTGTAAACATACTGAAGTATGACTGAAACGACATGATCAGAGCTGTTTTCTTGGTTGTGTTTGTTGTTTACCATTCACTTGTGAATGTTGCACATACCCCATGTTAACAAACCTTCAAGACTATCAAGTTTATAAATGACCAACTTCAAATCTAAATCTATAGGCTAGTTGTCTTTGTAAAGAAATGCTCACTTGTGTAGCTTTGGAGCCTCTGCTGTGATGCTGTACAAACGCTTCCAATGTGAATACACTTGTGCGTCTGCAGCTGCAGTGACGATGTAGTTACGCTGACATGAAGCGTGAAGCTTGCGGTGTGAAACGGCCGTAAGTTGGTAATATGTACCTTCAAGGGGTAGATAAGTTACAAAGTTGGCATTGATGTGCTGACATGCTCTAAAGGTACAACAGCACATTTTGCAAAATAAAATTCTTTCTGACAAGGTACAAATCACTGGTGAAATGTCAACTGAATGGCCAGCCTCGCTTTTATCTAATATGCCATCTACTCTAAATCAGGGCGTTCGTCATACCATGTGCTTTTATAACTTTCTCAGTGAAAGTGCTCTGGCATTATTGGGCCTCATTCTCCATCCATTAGAACTATTATCCAGCTCGTTAGGAATTAATTGCCCTCATCATTAATAGATTTAATAAGGGACCTCTGACTTGTGCTGATTGGGTTTTGAAATATGGGAAACGAAATGGTCGAAAAGGCAGTTTCAGGCTCTTGCATTACCTCAACTACACTATGATTAGTCCAGTGCTAATTTTAGCCTTTGAACAGCTTCAAATCTAATGAGCTAGTCCCCTTAATATATGGTGCTTAAGCAAAGAGACCGGAGAGAACAATATTAGTGCCCAAGACGTACCCAAACTGCACTTGCAGTAGGGTTTAAACTATTCCCATGGTGCACATTCAAAATTCGCCATTGTATAACATCCCATATACTTATATTATACATTCCATATTTTTGCAGAGCCTCACAAAGCCTCAGATTGTCTAATTTGAGATTGTACATTCTTCCTCTAGGCAGTGTCTCTGTGGAGTTGATGGTATGTATTTGTAATAATGCTGGCTGAATGGAGGCTCTGTTTGAATGTGAATGATGGGTAGATGACATTGTCCCCAGATGCCCCCTGTTCCTCTGATGTCCATGTCAGTATGTTGACCCTTTGTTAAGCTCCACCTCATTTGGTTGTTAATTTATGGGCTGTAATGAAGTGTGTCATTACAGAAAAAACGGCAGTTAAAATGCTTTGCAAAGAAATTGCTAACCCTAAACTTCACTCTTCTGTAGTTACATCGTGTACTAAGACTGACGGAAAATGAAAAGTTGCAATTTTCTATATATAAGGAACTTTGCTGTGTAATAGAGAGTTCACAAAGAAACTTTTGGTCGTAGATACAGTTTCCTATGCAATGATGTTAGCCAATCATAACAGTTGCCATTTACTGAAAAGCCTTAAAGGAGCTTTTCAGGAGCCCTTAAAATCTGATCATTTCAGACATAGGGTAAAAATGAGAGTTGAAAATAATAATTTCCACATACATATTTGTTTATTTGTGCAAATAAAATGAATGAACCTTTAGTGAACCTAAAGGTACATATTAAAATAAATCAATCCATATCATGACCCCTTTAAATTAGTTTTTTTTTTTTAAATGAAAGAAATAATAATAAAAAAATTGCATAAACATAGTTCTGCCAGAATATACACCAATATTGATATTTTTATTACATTTTTTATTTATTGACATGATTTTGCATTGCTCACATTCCAAAGAAATTACAGTACATAAACACAATTCTGTTACCAAATCGAACACTCGTAGGTCTTAAAGGGATAGTTCACCCAAAAAGGAAAATTCTGTTATTAATTACTCACCCTCATGTCATTCCAAACCCGTAAGACCTTCGTTCATCTTTGGAACACGAATGAAGATATTTTTTATGAATTCCGAGAGCTTTCTGACCCCTCCATAGACAGCAATTTAATTAACACTTTCAAGATCCAGAACGGTAGTAAAAACATTGTTTAAATAGTCCATGTGACTACAGTGGTTCAACCTTCATTTAATGAAGTGACGAGAAAACTTTTTGTGTGCAAAAACAAACAAAAATAATGACTTTATTCAACAATTTCATTCTGGCCTGTGCCAGTCTCCTATGCTGTTTACGTTGTGTCCCGCACATGTGTCGTGGTGCTCCCGTGAACAGCATTGGCTGCCGTATATCTCGAGAGCGCTGCACTATTTACAACGTAAACTGTGTAGGAGACTTGCACAGACTAGACCAAAATTGTTAATTAAAGTCGTTATTTTTGTTTGTTTTTGCGCACAAAAAGTATTCTCGTCGCTTATTAAAATGAAGGTTGAACCACTGGAGTCACATGGACTATTTTTAACAATGTTTTTACTACCTTTGTGGACCTTGAATGTGTTATTTAAATTGCTGTCTATGGAGAGGTCAGAGAGCTCTCAGATTTCGTGTGTGTTTGTGATTTATGAGGACACAAATTTGTATAATGACACAGGTATTACACAGGTATTACGACATAAACATGAAATATAAAGACATTTCATATGTCCTCATAATTAAAATAGATTTTAAAAAAACATACTAAACAATGTTTTATTAAAAATGTAAAAAAGTAGAATGTTTCCTGTGATGGGTAGGTTTAGGGGTTGTGTAGGGCGATAGAATGTACAGTATAAAAACCATTACGCCTATGGAATGTCCTCACTTAGATTGCAAAACAAACCTGTTTGTGTGTGTGTGTGTGTGTGTGTGTGTGTGTGTGTGTGTGTGTGTGTGTGTGTGTGTGTGTGTGTGTGTGTGTGTGGGCATGTTTTTGTGAAATATCAGGACACAAATGTGTACAATGACATGGGTATGACATAGGTATTACAAAAAGAGGGTGAAATATGAGGACGTTCCCCATGTCCTCACTTTTCAAAATGCTTATAAATCACACAGAAGTAAACTGCACAGTGTGCAGTGTGTGTGTGTGTGTGTGTGTGTGTGTGTGTGTGTGTGTGTGTGATACTCAGTCCTCCCACGATGCAGGCAAACATTCTGACATTTGTTCACCAGTGCTTTATCATACTTCAGCAGCAGGTGCTGGCCGTGAACCGAGCATAAAAAAAACAAAACAACAACAACAAAATTGATTGTGTATGACCACCAAATGTTTTTTCCCTTTACTTTAGTCCAATGCATTTGTCACCTTCTGCCAATTGTAAGTAAAGCACAAAGAAGGCTTTCACACCAACCAGTTCTACCCAAGGTAGACTTTCTATAACTTCACACTTCGTCTAGATTGATGAAAATAGCCATTGAGCAGTCTGCGTATGTGTGCGAGAGGAAATCAGACCTGTTGGAGTGCAGATGTGCATGTTTTTCACTGCACCGGACGGTATTGCGTAAATGATTGACATAACAGTCTGTTCTATACGGCATTGATTCTTTCATGCTGGATGAACTTGTTTATCATTGATTGTGTGATTGAAATACAAATATGTAACAGCTGTCCCAGTCCAACCTAGAAGGTTAGTGGAATGTTATCCACAATTGCAAACTCATGAATCTTATTTGATTGACTGATTTATTGATTTTCCATGTGTCTTGTCTCCAGCTGTTTCCTGTCCCTGCTGCTGGTTGCTGCTGTGGTTTGGAAAGTCAAACAGACGTGCTGGGCATCACGCAGGAGAGAGGTAACATCTGCACAAAAGCACTTCCTGTGCTCATCGACATGTCCATACCTGTATTGGCTATGGCCTGCAGTTTCTTTATATGTTGCTCATGATTTCAGGTTTAAAGCTGAAATGTTTAATACTGTGGCTCAATCAATAGCACGAGTTTGGGGCGGGACTTTCATTTTGCAATTTGTGAAACCAATGAAAGGCTTTAATGTGTTTGAGTGCCCATATGCATTTGCATTTACAGGTGTGTATTAGCTAGGATGTTATTGCTTTTACCATCTGTGACCTCCCATGATGCTCCTGGGCATGGTTGATCTTTGTAAACCATCTTATGACTTTAACCTCATTATAGTTTATGAAACTTACTGTCAAGCAGCGTTACTGTGCTCAGATGGGAGGACACTGGGTAAAGTTTCTAATTTTATAACACATTCCTCCCGGTGTCTGATGGGTGTTTAAATGTCACCCGCATGCCAGCCAAACTGCCTATTTTAATGAGAGAGGCGCAACAAATAAACATCGCCATTTTCCTTCATTACCCATCTTCACCAACCAATTAACCCTGATGGGGCTCATGTTAAAGGGATGGATTAGTGTGATGTATCTGTCTAAAAGCCCCAACAGATGCCACCTTCTCTCTCATCTCTCGCTTTCTTTCTCTCTTTTTACTTATTCGTTTGTGTGTACTTTTAGAGGCTACGTAAATGCAAATGGGAATTTGCAAACGAGTTGTCATCGAGCATTTTATAATCAATACAATAATCGAGGCCACTGTAATTGAAAGCATGTTGAGAGGCGTAAGTGTGGGTTTATCAGAGTTAAATGCGTGCTGTTTTCAGCGATGGCTGTCACAGTTGCTGTTTTCCTTTTCATCAAATATCTACTTGTAGAACAAGCATTTAGATAATGGAGTAGTCCAAATGAAAAACAAGCTTTGCACTTCATTCAGTGCCCACAAAGACGTTTTAATCAGAGAAATAGAAGCACAATGTGATTTGATAGGAAAGCTACAGTAAATTATTAATCAATTCAGTATTGTACTTCATTGTAGGGTTTGGCATGAGAACCCGAGCACTCTGCAGTTTCAGCCCTGATCATGAAAACAACACAACATTTCAAAACACTTCACACCATTTGAAAATCCGTAGCTGCTATACAGTACATGTCAAAAAATATTTTCAAAATATTTTCATTTTTTACATTTTCTTTTTCATTTTCTTTGGTGGCACCTTGCAAGTTGATTCTTCAGACAGCAATTTGTGTCAACTCTCTTTATGGTGACTTTCAGTTCAGGTCAGCACTAAATGGTCTGAGCTGTAATACAGGATGTTCACACAGGGCACATTCATCCTTTCAGAGAGCTAGATGGAGCACAACTGAATGGAACAGAATGCATTGGTTTTGAGACTTTTATATTTTTTGAGAAGTGCTTTTTCAAAGTGCTCCTTTCAACTTGACAGCACTTTAAAAATGCAGCGTTTGTGGTGCAAGGCGCCGAATAAAAACAGTGAGCTGTGATGCAATGGCCAAATGTGGCCATATGGCACAGATTTATCTGTAGCTAGGTTGTGCATCATTCACAACTCAATTAACTCTTCTTTCCTGAGGCAATCCATGTTTTCACTGTTATAAGGTAGGGTGTGCGCTATTACGCATCATCTGAAATAATACAGAATCTCTGGATCCAAAAGAGCTGGATCCAAAATGAAGCAGAAACAAGCGATAGAAGCATTGCTTAAACACATGTAATCTAACACAATCCTCAAACATTCAACAGCATATAAATCAAAACTATCTAATGTTACCAGATGAAATGTCAAACCCACAAAGACATATAGGACTTCTTATATAAGAAGCTTTGGGGATGTTGATGGACTTGATGTTGTCCATCTATGTTTTGGTTAAAGCTTAAAATGAAAGAAATAAGCATCATTTTTAAGTAGAAAAGGAAGTTTTGTAAAGACAAACTTTGAATGTTTACTCGACAAAGTGTTGTTTAAATTTGAAGATATATATAGGCTTTACAGACAGACAGACATAAAAACAGATCTGTTTAAAATATTACCAATATAAGTTTGTACTATTTTTATATTTAACAAAATTATAAACTAGAGTGGAAGAACACTTTCATTGTGTTTCTCACAATGTCGGTTGAAATACTTTGTAATTCAAGTTCAACTTTCTGTGGATGTGGCCAATTAAATAAAATTAAATAAATCATAAGAGAACCAGTCTTCAATTCAGAATTTTCCTGTAGTAGAGAAAGTAGGGATGGGCATTTGGTTACCGCACTGATATATATATAATAAAGGCCTTCTGAAGCGAATCGATGGGTTTGTGTAAGAAAAATATCCATATTTAAAACTTTATAAAGTGAAATATCTAGCTTTCTCCAGAACGCCTTGCGTATTCAACTTGCGTAGAACTTATGCCTCTCCCAGTTCAAAATGCTTAGGCTATGTCTGACGCCATAGTTTTTCCAGCTACACTTGTTTTTTTCCCCCCGTTAGTTGAATACAGGAGGCGGTCTGACGGAAGCTAAATATTTTATTTTATAAAGTTTTAAATATGGATATTTTTCTTTCACAAACCCATCGATTCACTTCTGAAATTCTATAGCATTCTATAATATATCATATTCTTACAAAGGAAGCTGTGCGTGTTTGTGTGTGCATTGTGTATTTTTCTGTGTCCGGATCTTAGTTAGCTGATATGTCTACATTATTTATGATGTCTGTCACATATCGGCCAAGCCCTGCTGTTGCTGCTGTAGTTCCACCGGACCTGTTTCTGCTGCACACATCCACAGTCATTTTTCACATTCCGCCCAACACAACAGAGCTCAGGTGTCAGGCAGTGATGATGTCAGATCCAGCAGTATCTGTGCCACACCGCTCCAGTCACATCCGTAAACAGCCAAGTCGCTTTTGGCCGGCTGTAGCATCTGATAAAGATCTGGTAGAGCGGACTTTATCTCTGCCATGCTTTTATGGTTATGTGGAGGCTGATAAGTTGTGATCTCACAGAAGTTTTATGGAGAGCCGCATCACTCCACTCCCCACTGCTGCTTAATTGTGTTGCCTCATTGTCAAGCCTCATTGCTGACAGCGGCTATCTTGTGATTTGCCGTGTTGGATACTTTAAGCGCGCCATTGCGGCCCCTTCATCACTCCCTCTCTCTGAAGCCATCAAGTGGGAAATTAACAATGCAAATCAATGGAGCTGAATGGTGTATTTTTTATGATCCTCTCTCTCTGATGTATTTAGAGCATGAATGATTATTTCGGAGATAGATTACGGACGGACGGCGCCGTGAGCACTCAGGGAATCAGTCAATATCCTCAAATGGGCCTAATTCATTATTTCGTTCCTCCTTTTTTCCAAAGTGCAAAACATTGAGGGGGGAGGGGGTATTTTCATTTCATTCCACCAAATGTAATATAATTTCTTTGCAGCTGCAATCAAGGGGATATCGGTCTCAGTCTGTCGGCACACGAATGGTAATATATAGAGTAGCTGCGCGGTGGAAATGTTTTTTATTTTATTTTTACATTGGCACTCAAAATCCATAAAATTCCCAAGGGGATAAAGTCCATGCTGATTCCTCATCCGAAAAAGGGAGAAATAATGTAATCTCTCCAGTATAGTTAATTATGGATCATAACCGAGAGTGTGGAAAACAAATTTAGAACTGGGTTTATGATAATTACTCTCCCAACAATAATTTCTGGATATGAGATCAAACAATCAAAACCACTTTGAAATTCTAATGATGATGCACAAGACGTCTTGTACAGATGTCTATGAATCTCCTAATAGGGTCTCCCCCCAGCAGACAGGGATTTAGCCTTATTTTGACAACTAACCTCATTAAGTTTTGCTGTTGTCTTGCCATAAATGTATAAATAAACAAAAAAGACCCTGCGTATTTAACTTTTTTGTGCTTTTTTTACTCTATAATTCATGCATCGGTTAATACAAGCTGTCACTGGCCCAGACAAACATGGTGAAACGGAACACCAAGTGACGTGATTGTTAAATATACTTAGCCTGGTCATATTAAACATGTACTGTATTTTCTAGATTCATCTAGAGCGCTACAGCCACCCTCCACCTCCACCACCAAATGAGGATTATTCCCAACTGCCGCCTTGTCGCCTGTTCAGTTGTAAATACACTGCGTCCCCTGTCAGCCAGATGTTGGCTAATTTTATCATTTGACGGTGGCTCATTCCTCAACGATCGTCCAAACCCCTATACACCTGCACAGAGCACAATGAATTGATGCTAATTTATGAAATTCCAGGCTGTTTTGATTATTGAAGTGGGTGTGTTTATTTGACCTTTCTGCCACAGTATGGTAATTAGTATAATTCCCTGTTACAGGAATTCATTATTTTTAACAAGATAGTCCCATTTACTTCAGACATGGATTAGCATATATTTAGGGATCTTTATTTATTTAAATTATTTTCTTTATTAAATATTTAGAAGTTGTGATAAAATTATGATGATTCAGAAATACAAATTTGTTTGTTTTTGGTCAGAATAGCAAACAGCGAGGTGATCTTTGACTCTGTTTATCTATGAAGCCAGGCTTTATCTGGCCTTTTACACAGTGTAAATATCATCTCATATCACATTAATTCACCTAAAGCATAACATCATGACTTTGAATTTCATTATTATTCTGTTATAGTTCAGTTGTGATGAATTTCTCGTAAAATGCTAATCTCTCTGCAATGTTTTTATCCTGAAAAGGCACACATAAGCCATCCCAAATATTAACCTTGTAATATCTCTATCAAACATCCCTAGCAAACCACTGATTGAGTGCCTCTGTACACATTTGCGAAAACTTTGACTCAAGGTTATATAAGGTCTTAAAAGATGGTCATCTCTGTTAGCTGAAATGAGGATGTTGAAGTCTCAATATTGCTACATACAGAGGAAGCTGCTCTTTACAGTGTTGGCTAACAGTGCCATGCTAT
Organism: Gobio gobio; assembly: GCF_949357685.1. NCBI lineage: Eukaryota > Metazoa > Chordata > Actinopteri > Cypriniformes > Gobionidae > Gobio > Gobio gobio. The sequence continues at coordinate 34,522,008 of NC_137111.1, read as the reverse complement.
CAGCTCGGAGCAGGTGAGCGTCTTTATCATCTAAGGCTAGATTAGCTCGAAGGTCTGCTTTTCAGAGGCGTCTTAAACACCAACATCAATCTTCAAAGCAGCAAAATCAGTCTCACCCTCTGCTTTTAGCTCCCAGCAACAAGACAAGGACTCTCCTGAGAATACCTCGAAATGGTGTCCGAGATCTTTCAAGCACAGGTGTGGGTGCCTGTGTTGAATTTTATGTGGCTTTTATTAGGTTGAGACTGTGGGTTTACTGTTGTGATAAACAGAATATAGATCCAACTTAAAATCAATAATTATGTACTACTTTGTACTATCAGTAATTTGCTGTGATTTTCAGATTTTTAAAAATTTATAATTTGATAATATAATATAGTATAGTATAATACAATATAATACACTGCGCAAAATAAGGGAACACTTAAATCACACATTGGATCTCAATGAATGAAATATTCAATTTGAAAATCTTTATTTATATACATTCTATAATTTGTTACAACAGTCAATGGAAACCAAAATCCTCAACTGAGGGCTGGATTCAAAAGCATACCAAATATCAATGTAAAAAAAACTGAAGTTACAGGCTAATCCAACTTGCATGATGTTCATCACAGCAACTCATAATGTAAGTCAGTAGTATGTAATGTAAGTCAGTGAGTGCCTGTATGCACTCATGACAAAGTCTGGGCATGCTCCTGATGAGATGTCCCAGAGGCTCTCAATTGGATTCAGGTCTAGGGAATGTGAAGCCCAGTTAATGGCTTCAATGACTTCATCATCTAAAAACTGCCTACACACTCTAGCCACATGAACCCAGGTCCCACTGCCCCATTTTAAGGTCTGACAATGGCTCTGAGGATTTCATCCCGGTACCTAACAGCAGTAAGGGAACCATTGGCTACCACGTGGAGGTCTGTGCAACCCCCCCAAGGATATTCCTCCCCGTACTATAACTGACCCACCACCAAACTGGTCATGCTGGATGATCTTGCACGAAGCATAACGTTCCCGACAACATCTCCAGACTCACGTCTGTCATATGCTAAGTGTGAACCTGCTCTCATCCGTGAAGAGAACGGGGTGCCAATGGCGGACTTGCCAGTTATGGTGTTCTCTAACAAATGCCAATTGAGCTGATCGGTGCTGAACTGTGAGCACTGGTCCCACTAAAGGACGTTGGGCCCTCATGCCACCCTCATGAAATCCGTTTCTGACAGTTTGGTCAGAAACATACACACCAGTAGCCTGCTAGAGGTAATTTTGTAGGGCTCTGGCAGTGCTCCTCCTGTTCCTCCTCGCACAAAGGAGCAAATACTGGTCTTTCTGCTGGGTTGTTTCCCTTCTATGTCCCTGTCCAGCTCTCCTCATGTAACCGCCTGTCTCCCGGGATCTCCTCCATGCTCTTGAAACTGTGCTGGGAAACACACCAAACCTCCTTGCGACATATGGATGTGCCATCCTGGAGGAGCAGGACTGCCTGTGAAAACTGATTGGGTTGCAGGTACTGCCTCGTGCTACAGACAGTGACAAGGACCTTAACAAACCACAAAACTAAAGACAAATCGGTCAGGAAGAATAAGGAGAGAACAATTGTGTCACATGTCTCTCTTGTCCTGTAGAGCACGTGTTGTGTTTATCAGGTTTTGGTTGATGTCATGTCTCTGGTCTCTTGTTTACCCCGCCCATCTTGTTACCTGGTTATTGTTTAATTGGCCCCACCTGTTCCTCTCCTGATTTGTTACCCTTTATAGTCTCCTCTTGTCTGCAGGCCTGTGTTGGATCGTTGTCTTATGTTGGATGTCGTCTGATCCCTGTCGTGGTTCCTGTTTACCTTTCCTGGTATTGAAGTTTATTTCATGTTTGTTTTTCCCCCTCGCGGGTGTTTTGTTTATGTTTGTGTTATTTTATTATTTACAATAAATCTTCAATTCCTGCGAATGAGTCCTCGCTTCCTTTTACATTTACATTTACATTACATTTAGTAATTTAGCAGACGCTTTTATCCAAAGCGACTTACAAATGAGTTTCTACCCACTTCTACCCACTGACAAATTGTCTATGGCCACCACCTGCAAAATCATTTCCTTTTGGAGGGTTGTCTTGCTGTTGCCTCTCCAGTGCACCTGTTGTCACTTTCATTTGCACCAAAGCAGTTGAAATTGATTCACAATCACTTAGGCTTCCTAATTGGACAGATCAATATCCCTGAAGTTTAATTGACTTGGTGTTATACTGTGATGTTTTTCCTTAATTGTTTTGAGCAGTGTATAATATACTATAATGTAATCTAATTCTCTATATACTTTTCAAGAAGCATATAAGTCCATTTTGTTGCTTTTTCTTGCCTCTTATGCAATGTCTTATGATTTTGTTGCACTTCCCTTTAGGCATGATAGGCACATCTTATTTAGAAAATATCAACTTATTTCTTCTATTCTCAGCCTCCTTAACCTGACAGAGGATATTTGCAGATGACGGAGAGAAGACTTAGACAGAAGAGGGGAACAGAGCTGTCTGCTCAATTACACGTTTGCTTACTGAGCAGTATAAACGTTAGCCTGCTCTCAGTCAGCATAGAGCACTGCAGATTCAAAGAAACAATAGAGTCATCGATAAAAAATTTAAATGTTGCATTTGCCCCAATTGAATAATTTTCAGCATCACCATGCACTGTTGGTGGTTTAGAAACAATCTATAATAGATAAAATGCTTCAGACAAAACATAGCAGTCACCATCACAACAGAGCAGATGGGTGCACTTCGAAACAATTTCAAAGGTTTTACCAGTATTTTTTATTGATTTATTTTACCATTCATAATATTTACTGCTAAGAACATATGCATTACCATTTAAACGTTTTCAGGTTGTTACGATTAAATGCTTTTAAAAGAAGTCTCTTATTCTCTCAGAGACCTCATTTATTTGGTTAAAAAATGCTGTAAAAGTAACAGTAACATTGCGAAATATTATTAAAATTTTAAATAACTTTTCTATTTGAATATATTTTAAAATGTAATTTATTCCTGTGATGGCAAAGCTGAACTTCCAGCAGCCGTTACTTTAGTGTCACGTGATCCTTCAGAAATCATTCTAATAGGCTGATTGTTTTATAATATGATTTTTTTTTTCAGGATTCTTTGATGCTTAAAAAGTTAAAAAGAACATTATTTGAAATATAAATCTTTTGTAACACTATACATGTTTACTGTTACCTTTGTTCTTACTGAATAAAATATTTATTTCTTATTATATAAATCTTAATGATTCTCTCACGTCCATTTTGACTGATTATTTATAAAATGTTTTGTCTTTGTTAAATCTTTTTTCTAAATCTCTTTTCCCATTTTAATAAAGGCCATTTACACTGTTCCAAATCATTATGCAAGTGACATATCAGTAGGATTTCGGTACAATAAACATTAAGAATTTAGTTTTTCAAAGAAAGTGTTTGTTTTATTTCGCCACATCTTTTTAGATAACTGGTATCGATCTCAGACAGGTTTGTTAAATAGTTTGCAGGTCTACTTAGGTAAATGGCAAAACTACTTAAAGAGGTTGTTCTACATTATTAAGAATGTCTCAGTACTCATGCAATATAAGGAGGAAGAATCTGAAGATGAAAAGCATGAAATGGTGCAATGTTATGGAAAAGACATGAAAACAACTAATGTTGTGTGAAAACTGAATGGAGATTATCATACTATCATACGATTTGTGAGTAATTTAAAGCATAAGAGAACTTGGTCAGATAAAGGCTTATTAAGGAATGTTTCTGTCAAAGATTTGTATCGTTTTTATAGGACAGCTATAAAAACAAGCCTGCTGCTGTCTCTGGAGTCTCTAGAACCTCACAAAGCTCACAAAGAGAAACGTTTAAAGTGGGTTTAGAAACACACAACGTTTTTAAATAGTTTTATTCGCTGACGAATTCTGTACTACAATGGATGGTCCAGATGGATGTATTTCTGTTGGTGAGTCGCCACCATGTTCCAACAAGACTGCGATGTCAGCAAGGAGCTGGCGGGTGATGATTTGGGCTCGAATATTAAGAAGTGAGATGGAAGGTCCCTTTAGGGTCTCTGAGGGTGTCAAAATGACTTCTACAAGATATGTGGAGTTTATAACTGACCATTTTCTGCTATGGTATAAAATAAAAAAGAAGGATAGTGCCTTCTGAAATAAAAGGATTTTCATTCAGGACAATGCACTATCCCATGCTGCAAAAAACAGCAATAAAACTATGTATTTCTACACCCACTGTAAACGTTTCTCTTTGTGAGCTACAGTTAGAGGTGGCTGAAATACAACTTTACGCACCTTTTAATGCTTTTCATCTTCAGAAAGATCTTTCTTCCTCCCTATATTGCATGAGAACTGTGACTAATAATGTGGAACAACCAATTTAAGTTAGGTTTCTATTTACCTAAGTAGACCTGGCAAACTATTTAACAAAACCGTCTGAGATTGATACTAGTTATCTAAAAAGATATGGAGAAATAAAACAAACAAACACTCTCTATGAAAAACTAAAATCTGAATGTTTATTGTGTTGAAATCCTACTGATATGTCACTTGCATAATACTTTGGAACAATGTAGACTGATTCCCCCAAAATATGTAAACACTGTCTGTTTCTTTGAGCCTGTCATAGAAACACTTGCTCAACCAGTTCAAAGCGGGACTGTTTTTCTGAGCAGTGGCAGATGAGGGTGTTCTGGAAGCCTGTATGAAAACAGTTATAATTTAAATAACTTTTGGTGGCCCTAAAATCACACACGTCACTTTTAAATGGCTATTCAGGTATACTCTGGTTTGTTTTGGTAGTTTTATTTTATTATCAGTTGTTGTGCTACATGTACTGTATCAAGTAAGCCACGATTGATTGCTTTTCTAAGCAATAACCAGTTACAAGCCAAAAACGTTTTCTCCACTTTTGAGTTATCAGGAAGCGATAGCGATCCGAACCACGTGATCATTCTCGCGGAGAATAAACGGCAGAGCTCAGGTTGGCCTGATTCAGGAAATGAAAGCTGTGGTTTATGTTATTAAAGTGTTCAGGCTCTCTTAGATGGTATTGTTTCCTCAATTTCAGCCCTTCTCCAAAGAGCATTCAGCAAAACGAAGAAAACCCTTTTTCAATAGCACCTTGTCATGTTGATGCATAAATAAAGGACGATTTGATCAAGGCCTCTGGTCTTGGATTTTGCTTTATGTGTGTATGAAAGGTTTGGCTCTCCCTTGTGACCTGGACTCGCAGAGATTTAGAGAGAAACCGCTGCAGTGTGTGGATATCAGAGAGGAGCTTATGCTTTATGCATAAGACAGCCAGAGTTATTCCCTCAGCACATCCAGTCTGTAACATAACAGGTGCTTGTTCTCAGTAAAAGATTGACTTTTGAGGTTGTGTCAGGGTTGTGTGCGTGTTAGTGCCGCAGTCGCCTCAGGTGAACATGTGGGCAAAGGTAGAGAGGCAGAGCGTGTAACAGGAGCAGTGATCTGCGGTTAGATAGCACTTGTCACTACAGCATCGTTGCTTGAGTTCACACTGGCCTCTGTCCAAGCTCTGCTGCAGGATCATCACAGAAACCTCCAGAGTATGACAAGAGTGTGCAGCAGCATCTTGTTTGTAATGTCTGTGCTTGCTTCTCTTACCTTTCACACTGTCAAACAAACACATATGCACAGATATAGTTTAAAAAAAGGTCAGGCAAAAACAATCATAGCAAGATTCACAAGGATCTACAACATGTCACAAATCATCACACATTCAGATGGGGCCTGTTTAAAGTAGCGAGAAAAACTCAAGATGCCAGATGTTGTTTTTCATGAGGGAATTCACTATGAATGAATTGCACAAGCTGATAGCAACATTCAGGGATACATATATATATATATATTAGAAGTCTCTGATGCTCACAAAGGCTGCATTAATTTGATCAAAAATGCAGTAAAAACACTAATATTGTTAAATGATTACAATTTTAATATATTTAAAAATGTAATTTATTTATGCAATGCAAACCTGAATTTACAGTAGCCATTACTCGAGTCTTCAGTGTCGCATGATAATTTAGAAATCATTCTAATATGCTGTTTTTATTTATCATCAATGTTGAAAATTATGCTGCTTAATATTTTTGTGAAAACTGGTATTGTTTCAGGATTCTTTTATTAATATAATTAATATAATGTTTACTTTTTTTGTCATTACTGTCATTTTTGATTAATTTAATGTGTCATTGCAAAAGAAAAGTATTCATAAAAAAACACACCAAAAAACTTTTACGTTTAACGTTTGAATGATAGTGTATACACTTTATTCTGTTTAGTTAAAAACCTCACAACACACTATTCACTATATTAACTTTTTTTTATTTGATGTACATTTATCAACTGTGACAGTAATATTTTTTGTAGGAAGCTCCAAGTATGTCAAGCTCTTAAGAAAGCCGATGTAGTGCAAGTGTGCGCGTGCATGTGTATAAATGCCGATGTGTACATTGAGCATATTGTGCTCTGTGTTTTTGCTTTTGAGTGCGTCTACACTCCAATTCAATAGGTGTGCTTGTTGTGTGTTTGAATGCGAGCATCAGTGATCTGATTGTTCTTTGAAGGTTACATGGAGGACACATGGAGTTGTTATGAAGCAGAAATGATTTCACATTGTATTATGATTGGATTGCCTGGGGCGTGATAATGTTGCTCAGGTGGATGTGCGATAACATAAAGATATTAGCATGACCACAACAAAACCAGCTATGTCAGCATCTAAATTTTTAAAAGGGATTACTTAAAAAGTAATTGTGCAAAACGTACAGTAAATTATAGGGAATTTGAAACATAGAAAAGTTTAACATACATGTAAATTGTTGTTTGCAACCCAATTTACTACTTTAACTGTATGCATTTCCAAGACAAATTAGATATTCAGCGAAGAAGGAAAGTCATGTCAGAGGAAGAACAAGTCATTTTAATGAATCGCTCACAGTAAAACCAGGGATATGGCATAAAATACTGAAACTGTTGACTTTAGAGTGACTTGTCACAGATTAAAAAGTGGAAATTGTAACATGCAAATACACAAGCTCTGTGAGTAGGCAGAGCCTCCTAAAATATGACTCACAAAGTGACGTATATTCTTTGCATGCTCGCATACACACACACTCGCTCACACACAGACACATGCACTCTGCCTTCAGGAACAGCTTGAGGGCCAAATTACAATTCCAAAGATTTGACTGTTAAATGACTTCGAATTGAGCAGTGCTACAGGCATGGATATTAATGCTTCTGTGCGATATGGAGCGCTGAAACTAATTGCACATGAATGCAGGCCTTAACCAGATTAACCGCAGCTTGTTCGAGCATGTGAATTGTCGTTTTGTTCATTTTGTTCCCCCGTGTTTGAGCTTTGTGATACATCGAAGACTTACTGAGGTTATCAGTGGATCCATCGTGCTCTCTTACCCCAGCATGGCGACATTTCTACCCCGTTGGGTACTCCTACTGTCATCTGTTTTTTGGAAAGCGCTCATGTGAAAACATTTGCTGAATGCTTGACAATAAACATTGCTTCTGTAATCTCTGCATGTTTGCTGTTGAATTCATTGTGTTTGTGCTATACGGCATTTTAAACAAATGCCATTTTTTATATGAACATTGCTTGTAGACTACTGAAATGTTTGGCTAGATGTCCTAATAATAATAATAATAATAGTTCTTGTTATTGTTAGTAATTAATATTTTATTATGTTTGTTATTGTCAATAACAATTTTAATATAATAATAAGAAATAGTTTATGTTTGTATATTAGTATTATTAATAATAATAATATAACAACAATAGTTGTTGCTATTAATTATTCCTATTTTATTATTTGTTATTTTTAATAATCATTTTAAAATAATAAGTATAAAACCAAAAAACGTTTTTTTTTGGTCATCAATTATTTGTACTATTTTATTATTTATTAATAATGATGATAATTGTTATTATATTAAATTATATTAAATAATAATAGTTGTTTTTATCAATTATTTGTACTATTTGTGTTATTATTATATTGGTCATAAGAAAAACATTAAATATGTATAACCAAGTGAAGTGAGAACAGCGTTGTACATTATTACAGAGTAAAATTAGAGTAATTTCCCATATCCATATAAAGATGTACAATGTGTTGTTAAACATATACTGTACATCCATTATCCAGAGATCATACCTTAGTTAAGAGCATGGTGGGTGAGAGCTGTACCTCTGAACCAGCCCCACGCGCCATATTAATAAAATTGAAAATGATTGACAGCAAGGGAGAGACAAAGCATGAAATCTTTTAGTCTTTCACTCATTCACTTTCTCCTAGTCCTTTTCTGTCACTCTTGCAGTGCCCTGAGGCTCTAAGCTTCCCTCTGTTTCCCTCTTTGAGTGCTGAGCATCATGCTTTTCTCTCTCACACTATGTTTCCACTTATTCTCCCGCCAAGTGGTGACAGCTGCTGTGGAAACGGCTGCCGTGGTAACCTCCCCCATGCCAGGAAGACACAATTAGGAGAGCTAATGACTGAGCCCCTGTGATCTGAGACACTTCCGCTCTCCCGTGCACCTCTGCTTCCTTCATTCACCCGCTAGCAAAACAGACAGAGAGAGAACAAGTGAATATATAGGGACAGAGAAGTAAGAGAGAGGAGTGTTTTTTATAGTTCCTAGGAAGTTATAGACTGACGTCGTCATACTCAATTCTAGTCATAATGAGTCTGATACTGCGCCATTGGGCTGTGATTATGGGGCATGTTTCAACCGAACCAGGAAAGACCTCAATTGGATAGACCTACAACCAATCAGAGCAACAGAGCGACACATAGTTCGTATAATGTCCATCATGTCCATCATCGTATAATGCCCGTCCTAACAATTTCATTGGTCCAAACAGCTCTGGTTCGAGCATAGTTGCTCCACAACGGATCAAGTCCAGACCGAATTTCCCGAACTCAAATGTTGTGGGCGGGCCTAAATTCCAGCGTAGTTGCTAGTCTATCTTTGGTTTTATTATTTATATTCATAAATGTCATGTATATAAGGTGCATATCTGTGTACATTTGGACTGCACAATTTGATCAAAAATCATATTGTGAATGTTTTGAAAAATATTGTTATTTGTGACTTAGATATAATAATCAGACAAGGCCATATTGCAATTTAAATTTTAGAAATTTAGTTTGAATAATTGTGAAGCCTTATTGTCTCTTTGTGTGGGTTTTTGTGTTTGTAGTAACACTCTAAATTCTTTATATAATTTTCTGTGCAGTGTGACTACATTGATGTGACTAGGCTCAATGTAAATAGCTCTACTTTTACTTAAATGTACTTAAAGGGATAGTTCACCCAAAATTGAAAATTCTGTCATCATTTACTCACCCTCAAGTTGTTCCAAACCTGTATGGGTTTCTTTGTTCTGCTGAACACAAAAGAAGACATTTAGAAGAATGTTTGTAACCAAGCAGATAGAGCAACTATTGACTACCATAGTAGGAAAAAAAATACTATGGTAGTAAACATTCTTCACTCTATCTTCTTTTGTGTCTCACCCTCAAGTTGCCCCAAACCTGTATGCATTTCTTTATTCTGCTGAATAAAAAAGAAGATATTTTAAAGAATGTCGGTAACCCAACAGTCATTGGCCCCATTAACTTCCATAGTATTTTTTTCCAACAGTTGCCTGTCCACTGTTTGCCATATTGTTAATTGTTTCCATATTACAAAGCGCGTAGTTCTGGCCATATGTAAATGAACACTGAAAACACTTTTAAACATATAGGCACATCACATAAACGCTTAATTAATATTCAAAGTTTTGTGCTATTTTTACCATGTAAACATTACCACAGTACTTAACTTTGCCAGAACATAATTAATCAGATATAAACAGAACCATGCACATGTAGAGAACATTCATAACATCAAACACATACAAATACTATGACTATCTGAATTGTGTTATATATCTAATGACATGTTCACACATATATAAACTATAAACTTTAATTTGGCTTTCCCACACAGAACTTGCTAACCCTTTGTACATTTTTACCTACAGACAGTTAAACAAAGTCAGTTTTTCTAGTGCATTGTCATTGCAGATTTGGCTCTAAATCACTTGATTTGGTATATAGCCAGACATTTTTCCCCTTCAGAACCCCCTTAGCTATTTTAGGCAGACTCTAGTTTTCTAGTTTATGAGGAGTTCCAGTTTTTTCATGTCAACTCATGAGTGTTTTGGCAGGGTAATGGGTATGATAATGTTGATATATTTGGTCTTTGTGGAATATATCAGAGCAAATACCAGACTTGCTACTGCCAAGACATTCATGACACGCTGCTATGAGCAAGGAAGACATGCTGGTGCTGTACAATGTTGCGAACATGAATTAGCCGCAGCAGATACAGGTGGAGCTGGGGAAGGTGGAGGGTTTCTTAAAGCGCGCTGCATTGCTACAGCAAATGCTAACCAAGTATTTAAAGTTTGAGCATGCAAGCTCATTGGCTACTGATACAGCAGGAACCAATCAGCTATACCCTATAGAGAACGGTGTGATTGCAAGTAGGTTGAGTTAAGGACCTATTAGCCTGCGCCATCTAGAGTTTCACGACAGAACTTTGTATTTCATACAGACCTCAGTGATGTGACCTGTAGAAGATTGGGTGTTTGGAAAGAACAAAGAAAAATCGGATTTATAAAGTCAAAGCTGTGTGTTTGTGTGTGTAATGATGAGTAGATGAAAATAGAAGGAGGGAAAGAAAGAGAGCTTGGTGGTGAATGTGTACTTTATGTATTGATTAGGAGAGTCAGGCAGTAAATATTCAGAGGTAATGAATGCATTTATTGGCCACAAACTCACATCATCCATCATCTTATGACGCCAGCCGGATGTTCGATGACCCTTCTCATATTCACACATCTCTGTTTACGCCTTTTCCGGCTGTGTTAGACAGTCTAATTAGAGCTGCACTTCTCTGACCTGGTGGGATTCAGGTCTTGTGCTGTAAGAATCTATTACTTTATTCAGTTTTATGCTTCTGTATTTTTCTACGATAGGTTATAAATGCAAAGGTAGTTCCCTGTTCTTGCATGTGACAGTTTAACTTTTATTTGCCCCTTAAGGTGTTGTAAATAATTTTTTCCCGTAATAAGTGATGCGTTTTTATGTTTGAAAAGGAAACATTTCAAACCTGTCCTGTCCCCTGCTTCCAACTACACTGGTTATGGACACGATGAATCAGGTCCAATGGCCCCATTTTGTCATAACGGCGCACTGTTAAATTAACCAGTCCTTCAGGGTATGGAAAGCCAGAGATTGAACACATTATCGTCACACACTTTTGAGAGTTCACAGAGTTGAGATGCAAAGCTGCTTTTCATTAGTCACACCACAGAGTTTCTTATAGACAAATTGAGCAGTTAATCAGAGAAACAGTCTGCAGCCAAAAATGCAATTGTCCATGATTTAAAATGTTTGATTGCTTCAAAATGAAGCTACTGCCAAGTAGTTTGACAAGTCTCCCAACCTTTTGGTAGGTTGCTGGATTTTTGAAAGTGCTTTTTTTTATTTTTTTATTTATTTATTTTTTTTTTTTTTACTGGTATTTACATTTTTTTATTTTATATACATGTATGTATATATATGTGTGTGTGTTACTCTTTGTAACACAAATTAAGATAGTTTTGTTGAAATCTGAAGGCTCAGTGAGGCCTCCATAGAGACCAAAGCAATTTACACTCTCAAGATCCATTAATGTACTAAAAACATATTTAAATCGGTCCATGTGAGTACAGTGGTTCAATATTACTATTACAAAGCGACGATAATATTTTTGGTGCGCCAAAAAAAACGAAATAACTATTTATATAGTGATAACCGATTTCAAAACACTGCTGCATGAAGCTTCGGAGCGTATCAAATCAGCGAGTCTATTCAGCTGTTCGGAGCGCCAAAGTCACGTGATTTCAGCAGTTTGGCGGTTTTACACACGATCCGAATCATGATTCGCCTCGCTGATTCGATACACTCCGAGAAGCTTCATGCCTCACTGAGCCTTCAGATTTCAACAAAAATATCTTAATATTTGTTCCGAAGATGAACGGAGGTCTTACAGGTGTGGAACGGCATGAGGGTGAGTAATAAATGGGCGAACTAACCCTTTAAGCACTCAAATAAGTCATTTTCCAGAACAAAAATTATGAATTCAGATATTTGTAGTTGGTGCGCTGCTTTTGAACACTGTTCCTTTTTTACATGAGGTTTATACATAAGGCCCCAGGATTCAGTCAGATTTACTGAATAGAAAGTGACTGAATAGTCATGGGCAGTGTGTTTACTGTAAGCTGTTAATACGGGCAGCAAAATAAATATGCATCACTTATGCTATGCTATGTACATGTGCAGTGTGAAACAAGCATTGCATTTGCTTACAAACATTCTACCATTCTACCAATTCATTCTACCAGTATAAAAGGCAGTAAATGTTGAATCACAGCTTGGATCGACACAGCTTGACTGGTTGGTTTATGTCTACGTCTGTAATGGAAGCAACATTCTTTTTCCTATTAGTGTGGGTGAATTACACACAGCTCTTTCTGCTAATAGAAATGTATATTTACCCCTTCCGTACAGTCATCCACTTAATGAATTAATCCTGCTGTGTAAACCACTTAGGTCTGCTTTCTCTCATTTTTTTTTCTTTTTACTTAGCATGTTTTCAATTGATCGTTTATTAAAACTGTCCTGTGGTGGTGACTTAGTTGCTGACAAATTCTGCCCATCCCCTCCCCCAATGTACCATCTAGTCCAGAACACTGTGAGAGCAACACACAAAATAATCTGGAAAAGACACACAATGATCGCTAATCCTCAGTGACAATAAAGCACTTGTCTTAATGACCCTCAGTTACGCAGAGTGACTTTCTTGTTTCGTAAACATGTTGTTAAACATGTTGTTTTCCCGCTTCAGGGGTGAGAAATGGAATTTCTCTCCCACAAATGGGAATAGGTGAATTGAAGAATATTAACTGGAGGTGTGTGTGTGTGTGTGTGTGTGTGTGTGTGTGTGTGTGTGTGTGTGTGTGTGTGTGTGTGTGTGTGTGTGTGTGTGTGTGTGTGTGTGTGTGTGTGTGTGTGTGTGTGTGTGTGTGTGTGTTTGTGTGTGTGTTTGTGTGTGTGTGTTTAACACTTTGTGATTGAATAGCCTCTCATTCTTCTGTTATATGAATGCTGTTTGTTAAATTATCTCTGTGACTATTTATGAAAACAATAAAACGCACTGCTTTCTGTTGTTTTTGTAATTATGGCTGGACTAATGAAGCAAATAGATTAGCTTTTTTATTTCTTTATTAGGAGCAAGGCTTTCTTTTAGAGACTTTTGTTTGGAAGCTTTTATTTTTCTCCTATCAATTTTCTTTTAGCATGCTGAATGAAATAATTGTGGTTTTTAAGGCAAAGTGTAGCACCAAACCTTTTATACACACACACGCGCACAAAGTGGACAGCTTTTGTCAAAGAACATAACAGCATAAAGTTATAATGGCTTAGGCTAGTGCTATTTGTGCAACATAAATGTTGCCCTCCACTAGTGTTTCTCTAGACTTTTGTATTTACAAGGCACTTTTGTCAAATGTTATTTTTGACCTTTTCTTTTCTACGCACGCAAAGTTATTTAACGTGATTTTACGCAGCATGGTTTCACACCCATCTCATATTATCAAGCTGTACTTAAACTTTGTACTGAAGCCCAAGAGTAAACCATGTTCCTGAGATCAAGAGGTATGTCAAGTTCACACCAGGTCAATGTAAATGGGTCTTTTAATCTTGAGAGCCATGTTCCATAAAAATCATTTGAGAAATGGGTCTTGGCTGTGGACTGTATGGCAAATATCATAGATTTTTACTTTTTTTAAATAAAAAAAAAAAGCTAGGCCTTTTTTATGCAATAGTTTATACAGAATATAACAGAATTGAATATAGTGAAACACAGTATTGCCAATTAAAATAATTCCAAACAGAAGGCAGAATAACCTTTGAATGTCTCCTACCAACACACAGTAGTAGTGTTTCTGAATGAATCAGTGTTACCAATTAATCGGTTAAAGGAAGGATTCTACAACTCACTCATGAAAACAACCGCTTGTTTTGAATCAGTGTTTTTTAATGAATCAGTTGAATCAATTATTTATTGAATCAGTCATAAAGACAAACACTCCCTGAACATTCCTGAATCACTCAGTGTGTTTGAATAATTCATTGTTTAAATGACTTACTTATAAAGGCAGTCAACTGTTTTTATGAAAGATTCAGCGAGTTGTACATACCTACTGGCGAGTCGTACCCACTTTCTGTAAAGATTGCCATAAACCAGCAGAAAGGATCAATAAAAAGTCTAAAAGTTGTAAGCTGTTATAGAGGTCTGCTACCCGACCCGAGCCCAACGGGTCCTGAAAAACTGGCAGGTTTCATGTCGGGTTCTGGTTAATGTTTAATGAACAGCCTTGGGTTCGGTTTTGTAACTAAGAAAAACTAAATAGGCTATATATTAGGGCTGGACCAGAATATTTGAATATTCATTTGGCGGGTTGGTATTCAATTTTCACTTTTGGTATTCAAATATTCCGTTTTTTTCTCGCAAACCCGGCATCCCCCTCGAAATGGTTCTCATTTGCGCTTGAATATGTTTACACTATAAAATCTGGCGAAAAACAATACTCTTTTTTTACAATTATCTTATATCCTAGCCGTTTTTAATAGGATGGACAGTTGAAGCCCAACCTCGTTATACTTAATAAATATATTTGCGTTCCCTGCAACAGAATATTCTCTGTCAAGAGCACACAACTTGTTGAGCTTATATGGAAGAAGCGCATGGCTGAGCTTGCATTTTGGGTTAAGCTGCGTTGGTTTGACATTGTGGAAAATAGAATAATAGAATCTAAATATATTAGCCTTTAACCCGTTAGGGATGTGACAGACGGTGAGAAAATTTTCCCTCACCATCACATTACAGTGCTTTTGCACTGTGCGGCCGTGTGCGCATTTTAGTTTCAGTTTAGAATTACGCCAATTCGGGGGCGGTTTGCTTGAATGGTGGGTTCATTAGCCTATTATTCTTCATGAAAAACACAACAACAATACAATGACAAACTCCCTTAAATAGGCGCTTTTACATTTCGTGTTGATAACAAATCTTCCGCGATCATCTTGTCATTCATCTCCTCGCTCTCGTGATGAATGAAATCTGACTCCTTCTGCTGATGTGCCATGACTTTCATTCGGCTCACGCTGCACATTCAGTTTTTAATTGTTGTTAATCTGTTCTCTACCTGAACTAAATAATTTTTACTACTATAAAATGCGACGTGGGGGGTGATGCCGCGGTGGGCAAGTGATGTAACCGGTGTTATGCCTGAACCTTTATCGCAACTATCGCAGCAAGACTATTACCCGTTATTATAAATCGGAGCTTGTTACTGGGACGTAACAGACCTGTGTGTTTTGTATCACTAGTGCAGTGTCCGTTCTCCGAGCATATTAGCCCTGTCCGCGTGAGGCGCACCGCTTCTAGAGATTCCTGCCTTTATTAGAGAGAAAAATATGTTCAGCCCTCTCCCGCTGAAGTTTCGAATATTCGGTGTTGGTTACTACCGAAGCTTCGAAACTCAAAAAATGGTATTCGGACCAACCCTACTATATATACATATAGTTTGCGTACTGTGTGTTTTGCTGTGTGTTTTACTGTAACACAGTGGGGAGAACAAGGATTTGATACACTGCCGATTTTGCAGGTTCGCCCACTTACAAAGCATATAGAAGTCTGTCATTTGTATCATAGTACTCTTCAACTGTGAGTGATGGAATCTAAAACAAAATTTCAGAAAATCTCATTGTTTGATTTTTAAGTAATTAATTTGCATTTTATTGCATGATATAAGTATTTAATACATCAGAAAAGCAGAACTTAACTTAGCGGATCGTGGGCGGGGGGGTTGATGGAAGTGGGTGTGTCTGTACTTTTATTTACTTTTGTTTTATACAAAATATTTAATCAACTATCATAAACTGTAAATCATTTGAAAGCTAAAACACCCAAGATTCATGTTCTGAACTTGTTTTTGCAATAAATACACCAGAGAGGAAAGGGTTGAATGAAATGCTAAAGTACCGGCCATGTAAACATTAGCATAATAAACGCATTACTCATCTTTCATCTCCTGTCGTTCAGATCAGATCGGACGAAACCAAAAAACAGCAGCATACATGTCAGTGTAAGGGTCCACTCTTCAAAATGCATCCTACTTTTTAATCCAAAACAACAACAAAAATAGGGAAAAAAACAAAAAATCCTCCTTTGTTTGCATGAGCGTTTTGAGTTAGAGTAATCAATCATGTCCATTTTCAATTAAATATCGATTCTAATCAGTATTCTGCGAACTCCACTGCAAGGTTAGTCTCTTCCGCATAATATGAACTGGCTCCACCAGGTGTCAGTCAAAGAGCCCATGTTTTTTTGTTGGATAAAGTCAGTAAATGCCTAGCCAATGCCTTGCCAGCAAAGGTTTGATTGATGAACGTAGTAACCAGGTGCAGTTAATACAGGTAATGAGTGGAGAATAGGAGGGCTTCTTAAAGAAAAAACTAACAGGTCTGTGAGAGCCGAAATTCTTACTGGTTGGCAGGTGATCAAATACTTATATCATGCAATAAAATGCAAATTCATTATTTAAAAATCATACAATGTGAGTATTAGATTCCGTCTCTCACAGTTGAAGTGTACCTATGAAAAAAAATTACAGACTTCTACATCCTTTGTAAGTTGGCAAACCTGCAAAATCGGCAGTCTATCAAATACTTGTTCTCCCCACTGTAAATATATATAATAGGCTATATCATGTATATCACAAAACTGTTTTGCGAATGTGCTACCGCTCTTGAGCGCTATTTCGGTCACAACACAGCAGACGACAGCAAGCAAACATTAACCATGGGTGCAATAAAGCAAAAAATTACTGAGGGAAAACTTATCACAGTTCCAAATGATGCAGGAAAAGCTGCACTCTGGAAGAATTATGATCAACTGTCGATGCCGTTCTCTTCCTTCATAACTCGTCCTGAGAAGGATGTATTTGTGTAAATAGTTTAGCAACACTGAACTTAAAATTTGAGGTCCAGAAAAAATTGTGATTGTTACACCTGTTCGACCCCACATCAAAGTCACGTAATTGGTAAGCCTGTGCTTTTTCTATTACTGCTGTGCTGATGGGGCGACTGTGCCTGTGTTTGTATGTATTTGTTTACCGTTGCAAGCAATCCATAAATACCACGTTGCAAAATGGTATTTGCTGTGAGAAACGGATCGGGGTCCGGGTCGGGTTCGGGCTTAACATGTAAATGTAATGGTCGGGTCGGGTTAAATGATCTTGGGTATGGGCCGGGTTCGGGCTTCAGTTTAAAGTCTGTGCAGACCTCTAAGCTGTTATTCACTGAAAATCTCGCCTTTTGCCCTATCTTTCAAATCTCATTCACACTTCTAGTCATTAAAACCTGTCGATTCGAGTGTGCTGCACCTCCACAAATTTGTGAAAGTATCATGATTTGAACAAGCAGACTATAATGTTAGCATCCTTTTTTTTTCACAGATGAAAAGAGAGATAAAAAATACAAGTTTTAGAGTGACAGGGTTTTCATTTTAGGTTAAGTTTTCTTTAAATATCTATTCAGTCATGACCAATGAGAAGAGAGTCTCTCATTGTGATGTGAGCGATCGTACGTGCACAGAGCGTAAGTGGGAATTTTGAAAGCATAAGAAGAAGCACATGCTCAACCCTCTCACTCTTTCTCTCTAATTATGCTTTTAAGTGCTAAATGAGCCCTGAGAGACCTTCCACCCCACCAAGCTCACAAGTCTCCACCTCCTTTATTTTACAAATCAATCAGTGTGTCACCAATGCGGCATACAGTGTGACGAGATGGCCTCTCTCTGCCATCCCTACAATGAGCTCAAATAGATCTCCCACTCACAAGCTCCCTATAGTTCACTTACCACAATGACCTTGTGGAAATGAAACAAGCAATCAGCCGATTTTAATTTGAGAAAGGGCCTGATGAACCCACCTGAAGAGATGGTCTGGGTCAGTAATCTAACTAACACGGAGTGGGTAAGATTTTCTTCTCTAATGGTTGTTTGGATATTTGTTATGATAATTATGGCCCATTATGCCTCTAGTCTGCTGGGAGATGGTGGGAGGTGACCGGGGCCTAGTTCAGCTATTTCAGTCTGGTTTTCGACCTCTGAGAAGATCAACATGCGATTTCATGAGGCAGGAGTCAGATTGGCTGTTTAAATTCTCATCAATTGATGCCCTGAGAGAGTTACAGGCCAGGTGATGGAACAGACACATGCCCTTTGGGCCAGTGCTGCATTGCCATAGAAAATGTCGCATTCATTGATCTTGTACACCTGTTTTAATGCCTTGCAAACTTCAACTTTTGTTTCTTCTATTGTATGTTTTAGGGGGCTATAGCAAGAGTTTTCATGTATTAATTGCTTTTTTATTGCCTGTGTGTGAACAGCTTATAAGGAAATGAAATGAGACCTTCCCAGACTTCCTTGGTTGTCTATGAAAGCCTGTAGACACATTTTTATGTCAAGCACTCAAATCTCAAAATCAAAAGTATGTGATGTTTACGTGCGCTCCCGAGAGCCTCTCTTCCGTTCTATGACACATGAAACGAATGCTTATACAATGTTCAGGATAATACCGAAAATTCTATTCTGTACTGAAATGTCCATTTCTGATGCAAAGAAAAGGGATTAGGTCAAACCAGAGTCTCACAAATTCTGATATATAAATACTATATAGTTTCAAATATACTTTATAATCAAACTATCATAATCTTTTGACATGTTGCTGGTGAATTGCAGAACTGTGCAAACATGTCCACATTTCTATGGTCAGATTCTTTAACTGCTGGTTTTTCACCACTGTCATTTTTATTGTTTTTATTTTGTTATTGAGAGAAAAGCATGCAGGATGTTCGCTAACAGTATATTAACATCACCCATTGGAAAAGTGGATATATAAATGTACAACAAACATCTTATCTTGTGATAATCTTCGTGTTATTTAATTTGAAAATGCAATCAATTAATCTAAAGGTGAGCTGCGGTGTCGCACAGCTGTGGAGAGGCTTGCTTGCTGTCCATTTTCAAGAAAAACACGTTTCCATGTCCTTTTTTTTTATATATATTTCAAAGCACTGTTAATTACATTAACTAGCTGAAATAACTATTGCTAAAAAATAGAACAAAGACTTGAGACTTGACTTGGACTTGGACCCAAAGACTTGAGACTTGACTTGGACCTCAAAGACTTAAGACTTGATTTGGACTTGGACCTCAAAGACGTCCAAGTCAAGTCTCAAACTTGACTTGGACTTCAAAGACTTGAGACTTGACTTGGACTTGGACCTCAAAGACTTGAGACTTGACTTGGACTTCAAAGACTTGAGACTTGACTTGGACTTCAAAGACTTGAGACTTGACTTGGACTTCAAAGACTTGAGACTTGACTTGGACCTCAAAGACTTGAGACTTGACTTGGACCTCAAAGACTTGAGACTTGACTTGGACTTGGACCCAAAGACTTAAGACTTGACTTGGACCTCAAAGACTTGAGACTTGACTTGGACTTGGACCTCAAAGACTTGAGACTTGACTTGGACTTGGACCCAAAGACTTAAGACTTGACTTGGACCTCAAAGACTTGAGACTTGATTTGGACTTGGACCTCAAAGACTTGAGACTTGACTTGGACCTCAAAGACTTGAGACTTGACTTGGACTTGTACCGCAAAGACTTGAGACTTGATTTGGACTTAGACCTCAAAGACTTGAGACTTTACTTGGACCTCAAAGACTTGAGACTTTACTTGGACCTCAAAGACTTGAGACTTGATTTGGACTTGGACCTCAAAGACTTGAGACTTGACTTGGACCTCAAAGACTTGAGACTTGACTTGGACTTGTACCGCAAAGACTTGAGACTTGATTTGGACTTAGACCTCAAAGACTTGAGACTTTACTTGGACCTCAAAGACTTGAGACTTTACTTGGACCTCAAAGACTTGACTTTGACTTGGACTTTCCCTTTTGTGAACAAGACTGGTAACGGCGAAATTTCGGCAAGAGTTTTCGTATAATTAAGTTTGTGCTCACCTGAAAAATATCTGTAGCTCAGATATATAGATAACTCAAACAACATGACCTGGGTTTTGCCGAGGATTTTCCATTTTCTTTATCAGCCCATGAATAATTACAGATAATTTATTTTCATTCACTCAATGTTAAAACAATTTGCCATTGTAAAATTCATTAGGAAATGCATAAAGATATTGTTATCTGCACTAATGCACTGAGAGTCTAGGCTGGTGCGTGCTAACGTGACGTATCAATTAGCTAACCCAAACCTGCTCTAACTGGCATGCTTGCTTTGTGAGAAATGAAATCCAGCACAATTCTTTACAAATAAATGACACAGATTATTCAATGTTTTGTGAATTTAAGATAGATACATGTTCCCTCATTGTTGCTAATGAAAAGTGGATGTAGTAAGCATCGGTGAGGGAGAGAGATTTTGTCCGTGTCTTACGGAGAGCTGGAAGAACAAACAGCTGTGATTTCAAGCAGCAAGATCTCATTGTCCCATAAGACTTATCCTAGCACACACACACACCACAACCATCTGCCCCCCACCCACCACACACACGCACTGGATGGGCAGTTTCCAAAATGTTTCAAGGAAAGAAAAGTGGTTTTAATTAGAATGAAGAACTGGGTCGGATATACTATAGTGGATGAGAGGGTATGAAGGTAGATGATAACGTCCAGTAAAACGGGCTTATGGGAATTACTAGCGCTTATAGACAAAGGCATGTCACAGATTTTTTCAATAAAGAGTCAAACTGTATACTACAACAGACAGATTATTGGACAAGTTATTAAAAGGAAGGGCAGTAGTGCAGTGGGACTTTTTTTCTGTTGGATCCACATGCTTGCTCTGAAGGGGACCTTTATTGATCTGTTCGTAATAGTTTGCTCTTCAAGGTCAATAGGTCTAACTGTCTAACAGAAGCTTTGAATTACAGTGAGTTTGAATGTCTGTCACCCATGAGTGCAAGAGAGAATGAGAGCATGTTCGGTTGCATTGTGAAGTCATTGCCTTTGTTTGTTTTTCAGTTTAATTAGTTGGCTCAACTCAGTTTCTGTTAAGTAAATCACCCCTCAAATGCAAATGGTTCATGATAGTTATGATAATTCAATAAATACAATTTTTATGTGGGAGCATTCATAGAGAATTCTTGCTCATGATAGACAATTCACACAGTAAGATGTCAGTTTGTCTCATTGTTTTAATGGATGACATAAAGGTCAGTAATTTTTCAGACTATTTAATCTGGTATCCCATCTTTCTAAACTATTTATTTAAAGAATTATATATCAGTGTTTCCCATACATTGATTTATCTGTGGTGGCCCGCCACAATATCAACATTGACCGCCACAAATAGATTTCAGTGCTTCCCATTCATTAACTTGACTAGCGGACCAAAAAATATATTTAAACTTCTCATAATAATATAAAAACACTTTAATATCATGTTTTGCACCATTGCTGTCAAACAAACTAAAATAGAAATCCAGAAAAAGCTTTGTGTCCTTATCAAAAGACTGTCTGTTTGCGTTGCACAAAGAGAAGTGCGCACTTCACTCACACGACCAGCACGTAATCAGCTCCACGTCTCAGTCCACAGTGAATGAATACGGTGAACCCCATCTGTACATCTGCTGAGTTTAGCGTGCATTTGGGAACGCAGTTATGCAGTTTTTTCACATTTGCATAGTTGACAATTACAGCATTTCACAGCATTTGTAATGAGACGCGTTTGTAAACTTGTAAACTTGCCAAAATGAAAAGCTCAATTGCAGTTTCTGTCAAAAAATAAAAGCTCATGTTTAAAAATTAGGACAAAATTAATTATGAAAGTTTAATTTATTTTTCAGTGCATTTATTTTACAATATATGGCTATTACTGTCATATAAATAATATTATATTATTATTATTATAAGTAGTAGTAGTATTACGGTAGTATTAGTATTATGTAGTGTAATGTAGACATTGTATCACAACTAAAGAGAGTTTTTAGTCCCCTTTAAAATTCAGGTACAAGTCAATGCTCTGTATTTTTCTTTGTTCACTTTGTACACTGAATATAGTTTGGATCTCTTAATTTTGTACTCTCAAGGTGCACCAGATTTATTAACTTTAAAATGAACAAAATGTTTTGCCCCCGGACCCCCCTAGAAGGACTGAGGTCCACACACCATAAATAACACAAAATCCTGTGGGAAACACTGTATATTATATTATATTATATTATATATTATATTATATTATATTATATTATATCATATCATGAATGCAAATTCTGTATTTGAACTTTATTTGTATTTGTAAGAATCAATATCAGGATAATTAGAATGAATATTGCAATTAATCAGAATTAATGGCAATTAAACTAACGGCCAAAGGATTAATGACAGTATTACACTACTATATATATATAATACTGCATATAGTATTTGTCAACAAAATGTTAAAAAATTATTTAAAACATTTAAAATAGTTATTTAATAATTTACAGTATGTAAACAGTATCAGTAACTGTGTCTAACACAATTTTGGAATCATGATTATCAATATTTCTATGCTGTGCATGTGGGGTGGTATTATTTGTGGGTTTTTACAAGTCAACACCAAAATGCCACAAATATCAAAGTCCTGGTGGGACTGATTAGAGACAAGAACAGCAGTAGAGTGAGTAAGTGGGTAAGAAAAGGCCTGAGACACGCCGTTCTCTCTTTTTTCCTCTCAAGCCCAACCGAAGAGCTTGGTAATCCCACATGGGAAAGTCTTGGTCATCTTGATCATTCATTAACCCATGCTCAACCCAGGCTTTTGTGTCTTCCCAGACAGGCAGGCAGATGCCTGGAGCATTGTCTAATGAACTCCTTCCACCTTCCGGCCATGCAGTTCGCCCAACAGCCCTTCCTCTGTTCCTCTATTAGGTTAGCGCTAACTGATGCAATCCTTCACAGCCAGGTGGACCATAGAAGGGAGCAGATAACTTTCTGAGAGAGTGCTTATGGTCCCCTCCACTTGGACAAACTGAGCTCACAAAACAGACTGGAGTGGGTCCTCAAAGCCGATTTAGCAGGACAGATGTCCTCGGAACGGCGTATCCTGATCACTGGAGCAAATCACATCCCTCAGCCAGACTGCACTGCAGCCTTGCATACTGATGGTGGAGATGAGATGTGTCTGTGTGTGTAATCACTTTGGGAGACCTGTGTTGGGTGTCTCGCCGTCTGGTTCAAGGAGAAGATGAGCGTGGAGGACAGAGCAGCAAGGTTGTCTGAACACCACTCTTTTGTCCTGGATGTTTGGGCAGCAGTTTATTTCCTCCCACTCTATCTCACTCAGTCACATGAGAGATCTGGGCAGTGACCAAGACAAGCAATTGGCACGTACAAGTCCTGTGAGAGACAAAACAGCAGGAGAGAGTGACAGAGACAAACACATGCCAAATTAAATGACTGTTTATTGCATAAAAATCAATAAAAGCCTGTCTTGTTGTGTCTGTCTTGTTGTACACCTCTCACTTTATTTATTTTGTCTAGCTGTGCATTTTAAGCAGAACATGAATTAGGGCTGTGCTTATGCAATCATATAGAGCTGCTTGTCTGTGTTTGTTCCAGACAGACTGTCAGTTTGTGCATTAGTGGAGGTGATTTTTTCTTTGTGCAGGAGACATTGTTACACCAGTAGGTGGAGACAAGTATCTTTCTTTGAGTAAATCAATCATTCAACCAAATCGTTCAATTACACTGATTCACCTAGGAACAGGAACACTAAGTCACCAGTGTTCGACTTGATGCGGCCTTGCACAGACCGATCAGTGTATGATATTAAAGTACCTCGAGAGCGATTCGAAACGTACGGAGCTGTCTGCTCTCTAATCGCTCTCGTGGTACTTTGATGTCATACACCGATCGGTCTGCGCAGCACCGCTGCAAGTCGAACACACCTTCTGTCTTTATGAATGAGTTAGCAAATCATTCATTCAACAGATTTGTTCACATCACCATAATTCATTCAGGAATAAAACAATTGCCTGATTTTGTAAGTCATTGAATCTTTACTCAAACAGTTTGTGTAAACACACTGATTCATTCAACAGCAATGACAACAAATGACTGACTTTGTGAGCGAGTCATTGAATCATTCACTCAAACAGATTGTTCAAATATAGATTCATTTCGCAACAAAAAAGTGACTGGACCTCATTCATTCAATGTACCTTCCCGATACTTTTCCTCTGGATTCACAAATGCATCATAAACCATAAATCAAAAAAAGATTTGATAGTTAAATGAGTTGATTTTAATGAATTCCAGTCATTTGCAAATAGTTTTTAACTACTCTGTAATGTGGTACTGCTAATATTGTTGAGTACTCAATGTGTTTTTACATTTACTGTATGCATTTGACAGCTACTTTTATTTACCATAAAATTCAATCTATATATTTTATGTCATGTGTTTTCTGGGAATTAAACCATGACTGAACCCTGTATCCTAAAATTGTCTTCTAAATGATTCAAGTTTGCTATCTTAACTATATACATTAAAGATATGATTAGTGGCATTTTATTATTTGTATTTGGCATTTTTTATCCCTTCTGTCCACAACCCTCTCACTTGCCACCAGTCGAGAAAAGCTGTTTTACAGATCATGTTTTGATTAGCAGTTTGAGTGATCTTATTATCCCTGCAGTATTCAGTGCTGCACTGTATGGTCTGATGGTGGTCATTGCTGAAAGAAAGAGACCGAAAGCATGAGCTGAGCTGGCGCTGGGCACTAATTACCTCTAGCCTGCCGCCACTCAAGTGCCAACATCTGCTGCAATCAGGCCAGTTCTACTCTAATCCGAGGAGCTGTTGAAGAGAAAGCCTCTCTCAAGAGACAACAAGCATTCAAACGGCACCGGCTCTACACTTATCTCTTTCTCCCTTTACTTTAAAGATTGCACTGCAAGGACGGCTAGTTTAACGGAGAGTTTTAAAAAGTATGTGTGCGAGCTGCATGCATTTCTTGTGAAGGGGGAATTGTGTGCATATGTGCCTTTCAGTGTGTTGTAATTGCCTCAAGCCTTGTAGATATGGCTCATGTTACATTTGCATATGCATTTACCAGCCTATTTATACTCGTTAGTGGCTCGTGTTAATGGCGAACAAATCTGTAATTCAGCCATATGCTCTGTTTACCGGCTTAATAAATGTTTGTGGATATTTTTGAATTGAAATGGCACATGGAGTAGTCACTATTTTTATTAGACACTTGCATTTCTTACAGGGATATGTCCCCCAAAAATAAAAAATCTGATATCATTTATTCACCCTCTTGACGTTCCAAATCCGTATGGCTTTCTTTCAGTGGAACAAAAGAAGATATTTTGAAGAACGTTGGAAAACAAACAATATTGGAACCCGTTGACTTTCATTGTTTGAATATAGGGGAAAAAAAGAGACTTTTCTCAAAATATCTTCAAAGTTATCTTTTTAATGCACTACGGTGCACTTTACATGATCCAAATGAGGTGGCAGTTTGAAACGCAGTCCATATTCACATTTAGATTCAAATCTTCCTTCGTTTACAATATATGTAAAGAAACAAACAAGCTCAGCACTTTGAGTCTGTTTGTCCCAATGAGACTGTGAATTTTTTTTCCCCATGTGCCTGTCTTTGCTTCTGAGCGCACAATCACAGTGGACCTGACCTACATTGTCCTACAATATACCCACCTTTTACTTTAGTTAGCATCTTAACTTCCAAATATCCACATTTACTTCTCCAGGTTTTTTATTTTTGGTTTGAGACTATTCTCAGATTGTTTGCTGTTAGTTTCTCTTCTCTCAGGCTAAACTCTGCTGTAAAGCTGCTGTGATTTTGTGAGGAATCTCACTGTCCTCGTTTCCAGACGCCTGTGGAGACATCCCCTGCTGTCATCCTTACACGGCTCACTTTGGTCTGCTTAGACAAAACATTAACTTCATAATGTGCAATATTTTGCATACCGATGCAACATAAGTTTTGGAGTGTTTGGGTTGTTTGTGCAGTTTCTGGTTTCTGTAATAAGAATTTACGCCTGAAGGTTGTGCTTATGACTTTTATTCTTTGTTGCTGCCCTGTCTTGCTTGAGGTTCTGAAACATGGTTTTGGATGCCATTGGTGCAGACTGGCCTCAAACAAGATGGTTAAAACAGGCCTGCTCGCTCAGCCCAGGGATGACTGAAATAAAAGTTTAGCCTTCGGTAGAGACTGACCCACAAAACATTTCCAAACAGCACTTGTTGTGTTGTTACTGTAGCCGGAGTGGTAATGGGATAGTTGATGAAAATTAAAATGTTGTCTTCACTTGCTCACCCTCAAGTTGTTCTAAACCTGTAGGAGTTTTTCTTCTGTTAAACACAAAAGAAGATATTTTAAAGAATGTTGGTAACCATGCAGTTGACGCTAGCCATTGACATCCATAGTAGGGGAAAAAATGCTATGGAAGTCCATGGCTACCGTCAACTGTATGGTTACTAACATTCTTTAAAGGGATCCCATAGTGTCAAGACTTGTATGGCTTAATATAACATAAATGATGTCTCTTACTGAAATATGTAGTAGAAAACCCATGAAAGATCCAGGTTATTTAAAAAATCCATTATATATTTGGACAAGGGGCGGCGCCATTTTGTTTGCGTTCTAGGTTGATGACGTAGAATGGTTGCACTCTGCAATCAACTGGCGCTACCCGTAGCTATTTTTACCACAACACAACTCGAAACATGTTTCAGAGTTAAACAAAACCAATCATTTGCTTTGTAATTGCATTTAAAACACACGTGTACACAAACTCACTCTCTCTCTCTCTCTCTCTCTCTCTCTCAAATACACACACACACACACACACACACACACACACAGACGGACACACAAATAGATCGGTGCACACACACATCCACGCACTGTGTGCGCACATACACGCTCAATCAGCTTGTTATACATGAGGTTGACTAGCCTAGTTTGTCACCTGGTTCCGATTCGGCAGGCCAGCACTCTCCCTGGCTGAATCCGAAATCGCCCCCTATACCCTCAAATAAGGCAATATTTGAGGGGACAGTCATTTGTAGTGGTGTCCAGACCATAGTGGACGTTATTTAGTGCACTCATTCAATCCCCATTCAATCCACATTGCACCGCAATAATGAGTGTACAGCTGATGTACACACAACAGCTGTCCGAATTCACTCACTCATTTTCATTCACTCATCAAGAGAACTGAATAAGTGGATAACGTAGGGAATAGTGAATGAGGTTTTAGGGGGCGATTTCAGATTCAGCCCCTGTCGTGGAGACTGGCGAGGGCAGCCCATAACACATCTCGATTGAGAACAGAGCAGTCTGTCAGGTGTGTCTGCGTTTGTGTGCACATGTGTGTTTGAGTGTGTTTTAAATGCAATTACAAAGCAATTGATTGGTTTTGTTTAACTCTGAAACATGTTTCGAGTTGTGTTGTGGTAAAAATAGCTACGGGTAGCGCCAGTTGATTGCCGAGTGCAACCATTCAACCATTCATCAACCTAGAACGCAAACAAAATGGCGCCGCCCATTGTCCAAATATATAATGGATTTTTTAAATAACGTGGATCTTTCATGGGTTTTCAACTACATATTTCAGTAAGAGACATCATTTATGTTATATTAAGCCATACAAGTCTCAACACCATGGGATCCCTTTAAAATATCTTCTGTTTTGTTCAGCAGAAGAAAGAAACTCATGCAGGTTTGGAACACGAGGGTGAGTAAATGATGACAACACCTGCATGTGCCAGTTTTTACAACTATGAGAATGATATTTGATGCGTTTATAACTGGAATAGTGGCAATTTGCACTATAGTTGATAATATCACAAAATAATATGTCACCCTATATATTCAGTCTGAATCACTTTATTTTAAATAAGACATTAATGTTAATTTATTATCGATTCAATAAAAAAATGTACTGGATACATTAGGAAGACTGATGATGACTGTTATCGATTTACATATAACTTGAAAGAAAATCTGTTGTGGGAAATAATGACCATTTATATTAAAGTAATTGTTTTGACATTACATCTTCACCATGCTATTCAGTCTAGTTCATTTGTGATTACCAAATATGCCAGTCTAGTTAAGTTAATTGTAATGTAAATAGAGTGCATGACTTTCATGTGTACATGTAAACTTGTTTAACAGAATGCACTTTTCCTGATTCAACAATATAATGACATTCAGTAATTTCCAGTAGATTAAATTTGCACTGTAATTTCCTCTAAATTAAATGTGGACATGGTTTGTGGAAAAGCTGATGGAAGGTCATAAACACGATTGGGCGTCCTTCTCAGCATCAACATCCTTCTGAAAGTCGGAAGGTTTTATTCCGGTTGATAATGCCATAATGTCCATCCATATTACCATTTCATCTGAAGGATAGGGCATAAGACTGCACTATCCTATCCCGTCTCTCTCTGCTTGGATGCTTTATTATCCAGAAGCAAAGCTCCATAGGGATGCTGGTGGATTTTGCCTCATGGCCCTTGCTGGAGATTGGTATCGATCAGAGATTGATTGGGTGAACTCCTCGTTAAGGGGATGTCGAGATGAAGCTGTAAATCTGCTGAATCATATTTCAGAGGCTGACTCGCATTGATGTGGTCCACCAGAGGGTTCTTCAAGTGGTGGAGGCCGTCACCTTCTTTCCTGCCTTCCGTTGTTGGGATAAGCAGGATTGTCTATTGAAATTTTTTTCTTCCTAAGTTGTTTCTCACCATACTGAAGTTGAAATAAAAGATGAAAGAAAAGTGCAAAGACTGTTTTGCTTTCACCTTTAGAAAGAATACATTAAGTTCATAATTTAGAATCAAGTCATATCCAAGGGTACTCTATTAAGAGTTTTAGATTTACTGTAAAATATCCTCTGACTCTTCTCTTTGAGAAGAATATTGTGGCGAACCGTAGATGAAGGGTATTGAGGGCACTCTTGCTGTCACCAGAAGCCAATATGTCTATGCTTGTCTCCTCTATTCTGTTAGCTGTGACTTACTCAACCTTGAAGTCAGGAGGCAACTGCTTTACAAACACTAATAGAATAAAGACATGCTGTCTGTGGCCTGTGACTGCAGTGACGGAGAAGTTGAACTAAAGATGAGGTCACCCTAGAGTTTGTGCTTTATTCACTTCTATCCATATGTATCTTCCATATACGTAAAAGAATCTTAAAAGGTCATGGACATTACTATACTGAATATAAATGTTTTTTTAGTTATGTTCAGTTTATTTTTGATTAGCACTGCTGAGCACTTTCAAAAACATTTAAAAACTGTAATATAGTATAATAAAATATTATATATTTAATTAATTTTAATTATATTATATTATATGTACAGTCGTGGTCAGAATTATTGGCACCCCTGGTAAATATGATCAAAGATGGCTGTAAAAAGAAATCCGCATCGTTTATCCTTTTTATCTTTTATTCCAAAAATTCACATTAAATTTTTTTCGTGAAATAAAAGAATTGAAAGTGGAGGGTAAATCACATTATGAAATAAATGCTTTTCTCTAAAATACGTTGGCATCATTATTGGCACCCCTAGAACTATATATATAGACTGTGTGTGTGTGTGTGTGTGTGTGTGTGTGTGTGTGTGTGTGTGTGTGTGTGTGTGTGTGTGTGTGTGTGTGTGTGTGTGTGTGTGTGTGTGTGTGTGTGTGTGTGTGTGTGTGTGTGTGTGTGTGTGTGTGTGTGTGTGTGTGTGTGTGTGTGTGTATCTATATCTATATATGTGTGTGTATGTATATATGTGTATATATATGTTGTATTATTAGTCATTTCACATGCTCAGAGCCTAGAGTGTGAGTATACCTTCAGCTGTTCTGACCACCCTGTAGTGTAGTTGGCCGTCATAGCCAGATTGTGAGCTACCATCTAATCAGCATGAAAACGCTGCTTGATGACTAGCTCACATTTACACCTTAGAGTAAATCATTAGCCTCCCTCTTCTGCTACAACCCAGTCTTGCACAACCACATCACAAATACACAGTACTAATGAGAATGTAGAGGAATATATGAGATGAGAATACATGTATGAAACTGTTTCCAAGAGCACAGCATTGACTAATGTATATAGCACCTTGCTTTAATTTCTCTCTAGTGTGTGTGTGGTCCCTTGAAATGTGAGGTGATAGACTGAGCTCTGTTTAACAGCGTCAATATGCTCTCTCTCTCTCTCTCTCTCTCTCTCTCTCTCTCTCTCTCTCTCTCTCATTCCCTCACATACACACACACATTCACACAGGGGAGTGTGTGAGTCCCTTAAGTCTAAAATGGTACCAATCTGTGCACAACACACTGTAGAGAGAGACGTGCCAGTGTCTCGGAGGTAAAATTTAGCACTTTGTGAAATGAGAGGCTGGTCTTTTGAGGAGTAATTGCACTCTGAGCTGTTTTGCCTCTGTGCTGCAGTTTAGAGAGAGAATGTGATAACGGAGGGATGGCAAGAAATGGAAGGAAGGATAACACACACAACCACTAACTAATCAGAGAATTACTTTCAAATGCCAACACCCTTTAAATTAAATTCCCAAGTTTGAATTAAGTTAGCAAACAAGATTGTAATTCATAGATGAAAATGGAATGAATTTAAAGAAATTCATACAGTAAAATTTCTGTAAGTGTAGTTTAATAATATACCTTATTTTTCAAATGAACTCGAGGCTATGAGGAATAGGTGGTCTAAAATAAATCCTTTATAAATATACTTTTATCATTTCTAAATCTCCAGTTATTTCTTTATATCTAATTTCAGCTTTATATATTATCACATTTTCTTTATTTTATATTTTACCACATATATATATATTTCAGATTTTATGTATTTTTATTTATTGTTACTTATTTGTTTGTTATATTATAAAATTTAGCTTTTGTTTTTATATTAGCATTTGAAATCATTGAATTTATTACTTAGCATCTTTGGAAATATATAGTTTTTCTAGTTTATTTACTAATTATATCATATTGCTTTATTTTAATTATTCAATTCTTTAGAAGTGGAATGGCAGCCAGTTCTTAAACTCTGCTTTGTTCATCCCTGACACACACACACACAGCTGTGAACAGGAGTGGATGAGAGATGTCAGAGAGCACTGATGAGGGCTAATGTGAAGTGAACATGTGATGATGACCACCAAATTGTCACACTCCTCCTCTCACCACAGTGTGAGATGTCAACAGAGAGTGATTTATTCCTGAGTCTACACTTTACTTGGCACCCCGTCCATCCTTCTCCCACACTATCTAGGGACAGGAGTAAGTGAAGGAGAGAGAATGCCATTGCTCTTACTTCCTTCACTACTTCTTGACCATATCCTTCTCTATTCCCCTCTCTCTCTCGTCTCATTCCCCATCAATCCCTCCCTCCCTCCCTCCCTTCCCAATCAGTTTCCCTATTTTCCTTGCCTCATTTTCTCTGTGGACTATAGACTTGATCATGATTCTGGACTGAAAGGATTTGGACCATTTATAAAGCGGTATGAGTGCAGAGATGGATCAGACCATCACTTACATTCTGCACCGCTCAGCAGAGTTACATAACTTCCCCAACTGGGCCTGTTAAAATGAAAAGAGATTCCTCATCTGTGACGATTTATCAACCATATTTACAATGTACAGTGTACATAAAGGTTTTTATGACCTGAAATGTAACTCAAGGGCTCCTTTGCACCCACAGTATTTTGCTATACAGTCATCCCATCCACCCCATCCCATTTGATTGTCTGGAGGGTCTTGGTTTTGTATTCTCCTATTTGATAGATCAGTAATATCATGAGCAACATGGAGTCAATCAAAGTGATTTCTTTTCTCAAGTTTATCTTAGATCAACATCAGTGTTGAGATCTCTCCTTCACTGTATTTGACAATATCACACAGTCCTAAGCTGTCTCAGTCAGAGATAATATGCCTAGATTACAAACACTCTAATGTTGCCACTGCACTGTTTGCAACAATAAAATGATGTTCTGCAATGTCATTTGTGCACAACAGAAATGTTGTTCTGGGTTTCTTCTGGCAGATTCCCTGAAGCATATCCTTGTTTATGGGGAATCTTTGAATCTGTTTGATGGCTGTGGCTTTTCACTGGAGTTGCATGCGAATTTTAAGTATGAAATTATAGTGACTGTACCTTTTATATATGTACTTATAAAATTAGTTTTATAAATGTTTTAATGATGTATGTTATGAATGAATAATGCATGTTATCATGCTATATTCTAGTTTGCTGTCATTACACAGACTTGGGTAATTCATAGAGTACAGTCAATCTGGTAACATTAAAACAAAGATGAATCCATTAATACGGTTTAATGCATTAAGTATCAAACTTTTTTTTTGTAAAATAAATTATTACTTTTATTCAGCAATGAAGTAGTAAATTGATAAAAGTAACAGTAAAGACTGGAAAAAGTATGACGTTTCAATAAAAATATTAAGCATCACAACTGTTTTCAAAAGGTAATGTTCACCAAATCAGCATTTCTGTCAGGACCACTATCGTCAAATATGATTGATTGACTATTAGCATAGTTTTGGTATGGTTCTGTTCTGGGCAAGAGCAGCAATAACCCCCCTTAGGTAGCCTGGCGTGGCCATACTCAATTCTAGTCAGAATATGAGTCTGGTACTGCTCCATTGAGCTTTGATTATGGGGCGTGTTTCAACCGAGCCAGGAAAGACCTCAATTGGATAGACCTACAACCAATCAGAGCAACGGAGCGACGCGTAACGTTAGTTGTCAAATGTCAACAGAACTCAACTGCACTGTGTTGCCAAGTCCGTGTTTTTCTCCATGTCCGCGGGTTGAAGCGACCCCAATTATGTGATTATATAAACCCAGGAATGCGAATTTTAGCAGGCAACCTTGCCAAAATAACATATTTTGCCAACCAAACGCCATTTTTTTCCGGAGAACCCCCCGGAAAGTTATAGTTTTGGGCTATAGTTTTGAGTAGCAATTGTGCGCGACATTGCAAAAACACTTGGAAACCCTGTCTGCACGCACGCTGGATTAAGTAACGTTACAAGAAAAAGATGAGTGTAAATGATCTTTGCCAGTAATAAAATAATTTAAGGATACACAGAGTACTTACCAACACGATCATCGTTTCTGAGAGAAATAGTGAAGGTGAACGCATATACGAACAAGTTCTCCGTTTAGGATAAGAGCAAATTCAACCCAAGAGCCTTCGATGACGTGGATGATTACGTTACTGTTGATCATCTGTCCATCATCGTCTAAAGCCCGCCCTGACAATTTCATTGGTCCGAACAGTTTCTGTTCGGGCATAATTCCTTCTCTATGGAGCGAGTCCAGACCGAATTGCCCGAGCAAAACATTTTGTGGGCGGGGCTAAATTCGGCTGGCATCCAGGCTACCCCTTAGGGTAAACAGAACAGAACCAACAATGTATTGCAGATATCATTAATTTTGATATTACATGTACAACATGATTCAGGAATTTAGTCTGATTCAAGGGAAATCAGAACACCAAATCCTGACTGACAAGAGGAGGAGCTGGGGATGGAGGAGGGTAAATGAGCTCTGGAGAAACGCAATAGCTGCTGATAGTACTGAGGAGCTATATATATGCATGCGGTGATAGACGTCATATTCCTATAGGTAGACGTGATCAGCTGACAGACAGCTGATGCGAGTTTGACTAACGTGACCTGCCAGAACTGACGCTATACGCTTGATATTAGAATGATTTCTGAATGCTCAAGTGACACTGAAGAACTTTGCCATAACATAAATAAATTACATTCTAAAATATTTTTAAAAAGAATGTTTACTGTATTTTTAATCAAATAAATGAAACCTTGGTGAGCATAATAGACATTAAAAACATGTAAAAATCTTACAGAAATAGGGAATGTTGAAATTGATGTCACAGACTGACATTTC
The DNA here is from genome assembly GCF_949357685.1 of Gobio gobio. Lineage (NCBI taxonomy): Eukaryota > Metazoa > Chordata > Actinopteri > Cypriniformes > Gobionidae > Gobio > Gobio gobio. The sequence goes on along the minus strand of NC_137111.1, from coordinate 34,487,782 downwards.
AAAAAATGCAGCCAATGGCGTTTCCGGTTTTTTTTTTTTTTTTTTTTATAAAATGGCTAAAGTGCATGACTTTAATTCAGCATAGTTGTTCTGCATTTGGCAGTAGGATATAAATTATATATTGTGAAGCTATTATGCAATTAGTCTGTCAAATAGTCTGTATGAGCTTTTAGTCTGTTTTCTGCCAGTTTACAAAAACGCTTCAGGAAACAGACCACAATTACGCTTGTTTAGAATCAAAGCAACTTGGTCCTTCGGATGCTATTGAATAAAAACACAGTGTGTCCTGTTTTTGTGAGAAGCCTTATTTTTATGATGACAAAAGAGCTTCATTTTCTGTCTGTGCTTGGAATGTAAACAGGTTTTTCTGTTACAACCATGCTGGAATGAGTCGGAAATTACACTCTCTTATCGGCCCGAGTTATTGTGCATCATTCTGCAGAAAGACATTGTGGATGTTTACAATGGATCCACTATAGACCTATGCCTGTGTGCTATTGTCATCTAAGCTGAGGGTCCCTGTGGTCCCTATTCTATCAATTTTGTTCAGAAAGGCCCTATTCAAAGGTGTGTATGCTTTTGTTCTGTCTTGCATCCATACAGGCAATGGATCACGGATGCCTTTTATACACACACAATCAATTATTATCATATAATTATATTGCAGTCTGCACAGAGATGTTACAATATCAAGCGTTTTTCTCTTCCCAGAATCAGGAAATGAACTTGAACAGAGTTTTAATCCCATTGTTAAAATAAAGATTAACGCCCTGAATTGATCAGCAAATCAGTATAAGAATCTAACAGGTTGATCAAGCAGTCAAATCAAAACTTGTGCACCTGTCAAAGAATTATTATGTAGAAAATTAGATTTTAGGGTTTTAGAATAATGTTATTGAATGGTTTCAAGTTTTCCCCATTTTTCAGCACAATCTTGATGTTGTGTCTGCATTTTAAAGTGATTGCGTTGTCACAGACTACATTTCCCATCATCCTCCCGGCACCTGATCAATCGCACCTGTCTCTCATCAGTACTCCCATCACCATGCTATAAAACCCCAGCACACACACACAAGGGGTGCTTCTCAATTCTTACTTGTGCATCCTCACTTCCTTTCCTCGCGTCTTAGCTCCATCCCTTCAGGATGCGAGGGAAGGACGCAAGGAAAAGACGTGAGGGCAGAGGAATTGAATCAAGTGAAATTATATATCCTCGCTCCCTTCAAAGCGTCGTCAATTAATGATGACTCTACACCGCTGGATTTAGCTTACACGTCAGGATTCTTGAACATTAGAGAATCATTTTTATTGTAATAGTTTCAACCTCCACAAAATACAAAATTTTTCCATAAATTTTTTTATATTATCAGTTGTTATTATTAATAGTGAATTATTCCCAGTTATTCACTAAATATTTATCTTGAACTCTGTCATGGAAACTTAACTAGAATGTATAAACCTTAATTTAAACATTTTATAATCTATTATGGAATTTATACCTTATGCTGTACCCACATTGGACCAGCGGTTTGGAAAATGATAGGATGGATGATTCAGCTGTGAGCGATTCAGGGACAAAGGAAACATGAACTATCATAGGTAAGGTATAAGGGGCCGCTTACACAACATGCTTTTTCTAATGCGGTTTGTCCGTTCATTTACACGACAACTGCGTTTTGGGGGCGTGAAAACAGCCAACATTATCTTCTCTGTGTACAACTACAAAAACGAAACTGAAATCAGTGACACCAATGCACATGCGTATTACGTGTTCAGTCTATAGGCATGTACTGCTTCTTTACAAAGTGACATCGCCAGCTACTGGCCTGGCATGCATAATACAGCTTTTTAGTCATTTTTGTTGCGGATCCATGTGAACAGGGATTGTTTTGACAACATTGTCGTGTACATGCGAAAAACGCTAGAGAAAAACATTTCTGTTTTTAGTACATTGCTGTCATGTAAACATAACCTCAGAAGTACAAACTAAACAGAAGCCTCACGTGACACATTCATAAAGTAGTTATTTAAAGATGTACCTCGCAGAGAGATACATTAAAAAAATCCCCACCACCAATACACAGATTAAATGTATGTCTGCAAACAGTATAAGGTATTGTAGATAATTGTTATAATCTTTTTTTAATATATATATATATATATGATTGGGCTGTAGTTATATCATTATGTTGTGGATCTCTCCCCTCTGAATGCAGTGACACTGCATGTGTGTAGTATTGGGTAATTGGTTGATTATAAAGGTTTGAGTTATTGCATGCGCCTCAGAAAGCATAAATCAGGATGAACCCTGGGGAGGTGTTATTGATTAAGTAAACCAGCCTCAAGGTAGTGAACTTCAACCTTTACCAAAGATCTTTGTGTGTGATATTCATGTAAAAGAATAATTTAAGTCAACTGCTATTAACGAATTACCCCTAAAAGTGTATTGTACTTATGCTAATGTACTGTATTCTTTGACTTCACGGTTGCAAATCCATATTTATCCTAGTATATTTGCTTTAGAGATGTAGAGTGTGTATCATGGCGTTTGTCAGCTGCTAAAAAGGTGCAAACTCTTGTTTAGGTGTGATGGGTTTGTGGAAAGGGAAATACATTTGTGACCCTGGACCACAAAACCAGTCATAAGTCGCACAGGTATATTTGTGGCAATATCCAACAATACATTGTATTGGTCAAAATTATCTATCTTTCTTTTATGCCAAAAATCATTAGGATATTAAGTAAAGATCACGTTCCTTAAAGATATTTTGTAAATTTCCTACCGTAAATATATATATTAAACAAATATTAGTATTAGTAATATGAGTTGCTAAGGACTTCATTTGGACAACTTCAAAGGCGATTTTCTCAATATTTAGATTTTCAAATAGTTGTATCTCGGCCAAATATTGTCCTATCCTAACAAACCAAACATCAATGGAAAGCTTATATATTAGCTTTCAGATGATGTATAAATCTGAATTTTAAAAAATTTACCCTTATGACTGGTTTTGTGGTCCTGGGTCACATAATGTAGCATAATGTATTACCCAGCTCTCTAATACTTGATTTTCTTACTTGACATTCTTCATCATTTTTGTATAATAACAATCAAACTGTACTTTACTGAGTAAAATCTTTCAAGTCTTTCTGTATCATTCATATCAGTCTCTTTCATCTCACGTAATTAAATAATTTAGAACCAAATCAATATTTCATGTCCATTTATTTATTTGCTAAGTAGCTGTGTAATTAGCTACATAATAATAGTTAGTCAGCCATTATCGCAATAGAAACTCCTTCAGAATGAATAAGAATATTTTATCACCGGGTTTATTCTGTGACAATGACCAAACTGACAGTACATTAAATTCTGTGTAGTATCAAGACATTTTCTGTAATAAGCATTAGTTCCTTACATTCATTCTTACAATTAAGCATGTCTTGTTTACTTTATGTTGTTGTCAGGAAGGAATCAAAGCATATCCGCCAAGAATTATTCCATTCAATTACTGTGATGCTGAGGGTGGTACTACAGTAATCATAATTTCCCTCATTCATGATTTTTATAAATACATACATTGAAAGTATACTGACCTCAGTGTTTCTCCTACTTGGACACAGAATTGGTTAAATGTATCTGGCTGTGTTTGTATGTGTGTTCATATCGTTTTATAGTTTTTTTCTACACATGTAAGTCACAAATGTAAGTCATTCCCATTTATAAACTCGCAGCTCCCATAAGAACTGCAGTTTATACCATTTGTGGAAATGGGGTTGTGTGTGATATTGTGCACGCAGCATGAAGAGTGTGCGAGTTCATGTGATAAAAAGCAATTCTGAGTGTATCTATTTTCTCTCAAATATCAGTTTTCATTTGCTGTGTTCTGTGATATAAAAGCTACAGCAGATGTTCCCTAGTTTCCAGACTTGTGATATGATCTTTATTGTTGACTTGTCATTCAATAGAACATTCTTATATCTTCTATAGTATGCATGTGTAGTTATTACCTAACTAAGCATATTGGTCTCATACACACATACAAACATACAGCTTGGCGTGTCCCAAACAAGCATTGTTTACTACGTGTGGAGGTTAATTATGCGTTTTATGGGCCATTTACAAGCTCAGGCGAGAGATGCCACAGTGTCCTTCTCACCTCATGAAGGACTTGTCAGGGAACATAAACCATCTATGCTCTACTAGTGAGTTTCTTTGTCTCTTGACCATGACACACATCTACACATAGCAAGGCGTACTTTAACAATCATCACTGTGACTCTCCTATGAATCTCCTCACGGACACCCTGCCACCCTTCACCTTGACTTCATCTCAGTCTCAGGACTATCCTCCTGGCACAGACTAGAGAAAGTGATAATGCATACCACTGTTTGGAACAAGAACATCCAGACCCTCACTGATGTGAGTGATGCAGCTAACTCAAATCAAATTGAAAAAAAATTGATAATCTGTCATGACACTTATTTCCTCTAACTTTTACCTCAGTGGATCTTTATCTAAGATGACCCCCTCTAGAACTCCATGGGGCAAACCATATTTAAAATATTCCTTCCATTAATCCAACACAAGGGATATGATTCAAATTACAATGCTTCTTCATATAATTTATGCAACAAATTTATGCAACTGATCATTGTTGTTTTTTTTCTGTCTCTTTCTACAGCAATTAATGCGAGAGCGCCAGCAGATGGCCAGCCGTCCGTTTTCCTCTGTTACAGTGGCACTCGATGCTCCAGAGGAAGAGGAGGAGCTTCTGCAGGGTCAAGTGGAGGTGGGTACTTTCGATTGTAGGCTTGTAGATAGTTATTTATGCGAAGCAGAAGATGAAATGGATTGGATTGTTGTATATTTTATTTATATATATATATACATTCATATAAATTTGCTTTAGTTGACAAACATGGCAGACTGCTAGCCTGGATGCCAGCCGAATTTAGCCCCGCCCACAAAATGTTTTGCTCGGGCAATTCGGTCTGGACTCGCTCCATAGAGGAGGAATTATGCCCGAACAGAAACTGTTCGGACCAATGAAATTGTCAGGGCGGGCTTTAGACGATGATGGACAGATGATCAACAGTAACGTAATCATCCACGTCATCGAAGGCTCTTGGGTTGAATTTGCTCTTATCCTAAACGGAGAACTTGTTCGTATATGCGTTCACCTTCACTATTTCTCTCAGAAACGATGATCGTGTTGGTAAGTACTCTGTGTATCCTTAAATTATTTTATTACTGGCAAAGATCATTTACACTCATCTTTTTCTTGTAACGTTACTTAATCCAGCGTGCGTGCAGACAGGGTTTCCAAGTGTTTTTGCAATGTCGCGCACAATTGCTACTCAAAACTATAGCCCAAAACTATAACTTTCCGGGGGGTTCTCCGGAAAAAAATGGCGTTTGGTTGGCAAAATATGTTATTTTGGCAAGGTTGCCTGCTAAAATTCGCATTCCTGGGTTTATATAATCACATAATTGGGGTCGCTTCAACCCGCGGACATGGAGAAAAACACGGACTTGGTAACAGTGCAGTTGAGTTCTGTTGACATTTGACAACTAACGTTACGCGTCGCTCCGTTGCTCTGATTGGTTGTGGGTCTATCCAATTGAGGTCTTTCCTGGCTCAGTTGAAACACGCCCCATAATCAAAGCTCAATGGAGCGGTACCAGACTCATATTCTGACTAGAATTGAGTATGGCCACGCCAGGCTAGCAGACTGCAGGAACAGCCATCTGTTTTGGTTGAGCACTTGAAAATACTGATTCATTTTCTTATAAATGATTAGAAAGGTCTGAAGTTTTATTATAAAATATTAAATTATTATGATAAAATCTTTGACAGTAATTTCTTAATTTTTGTCAGCAATTGTATTCATCCACAGAGATGTTTACATCAAACTTCTTTATAGAAAAGTATTATTTTTCCTATTTTTACCCAAAATAGGGTGTTATGAGCATTAATGAGTACACACATGTACTGTAATGTCTTATGCATTCATACTCAGCCGGAGGGCACTCTCACGCAGAAAGTCCACAAATGTTGCTTATAGAGTTCATAAAATTTATGACGTTCCAGGAAATCCCTTATATGGACAAAGGCCTCCAGATATTGCTGTAGCTGAATAAAACGCATATAGGGACATTTTGATTGATGATACATGAAGACAATAAACATACAATTGCGACAATATATGAGTTATCTGTGTACTTCTAGACATCTGGGGTATTTCATGAGAATAAAATATATTTATAATGCAATGCTAATCGACATAGTCTTTGGGCCCGTCCACACGGAGACGCGTATCACTGTATACGTATACATTTTTTTATTGTATTGGCGTTTCGTTCACACGGATCCGGCGTTTTGGGAGACTGAAACCGCTATTTTTTTTAAACCGGGTCCTAAAGTGGATAAATCTGAAAACGACACCCTTGCGGCTTCGTGTATACAGCCAATCCGTATATTTTGTGAAACGGTGATGTCATCACAGCACATCCTGCGCGGGGAAGACTAGAAGGAATACAACTACGGGCACTGGGCATGCACACATCAATACTGCGTTGTTTAATTACTGTTATTTGCATTATTGTAAGGGTATGTTTGGGGTTGGGGTAGGTGTATGCGTTAATAAAACACATCTGGTAAGTAGCAAATTTATTTATTGTTATTTTATTGTGAGATTTTACCTCACCTCCGACTGTTGCCGTACCCCTTCTAGCCACAACTCTTCTTCTGCATTTTTAGTGTATTTCTGTGGCAGAATTACAGTGCCACATACTGGCCTGGCATGTATACTACATCGTTTTGAGCTATTTTCATGCTCTCGTGTGTACGCAGATATTTCTTGAAACGAGGAAAAAAAAAAGATCGGATAGGGAAAGTTCTGGCTTCGTGTGGACATGGCCTTTATCACAGTATAGAATTTTATAAAATGATATCATTCTGCCTCATTCTATGATATAAAGACACGTCAGATCACAAAAGGAAGTTATTTGAAACTCTGACGTTATGAAGTGAGTTTGGAGAAAAAGCATGTCATTAAATGTTCTCTTTTGTTGGATAGGATTTTAAATGCACATTATACATGACTCAAATGCACAGTGCTTTAAGAGATGGAGCAGCATTTACTGATCGATCGATGAAACTCTCTGTGCATCTCATACACATGCAAAACTGTATCACACATGTGCTACTATGGTAAATTTATTCATCATGCAAAAAAAAAATCATTTATTTATGTATGTATGTCTTGGAGGAGACCGTAGAAGTGACTGGAGATAATGTGGAGAAGGTGGTTGGAGGATCAGGAAATGATCCCAGTCGGGCTGCAAATTGGGTCTCTCGTACATGTGCAGTACCTACCAGACCATGTCTCAAATTAAATGTTTTCTGTCACTGCATTGCCTCCAAATATTTTGAACCCTTCAGAATTTGCACAATGTCATCACTCGAGTTTATCTTTTTTTTTTTTCACTGTGCTTTTTTAATAGAAAAGAGTGGAAATCACGAATTTGCTACAATTTCCTCATTCAGAGGTTGATTAAACAACATCTGGTGTAACAGTGTGGTCTCCATTTAGCATAATTGCATAATATACGGGTGAATATTCGCTCATTAAGCAGCAAGGCCAAAGAGCAGGGCCATCATTACATTTCATGCATAAGTTGATTGGTAAGCACAGGCTGCGGATGGATGCTTTCTCTGGCCCTGAGCATTTCTCTTGACTCGGTCTTCTCTTGCTCCCTTGACTGTTGCTGTTAGAATGGAAATGTTTGTTGTCAAAGTACTTTGGTACATGTTGTAACAAATTTATATTAAGAAAAGATCACTTCACACCAATTCAAACCATAATTACTTGACGTCTACTTTACTCTCTGAGATATTCTTTTTACCTGATTTAACCAGGCTGTGGTTAAACTTGTATATCTATAGCATGCCAGCTGAATTGTTTCAATTTATTTTGATGATATGTGGTGAGATTTCTTCCTCTAATCGGCCCTGTTAGAGCTTCTCTCACTTGTTTTTAAAGATGCTGACTCTTTTAAATGCCATCTGTAATCATTGGCCTTGTATACAAGTCAAACAAATGCTTGGTAGTCTGTTATTTATTTGACAGCTCCTTTATATTGTGGCTCATACATCTGCATTGTGCAGCTGTGTAGGTAGTTTGTGTTGGAAAAGAGCTCTGGGAACATATGCATGGAAATCTGGATGTGCTTTCAAAATACGCCTAAGCCTCTTAGACTTTTTTGCAATGTCATTTGAATCATACCAGAAAACTGCTAATTGCTAGAATAACATACTGAGTGCTAAAAGTGTGCTAGACCTGCTGTGCTCAATATCTGGACTGAAATGTGTGAGAAACTTTCATTGACTGAGGTGTCCTCACTGTTACTTCCTGAGCTCTTCAGGTGCAAACAACATCTGCTGTGAACAAGAGCAGCTGTTCTTCTGATAAATCTTTTACCTCTAATTTTAAAATTAAATGCAATTGAAAAACAAACTGTTATTTCAATTATTTTATATTTAACTTTTAAATTAGATAAAAAAAATAAAATAAAAAAATAAAATATATATATATATATAATTTATATTATTTAGTATTATTGTAATTAGGACTGGGTAAAAAATATTGATTTCTCGATTTTAATCGATTCTCACTTTTACAAAACAGTATCGATTCTTAAATCCCAAGAATAGATTAGGCATCCTGTTTTCAGTTAATGAATGAAATAAACATTGTAGCGCACCTCCCATCCAATAAATCGCAATAATCTTTGTGCTTTATTACTATTGATATGAAACAAAGTCTCAGATTTCAAATTACGTCTATTGAAATTCAAAAGCATAAATACCGATGTGACGCGAGATCGCTCTGCCGCAGCTCAGCTCAAGAGAACCGGCAGCGTGGAATTAGGCATGTGCCGGTATCAAATTTTCATGTTGCGATTAATTGCTGAAGCTTTTATCACGGTATACAGTATTATCACGATATTGAAATAAGTTGCAAAAAAAGTGGTGTCATACTACAACAGGTTAAATCACTTTCTTATAACAAAAGAACCAAACATTTAAATACAATAAAGCAATACACAAAAATGTATAAAGTAAACAAATATTTAAAACAGATTAAAGTGCAAAAGAATTATAAAGAACAATAGGTATGCTGAAATGTACATTTAACTAAGATTAATACATGCTTTAGAAGTATTTTTCATTGTCAGTTTGTTTATGAATGAACTAATGTTAAATACTGGAGCCTTGTAAAGTGTGTGATTGAACAACAGTCAGAACATATTCAAACAATATGTAGGGCATGTAATTTAGTCCAGATTAAAATATAAAATGCAAGTTTGATAATGAATAGCCTTAAGTCTTTAAGTATTATGTATTAGGTTATGTGATTACTGGGGAAACGGCTGCATTTCTGCTGTTCCTTCAGCGCCCTCTGCTGTCAAAGAATGAATGTGCACTTCAGCGCGTCTCCTCATTCCGCCATGTGCTCGGCTCATGCACGGTCTATTTACATCAGTGCGCGTTCCTCTTTGACGTGTTGTTCATTTTAAACGGTTGATGGGTAAAGTATTCTTAAAATTCATTCTAAAAATCGGAATAATTCGTAATAAATAATTATTCACGGTATTTTGAAGTGCCCACGATAACAATATTGTGCATGTTCATTATTGCGGTATATCGTATTACCGTTTACCGGCACATGTCTACGTGGAATGCACATGAACGAATCTTCTCTTCTGCCTTAATACCATTTCAGTCAGGACCACTTTTGAGAATTAAATTTATTGACAATCTTTGATTTGGCGAAAGGCTTAGGCTCAAAGATGCTCAAGCTGCCATACAAGACAGCTTGAGATACATCCCTGAAACATAATCCCCAGCCTTCATAATAACCAAAAGTTTCTTAGCACGTATTTACAGAAAGAGATACAATGATAACAATAGAGTTCTACACAGAATCCAATACTCGATAATAAAGATACTAGGAGGTGAAGGGGTGGAGGTGGGTGTAAATGTCTGTGCGACAGACTGAGGAACATGAGTTTGAATGAGCTTAAATACTATATTTGATTAGAGTAGGTGGAGTAACAAATCAGCTGAGCGTCAGCTGACAACATTTAGCGATCAGTGGTCTGCCTGAACTACGCTTGAATTCCATTCGATCACTCAAGCTCCATTTAAAGCGCGAAATAAACATAAATAAGCAACCTAAAGTGTGTTAAAAGATACAGGACAACTTACTGAAATCCGTATCATTCCACATAGAATAGCTCAAGTGTTTCAACTGCAAAAAGAAGTAAAATGGCTTGTAAACAATGTCATGTAACGTCACATTTACCGCAGAAAAACTGCTCGGGTTATGTATATAACCCTTGTTCCCTTGTCAAAAAATGTAGTGCAAGTAGAGTAAAAGTACCTGTCCTAAATGCTACTCAAAGTAGGAGTAAAAAGTAGCCCTTGTAAAAGTACTCAAGACTAGTGAGTATTATGCTATGAATGTTATTCCACTTTATACCCTGCAAATTAAAAATGTAGCTTTTATGGATGATTCTCAGTAAGAATAAAAAAAACATGAGATCAACAGTATTTCAATATTTCTCCAAGTTTTATGTTTGACTGTTAGCACAAAAAATACAGCCATGTAATATTTGAGAAAGCAACCAATAATCTGGTAACATTTATGACAACCAGTCTGTAGAGGTTTTCTTGCGGTTAATTAAAAAAGGTTGCAAAGCGTTGTACATTAACAATTTTATGTTAAAAAAGCAGTTCTTTCTTTTCAAGACGCATTCATTGTACTGCTTTAATTTCAATGGATGTTTTCTCTGTTTAAAGAATAGGCTACACTTCAGAAATCAGAATCGAGTAACTCACAATTTTCACCACTGATTATTTTTGCTTGTAATTAAAAAAATAAACCTGATTTAAATATAAATCTGATGTTTTATGAAAGTTATTTTCTATATACATGGACTACAATTTTAGATTGCCATGTGAGAAAAATCAACATTATAATTTTCACTCAAAATCTTTTCTTTATTATTAAAAACGTCTCGGTTACGTATGGTAACCCTCGTTCCCTGAAGGAGGGAACGGAGACGTACGTCGGTAATAACCGACGAATTGGGATCACTTTAGAGAGCCCCTATCAGCTTCGAGATTTAGAGAACAGGCCAATGGGCCATTGGCGTGCGAGATTTGCATCTCGCGCTCCGCCCCGCGCCGCGGGTATAAACAGGAAGCGAGAGCATCGCACTGACGTTTTTCACTGAGGAGCCGAACTAGTGACTCGGCCATGCAGTGATGGTAAGGAACTGTGGCGACGGGACGTACGTCTCCGTTCCCTCCTTCAGGGAACGAGGGTTACCATACGTAACCGAGACGTTCCCTTTCAGTCAGTCACTACGACGTACGTCGGTAATAACCGACGAATTGGGATCCCTATGGAAAACGCCACAGTTACTACCACTTCCAGCGCCCAGCGAGAGCCCCTCAGACCCCGTTCTGATGCGGGCGGGGAAATTCACGCAGGGAGAGTCATACTGCTGTTCCGCAAGACCCATTCAGCAGACTTATTGGATAATGCTGGGAAAGCGTGCCCGAAGGACGCTGCGGGAGCCACATCATGCCCGGAGGGAGTTACCATGTGGAGAGAACACGTATGGGCTGGCCGTGGGCAGCACAACATACGGAAGTCCCAGAGGTGGCCCCAGCCTATACAGGCGGGGGACGACACCGAACTGAGACGGCAGAGGAACTCTGCCAAGGGAAAGACACGAGCTCACCGTAGGGAGCTGTACCGTGGAGAATACACGTATGGGACCGCCGTAGGGGTCACGACATACGGACCCCAGTCCGACACAAGTTCCACCAATGCATACAAGTGCCAGACCTGGCGTCGAACGCTCCGCCACATCCGACTGCCGAGGGGTGCGGAGGACTCAACAGGGTTCGCCAATCCTGGGGAACTCGACTGGAGAAAATAAGCGCACGTATCCGTTCCATGGGGAAGGGAATGGCGCAGCAAGCCGACACTTAGAACGGGCACTTCAGCTGCTGACTATGGGAAGCGAGCACACGAGAAGCCACCGGTTCTACACGTAGGCTATAAAACCTAGCGAACGTGTTAGGTGTCGCCCAGCCCGCAGCTACACAATATCTGTCAGCGAGGCGCCACGAGCCAGCGCCCAGGAAGAAGCAACACCCCTAGTGGAGTGGGCTCTTAACCCGAGCGGGCAGGGCACGTCTTGGGCTTCATAAGCCAAGGCGATGGCGTCCACTATCCAGTGGGCCATCCTCAGCTTGGAGACAGCCTTTCCCTTCTGCTGTCCTCCGTAACAGATGAAGAGCTGCTCTGAGGTCCTAAGCTTTGCGTTCTGTCAACATAGACGCGCAGGGCGCGAACTGGACAGAGAAAAGCCAGGGCTGGGTCTGCCTCCTCCGAAGGCAGCGCTTGCAGGCTCACCACTTGGTCCCGGAAGGGAGTAGTGGGAACCTTGGCACATATCCAGGCCGGGGTCTCAGGGTTACCTGAGAGCAGAGGTGGGTAGAGTAGCCAAAATCTGTACTCAAGTAAAAGTACAAGTACTTACGGAAATATTTACTCAAGTAAAAGTAAAAGTAACAATCGTAATATTTACTTGAGTAAGAGTAAAAAAGTATTCAATGAGAAAACTACTCAAGTAGTTAGTTACTAGTTACTTTCGATCTGATTGATAAGAGAACCCTGATCGAAAACCCTGAATTTCAGGCTACTTGGAGAGCTTTCACACACCTCTCTGTAACACTTTACAATAAGGTTGTATTAGTTAACATTAGTTAATGTATTAGTTAACATGAACTAACCATGAACAACACCTCTGTTCAGCATTAGTTAATCTTTGTCAACGTTAGTTCATAAAAATCCAGCTGTTCATGGTTTATTCATGTTAGTTCACAGTGCATTGACTAATGTTAACAATATTTGAATAATGCATTAGTAAATGTTTAAATTAACATAAAGATAAATAAGTGCTTTATAAGTGCAGTTCATTATTAGTTCATGTTAACTAATGTAAGCTAATGAACCTTATATATATATGTGTGTGTGTGTGTGTGTGTGTGTGTGTGTGTGTGTGTGTGTGTGTGTGTGTGTGTGTGTGTGTGTGTGTGTGTGTGTGTGTGTGTGTGTGTGTGTGTGTGTGTGTGTGTGTGTGTGTGTGTGTGTGTGTGTGTGTGTGTGTGTGTGTGTGTGTGTGTGTGATTAATGGTTAAACAGTGTAAATTAATGGTGTGCTGGGCTAACTAGAGCTCTTCTTAAAACATACTTTGTTCTTATATTTGTATAAGTATATAGGCTATTCTTTAGGTAGGAATAAAATACAATACCGTTTTTATTTGTATGTATTTTCTACACTTCAGACAGGTGTCTGTCTGGATTTGTGTATAAATGCAAGACGTCACATTAGCACATTAGGCTATTCAATTTGTTTCGTTTTGTGAAGAAAAGGATATGTAAATGTGAAGATGTGAACGTTTGTTCGTGGACGTGTGTTGTTTGGAGGATTCAAACGATTTGTCATTGCTTGCACAAGAGCGCATATGAGGAAAACACTCGGACAGTGTGTGAAATAGTATTATAATAAGGGAAAATTTCCCATAGTTACCAAATGACCGTTAATAGTGTTCAAATATAGGCATCATTGTGACACTTACCGCTACATGTTCTTTTCAGGGTGGAATTCTTGTATGCTGAGAGATGTCAGTTTGTTTTGCAGCACACAACATGCATCGCATTATGAAACTATTCTTTTTGACATCTTGGAGTGAAATCATAGACTGAACTTGAGGCCACGGGTGATCTGCCTCCCGTAGCTCACACACATCTTCCTCTGCTTCGGCCATCATCTTCCGACTAAACGCGCGCTAATTATAAGCGGGTGATGCGTAGCCACCTCTCTCGAAGAAGCCTCTCCAACGTTTCGCGAGACTTGCGAAAGTCATATTAACTTATTTTAAAATATATAATATAATTATTACCATTTGACAGTAACGGAGGAACGCCACCGAATGTAACTAAGTAAAAGTACAGTTTTTTCCACAAGAAATTTACTTGAGTAAGAGTAAAAGTACCCATCTTTAAATCTACTCTAAAAGTACAAGTTACCCAAAAAATGTACTCAAGTAAATGTAACGAAGTAAATGTAATTCGTTACTACCCACCTCTGCCTGAGAGTCACCTGGCCCGAATCCCAGGCACGATTCGTCGACCGGAAATGCCTGCAGGTCCCCTACCCTCTTAACTGAGGCCAATGCAATCAGGAGTATTGTCTTTAGAGACAAGATCTTAAGCTCCGCTGACTGTTAAGGCTCAAAGGGCGCCCTCTGAAGTGCGTCAGCACCAGAGTCAAGTCCCAAGAGGGTATAAAGGGAGGACGAGGCGGATTTAATCTCCTCGCCCCCCCAGGAACCTGACGATCAAATCGTGCTCGCCTAATGAATTTAACCATTAACCAGGTCATGATTGCGCTATAGCGGCAACATACACCTTGAGGGTGGAGGGAGACAGCTTTCGCTCCAACCCGTCTTGAAGAAAAGAGAGCACAGATCTGACCGAACACTTTCGGGGGTCTTCTCGGTGAGAAGAGCACCAGTCGACGAACAGGTTCCACTTCAACGCATATAGCCGTCTCGTAGAGGGGGCTCTGGCGGAAGTGATGGTGTCAACTACCGCTTGTGGTAGGTCACCTAGAACCTCCGCATCCCGTCCAGGGACCAGACATGGAGTTTCCAGAGGTCCGGACGCAGGTGCCACAGGGTGCCGCGTCTCTGAGTCAGGAGGTCCTTCCTCAGAGGAATGGGCCAAGGAGGTGCTGTCGCGAGGAGCACTAGTTTCGGGAACCAAGTCCTGTTGGGCCAGTACGGAGCTACCAAGAGGAGCTGCTCCTCGTCCTCCCTGACCTTGCACCGTGTCTGTGCATTAAGGCTCACTGGGGGGGGGGACGCATATTTGCGTAGGCCCCGGGGCCAGCTGTGTGCCAGGGCATCCGTGCCGAGGGTTCCCCCGGGCAGGGAATAGTACCACTGGCAGTGGGTCGTGTCGGGGCAGCAAACAGATCGATATGTGCGGCCCCAAGCGACTCCAAATCAGCTGGACCACCTGGGGGTGGAGTCTCCACTCCCCGGGCAGCACGGGCAACCGTGACAGCTCGTCGGCCACACGATTGAGCGGGCCCGGAATGTGGATGGCACGAAGGGACCTCAGATGCTTCGGACTCCACAGAAGGAGATGGCGGGCGAGTTGGGACATGCGGCGGGAGCGTAGACCACCCTGTTTGATGATGTACGCAACGGCCGCAGTGCTGTCCGTCCGGATCAGAACGTGCTTGTCTTTGAGCGACCCTTTGAGGTGGCTGAGAGCAAGACGAACCGCCAGCAACTCCAGGCAATTGATATGCCATTGCAGTTGGGGCCCCGTCCACAGACCCGATACTGCAAGCCCGTTGTACGTGGCACCCCAGCCCGTGGATGAGGCATCCGTGGAGACAACAGAATGCCTGGACACTTGTTCTAGAGGCACTCCTGCCCGTAGAAATGAAGGGTCCGACCACGGGCTGAAGGTTTGGCGGCATCTCGGCGTCACTTGGACACGGAGGGACCCGCTGTGCCACGCCCATCTCGGGACTCGGTCGTGTAGCCAGTGTTGAAGCGGTCTCATATGGAGCAGCCCTAGCGGCGTTACTGCGGCTGCTGCTGCCATATGCCCCAGGAGCCTCTGAAATTATTTTTAAAATTATTACCGCTGTACTGCGTTTGAACGTATTCAAGCAGCTCAACACCGACTGGACACGCTCCTCGGTGAGGTGCGCTGTCATGGCGACCGAGACGATCTCCATCCCGAGAAAAGAGATCCTCTGTACGGGACAGAGTTTGCTCTTCTCCCAGTTGACCCGAAGACCCAACCGGCTGAGGCGAACTGAATCGCAAGCCAAGTCTGATGGTACAGATGACCCAGCGAGACGGGCTGGGGAACGCTAGCCAGGCTCCCAGAGACCGAACAAGCAGGGCCATCGGTACCACAGACGTACCCGCAGCAGGGCAGCGAGGCGGAATGCAGGGACCCCAGGACGACATGGGAGTGGTCCGTGTAGGGGTCTGGGTCTGACACACGACCTGCATCCACTGAGGGGGTGCGCGAGTGTGGGAAGGCCGCTTGAGTGCGTTCCCACAGCCGGCACCCCCTGCTGGCGATTTGGAGAGGCACCAGAGGCTGACAAGGCATGGGAGCGTTGTACACCGCCCAGCGCGTTCTCCAAATGAAGGAGGGGCTGAGCGTGGCAAGGCTTTGTGGCGTTGCACACGGTCTGCCTCACCTCCTTCCTCAGCGGGGAACAAGAGCGGCGAGGCATAGCATCGCGCACTGTCGTCCACACACCGCTGAGAAGAGGGGAATGAGAGTGGCGAGGCTTGTAGCGTCACACACTGCCATTCTCGCCCTCTTGTGGGGAGGGGAATGAGGGCCGCGAGGCTTGTAGCGTCACACGCTGCCATTCCTGAACTCCCGAGACCCAGAGATATTGGAACTGTTCTTCTCTTTTTTTTTTTTTATATATATATATATTTTTGGGTACCACTGGCTGTTTTTAACCCCAGTGGCGGAACAGAATTACTAATGGTTTTTACCCGGCCCTCCTCCGGGGGAAGAACAGTCCCGAACCAAATCCGGGTCAATGGTGTTTCTGGACATCGTCTAGCCAAGGGCCAGCGCTGTGCGCAGCTCAACCTCGGCTGAGAACTACCCTCATGCCCTAAGCAGGGCGGAGGTGGCCTGCCAGTGGCACTGCCACCCCACCGATGAGGGTAGTGAGAGAGAGGAAAACTTTATACAGATTATGGCCCTATTGGTGTTCCATATTTTGGCACCAATAGTTCCATAATGCAAAAGCCTTCCAACGCACATCCGGGAAAGGCAAGGGGCAGGCAAGGCGATTTATGCGTTGCACTATGCCTCAGCCACCCGGGAAAGCATGGCTGTCGAGCATGAATCGGATTCAGCACGAGCGCCCACTATTATAGTGGGAATCTCAGCATCATCTTCATTCTCAACACATAACAGCCCTCTCTCCGATGCAGCGATTGACATCTGTCCTCTGCTAGAGCCCCAAACGAAACGCTAGCCCCTTTTTTTTTTTTTTTTTAGGACCAGCAATCCCATCTGTAAGCCACCAGCAGACATGTGAGACAGTGGGCGTGGCCGTGAGACGGCACACGGCGCGCTGAACACTCAAGCCCTTATGAAAAAGGCAAGACCAACAGCGCGCCGACGTGGCTATGCTCTCATTAGAGAGCATAGACCACCCTCAAACACAGTCTCAACATGCGTAGCCGGCGAGTGACGCGCGCTGAGTTGCCGTGGCAACCCGCGCTGTCACTCAGCAGCTAGACGGCACACGGCGCGCTGAACACTCAAACACTCAAACCCTCACACGGAAGGTGAGATGACCAGCGCGTCGACGTGATCCGGTTCCCCTGAGAGAACACGGATCACCCACGAACACAGTCTCAACATGTTTATGCGAGAGGGATCGTGGCCGTCAGTACAGGAAACATCCGCATCCAGAAACGCACGAGTGGAATGACGTCTTGAAAAAGACGCAGTGTCACACCCGTGTTGCTCTTTTGTGAGGAAACGCTCTTTAAACAGTGCTGAAGCACCCAGGGGAAGACCGCGGCAACACACAGCTGGTAAGTGCAGTCCTGTGGTGCACTCACTGAAACAAACGCCCTCACCAGACCGACAGATGCTGTGAGAACAGCAGTTTGTTATGATGATGCAGCGGTGAACATGCGGTCGCGCTGATCGTGCCTTTTCGCCAACACAGAGCGTCCTTCTCGTTCTCTGGAGCATCTCTCTTGCAGATAGGCTTTCTTTTAGAAAAGCAGGCTTGCTTCATCAACGCCGTTCGGCTCCGAAGTGAATGACGTCAGTTCGATGCTCTCGCTTCCTGTTTATACCCGCGGCGCGGGGCGGAGCGCGAGATGCAAATCTCGCACGCCAATGGCCCATTGGCCTGTTCTCTAAATCTCGAAGCTGATAGGGGCTCTCTAAAGTGATCCCAATTCGTCGGTTATTACCGACGTACGTCGTAGTGACCGACTGAAAGGGAACTCTGATTCTCTTATTTTAAAAATATTTTTTTGATTTTCATTGGATTGTCTTTTGATTTAATTATGCTGGTATGTATATTTTTGGAGTTTTATATATGATTTGTAATGAAGTGTACTGCCCCTTTAAGAAACACTTAACTTTGGATGCGTTCTCTCCTCGCTCAGTTGATAAACTATGCTGAGATGAGGATGGATGTTGGCTCACGGAGCAATTTCACGATTTAAGTCATCATACAGTAACCAGCAACAACCCCCTTTCATAAAGCGCGCGTGCCTCTCACTCTAGGCTGGCGACTCCCTAACGCTATGGTTGATATGACGAGAGTCACACGCGTGACGCATGGAGACAGGACTTATTATTTGCCTTGGCCGATCACATTGACAGGACAAAAATAAACATAATGTAACTATTGCAGGTTTAGGGAAAATAGTGCAGTAAAAGTACCTATACAGCACGTAAATGTACTCAAGTAAAAGTAAAACTACACTGTTTTTAAACTACTTAATAAAGTACAATTTCTGAGAAAAACTACTCAATTACAGTAACGAGAGTAATTGTAATTCGTTACTTTACACCACTGCTGGTAAGATATAGTTAACATGTATAGTTTAAAGCAGCTTGCCCTGTCAGATGCTCTGAGAGATAGGCTACTTGTGCTGACAGACAGATAGCCTAACGTACATATTTGCCGTAAATGAGCAGTGCCGCGTACACGTGCGGCAAATGGACGGAGCGCAATAGAATGCAATAATTCTGACTAAAGTATACATGCATTTCTAAAATATTTGTTGTTGGACAATAAATGTGCCATATGTGGAATTTTAAACCTACAAGTATGTATATTTTTATGAAAGTGACCATTATAATTGGGTAATCAAATATAGGCTAATATGCTTTTGTTTTTATTTTCATTTTTAGTTTAGTGGATTAAAAAACTAAATTATTAATACATGCCTACATTACATTTACTGTATTTGTTTATAGCCTTCAATATCAACATTGTTTTTAGGACATCATTGGGCAGGATGTGAAATAAAATTATTATTAAAATAAATACAGATTTTTTTTTTATCCAAATAGAAAAACTTAGAAAATACCGGGATATATACCGTGTATCGCCATTCAACCAAAAAATACCAAGATATGATTTTTTGGTTAAACAATAGTTACATTATATTACATAATTACCATAAAAATGTAATATATAGTATTATATAGTATATCCACTGGTGCGAAGAGAGTGGAGCAGAGCGAGTGTTTTCAGTTAATTCATATGGAAGTTGAGCTTCCATAGGAATTAATTGAAAACGCTTGATCTGCTCTGGGTCAATGGACACACACCGTAAGCAATTTAAAAGCAAGGTGGAAAAAAATTTCCTCACCATCACACCACTACTCCATAGACGCATCCACTATACTGTAAGGATGACAAGTCAGTGTTTTCAACTTCGACACTGACTCAGAAAACACTAGTTTATTATTAATATGTTCAGACAGTCTCACTGCTGTTTTTTTCCAACACATACATAATCATCTCTTGCCATATTGCCATAAACATGCGACTAGTCGACCAATGGCTTTAATGAACAACTACTAGTCGACTAGAAAAATCTTTGGTAGGGGGCAGTCCTACTATTTAGCTTAATGGTATCCACAAATAAGCACCTAACTCAGCTCAGTAGTTGATAACTCTTGGATTGAGTCTTAAATCAAGAGTGTTGAATTATTGATAGATTTTATGGAAGTGTTCCACTATAAGATCTAACAACATACGTAAAAATAACAAGCAGACAAATCATTGGCTGCCATTCCATAGATATGCTATTGTGTCACATCTAATAGCAGGAGCCTCTATGACCTTGCTGCATTATAAAACAAAGAGATGCGTTATTAGCATAAATCTTCCAATCACCATCCATATAATGTCCATACAACGTAATAAAGCTGATGAAGCCGCGGCCCAGAGCACCTGCACTACGCCAAAACATATCTCCCTCTGCATGTGGACTGATCGATAACAGCCCAGTGTTTTTGTAATGCTGGGAGAATTTAATCAATTTCAAATGCAATGTTTTAATGTGCTGTATTTACCTCCAGTGGGTGGAGTGGAGATAAAGGCTATTTATGACACTTATGAGCTGTCTGACTTAGTCAAGATGATTGTTATTCACACACATGCATAAACTCACGTACACATTCACAGGCTTTAAAACATTGAAGGTGCAGGCAGTTTTGTAAATGTACACTACCGTTAGTAAAAAAAAAAAAAATTTGTTTCTTATACCGTGTCTACACCAGATGGGAGCAGCACTATACGCCGCAACACAAGACAATAGAACCCATTATAATCAGTAGTGTTGTCTACACTGGATGCGGCACAAATCCCAGATAGTAAACTGTGTCAGCACAACGCGTCACAAAGCGGCAACGGTCGTGCCCGGTGTAGACGTGTCATGCTTACCAAGGCTCAATTTAATTGTTCTGGTTAGTTTTTGTTATTATTTAAATTTTAAAAACTGTTTTCAATTTGAATATATTTTAAAATGTAAATAAATAAATATTATTATACATAAAACATATTATTTATATATACACATACTCTGTGTGTGTCCATGAGTGGCCCAGCCAGAGCCAAGACTTGAACCCGATCTCTGGAGAGATGGCTTTCCTGTAGCTCAAACAGTAGAGCGTGGAGCTAGCAATGCCAAGGTCATGGGTTCGATTCCCAGGGAAAGCAAGAACTGACCTTGAATGCAATGTGAGTTGCTTTGGATAAAAGCATCTGCCAAATGCATAAATGTAGTGTAAATGGAGAGATCTGAAAATTGCTGTGCATCGATGCTCCCCATCCAACCTGATTGCGCTTGAGAGGTCCTGCAAAGAAGAATGGGAGAAACTGCCCAAAAATAGGTGGGCCAATCTTGTAGCATCATACTCAAAAACATTTGTGGCTGTAATTGGTGCCAAAGGCGCTTCAACAAAGTATTGAGCAAAGTCTGTGAATACTTATGTACATGTGATTTTTTTCGTTTTTTTATTTTTAAACTATTTGCAAAGATCTCAAACAAACTTCTTTTACATTGACATTATGGAGTATTGTTTGTAGAATTGAGGAAAAAAATAATTTAATCAATTTTGGAATAAGGCTGTAACATAACAAAATGTGGAAAAAGTGAAGCGCTGTGAATACTTTCCGGATGCACACACACACATTATATATATATATATATATATATATATATATATATATATATATATATATATATATATATATATATATATATATATATATATATATATATATATATATATATATATATATATATATATATATATATATATATATATATATATATATATATATATATATATATATATATATATATATATATATATATATATATATCGTCGCTGTCCGATGAAAACCACGTATGTCCATTTTGCCGATTTTGAGATTTTTCGACGGATTGAATGTCCAGGTTCATTTCCGTATACAGTATGCTTCACATATCTAAATGGCCAATGAAAAGTTGTGAAATCATGTCATCTGATTTTCACGTATATCCATTTGGTGTCAAAGCTGTCAATCACGCCGTGTATCTCCCGCCCTGTGGAAGCGTCTCGCCAGTCTCGTGAAGTTTCATCGAAGCTCAGCACTGGATAGCCGAAAGTACGACATTGAAGCTCTCCACAGTTTAGTTCTAATCTAGTTCTTCACCGATTAGTTTGCTTGCTAGTATGTAAATAAACTCGGTCTCATTGATAAGATTCAAACTTTTTTTTTCTTAGTCAAACTGATCAAATTATAGCCTGTAATGCTACTACTGTCATGATTGTCACTAGAACATGCTTCACTCATACTGCTATCACCGCTTGCCAGAGGCTGAGAATGTCCAGCACGTATTCCTCTGTAAATATGAAACGCGACTTGACCATTCTAATTAATGATCGGAAGAACGCGTATCGACCACCGTTACTGTAAAATATGCACATATGTCCATTTAAACTCAATTTTGGTCAAATGTGGATTATATCATTACACTGGCAAGAATATGGTTACATGTAAAGATGCCGTACCAAGTATGACAACGCTACATTCAACTGCTTTTGAAATACGGTGTTTTTTTCACTTCCTGAAAAGTAACCGTTTTGGACATACGTGAGTTTCATCGGGCAGCGACGATATATATATATATATATATATATATATATATATATATATATATATATATATATATATATATATATATATTAGTGCTGTCAAGCGATTAAAATATTTAATCGCGATTAATCGCATTAATGTCATAGTTAACTCACAATTAATCACAATTAATCGCACATTTTTATTTATTCTAAATGTCCCTTGATTTCTTTTTGTCCCATTATTTTTTCTTATTTTAATGCTCTTATCAACATAGAAAAGTGGATCGGCTTGCTTTGTTCAAATGTTTGTTTTATTGAAAACAACATTGGCATACTTTAGTGTTCGATTTCACACCAACATTCTCACTTGGAGCAAATAATCTCACACAATGTAACACTGCCCATCAATAAAAGGGTGAAACAAATACTTTGTTGCACAAACAGCCCCTTCAACAGCCCTTTCTAAGGGATCAAAACAGGGTGATACAAAATAAAATTACAAAGTGCACATGCAAGGTAAACTAGGACTCCGCCTATAGTGCAGTTAAACCAGGGGTCGCCAACTAGTGGACTCCGGTCCGAATCCGGACCGCGAAGCCTTTTGACGTAATGAAACAGTTAACGTTGCAATGCTCAGTTACTACGTTCAGACCCAGACGCGCGGTCAAGCATGCAGTGAAGAAGAGACTGATGGTGCGTTCACACCGGACGCGAATGACGCGACATGCACGCCGCTTAATCCGCGCCGCAGAATGTCTATTTGCGTCTTTGCATTGACTTAAATCACTCGCGCAAAACGCTTCATTCGCGTCTGGTGTGAAAGCACCATCAGAGCAGAAAGCAGCGCTCAAGACAAGCACTTTTAGTTGAAGACCCCTGAGTTAAACCATGGCATAATACGTTTCTCATTTCGGCGTCTCACGCTTGCCATCCACGTCTACTCTTTTAATGGCCCAAACGAGTGCGGGCAGCCGCAGCGTGCCTGATGTTTTGTTTCCGGTCTAGCTACATCCGGAGTGGTGTTGTAGTTTTTCTAACGTTACTAGTTGTTGCAACAGCATGTGAAAAAACTACAAAGTTTGTTAGACCAAAAAGAACGTTAATCTCGCGATAAAAAAATTGACGCCGTTAAAATAGGTTTGCGTTAACGTCGTTAATAACGCGTTTAACTGACAGCACTAATATATATATATATATATATATATATATATATATATATATATATATATATATATATATATATATATATATATATATACTGTATATATTAGGGCTGGGCAAATTAATGCGTTAACGCTGGCGATTAATTTTTTCAGCTTAACGCATTCAAAATATTTAACGCAAATAACGCAGCGTCCGTTTTTATAGCCATTTTTACCGAGCGTTACATGATCACCCTCCTATTCCAGTAAATGCTTCCAAGCGCGACAAGACACAAGAGAACGCACTGTATGTCAATGTCGTGTCTGTGTGTGTGTGTGTGTGTGTGTGTGTGTGTGTGTGTGTGTGTGTGTGTGTGTGTGTGTGTGTGGCTGCGTCTCATGTCAGCTAATCGAGGGACACTCTGACACACACACACACTCAACGCAAAGACAGAATCGCGTCAGTCTCCTGCTCACATCGAGTTCTCTTTTGCTCTTGAACAAACAATAACAACAACAGAGAATTTTGAGTATTCTCATATTAGGAGTCTTAAATTAGTTAAATAACATCTTAAATGAACTTAAAGAGTTGTGAGGAAATGAGATGCGCGGGACACCGCGTGAGATCCGCGTCATGTTCGTCAGCGGTTGTTCTTAAAGTGACAGGAGCACTGATGATGCCTGTCATAAATGTTCATCAAAGAACAGCGGTAACAGAGAAAATTGTAGCTTTAATGATGATTAATCTATATTTCATTTATTATTTATGCAGTTAAGAAAGGTGTTTGATAACTATTACATTTCTGTGTATGTCTAACAGGGAAGACACAGGTAAAAATAACATTTATTATAATGGGTTTATGTAAAGATTGTTTTAAGTTCACTTAAATTAAAAGTTGTTTTTTTAAAGCCTAATAAATGTTGAAACTGGGAGCTTTCAGTTATACTGTAATGTAATGTCATTAATGTTTCATAGAGACAATAGCATCAGTGATACTGGCCTTCATTCATAAAAAGATGCCATTACAACACATATTTAAAATATACTGTATATGGAGAGTAACTAAAATTATTTCAATATCAAAATATTAAAAACTTAAAATATTAAAAACTTGCGATTAATCGCGATTAATTACAGAAAAAAATGTGATTAATTAGTTTTTGTTGTTTTTTCGATTCCCAGCACTAATATATATATATGTAATTAAATACTGAAATAAATTGATTAAATACGTTTCAAAATTCTATTCAAAATTTACTTTTTTACATTTATGTGTTAGAATTGTCAGTGCAAAAAATGGTACTAGAACTATATTAAAAACAATAAATCTTCCAGTCATTTATGGGGTTCTATCTCTGCCATAGAAGGCTGTCAATCTAGGATACTGGATGTATAAAGCTTTGTGTCAGTTTGTCACTGTGTAAAAAATTGTCTTCTTTACTGCACATCAGTATTCTGTGTATTCACTTTGTGATTGCAAACTAATGGTTTAGGTGTTGTTAGATTTTGGTGTAAACTTATTTTGTCGTTTTCATATGGGAAGACAGCTATTACTCTCTTACTATATACTCTCTAATTGGTAGTATAACTGTTTTGTGTATATAGAAAGAACCTTCTTCTGAAGCTGCTTTAATATAATCCATTCCACGAGGTAGCAGATCTCTCTCTCTCTCTCTCTCTCTGTTAGGCATCAGTTACACCCTGCATTCTGGCCAAATGTGCTTGATGTTAGGAAGCTGAGAGTTGTGGGAGTGATCAGGGATATGACAACTGAAGTCCACAGAGGAGGGACCCAAACATCTTTTCTGAGAGCTGTCTGTCTCTGGACTGCACTTATCAAAACAATCTCAGCTGTTCAAATACACAGCGGCATCAGTGCTAACTCTCATGAACAAAAAAAACGATCCTCTCTATTTCTGTCTGTTATGCCTTGCTCATCATGAGACAGAAGTGGGTGTCGTTCTCTACACAGATTCTCTGTTCCTCCCTGCAGACAGATTTTCAGTCTTTGGTTAATTCAGAACAGTGAGAACTCTTATGGTGCGTCCACACCGGACGCGATTCGCGCGAGTGATTTACATGTTAAGTCAATGCAGAGACGCGAAATGGCATTCTGCGGCGCGATTCGCGCGATTGAGGCGGCAAGAAGGACGCGACTTGAGCGTTTTGAACGCGCAAATCGCGCGAAACGCTCAAGTTGAAAAATCTGAACTTTGGCGGATATTTCGCGCCGCGTTAACCAATCAGGAGCTTGCTCTAGTAGTGACAACAATGAGGAGAAAATCTGTATATTAATATCTGGTTCAGACAATATGATTATCACTGTGATAACATTAAATGACATGAAACACAACCCAGTCTCTTTTTGTTAAATGCAAGTTTATGTATGATCAATAATACAAAAGTATAAGTAATGTATAACAAGCTATATATGAAATAAAGCAAACAATGCAGTCAAACATTCAAAGTCAGTGCTAGTAGGCTAACGTTACAACTGCAACGTACAGTTATAGCCTAAAAAATATAAGGTAATGAAACTTATCTTTGCCCTCAGCCTAAACGATTTGCCAGGGAACAAATTATAGATCCATGAGACCAAAGATCGGCCGTTACAAGACGAATTATAGCTCGAGACACACCACAGAGACATCAGAGCCAGCGGTAGACGGCAGAAGGACTGGCCGAGGAAAGGTTGCCCTCGCCGGCTTTCACGTGCGCTGAGCGCGCTGTCCGCTGGAGCTCACAGCTCCGACAACGGCAGATAAAATGTTCAAATAGGCACTGTTTATGTAAATAAACCACAGATTTGAGCTTTAAACAACTACATTATCGACTGAAAAAGTCTTAAAACTACGTTTTGTCACACATTAACAGTAGATATGAACAAAAAAAAAGACATGTAAACACAGCCCATGTCAGCCATTTCTCAACGAGACGAGCTGCTGGCGGAAGCCCCGCCCATGACGCGAATTCGCATCTGTTGTGCAGTGAATGTCACGCGCGATTCGCGCAAATTTCACGCGCGATTCGCGCGAGTAAACTCAAAATGTACACGCGTCCACCTTCGCGCGATTAGCGCGAATTATTCGCGCGAATCGCGTCCGGTGTGAACGCCACATTATGGTGCGTTCACACCGGACGCGATTCGCGCGAGTGATTTACATGTTAAGTCAATGCAGAGACGCGAAATGGCATTCTTCGGCGCGATTCGCGCGAATGAGGCGGCGAGATTCGCGCGATTGAGGCGGCGCGAAGGACGCGAATTGAGCGTTTTGAACACGCGTGAATCGCTCAAGTTGAAAAATCTGAACTTTGGCGGATATTTCGCGCCGCGTTAACCAATCAGGAGCTTGCTCTAGTAGTGACAACAATGAGGAGAAAATCTGTATATTAATATCTGGTTCAGACAATATGATTATCACTGTGATAACATTAAATGACATGAAACACAACCCAGTCTCTTTTTGTTAAATGCAAGTTTATGTATGATCAATAATACAAAAGTATAAGTAATGTATAACAAGCTATACATGAAATAAAGCAAACAATGCAGTCAAACATTCAAAGTCAGTGCTAGTAGGCTAACGTTACAACTGCAACGTACAGTTATAGCCTAAAGTAATGAAACGTATCTTTGCCCTCAGCCTAAACGATTTGCCAGGGAACAAATTATAGATCCATGAGACCAAAGATCTGCCGTTACAAGACGAATTATAGCTCGAGACACACCACAGAGACATCAGAGCCAGCGGTAGACGGCAGAAGGACTGGCCGAGGAAAGGTTGCCCTCGCCGGCTTTCACGTGCGCTGAGCGCGCTGTCCGCTGGAGCTCACAGCTCCGACAACGGCAGATAAAATGTTCAAATAGGCACTGTTTATGTAAATAAACCACAGATTTGAGCTTTAAACAACTACATTATCGACTGAAAAAGTCTTAAAACTACGTTTTGTCACACATTAATAGTGGATATGAACAAAAAAAAAGACATGTAAACACAGCCCATGTCAGCCATTTCTCAACGAGACGAGCTGCTGGTGGAAGCCCCGCCCATGACGCGAATTCGCATCTGTTGTGCAGTGAATGTCACGTGCGATTCGCGCGAGTAAACTCAAAATGTACACGCGTCCACCTTCGCGCGATTACCGCGAATTATTCGCGCGAATCGCGTCCGGTGTGAACGCCACATTAGATTGCTGTCCACAAAACGTATACATATCCCATATGTGTCCTTTTCTTTTGAGATGATGTACATATGTTTTTTGTTTGTTTGTTTTAGTGCTGTCAACGTTATCGCATTAGCGCAAGCGATTCATTAGAATTTTTACATAATTAATGTAAAAAAAAAAAAGATAATAATTGAGACATCAGTAGCTGTATTATCAGAGAGTAACTGGGAAATTATTACATTATAAAATATATTAAAAACGTGTTTTTAATCGTGATTAATCACAGAATGTGTGATTAATTAGTTAATTTTTGTATCGATTGACAGAACTAGCTTTTTTGTTTTGGTTTGATTTGTTGTTTTCCTTTTTCTTTTGGTTTGATAAGTTTTTGTTTGGTTTGTTGGATTTTTTTATTTTTATTATTATTATTGTTCTTTTGGTTTGATTAGTTTTTTTTTAGATTGTTGAATTTATTTATTTATTTTTTAGTTAATAATAGTTTTTATTTTGGTTTGATTTGTTGTTTTTCTTCTGGTTTAGTTGAATTTGTTTTTGTTTTGCTAGTTTTTTGTTTATTCTTTCGGTTTGGTTTGTTGCTTTGGTATTAATTTGGTTTTATGTTTTTGTTCTTTCATTTGGTTTGTTATTTTTTTTGTTATTTTTTTGTTTTTGCGTCCACCAGGAAGAGCTAACAGTGTATTTAAAAACAGTGTTTGTTTGAGCAGTTTGACATGTCAAAGTCTGCCTCAAAAAATGGCGTGTTTTTGAAGAGGAAATGCCACATTGTCTACGACTGGCAAGCATGTAGTCTTTGGGGAACCCATTCGGAAGTACTCATTATTTTTGCATTTCTTCTTGCCGTCGACAGGGGCACATTTTAAATTGCCGTGTGGTAAAATCTATGATGAGTAGAAAGGGGAGGTTCATTTGTTTGGTCTTTCCATGTCATCTTTCACAGGTTTTGGACACTTTAATCAAATCTAGTCCTATGCAGTGCTTCGAGCAAGCTCAACATAATACTTAGCTCTTCGGTTCTAATGTGTGTCTTGTCAGGGTGCTGATTTCTGTCACCTCTCATCTCTGTCCAAAACACCTCCTAGATCGATGATCTGTGAATGGTTTTTATGAGCTGCTCATAAATCCTACAGCTGCCCCAAAGCTCAACCGCGCTCAGAGCAACGTTGAGCTTCGGCTCACTGCACATTTAACAAGAAGCAGTAACAGTAGTTTTACTGTTCCGTAGTCAGTCGGAATTGGGCATTGCGAAAGTTAACAGTGTATTCATATTTTCCGGCCCACAGTGAAACACACACTTCTGATTTATTTGATCAAATCTGGCATCAGTCTGCTGAGCTTCATTAAAAGCTGAACAACTCAATGTGCTTGTTGACCTATAGTTAATCCTTGACTATACATCACTTAACCCTTATGTCTAGGTTAGCAAATGTCAATTTCTTAATAGACTTAACCAAAACTCACAAACCCTACTTAACTGATCCTTAACCTGAAGCTCGACCTTAGTCATTTGCAGTCCCTTGAGGTCAAAGTGCCCTTAGAGGGCACTTCATGTACATCTGGATTCTTCTCAGTCATGCCCAATATTGATGGCAAAAGGCGATGCTTAGAAAAGTGCACACACAGATCACAGTCTATTATCCATATTAGCAGCTTTTTGACTTCATTTTCTTTCTTGTTTCCACTCAGCAGTTTTGCTGCTCTGAGAGATATTTGACTTTGCCCTGTCTCATGTTCAGCTGATCCTGCATGTTACTGTAATACAGACATTTCTCTGCTGCACAAGCCAGATCCGAACCAGATGTTCTCTTGGGCTACAAAAGACTGACAGATGAAACTAAATAGTCTCTCTAAATGTTGTCCCTCTGGCACAGGTTAACAAGTCAACATATGCTTGTACAAGGTGACTGAAGATTGTATTTCACATTAAAGTAAATGAGAAGACGATGTTGAATAGAATATTTGTGAAAATAATGAAACATATAGAAATATTCTATATTTGCTTTTTATGGGAGGATGATGGGGAAACTGTGTTCTGTCATTTATGTCCTTTTGCAAAGCTAAGAGCCCAGTAATATTTTTTCCACTCAATCGTAAGGGCTAATTCACCAATCATACTTATCTTTATTTTATAAAAATACAATGTTAATACTCAATCACACATCAAAAATACCTTGACATCAATGGTCACCTTGTCTTGCATGTCGAGAGTTTTTTTAAGATACTTTGCCAAGGTTATTAATTGCATGATTTTTTTATTGCATTCTTTTTTTGTATTTGTTATTAATATTAGTGATTTTAATTATTTATTAGCACAATATTTTATTTAATCAGTTTAATTGTAATAATTTAGACACATTAAAGTAACACATTTGAATTTGGTGGCCATATATTATTTGAATTGGATGTAACTTGTGTTTTTCATGCAGACAATAATTCATTAGTGTTTGATCTTGGTTACTGACAAGCTTTCTCCGTCAGTACTGTACATTGCAGTCAAAGTTTCATTGGCTGTTTAGCCAATAGTAGTTAAAGAGAGTCTGAGAAAGAGCCATTAGCCGATGGGGCTGCTTCAATAGTCTTGTTGTCCAGGGGTAATAAACCTTTTATCAATCAATCGATCCATTAGCAGTCTTAATATCACTCTATGTTTTGACCGTACCTGCGCTCTATCTGCCCAGAAAAGATAAGAGTGGATATCATAGTCCTCTCATGAAGGCCTGATTGGTCAGTGTGTGTAATTACTATGTGGACACTCGCTGTTAATGGATTTAATGTACAGTACAGTATGTTTATTCAGCGCAGATAAGAGACACATGCACATTGTTAACCTTTGTGGTAAAAGATGAATAAGTGAGTGATGTTCAGGTAAAACTCTATTTAAAATGTTTTTGGGTCATTAAGTTTTGTGATTTCCATGTTGATTTATAAGTACTGTGTAAATTTATAAGCACAACTGGAACATTGTGTTGTAAATATTTAGTATTCAAACAACTTTATTTGGCAAACACATACTGCAGTTGATACATACCACCAACTGTATTATGCCTGTCTGTCTGTTATAATATATATATATATATATATATATATATATATATATATATATATATATATATATATATATATATATATATATATATATATATATATATATATATATATATATATATATATATATATATATATATATATATGATCTCTAGATGGGACTTGAACCTGCATGATCTCAGAAACGGGGGTATTGCAATTGTTCTTAAGGAATACACTCTCAAGCATCATTAGTCTACTAAACCTTCAGAGCAGTATGCTAAATTTGAGAGTGATTTGAATCGTTAACCCTTAAACTCTGTCTGTGCATAAAGAACTGAATATGGTTTCACTTTATTTTAAGGTGTCTTTGTTACAGTGTATTTTTGTTACTGAGTAACAATTATTAACAGCATGTACTTACTTTAGGATTAGGTTTTGGTTTAGGGTTAGTTTTATATATTATGCATAATTTACTGTTCATTTACTATATTAAGTACATGTAACCTATAAAAAGCACACTGTAAAATAAAGTGTTACCCTGAATAACTGCAACAATAATTTTTAGATTTATGGAGGTAAAATCACATGTTTTTGTCATAACTGTTCAACTGGTCCCTGATAGAGAAGTTGGAACAATACTTGGCTAGTACCTGTAGATTAACAAATTGAATCTATATGATTGTTGTTAGAAAGATACTTTATCTCTTAGTAAACATACTCCATAATGCATTCACAGGCGCATTTTCATCTAGCTGACCTGAATTGACACCACCTTCATTTTTCAGTGACGTTCTCCTGTTAGAATAGGCTGTGATTCCTGTCTGCCCTAGAGATTAGCGATGCTTAAGAGTTAAACCCTCCTTTGTCAAGGAGATTCAGAGTCTTAGGTCAAAAACCCTGAAGGGTCCTGTCAGGAAAAATGCTTTCATCCAAAATGCTACTGCTCATCAAGAGTGTCTTTGCAAATCCTTATTGCTTCTTCTAAAGATCAAAAGGTCTAAAAAAATAAAATTGGGGGGGGGGGGGAATATTCTTAAGATTATTCTTAAAATTCTTAAAGGCGGTAACATTATCCAGGAGCACTGCTATAATATACTGCATTTACTTCTATGGATTTGGCAGATGCTTTCATCCGAAGCGACTTCAGAATTTTACAGAGCTGTATACATGTATATATACTCCGATCAGGCATAACGTTATGACCACTGACAGGTGAAGTGAATAACACTGAATATCTCTTCATCACTGCACCTGTTAGTGGGTGGGATACAGCAAGTGAACATTTTGTCCTCAACGTTGGTTTGTTAGAAGCAGGAAAACTGGGCAAGCATAAGGATTTGAGCGAGTTTGACAAGGGCCAAATTGTGAAGGCTAGACGACTGGGTCAGAGCATCTCCAAAACTTTAGCTCTTGTGGGGTGTTTCCGGTCTGCAGTGGTCAGTATCTATCAAAAGTGGTCCAAGGAAGGAACAGTGGTGAACCGGCGACAGGGTCATGGGCGGCCAAGGCTCATTGATGCACGTGGGGAGCGAAGGCTGGCCCGTGTGGTCCGATCAAACAGACAACCTACTGTAGCTCAAATTGCTCAAGAGGTTAATGCTGGTTCTGATAGAAAGGTGTCAGAATACACAGTGCATCACAGTTTGTTGCGTATGGGGCCGCATAGCCGCAGACCAGTCAGGGTGCCCATGCTGACCCCTGTCAACCGCCAAAAGTGCCAACAGTGGGCACGTAAGCATCAGAACTGGACCACGGAGCAATGGAAGAAGGTGGCCTGGTCTGAGGAATCAAGTTTTCTTTTACATCACGTGGCTGGCCGGGTGCGTGTGTGTTGCTTACCTGGGGAACACATGGCACCAGGATGCACTATGGGAAGAAGGCAAGCCAGCGGAGGCAGTGTGATGCTGCGAAACCTTGGGTACTGCCATCCATGTGTGACACGTACCACCTACCTAAGCATTGTTGCAGACCATGTACTGTACACCCTTTCATGGACACGGCCTTCCCTGGTGCCTGTTACCTCTTTCAGCTGGATAATGCGTCCTGCCACAAAGCAAAAATGGTTCAGGAATGGTTTGAGAAGCACAACATCGACTTTGAGGTGTTGACTTGGCCTCCAAATTCCCCAGATGTCAATCCAATCGAGCATCTGTGGTAGGGATGCACCGATACCGATACCAGTACTCGGGTGTCGGTCCGATACTGTTGTGAAGTACTCGTACTCGTAAAACTACCCCGATACAACCGGACCCGATACCACTTTATGGCAACGCATCTTCGGATGCGGAGCAGCGCAGCAAGTTACATAATTCGCTGTGCACACCCGCACACCACGGCGCCAAGTGCAAAGGGGTTTCGCGCTCTCAAAGTGCACGACTGACATAATATGGCTTCATTTTTGCCGCACGCACCCGAGCGCAAGTGCGGACGCTGCGAGTATAAACCAAGCTTAAATGCTCGTGAGGCAGATACCTCTCGGTAGTGAGTGCTAAAAGTGAAGGGCTGTTTAGTAGGGATGTGTGCAATGACTAGCCTAACCCCGGTAGTATAACAAGCCTAAGCAAGCTTAATTGTTATACTAGTTTGACATGACATGGAAGAAAATGGAAAAGTTTTGTGTAAGCTTCCAAAATCCTCCTTCACCCGAGTGGAGATCTGAAGCCTCCGCGAGCGCCAGAGAAAACCAACGCATGCAAAACCTGAGGTAAAATTAAATGATTTTGTTTTGCTGCTGATATACACTTTTCAAAATAATATATTAATTTCAAGATATAACATTAACACAACAGTAATTTAAACATAACCTTTGTAAAACAAATATATATATTTAAAGCAAAACCTTAAATGTGCCAAAAAATTGTAAATGACTAGTATTTTCTAAGTCGTCTTGCAGCACTAACGTTTAATCGACTAGTCTCGCACATCCCTAAGTTAGCTCAGTGTGTCACACATTGTAGATGAAAACAGAAACAGGCTAATAGCTGATAATGCAGAGAAGCTTCTTTTCATCAAAAAGAACTTGCCTCTCACTTTTCCGAAAAGGGCTGTATGGCTATGATAACATAATTTAATTCAGTTGTTCTGCTACTATGTTGTGTGGTACTGGAGTCCACAAGAATGTTACAGGTTACATTTATGTGAAATTGGCAGCAGTGCCATGTTTATTTAGGAAAACACCAAGTTGAATGTTAAAATATCAGCAACAGCATCAATTTGTGTATTTACTTTGTTACAGTCAGAAAGTGAAAAACATCTGATGAAAATAAAACATTGTTATAAGAACTTGATGGTATTATTAAGTACTCGTATCAGTACTCGGTATCGGCAAGTACCTAAATGTAAGTACTTGTACTTGGTCTGAAAAAAAGTGGTATCGGTATATCCCTAATCTGTGGGATGTGCTGAACAAACAAGTCTGATCCATAGAGGCCCCACCTCGCAACTTAAAGGATCTGCTGCTAACATCTTGGTCCCAAATACCACAGCACACCTTCAGGGGTCTAGTGGAGTCCATGCCTCGACGGGTCAGGGCTGTTTTGGCAGCAAAAGGGGGACAAACATAATATTAGGAAGTTGGTCATAATGTTGTGCCTGATCGGTGTGTGTGTGTATATATATATATATATATATAACAAACACAGAAGTGTGAATTAGAAAAAGATTAAATGGACGAAAGGGATATTAAAAGAGAAAGAGTGAAAGGGAATATGTGCTTCCAGAGACAGAGGCACTTTACACATAACTGCGATAAAGGCTCCTTGACAGTCTTAAATCTGAGCTCAAATATGTTGTTTTGCAAAGCTTTATTTTTGCCTAGACTGTAAGTAATTATGTTGTTCATCAACAACAGATGTCTCCGTTGCAGACGACACGGCCCTGGGTTGAATTTGCATCATCTTCCATAACTGGCACAGGGCATTCATATGTTGAAGCAGGTTTAGATGGCAGTTGGTTTCGCGCCCGTAACTTTCTGCATCGGTGAATTTAATTTCTTTCAGTACTTCCTTAAACTGCCTCTGCCTCTCCATTAAGAGTTTCTCTTATTTCCTAATGACAGCTGTGTTCCTTCTCTCCCTTCGTGTTTTTAATCAATAGCTTCATTCTTACAGAGAACCGAAAAAATCAATATTGGATTTGGAGCAAACAGTTTCTGAAATGATGGGCCGTGTAATGTTTCATGCTTGTTTTTCTTCTGCACTTGTGAACCGCCCATGTCTGAGACTCTGAAAATGCATTCATCTTCACTGTTAATAGCAGGAGAGGGAGTGAAGGACACACTCCACCTTTTGTTTTGGAGGGGAGAAGTCATGGCTTTTGCCGAGCATTATAGGGAGATGATTCATTTGTTGTTCGTGTGGACCATAGGCTGACCTCTCTACCCCAGAGCCGTAATAGGATCGTACACTTACTCTCCCTCTGACTCTCTGTTTCCCTCTGCAATTAAAATGGAAATTTGGCAATGGGCCTCGGTGGCAGGACGGTCCTTTTTTATACCCAGGAACTGGCTAATGAATCTGTCTGTGGAGTGGAGCTTCACATAACCAACACAATGAGCTCCCCTAAGACCTTGTGCTGTGCACTACTGGAGGCCTGGAGCAAGCTGGGAGGAATGTTGGAGGCCGAATGTGACTGAAGTGGAGAGGCAAACTCCCTAGTCCCTACAGTTATATATGTTTTTCAAGCAGTAATTCAAGTGCGGTAACACTCTCTCTTTTGTGTTCTCTCTCTGGGTCTCTCACGTCACACAGCTGCAGAATACTGTTGTCAGTTCTGGTTTAGAGTGCTGTTTAGAGTTCACATAAGGTTTGGTTGTGCACATGACAGCTTCGTTCTATAAAAGCGACTGTTTTTTTGGAAGTCAATGTCAATGAATGCCATTGGCTTTCAGTGTATTGATGAATATAACTTAGATGAAACATCCTTTAAAAAATTACCTTTAAGATCAATTAGCTGATCAATTCAGGCCACCCAATGACTAGTTAATTTTTCAAATGGTATTGCATAGTCTCCTTTTTCTATAACTAAAGTGACTCTTTTTCAATTGAAATTTTCAGGATAAAACTACATTTCAGGACAGCCAGTTTCTATTTCACTTTGAGACTATTTTTGGTTTATCTTTTCAGTTTGTGAACTGGCTGTGCGCTGTTACTCTGTTTATCAGAGCCAAAACTTGATTGCAGTTATTTTTAATGTTTGGCCTGAAACAAATCTGATTCAAAGTTTACTAACTCCATACTTCCTTTGAAACTGAATTAACAGAGTTTCTAGAAACTCTTTGCTGGAGAAACAAGAAATTGAGGCTGATTTTGGGTTCAGCAAAACAAGCAGCTCTATCTATTGCAAGGTAAATGCAATTTCATATATCATCTATCTATATATATATATATATATATATATATATATAT
This sequence comes from Gobio gobio, assembly GCF_949357685.1. Lineage (NCBI taxonomy): Eukaryota > Metazoa > Chordata > Actinopteri > Cypriniformes > Gobionidae > Gobio > Gobio gobio. The sequence continues at coordinate 34,451,695 of NC_137111.1, read as the reverse complement.
ATATATATATATATATATATATATATATATATATATATATATATATATATATATATATATATATATATATATATTCACTGATACCAATACTACAGTGCATCCGGAAAGTATTCACAGCGCTTCACTTTTTCAACATTTTTGTTTTATTCCAAAATGGATTAAAGGTTTTTAGAAAAAGATATGAGATTTTCCCACAATTCTACAAACAATTCTCCATAATGACAATGTGAAAGAAGTTTGTTTGAAATCTTCGCAAATGTATTAAAAATAAAAAAGGAAAAAATCACAAGTATTCACAGCTTTTGCCATGACAATCAAAATTGAGCTCATGTGCATCCTCTTTCCACTGATCATCCTTGAGAGGTTTCTAAAACTTGATTGGGGTCCACCTGTGGTAAATGTACATGAAGTCCAAGGAATTGTCTGTAGACCTCCGAGACAGGATTGTATCGAGGCATTGATCTGGGGAAGGGTACAGAAAAATTTCTGCAGCATTGAAGGTCCCATTGAGCACAGCTGGCCTCCCGGCCAAACTGAGCGATTTGGGGAGAAGGACCTTAGTCAGAGAGGTGACCAAGAACCGGATGGTCACTCTGACAGAGCTCCAGTATTTTTTTGATGTGGAGACAGTAGAATCTTTCAGAAGAGCCAACCATCTCTGCAGCACTCCACCAATCAGGCCTGTATGGTAGAGTGGCCAGACCGCACATGACAGCCCACCTGGAGTTTGCCAAAAGGCACCTGAAGGACTCTCAGACCATGAGAAACAAAATTATCTGGTGTGAGTAAACAAAGATTGAACTCTTTGACCTAAATGGCAAGCGTCATGTCTGGAGGAAACCAGGCACTGCTCATCACCTGGCCAATACCATCCCTACAGTGAAGCATGGTGGTGGCAGCATAATGCTGTGGGGATGTTTTTCAGCGGCAGGAACTGGGAGACTAGTCAGGATGAGGGAAATGTGAATGCAGCAATGTACAGACATCCTTGATGAAAATCTGCTCCAGAGCGCTCTGGGGCGAAGGTACATCTTCCAACAGGACAACGACCCTAAGCACACAGCCAAGATAACAAAGAAGTGGCTACGGGACAACTCTATGAATGTTCTTGAGTGGCCCAGCCAGAGCCCAGACGTGAACCCGATTGAAAATCTCTGGAGAGATCTGAAAATGGCTGTGCACAGCCGCTCCCCATCCAACCTGATTGCGCTTGAGAGGTCCTGCAAAGAAGAATGGGAGAAACTGCCCAAAAACAGGTGTGCCAATCTTGTAGCATCATACTCAAAAAGACTGGAGGCTGTAATTGGTGCCAAAGGTGCATCAACAAAGTAAGAGCAAAAGTCTGTGAATACTTATGTACATGGGATTAATTTTTTATTTTTAATACATTTGCAAAGATTTCAAACAAACTTCTTTCACATTGTCATCATGGGGTATTGTTTGTAGAATTTTGAGGAAAAAAATGAATTTACAGGCTGTAACAACAAAATGTGGAAAAAGTGAAGCACTGTGAATACTTTCCGGATGCACTGTAATACTGATGTCTCTATTACATGGATTTTTTTCTCAGTTTTAGCCATTAATTATAGCCAATCAACATTTATAACTGAAAAATAACTGAAAGTAAATGATTTGGACATTTAGTTATGTAAGGTTTTTTTTGTGTTTTTTTTTGCAGGCAACATGAATATTGCAATTAATTTATTTTATTATTATGGGGGAACAGAAGTTTGTCCCAGTATATTATTTGGCATTGACATGCCAAGTGTTTTTGCATTTATTTATAAGTTACCAGATTGTTAAATTGCTTCTAAAAATAAATAAGTAGTTGCAGGATTTGCCAGAGATTAGACATATATTAATTGAAGTTAAACTGCAAGTGGTCAAAGTTGTGTATTAAAGTTTGCAACATATTTCTGTGAACTATTCAGCGCTTACTGCATCTTGAACAAAAGATTAACAAATGGAATCGTCTAGATTCTCTCGTGGTTTTCTGCAGAACGATATTTCCATAATAGTTTAAATAAGCTTTTAATTTTTTGGGAGAGTAAATTGCAAAATGAGGCAGATTTTATGTGTGACGCTACATTCATCTGATTCATAAAGCTCTGAATTACTGACAGACATTACCAGGCATGAAAAAAAAACATTCAGGACTTAAGCCAAAGAAGCCCACATATCACGCCACCCACGGTCATCAAGATGAACGGGAATACCAAAGGATAGCTTATAGACCTGTGACCCATTTTTAAGTGGCGATCCACCGGTTGAAAAGCACTGATTTAGACCACTCAGTGCAAAAAAGCACAGCCACAAGGCAACTAGAAGCACAACAGCTAACCTGACTGCAGCTTGCAGGCTGAAAATGAAAGACACCCGGCGAGAGTGTTTCTGACACGCTTCGGATAACCTGCCAGCCACCCCGCATCCCTCTATTTTATTTAATCTCCGTCTCTCTTCCTTCTCTCTCACGTTCACTGTCTCTCCCAATCTTTCTCTCTCAGGATCTCTTTCTCACACTCTCTCCATCTCTCTCTCGACCAGCAGATGGCCTGTTTGCCTTTTTGTCTCCCTCTCAACTCCAATAATTTCCAGCATTTTTGCTCTCTGTCAGGCCAACTCAGCACAAACAGGCGCACACACACTCACGCTAATGTGTTTCCCATGGTACTGACAGGTGTATGAGTAAGTGTGCCTGGCGCCGTAAGGCAAACATGACGGGCTGGCGTGGAGTCTGCTCAGTTTTATAACATCACTGATGCACAGACAGAAACATAACACAGACCTGAACCCAAGAGGTGTTAAACTTTCAGTCAAGTATGAGATTCAATCTATGTATCTGGTGGTGGCATATCTGAACAATTAAATGAGGAATGACACTCTTTACTACACACGCTGCCTCAAAAAATAAAGATATACAGTCAAACCCAAATTTATTCAGAAACCTTCAACATTTTCTTTTCTGAAACTTAGACATTATTGCTCCGATAAATAAAACTAATCTACAAAAGGAAATAAAACGACACAACGGAGAGAATCCCAGATGCCTGTGTACTGAAAAGGCAAGTTTCCAAAAAATAGTTTCTCTGTATTTATTATTTATTGTATTTGGTGAAAACGTCTCAGGTTACTTGTGTAACCTATGTTCTCTGAGTAGGGAACGAGAAGCTGCGTCACTTATGACACAATGGGAACGCCCTCTGGGTGTGCCGATTGTCTGAAGCCCTTATAGAATCACGCCAATTCATTGGCTGATGGCGCGGGCGCCACCCAGATGCTCTTACGTCGCCACATTATACTGGCTCGCGCGCCATCTGCTCCTCAGATTTCTCTGCCGAAAAGGAAGGCCTGTCAGCAGCGCGAGGAGCTTGGCAGCGGACGCGTCTTGTTCCCTACTCATTCATAGGTTCACTTGACGCTGCGTCACTTATGACGCAATGGGAACGATATACCACACATGCCAAGCTAAAACGCTGCCATATCTGGCTCAAAGAATACCATATAACCTGCATGGCCGGATTAAGCAGATAGAACATGCGAACCCGGAGCCATGTCAAGATCCAAACTATAGAACCTCACAAAAGTGTGCGGGGAGGACCAACCTGCCGCTACACAAATATCCTCCAGAAGAGCCCCTCTAAAAAGCGCTTGAGAGGAAGCCACACTTCTGGTAGAGTGTGCCCTAATGCTAAGAGGTGAAGGTATACCACGCACCTAATATGCCAGCGAGATAGCCTCCGTCACCAAATGGGAAATCCTCTGCTTTGATGCGGCAAGCCCACGGCGGCCAGCACCGAAGCACACCAAGAGTTGGTTAGATTTCCTCCAACCGTCAGACCGGTCTACATAACACTTCAATGCTTGGACAGGACAGAGCAAATTAAGCTTCTCGTCCTCCTCCGAGTCGAAAGGAGGAGGGTGAAAAGAGTGAAGGGTGATAACCTGAGAACGAAACGAAGTGGACAAAACTTTGGGTACATAACCTGGCCTAGGTCGTAAGGTTACTTTGACTAGACCAGGGGCAAAAACCATACAGGTCCCACTAACAGAGAGGGCCTGTAGGTCGCCCACACACTTCAAGGAGGATAATGCTAGTAAAAGAGCAACCTTGAGAGTCAGAATCCGCTTCGGAGCTGACTCCAAGGGCTCAAAGGGAGCCTTTGTTAACCCCTCCAGGACAACTGAGAGGTCCCAAGAGGGAATACCAGGGAAGCATGCTGGCCTCAGGCGCCTAACCCCTCGCATAAAAGACGAAACTAACCTATGCTTGCCTAGAGGGACTTCATCCAACTCCACATCCTCGCACTCTATATCCGAACCCCAGGTCGCGGATCCAAGAGAGGCCTGCGCGGCTTCGGGAGCGCGACAGGGGAAAACGGATGACTCCCTCTCAAAAACTGCAAGCCTCGAGCGGAGGGTTTTGAGAAGGAAGTTATCGCAAAATTTACATTTTGAAGACCCCTGAACCGCTTGTGAAAACCCCAAACATTTGACACACTTACTGTGGGGGTCGTCGTTCACGATGAAGCGAGTGCATGGCGGCAGGCAATGACGAAATTCCATGGCACTTCACCGCAAGGAGATCAATGTTCCACTATCCGCAGTCGCTGAAGGGGTGGCGCCCGCGCCATCAGCCAATGACTTGGCGTGATTCTATAAGGGCTTCAGACAATCGGCACACCCAGAGGGCGTTCCCATTGCGTCATAGACGCAGCGTCGAGTGAACCTATGAAAGAGAACTGTTGGTTTGTGTTGTGTGTTTCTGGCCGTGCATGTAAAAGACCCTTGCTGAGTTTCACGAGAGGGTCTCTCCTCCACACCAGAAAGCTACACAGACACAGTCCCATGCACCGCTATATTCATTAGGCATATTTATCATTGTTTCAGACAATCACAAACAGTTCGACAGAAGGAAAAAAGCTGTAAAAATACAAAAAGGTGACCAAATAGTATCATTCAGGACAATAGAGTCCAACAAAAAGCGTAAAATAGCACCGTTGTTACAAAGGTCAGAGGTCATAGAATAGGGAATGGGGAGGGTCAGTTACACATCCAGGAGAAGGGATGGAGGAGAATGGGGTGGTAGTTGCCGCCCTTGTCCGTCTCACCTCCGGCAGCCCGCATTGGTTTTGCTGCAGGTCACGCACATGTAATCCTCCTCGGCTGCCAGTTCTGCCGATACCCCTATGTATATAGTAATTGTATTGACATCAACCACACTTCTGTGTTCTAATGATTTTTATTGATTATATAATTTAATGTTATTTTAAAGGTATTTGAAAGTTATTTTCAAATAATACTTATATTTTATAATGGAAAAAATACATAGGTTCTTTTTGAATTATAAAAACTAATCAGTATATGATTTTGTCAGACATCTAAACGGTTGCTGAGTGCACATTCTTGCTTCTAAAGCCTAAGAAATGTGGCATAAAATAAAAACTTTAAAATAAGGTTTAATTTGTCAACATTACTTAACTACATTAGTTATCATGAACTATACTTCTACAGCATGTATTAATCTTAGCTAATCTGGACATTTACTAACTACTTACTAACATATGAACAACTTTAACTGTGGAGAATCATCCAACATAAATGCAAAGGCATATTTTATTAATATTGCAAGGATGTTATTCACATGTCCTTCCACAAATAGTAATGGCAAGACTGGGTCCCATTTGCCCTGGTATATATTCTGTAGTGGTTTTATTCATGAGCTCCCTGTGCTGATGGAAATTTAAAGAAACTTAAATCTCTTGAGCGTTTTCTTGTAAACAGTTATTTATCTATATGAGACAAACATGTTCTCCTCTTTCTGAAAATATGTTCAGTATGTAGATGAGGAGTGTGTAGGGATTTTTCTAAAGGGCAGAAAGACTAACATTTAACCAGTAAACACTGAGTCGTATCTGGAAAGGGCATCAGTCCACTCTATCTCTACTGATAAAGAAGTAAGAAGTGTGCAGGACACCACATGCCCCTCAGGTACTTTTCAGCCCACCACTAAAGGTGAATGCTTACTAAAGCAAAAGCCTTCTCAGCTGTCTCCAGTTTTTTGTTATTAATTAATTGCACAATACTGTTCAAAAGTTTGGTTCAGTAAGGATTTATTTTGATTCGTTGTGTTACTTATTTTTGGGGGGAAATAAATTTACACTGAAAAGTGACATTAAAGACATTTATAAATATTCACGTTTTCAACATGAAACCAAATCAGCATATCAGAATGACTTAACAACTAGACTTAAGGCCGTTCACACCAACAATAATAACTGTAAAGATAAGAATAACGATAACTATATTAACGTCCACACCAACACACAACATTGGTCTGTACGTGTGCTTCAGTTCTGTCGTCTGATGCTTTAAATGCTCAAACTCTTTTAAGTCAGATCGATTCTGATTAGCTGTTGATATTTTTAGCAGCTTGAAAAAAAAATCTAAAAGTGATTCTAACATTATTGTCGCTTTTTTTACACCTGTACTTAGTGCTGTCCACTTGTGATCGGAAACCTGAGATGAATGCTGTTAAACTAATTTACTAGTCTTTCTATAGAAATACTTTCATTTAGGATATCAAAGCATAGTAATGCAATTCTCCACTAATTCAATGCCCTTAATCTGTCCCTAAGAGACTGCCATTTGTCTACTGAAAATCTGAGCTATCTCTTTTAAGGCCTCTTTCGTTTTAAGTAAGAATTTCACAATTAAACCACCATGACTGTCTGAAAGAAATGCAGCAAACTTTGTCAGAGTCTCTTCATGACTTCCTCAGAGGTTGAGGATGGGGCTGAGAGCTTCAGAGTAAACAGTGTTAACTACAGTGCAGTCTGAGGCCACCCTTACAAATTCTGCTCTTTAAATTGCCTTTTTCTTACTGCTTGTCTAATTGCTTGTCATTTAGCAGGCAGTTACATGTCATTTAGCAGGAGTTTATTATCCATAACAACTTACAGTACACTAATTACAGAGTCTCACTTGTACAGCAAGGGGTTAAGTGCCTCGCTCAAAGGCACAGTGTTCATAGAACCGGATGTTGGGATCAATGTTGTGATTTCAGGAACTCTCCATTACATCAGGGGGGTCCTAAAAGCTTTACATTTTCATTTCCGTTTTTAGAAGACAAGTTTATAGTAAAGTGTCTCAGTTATTGTGTTCATGATGAATACTTTGATATGATTATTTCTTTGCCAGTACATATGCAGCTAATAATTCAGTAGAATCACTTGTGAATGACAAGGCATATTGCATTTTTTGGCTTCAAACATATTTTCTATAACATGGTTTGCTTTACAACTGACTTTCTAAAAAGTGTATCTATTCTAAGACCTTAAAGGGTAACTAAACCCTAAACCAACTTTTTTTAGTTAATGATCTGTAATACTGGGGCTTTATTAATGCTATTCATTGATTCGAGTAAATGTTTTGACATTTGAGTATAAAGTGTTTTAATTCTATAAAATATGGTGTAAAACCGCCAAAGTGCTGCCCTCTTAAGGTTGAACGGTGGCTACTGCAGTTGAATTTTCCTATTGGACGTTGTGGGACATCGTGATGTAGGATGGTACCTCCAACGGCTCACTATCCACGCCCCTGGCACGAGCTCACCACGCCCTCAGAAATGTTTCCCCCAATCACATGATGAGAACGGCTTCACTCCAGTACGAACTGTCATGTTACATGAAGTGGAAACATTATGAATGAAACTCACTTGTAACTCTCTTTAACATTGTATTGAAGAAAATGTGGTTAAATAATGCAGTTGTCAGTACACGTCAGGCTTTTCTTGCGATATTATTGCCGCCTGTCATGTGTACAGATAATTTTCATACATGAGACGCACTTTCAAACCCTGAGACGCACTTTCAAACCCTGACACGCAAGTGGTTGCTGCGAACGCAGATAGATTAGGTCAGTTCTCTTGCGCGGCTGCTTCACTAGCATCGTCGGCATCGGGAGTTAACGCAGTTTGAGCAGCGGCTCGCATTGATAAGGCTCCGGGTTTGTGTCTGTTACAGACAATCCATCCTCCTCCACTTCAGGTGAAGGTAGGCGAAATGACCGCTCTGTTGCAAAGCTGGCGTCACTCCAGTCATTCTCCATCTCTGCGACTCGCGAGTCAGACAGCTGTCAATCAATCCGTCACTGCGGGTCTCAGGTGCACGCCCTCCGCTCAGTCCCGCCCTCGGTTCGTCCCCTCTGTGTCCGCTAGGCTCTGCCCACTTTTCCAGCATTTTTTGAAAATTGCCAGTGGGTGGAGTTAAGCTCTGAGCTGGGGTTTAGTTACCCTTTAAAACTGAATGGCAACCATTTAAAATCACATTCTGATTAATATATATATATATATATATATATATATATATATATATAATATAATATAATATATATATATATATATATATATATATATATATATATATATATATATATATATATATATATATATATATATATATATTAGGGCTGGGCAAATTAACGCGTTAACGCGGGCGATTAATTTTTTCAGCTTAACGCAATTAAAATATTTAACGCAAATAACGCAGCGTCCGTTTTTATATCCATTTTTGCTTAGCGTTACATGATCATCACGCTCTTATTCATGTAAATGCTTCCAAGCGTGACAAGACACAAGCGAACGCGCTGTATGCCAATGTCGTGTGTGTGTCTGTGTGTGTGTGTGTGTGTGTGTGTGTGTCAGTGTCCTGTCTGTGTGGATGCGTCTCATGTCAGCTAATCAAGGGACACACACACACACACACTCGACGCATAGAGAGACTCGCGTCAGTTTCCTGCTCACATCGAGTTCTCTTTTGCTCTTGAACAAACAATAACACAGAGGATTTTGAGTATTCTCATATTAGGAGTCTTAAATTAGTTAAATAACGTCTTAAATGAACTTAAAGAGTTGTGAGGAAATGAGATGCTCGGGACACCGCGTGAGATCCGCGGCTGTTCTTAAAGTGACAGGAGCACTGATGATGCCTGCCATTAATGTTCATCAAAGAACAACGGGAACAGATAAAATTTTAGCTTTAATGATGATTCATCTATATTTCATTTATTATTTATGCAGTTAAGAAAGATAACTATTACATTTCTGTATATCTATAACAGGGAAGGCCATGGGTAAATATAACATTTATTATTTTGGGTTTATGTAAAGATTGTTTTAAGTTCACTTAAATTAAAAGTTGTTTTTTTAAAGCCTAATAAATGTTGAAATTGGGAGCTTTCAGTTATACTGTAATGTAACGTCATTAATGTTTCATAGACACTTTAGTATCAGTGATACTGGCCTTCATTCATAAAAATATGACAAAACAACACATATTTAAAATATGCTGTCTTTAAATTGTTTATACATTAATTTGGAGAGTAACTGAAATTATTACAATATCAAAATATTAAAAACGTAAAATATTAACTTGCGATTAATCGCGATTAATTACAGAAAAAAGTGCAAATAGTTAGTTAGTTTTTTTTAATCGATGCCCAGCTCTAATATATATATATATATATATATATATATATATATATATATATATATATATATATATATATATATATATATATATATATATATATATATATATATATATATATGTATATATATGTATATATATGTATATATATATACATACATATATATATATTACATTGTTGAAATAACTTTTAATGCCACGTTAATCGGATAGATCTACACATACATACTGTTTTCAGTCGTCTAAAAATGCACAAGGATATGTATAATTTCCTGTTTAAGGTTGAGTATGTGATATTATTTTATAATATTTATCTTCATTGCGTTTGATAATTGCACCACCCATTTCCTAATATTTCTCCATCATTGTACACTGTAAAAAAAATATTTGTCTGGAAATTAAACACATTTTAAAAAAGTCACGTCTCTGACTTAGACTTAGCTGAACACATGTGCTGTACACGATGGCTGTAATAGGATGTGTGCTAGAAGTGAACTGTAGACTCAGCAATGCAGTTGCCCCAACTGAATATGTTATAATGTTAAAATAGAAAAATTATCTTTCAGAGTCTGCTCTCTATTTTGCCAGAATGTTTTCTCAGCACTGCTGATCATGCTTTACATCCCATACGGTATATACATCCCAGTTATTGACGGGTACACATCTGTGTTGGTTGACAGAGAAAATATGACATTTGAAACTTACTCAACTGAATAGTTTTGGATTTGACTCTATTTGATTAGCACTTTCAGACACTTTTTCCCAAGCAACTTTAGTTCAAGGTGTATATTTTACATTGTTATTCCCTTGCAATAGAACCCATGATCCTGCTGTTGCTAGCGCCATGCTCTTACAGTTGCTCTACAGGGTCTGTCCTTGCCTTTCAGTGTTTATTACCTCTTCATCACTTCATTTGATAAAGCCTTCACACTTTATCCCTCCATGATTCACAGACCTGATGGCCACTCAACAAACGTCCCCACTGTTTTAAAGCCCATCTTTGAGCACGAAGTAGGGACTTCACATTCAGAGACTGATGAAGTTCTGGCAATAACATCCGACTGATATGGGTGCATAATGTTTGAAGGCAGCAGATTCAGAATTCAGGACGCACCACCTACCTCAAAATCCCATAGAGCAGTCAGAGCCCCTTAGGGCTGTTCAGCCAGTCTGGAGTGGGAAGACGGAGAGTGAAATGCTGGAAGTTTGCTAAAAGCAAAGCTCTACCACATAAGGCACATAATGCCTCAGGTGAAGGATGTTAACACAAATGCAACTTTTTAACAAGCCTTTTGTTTTTCTAAATGTCAAATATTCCAATATCAAAACATAAAGTCGAAACACTGTTGATCCAAAGGAAGTCTTTAGTGGACTTACCATTAAAAATTCCTTTGGGAGTAAAAGTGTGTCGACTTGGTTTTGGTATTTTTATGTATAATATTTTTCATGCACATGTATCAGTTGTTTTTGTATTTGAGTGATTTTCAGCATTTGTAAATGTCAAATATCGAAATTACTTTCCACCGGTCGTGAAATGTCCTATACTATAAATGTCGCATATGAATATCCACCCATATCTTTTAGTAGTTATTGGAACAGCGATGGGATCTCAGTGGGCCCATACACGGTATACGCTGCCCGGGAACTGAAGTCCTCCCCTAAAGGCGCCTCGTGCCCTTTTCCTGATTTATATGCTGTATTACTTAGCTTGATTAATTTGGATCACCTCACTACCCGCTCTGAACAGTCAATCTCTCCATTCACACCCTGGATCAATCTGTAATGAAGAGTCCATCACTTCACTGTTAATGCCCTTCTTCTTGAAGGTGTCATTTTAATAAAATAGCTATTAACGAGGATTAAAATTAAATGTACAAATATCCTGCCCAGCTCTGGTGGATGAACAGGCTGCTTCAGCAAGTGGAGGATGGATAAATCTGAGCTAATGAAGGCTTTTAAAGAGATTAATGCTTCACCCAAGAGAAGCCAAGTCCTGCTTGGATGCACACTGTCTCTCTATCTCTCCCAGTCACTCCATCTTTCTTCCCCTTTCCCAGTGTTTGGGGCCACTGCAACAGGTGCAAATGTGGATATAGTTCCACAGCCACCTCAAAATAGAATTGAACACTTAAGCTGGGAACACACTACACAACTGTCAGGCCGATTGTGAATGTAATTTGGTCATTACGACTGATCATGCCCATGTAGTGTGTGGTGTCTAAAGATTCTAGTCGAATTTAAGAACCAGCTGTTGCCAGTCGTCCTCACAATGATTGTATAAAACATTTTTAATATTTGCAACTGACGCTTGCGTTGTGATGCCTTTCCTGTCAAACATCATTTATTTTTGTCATTTTGTCAAACACATCTTTTTTATGTTTCTTTTGTGTTATTTCATAAGTTAACATTGCAAGTTAATTATTTTCAGGCTATTCATTTTGTTCTGCAGATGGGAAAAAGTGAATAAGCTGTGATTTCTCTCATTTTAAAAAGCTATCCTTTTAATTCATCCTGGAGTCTAATAAAAATAAAATGGTATCTTATGTAGGCTATATAACTGCACTTCATTTTTTTCTGAATATATATTAAATTAAATAGTCTAACAAATAAAAAAAATCTCATACATGATATTTGTAAATTAAATAATTTTATATATACACTTTAATTATATCTAATATGTTTGAGGAAACATGACAGTTCCTTGAATATCTCTGCAGCTCTTGTCAAAGGAAGTCATGCTTTCAGAGTTTCTAGTATTGGCAGTCCTGTTAAATACTTTTTGGAGCATTGTAAATTTACTGATAATTTTGAATTCCTTATTTGAGAATAACAGTCCAAATAATTGCTTGATTATAGGTTTAAAAAACAGCACTAGTAATGTTGTAATTAACTAAATAAATCAGGAAATACATAATGAAATGTGTCTAATCAGGCAATAACGGTAAAAAGAAAACTTTATGACAATTTTTTAAAGTTATGTTTAACGTTTCATGAATAAAACTACCCGTGTTGTCGGCAGGGGGGGGGGGGTTTCCTGCACAAATTGTACTGCAAATAAGTAGTATCAGCTTCCTGTTGACATCCATGTTTGATTCATTACAAGATCTCGCTCAGTTGAGCTCTGCAAAATGTCCCGCCAAGACTTACCAATCCTTAAGTGTGTTGTGTAGTGGACTGACTCAGACTTTAGGTTTGTGCTCCTCTCTGACTCAAATCTCGAGCGGCAGGTTGTAACATACCTTGCAAGCAAGAGCATCAGTGTTAAAACGGAGGATATATCTGCCTGTCACGTACTTCCTAGAAAGAATCGCATTTCCAAACCAGCAATAATAGTTCGTTTTGTGAGCAGAAGAAATAAAATTGAGCTACTGCGACAGGCCCGGAAGCTTAAAGGGACTGGGGTGTACATCAATGAACACCTTACCAAAAAGAACGCCGATATTGCGAGACAAGCGCGGAGTTTATGGAAGCAAAATAAGATACAAGCAACGTGGAGTAGAAATGGCCGTGTGATGATTCGATTGAATGGAACGCCAGAAGAAGCAAGAGTGATCACGGTAAAGGAAATCATCGATCTGGAAAAGTTCTAATGAATATTATGGGGACATTGCTAAACAAATTTAGTTATATTAAGCGTACTTTAATTAATGTCAAGTTGATTTCCTCTAGTAAGAATGCTTTTTGTGTTAAAAGAAAGACCTGTAAACTTGGATATAAGATTTTTGTTAAAAATAGTCTGTTTAATGACTTAAAGACTAAGGATCAATTCTCATCATATAGCTTAAATGTATTGGATATTTATCAGCATAATGCTTATTTACCTGGTTTTGTTTTTTATTTTTATTTTTTTGTTTGTAGACATGTTATTTATCTATTTTCTTATGTTCATTATTTTGGGAAGGGAAGGATTAAGTTTGATTATCAGTAATGAGTTGTACAGGTCCTGAAAATGATATAAACCTAATTTCTAATTTAGGTATTTATGAAGCTGATAACATAGACTTATCTGACACATCCAACAAATTATTTGACTTGAATAATTTTAATAATTTTAAATTTATCAGACCCAACAAGTATGACATTGAGAGAGAAATTGACCCAGAAATCTATCTTTATAATGAACCAAATTGTCAGTATTATACAGAAGAACAATTTAATAGTAAAATCAATATGAAGCAATCTTTATCTGTGATACACTTCAATAGTAGAAGTCTAGGGAAAAATTTTGCTAAAATTAAAGACTATTTAAATAGTTTTCCAAAGTTTAGTATAGTAGCGGTTTCTGAAACATGGCTAGATAAGGATAAGGTATTAGATGTAGAGCTAGATGGATATGAATTGTTTGTAATAAATAGGGAAGACAAAAAAGGAGGTGGAGTTGCTATTTATGTGGATTCAAATTTACAATGCAATCTAGTGAATGACATGTCAACAACAATTGATAAGGTCTTAGAATGTGTGACTGTTGAAGTTAAAATTGAAAAACGGAAAAATGTTACTGTTAGTTGTACATATAGGACTCCTGGTTCACCACTTGAAACCTTCAATGAATTTATATCAGATTTGTATCAAAGGCAAAGTGGAAACAAGACCTATATTGTCTGTGGGGACTTTAATGTTGACCTGCTTAATCCGGGAGAACATAGAGGGACCACAGATTTTATTAACACCTTCTATAATATTACATTATTTCCAGTAATAGTAAAACCAAGTAGGATAACAGCATCATCAGCAACATTAATAGATAATATTTTCACTAACGAAATGGATCAAGTAGAAGCAGGGCTCTTAATAACTGACATTAGTGACCATCTACCTGTTTTTGCAGTTTTCCAAAATGTATTTAAAGTAAATTCTAGGCCAACATATGAATCCAGAATTGTGAGACACAGAACACCAGAAGCAATAGAAATATTTAAAGAGGAACTGAGTAGGCAAAATTGGGATGAGGTCAATAGTTATGAAAACCCAAATGAGGCTTATGGTATTTTTCTGGAAAAAATATTAAAGATCTATGATAAATGCTGTCCACTTAAAGTAATTAAAGTTAATCATAAAATACAGAAACCTTGGTTTACTAAAGGCATTATAAAAGCATGTAAGAAGAAAAATATATTGTATAGAAAATTTTTGAAATTTAGAACAATAGATGATGAAAATAAATATAAAGAATATAAGAATAAATTGGTAAACATAATTAGAAACAGTAAAAAAGAATATTATACCAAATTATTGATAGAACATAAAGAAAATATACAAGGAACATGGAAAGTGCTAAATAGTGTAATACATAAAAGAAAATATAAGGGGGAGTATCCAAATCATTTTCTTAAAGATAATAGAATTATAAAAAATATTAATGAAATTGTAAATGAGTTTAATGATTATTTTGTTAAAATTGGTTCTAATTTAGCAAATAAAATGGTGCATCCACAAAATAAATCCATAAACATCGATTCTATCCATAAGAGCTCAAACTCATTTTTTTTATGTCCAACCAACGAAAGCGAAATATTAAAAATTGTGGGATGTTGCAAAGGAAAAAAATCGGTAGATAAAAATGGGTTGGACATGTGTATAGTTAAGAAAATAATGCATAATATTGTTCAGCCTTTTACTTTCATTTGCAACCAGTCATTCAAAACTGGTATCTTTCCTAATGAAATGAAAATAGCCAAAGTTCTCCCGCTACACAAAGATGGAGACAAGCATTTGTTTTCTAATTATAGACCCATTTCTTTGCTTTCTCAATTTTCCAAAATATTAGAAAAGTTATTTGTTAAAAGGCTGGATAATTATATAGAATTAAATAATATTTTAACAGAACAACAATTTGGTTTTAGAGCACAGAGGTCTACAACAATGGCAGTTGTTAATTTAGTTGAAAATATTACACAAGCAATGAATAAAAAACAGTACACAGTTGGAATTTTTTTAGATTTACAGAAGGCCTTCGATACAATAGATCACAATATCTTATTACGTAAATTGCAAAAGTATGGTTTCAGGGGGATAGCACATTCTTGGGTTGAAAATTACTTAACAGATAGGTTTCAGTATGTACATATAAATGGTGTAGAGTCTAATTTGCAGCGAATAAGTTGTGGAGTTCCGCAAGGTTCGGTGTTGGGACCTAAGTTATTTTTGCTTTATATTAATGAGATTTGTAAGGTGTCTGATGTATTCAATTATGTCTTGTTTGCTGACGACACCAATGTTTATTGCTCAGGTCAAAATCTGGAAGAGTTAGTAATGGTAGTGGAGAGAGAACTGTGCAAACTAAAGAGCTGGTTCGACTCAAATAAATTATCTCTGAATTTATCTAAAACAAAATTCATGGTATTTGGTAATAAAATGATAGATAATGATATTAAAATTAAAATTGATAATAATATACTAGAAAGAGTTAATTACATTAAGTTCTTAGGAGTGATTATAGATCATAAAATGGCATGGAAATACCATATACAAAATGTTCAAAAGAAAATATCAAAAACAATTGCAATTTTATATAAATTGCAATATATTTTGAACAAAAGTGCATTATATATATTGTACAGTACTCTCATCACTCCATATTTAACATATGGAATAGAAATCTGGGGAAATACATATAAATCTAGAACTACTCCAGTTTTTCTACTACAAAAGAAGGCCATCAGAATAATTACACATTCCCCATTTAATACTCCAACGAATTCCTTGTTTATCCAGTTGAAAACATTAAAATTCTACGACTTGGTAGATTTGTACACTACTAAACTTGTGTATAAGGCAAGACAACAATCCCTCCCTCATTCCTTGCAAGCTATGTTTAGCTTGAGAGATAGTAATTACGATCTTAGAGGGACATATATGTTTGATATACCATATTGTAGAACTAATTTAAGAAGAAACTGCCCATCAAATAAAGGTGTTCAGCTTTGGAATAGTTTCCCTGATGAATTAAAAAAGGTTAATTCATTAATACAGTTTAAAATACTTTATAAAAGATTGGTAATGAAAAGATATACTGAATAGTGATGTTAATAATAGTAGTAGTAATGATGGTAATGATGACAGTGTTGGTAGTGATAATGGTGGTAATAATAATAATTAATAAAATACACATTGAGAAAATCCTATAATTGTCATATTAAATGAGTGTTAATTAGTGCTGCTTGTGTGGAGTTAAGGGTAGGCATAATATAAGCTTTAGCTTCAGCCTACACCTTTGGTCAATAAGAATGTAAACATTATTATTTTGTTTATTTTATTTAATTCTACTTTTTAATTTTATGGGTGCTTGTATATACATAATTGTATGTATGCACCTGTATGTTTCATGTTTTCCTGTGTAAAATGCTTGCAAATGGAATTTTGCTTGTTGACCAATAAATAAATAAATAAATAAATAAATCTGCTCCAGCCAATGGAAACAGTCTTTAAGTGTGTTCAATTTAGTCATAGAATGTTTCAGCTAGTCGTTAAGTGTGTCCCCAGCTTAAATTCACCTTTAAAATGTAGGATTGTTGATTAGGGACACACCGATGTATTGGCAAATAATCTGAATAGGCCTGTAAAAGCAATTATTTTCACTATCAGCCATCAGGCTTTTAAACAGCCGATGATCAGGACAGATTATATCCCGTCAATCAAAAGGGGGCAGAAAAATCTCAGACTGCAGCCTTCAATGCACACTATTGTGGGGGGAAAATGTCTCGAAAATAACGCATTAACAGTAAAAGAAAACTACAAAACTGTGACGTTAAAGAAGGGTATATTTGACCTTATGAATCACCTGTAGTTCAAGGGTTGCCAGATCTGCATCTTTGATCATACCAAACATCATTTGTAGCATGTCTCCCATCCAACAATCGCGAAGAGCTTTGCACTTCTGATGAGAAATGTTGTCCATTTTGTCATAAAATTAAAACAATAAAAATGTGACGTTGCAGCTCAAGCAGCAATGTGGAGCACGGGATCTCTTCCTCTTTAATACAAGTTATAGGGTTCCCTGTATAGTTTAGATTTTGTTCCTGTAACTATCAGTATCAGCAGATACATTTAGTATCTGTGCACCTCTAATGTTGTTGCATTAAATGACAAATATAAAACCAAGTGGCTTTTTTTTTTTTTTAAGTCACTTTCAAGCAAACATTTCTCAAAAAGAAGGCTAGGTTGGTAAAATTATAAAATAAATTTGATCAAAATGCACAGACATTTTCCGGTTGTCGAACGTTAGTTGTTTTCATAGTTAATGTGATGAACCACCTGTGTGAATTTGAAAACTTACTGTACTAATCACATCCATCAAACATAACTTTATAACCTGTGCATAAAAATAATTGCAAATATGACTCAGAAGAGTGACGTTAGTTCTGAAATCTTTTGTTTGCTCTATTTGTTGGTCACTTGGTTTGATATTGTGGTAACACTTTACAATAAGGTTTCATTAGTTAACTACTTTAGTTAACATGAACTAAGAATGAACAATATTTCTACAGCATTTATTAATCTTAGTAATGTCACAGTTATGTTCTGTTTGGTTTTGTTTTCATGGACATTCAGTTTGGTCTCATCTGTCACATGTCTTCCCGCCATCTTCAGTCACCATGGACACTAATTGTCATCAGCTGTTTGTCATTTGAGTGTCACCTGATGTTCGTCATCTGTGTATTTAGTTCTAGTTCGTCTTCAGTTCATTGTCTGGTATTGTCTGTGCACGAGCACACTGTTTCACATGTTTGCTGTATTTTGAGACTTATTATTAAAACCCTGAGTTGTCTTCATCGACTTCGTCTCCGTCTTCATCTCCCTAGAACCTGATTGTAACAAGTTAATGTTAATTGCAACATTTACTAATACGTTATTAAAATCAAAGGTTGTATTTGTTAACATTAGTTTATGCCCTGTGAACTAACATGAAAAACAATAACTAACATTAACAAAGATGAATAAATACAGTAACAAATGCATTGCTCATTGTTAGTTCATGTTAGTTAATAATACATTAACCAATGTTGACAAATGAGACCTTATTGTAAAGTGTTACCAACATTGTTTCTAATGTAATAACATTTATAAATTTTTAGTTGTGTCCTACTCTGTCCTAACCAGTTACCAGTAAAAAGCAGTTCATAATGAATGTTGCAGCAAGCATTACAAAATCAATGTCAGAGTCAATCTAAAGATAATTAATGTTTAATGTGGAACAAGTGAGATTTCACAATGAGATTTGACAAAATATCCAGTTGCTTGTCACTTGTTGCAGTTGTTAATTAACAAAAAGTCAGATTAACAAGGTGCTTTGTTTTGCTTGTCGTCTTGTCTTATTATTATTTTTATAGACAAAACTATACGAGATATCAGCATTCATTCCGTCCAACGTATGCACAAATAAGGAAATGTGGAGTGTATAATTCATTGTTATATTATTATCATATTATGTTTCCTAGAATGTATGTGTGTATGTGGTCCAATACTTTAGATAGACGTCAAAGTAAACTCTTTGTAGTTTCATCCATTTGCATAAATGACATTACTGTATGTCATAATTAGGTGACATAATGTTTATACATTGTCAAACACTTTCCCCCCTTTTTTCTCCATAAGAAGGAACATATTGCTGAGTGCAAAGTTAATGGCCATTGTATTTCAACATCTGTTCCCAAGGCGCGCTCAGTGGCGGGTTCATTTGGAAACTGATGTATGAAGGATTGAGGATTAAATGGAACCTATTTCCTCCAAGTTGATGAATTCATCATCTCTGAAACCTAACACAAACATAGGTAGCACAACCTATAATTAGTCTGTACGCTTCAGCACTTAAACCTATTAGCCACATCTGTCAGAGGAAAAGGAGAAAGGGGACAAGAGAATTTGTGCTTAGTCAAATGATATGAGTTTTTAAGAAGGAGAAACAGAAAATAGGCAGATGTGATAAAAAGACATTAAAAAGAAAATAAAGGAAAAAGAAAAGAAAAGATACTCTGCAGAACTTTTGCAATTGTGTACTACTTCGTTGTCCATTCACACAGCAGACATTGATTAGAGATCAAAGGTTAAGAGCTTTAGCTGGCAACTACTGAACTGAAGTATCTCTATCTCTGAATACCTCAGACAAGATGTAAGTAAACATTGTACTCCTCTTTGACCCCTGCGGTCATTGTACACCTCTCTATAGTCAGAGAGTCTGAGGCCACAGCCAAGGCTGTGCATGCAGTCAGAGGCGTTCAATACAACAGCTCACCCTTAGCCGTGACCTTCAGACCCATTAGAACAATAGTGGTAATGCTCTCATAGTATGCTTCCTTTTGTCTTCAATTAATTTACTTTGTACTTACTTTGTACCAATTTGTACTTACTAGAAAGCTGCAATTGTCTGCATAAGAATACATACAGAATTAATTTGATTTGGAAGACTGTGGCATAGAAAATAGTTGTTTTACTACATTTACACTAAACTCTTTAGTTCCAAATAGCTGTAGGGTGGTGTTAAACATAACGTTTTGAACCCATAATAGAGAAATAACACACAACTGAAGCATAAAGAATCCTGTCCTATGTTAAAGTTCCTGTCATTCAAACACACTTTTAATGTGCATAACGGATCTTCTATAATAAACAAACACCCAGCAGTGGGCCAACTGAATGCATTAATTTTTAAAGCTCTGCCCATTTTGTTTATGCACCATAAACAGCCCTTAAAATGCAAATGAAGGAGAAATCCACTTTCACCACCTGCTGGTGCTTTTCTGTGTAGTTTAGGGATTGGACTGCCCTCCTTTACACTCAATCAATCATAAGCCCTTATTTAACTATCGAATTTATGTCACCTAAACAGATGATGGGATTCTGACATTCTTTTGTTGTGGGTTTAAACAGAAATGAATTAACTCTTTGCCACGTCGCATAATGGAAAAAAAAGCCTAGTTTTAAATTGTCAAAGAACCAAGAGTGAGAATCGAGGGATATTGGACTATACTGTTTGAACATTGGTGGCTCAACTCAAACATAGTTCATAGTTCATCATCTGTGACAGGTGTAAATTTTGTGAAAGAAAACAAATAGTTTTTGGTTATAGGTGGGCTGTAATGTGTGTCGGGAAATGTGTGGTGCCTACGTATCACCCACATACTGCTTTGAATCCATAATTATTGTTCATTGACCATCATACGGTCACCAATAGTCTTGGGTATGATGGAAAATAAGAAGGACTTCTCATTCTGTTGGACTACTGGTATAACAAATTGATTATCCTCGATTATCGTATGTCTCATGAAATTAGACAATGAGGCTGAGATGCTCATTCTGAGTTTATTTTTATATGATGTCTGTGAAGATACAGTATCTTGTTATAAATATTCTCATATTTAATAAATTAATGTTTATAGCCATCAGCTCACCACATGCATTCTAAACAGTTGTGTTTGTTATATGGGTAGTTGACATATAGGCAGTAAAAAAATTGTTTTTTGTAAAACACCATTTTTGAAGAAATAATACATATATTTATGCAGTGTGAAGTCTGATGTTTGAAAAAATATAAGGGGTCGCTAACTTTATCAATTTACTGAACTGTACTGTAAATGTATCCTATGGTGTGACATACCAAACATTAAGAAAAAAACTCTTAATAATATACAAATAGCATGAGAGAGATTTATGTTCATTGTTAGACTCTTATTTTCATATAGTGCTATTTATTTAAAATGAAATTATGAATAACATTATTGTTCCCCATGACTTGTTGGAAATTTTCAATAAATACGAGACCATCTTTGCTGTCATCCTTTGAAAACTGCAGAAAATTATGCCATTTTAATCTGCCAATTTGTCAAATTATCAACCATGTTTTTAAAAATCTAATTTTTTTAAGTATATGGCTGCTTGTTTTGAGGCATAATTTAGATTCTATTTACTTAGCGTTGTTCTCTTAGGATCTCCTCCCTTCTGCGTGAACCCCTGTTCATTTTTCTATGTCCGCTCCCTCCCACTCATTTCTCTCCCTCAATTCTTTCTGTCTCAAAAACAAAGAATATCACATTATATTTTCATGACACTTAATAACAGTAAAAATGTTCTGCAAAACATCAGATTTTTAAAAAAGAAAATGTAATTATTGCATTTAAAAAAACTGAAAATGTTCAGAAAAAGATTAAAAATAAGTTGAACAAATCTTATTTAATTATTTTAAATGCATTTTAAAGAGACCTTGTCCTCTTGTGTGACATTTTTTCCCTCCTGTGTGACAGTACAGGTGTGTGACAGTACCGGACTTTATCTGTCGCACCTTTCGATGTTTCAGCCTTTTGAACTTGCTATTTGTACCTAACCTGTCATTAGCAGTTAGCAAGACACATTTTTATAACTTTCCATGATTGTGTAGTTTAACTCTTTCCCCGCCAGCATTTTAAAGATAAAATTGCCAGCCACCGCCAGGGTTTTTGATCATTTTCACAAAAATGTAATGGCCCATAGAATATTTTGTTGCATGAATATCTGAGCATGCAATATACCAAAAGAAAGAGCATTATTCTAGCTTCATCCATTCTTTTTAAAAATATTTAAACACTTTAATATGGGTAAGTTTCATAAAAAAAAGCTACATTTTGAACAAAAGCTGAGAAAATCACATTTTTGTCAAACACTACATCCAGATCAGATTCAGAGCGATGATCAAATACAGATGAAGTAGATTGAGTCCATCAACACCCCTAATGCTTGCACAGTCCTATAGCTTGTCCTAGGTCGACATTTCATTCAGTAACATTAGATAGTTTTGATTTATATGATGTTTAATGTTGATCACGTTATTTTTTTACATATGCATCTGCTTACATACGATCGCTTGTTTTTTTTCATCTGTGTTTTGATCAGGAGATTCTGTACTCATTCAGAAGATGCGTAATAGCATCAATTTGAGATCACATTTTGTCTACCAAGTTTTGCATCAGACTATTACTGATGGCAATTTTATTGTCATTCAGTGGCATTTTGAGTGAAGTGCAGTTCATGGCCTGTTCTTTCAGGTGTCTTTATAGAAGGAGTGTGAAATGGTGAAAAGAGCAAGACCATTTTCCGATACTCTTTTACTTTTTAAAACAGAAGCTATTAAGGAAAACCTGTGGTGTATCCTTGAACAAGACACTTTTGCCTTTTTGAAGAAAAGGCTGGAAAGGCTTGACTGAAGCATAAATTACCTTAAATGCAGGCTTTAACATTTGTGAATTGTCTTAATTGGAGGCATAAAAGTAATGTTATTATGGTCAGTCTCAAGTGCTGTGATCAGGTACACACACTACTGTTTTTGAGAGAAATCTCTTTTGCTCACTAAAGTTATATTTTGATATGTATGTTTTTTTTCCTTATTTATTTATTTTTTCTTCCTGCAATGGCAAAGCTGAATTTTCAACATCATTACTCGTCTTTAGTGTCACATGATCCCCAGGAATCATTCTAATATGCTGATTTGGTGCTGAAGAAACAGTATTTTTGTGGAAACTTAATTTTTGCAGGATTTATTATTGGATATGAATTTCAAAAGAACAGCATTTATTTACAATATAAATATTTTGAAACATTGCAAATGTATTTACTCTTACTTTTTATCAATTTACTTGAATACATTTTTTATTTCTTTCATCGACAACAACAAAAAATCATACTGAAATTTGAACGGTATTATATAGAGTACATACAGTATAGTGGGGTCTCTGAAATGGTGGCATCTGAAAATAAATGCAGATCTCATCAGTATAAGGCACTCTGATACTCAAAATATTTTTGTTTTTCCCCCTGAAGTTTGAAGGTCTGTTCACCATTAGTAAAATTAAGAAAGGTTTGCATCATTCTTATACTTGTGTATTAGTAGATTTTGTTGCAGAAAACTCCATATCTGTCTTGCAGTGAGTTAATCACTCTTCTTTTTTTCTCAGGCTGGTCCCATAGCTGTGGAGCCATGTTCTGGGAATTGTGCTGCTGTGCAAACATTACTGATGAGTCTTCCACGGGCATCTTCTGGAGTGCCTCCCCCCGGCCAGTGTGGTGAGATTCAACATTCATTTAACATCTTAGCTTTGCTGTAGATGAAGTTGCAACAAATCTTCCACATGCAACTTTAGCATGCAGTTGTGTACTTGTTAATCATTTATATTTGGTAGGTTTATTTACATGTTTTACACTAGGAAAAAAATCTCTATAAAAACGTTCATATGTGCATAGCACGGCAATCAAACCCTGGCAGAGGAATGTGGGCAGAGTTTCAGCTTAACATGCAGCTATGTACTTGTTACTAATTTTGATTTGGTTTATTTACATATTTATATACTTTTTTGCTATAGCAAAAATCTCTCTGGCAGGCAATAATAGTACCACTGAACCACCAATGCAGATTAATGAGGAATGTGGGCGGAGTTTCAGCGTTACATTTTTTTAAACTAGATTAAAAGGTAAATAAATAAAAGAATAGTCGTAAAAGTAAGCACTAATTGTAAGATGCTCTGAGTAGCCAGATGGTGTAATTATGGCATCTACCAGCAGGGACTAATGAGGCGAACCAGCCAAACACTGACCCTTTAGATTCTGGCTGTGTACATCTCATATTTTTTTCTCTTCCTGTCCTTTCTCTTTTTCATTCTCATTTAACGAGCCAAACACTGACCCTTTGGATTCTGGCTGTCTTCATCTCATATTTTTCTCCTCCTGTCCTTTCTCTTGTTCATTCTCATTAATTGATTTTTGTGTGTGTGTGTCTGTTCTCATACCCAGTTTCTTTGTCTCTGTGGTGTGGTTGTGTTCATCATGTAACCGTGATGAATGAGCTGCTGTAAATGGTACTGCAGCAGGAAGTAGCGGTTTAGAGGGACAACACTTGCGGCACATTGCAAGCCAGCAACATCTTCTGACTGCAATATGACACTGACACCACTGCACCTCATTGAAAGACAGAACAAAGAAAGATAAAGAATGGGAGGGGTGGGAAAAAAGGAGAAAGAGGGGAATAAAGGATCAAAGATGAGGTGAAAACAAGAGATAAAATGCATGTTGGGTGTCCAATAGTGCTGACTGATCAGAGGAATAAATCTGACTGGGATGATGTTATCCCCGAAGAAAATCAAATCCAAATACTCCAACACACTGAGTAAATGTATGCCTTTATCCCTTAAGCCAGCCCCCTTATTCCAGCACAGTAACTCACGCTCGGTCTGCGAGGGCCTAATACCTGCTCTTTGATTTAATGAACACTGGCACACGTGAATCTGTAGGCTCCTGTGCTGCTGTTTGTGATAAAGACTGAAAAGGCGTATTTGGCCTCAAGGCATATGACAGGTTTTTGGAGATGGTTTTGGTGAGATGCTGGATGCCTTTGTATTTCACAGACACATATAGCAAGAGTGAATCATAAAATATTCAACAACATTTCACCTTGAATTACACTAAAATTTCGACTGATTCGGCCTGCAGCGTGTGGTAATGCCACTCGTAGATAATGGAGAGCATGTAAACAAGCCTTAGATCAAAAGAGTGTTTATGTTCAATATTTGATCAGTGTTAAGGCAGAATTGTGGTTGCCTGAAGGTCTACTGAAGTATTATTTTCTTAAAGAGGAAGTGTGTCATTGCTGCACCGCTAGCGGCACCCAACAGAATTGGGAAAATAATAATGATTGATGAAAACAATGATTGAAAAAGTTTCAAACATTCCCATCTGTGTGGACTGGATGCAGCCCAAATGTAATAACCATGCATGTCATATGTGCCTGAAATTGTTGTGCTAATTGGGGGTATGAGGTGGCAACGTTGGCCCGTTGCATTCATGAACTACTCAAAGATGGGAAATGGCCAAAAAAACTTCAGAACATCGAGATGAATTGACAACAATGGGTATGTGGGGAGGTCAGAAGGTACCTAAACTTAAATTGAACGGCAGGTGAAAAAAAAAAAGCGTAGGCTTCTGATAGCAGTTCCATTTGTCACTGCTAGTGGTGCAAAAATGAAATACCTCTTCTTTAATATGAAAAACGAAGGGCTGTCTTACTTGTCAGTGCAAAGTGAGGAGATTTCTAGAACTTGTTGTAGGTCAGTAGAGGAGGAAATGGCCGGGGAGACGCGGGGAGCAAGGATTGTGTTCTGCAGAGAGAGTTGGTCGAGCAAATGTTTGTGCTTTGTTTCTATGTGATATAATTGTAATTATACATCTATTAAAATACTGATATTCTGGTCTATAACTCCTCCCCGAACTTCCCGCTACCCTGTATTTTGCTCTCTCATTGGCTGTAGGTCATCGCCGATGTCATTTTCATTTAGAACACATTTCACACAGCAGGATTTTGAATCGCAGATAGGTCCAGATATTTAGCATGCCAAATGTCTCACGGGCGTGTCTTTGATAATTTACACTGCGTGATTGAGCAATGATTTGCCTATGATTTCGGCATTTGTCTGATTCTGCAAAACCTGTCTGCGTGTGAAAATCGGGCCTAAAATTGTGCAGTGTGGCATTATTTGTGATAATGCAATGAAACATGCCAAATTGTGCAGACATCATTTTTGGCACATGCAAAAACAAGAGAGAACCAACAAAGTATTAATAACAGATTATGCATTTTTTTTTAAATTAAAACCTGTTGCCAAACAATTTTTGTCGGATAAATACCTTGGTGTGTTTTGTTCCTCCCTGATATTTAATGTGAAAATATTAAATATTTTTCTTTTTTATATGTATTTTTATGAAAATATATTTTCATTTTGATGGTGTGTGTGTGTGTGTGTGTGTGTGTGTGTGTGTGTGTGTGTGTGTGTGTGTGTGTGTGTGTGTGTGTGTGTGTGTGTGTGTGTGTGTGTGTGTGTGTGTGTGTGTGTGTGTGTGTGTGTGTGTGTGTGTGTGTGTGTGTGTGTGTGTGTGTGTGTGTCTGTGTGTGTCTGTGTGTGTGGGTGTGTGTGTGTGTGTACTGGCTAGCCAGTGCTTTCTCAAGTGTGATATTTCTTATTTTTTTCAGTTGCAGATGAAGGGTGAAGTAAGGAGAGATGTCAATATAGAAGGCATTGGGTGTGAATAGTTGTCTTACTTTATTCTTTTGCTTTCATCTGAAAAAGACTGAAGGAGAGGACAGGGTAGGGTCATGCTAGATCAAATCTGATCTGTGGAGCTCAAACAATTTGTGTCTGAAGAACAATCCATATACAAAAAAGCCAGCTTGACTGTTTATGTTTTTTATATATATATATATAGTAATAGTTATACACCGTGCACACACATATTGGATTATTTTGGATGCGATAATCGATTTGACAGCACTGATATATATATATATATATCAGTATATATATATACATATATACATATATATATATATACATATATATATATATATATATATATATATATATATATATACATATATATATATATATATATATATATATATATATACATATATATATATATATATATATATATATATATATATATATATATATATATATATATATATATATATATAATTATACACCGTGCACACACATTGGATTATTTTGGGTGTGATAATCGATTTGACAGCACTGATATATATATACTGTATATACGTGTGTGTGTGTGTGTGTGTGTGTGTGTGTGTGTGTGTGTGTGTGTGTGTGTGTGTGTGTGTGTGTGTGTGTGTGTGTGTGTGTGTGTGTGTGTGTGTGTGTGTGTGTGTGTGTGTGTGTGTGTGTGTGTGTGTGTGTGTGTGTGTGTGTGTGTGTGCGCGTGTGTGTGTGTGTGTTTGTATAGGTTGTCAAAATATATTCAGTTGCTCCTCAACATTCTGTCTTACTCTCTTATTTCCCCAGTCTTGTGAACATGTCCAGCAGCAGTGTTGCATCTTGAGTTTGTCCTTTGGTGTTTCTTTTCCTCTATATGTTAAGTTTGCCGAACCTGCATTTGTTTGCTTGTCTTCTCTCTTATAAATGATTCTGATGGCATTATGTTGGGTTTTTCCAATTCTAAATGTGTGTGTGTGTGTGTGTGTGTGTGTGTGTGTGTGTGTGTGTGTGTGTGTGTGTGTGTGTGTGTGTGTGTGTGTGTGTGTGTGTGTGTGTGTGTGTGTGTGTGTGTGTGTGTGTGTGTGTGTGTGTGTGTGTGTGTGTGTGTGTGTGTGTGTGTGTGTGTGTGTGTGTGTGTGTGTGTTTGTGTTTGTTTATATTACATTGTGGGGACATTTGGCTGGTCCACATGAGGAAAGCATCTTATAAATCAGACTAAATTATGTTTTTTGAAAATGTAAAAATGCAGAATGTCTCCTGTGATGGGTAGGTGTAGGGGGATAGAATGTACAGTATGTACGGTATAAAAACCATTACGTCTATGGAAAATCCCCACAAAGATAGTGAACCAGGCGTTTGTGTTTGTGTGTGTCTGTGTCTGTGTCTGTGTGTGTGTGTGTGTGTGTGTGTGTGTGTGTGTGTGTGCGTGCGTGCGTGCGTGCGTGCGTGTGTGTGTGTTTAAAGTCTGACACTTTAAAGAGAAAAGTCAGATTTCTTTTCTCTCTTTCGTCTCTGTCTCTTTCTTAACAAGGGCAATATCTCAGACAGCAGGTCTTCATAAAGTATCAAAGAGAATAGCCAAACACTCAGTCTACTTGTGTGGTTGATATAACAGACGGTCGCATGGAGGTCACATTGCTTTTGAGCTGCGGAGTGGTATTTCTTTTCTTTCATCATTTGCACTGTCAGCGTCTCCTCACAGGTCTCTTTGAGTCTTTAATTCACCTTTTAAAGCAAACTCAATCCAAAATTATGGATTAAAATCAAAATGAAACCCTATTCACAACCCATTTTACTTGTTATGTGATGTATTTCTGAGTCAAACTTGATTTTATCCTGCAGGATTTGATTGAGTTTGCTGAAACAATACCTAAATAGCCATTTAGCTGGTTAACATTATCGACACTACCATTCAAAAGTTTGGAGGCAGATACATTTTCTTATTATTATTTATTTAAAGACACTATTCAGCAAGGATGAATTTAATTGATCAAAAGTGACGGTAGACACATTTGTAATGTTACAAATGATTTCTGTTTCAAATAAATTATGTTATTTTGTAACTTTCTATCAAAGAATCCTGAAAAAAAGTATCATGGTTTTTACAAATAATATTAAGTAGTACAACTGTTTTCAACATTGATAAATGTTTCTTGAGCACCAAATCTGTTTTACTGTATGTTTGATCAAATAAATGCAGCCTTGCTTAGCATAAGAAACTATTTTGAAAGACATAAAAAAGACATTCTAAACTATTAGAATTGTTCAAAATTAAGTTGATTAAGTGAAAATAATTTGTTGCATTATCTTACAAGCTCACACTGATAATGTACAATCTACCTGTAACTTCTGTTTTTCCTTACTATATAACCGAACCCTCATGAGCGCACACACACAGGTGATGTAGCAAGTCTCACACTGAGAGTCAGGTTGAAACAGCAGAGCAGAACATCTGTTTGTAAGATAACAGATTGTTTCTCTTGCCAGTACAACCGCAGTTCTCCGACATCATATCAGCAGAGCACTTGCAAAACACAATCCCAGTTTTCATCCATCTCATCTGCTTATTCCGATGAAGAGGTTCACTGCCAGTGACTAGGACAATCTGTAGTGAACAGGTAGAAGTAATAGACACTGAAAGTCATTCAAATCCACATTTCATTTTTACAGCTAGCATTTCTGTCAAACATAGATCTGCTATGTAACTAAGCCACATCAGAGTACAATAAATATGGGATAATGCACAGTCATCTGGTCATTATGGCAAAGTAAACCCCAACAGGGTGATCAAGACCCTGATGTGAAATCCCCTGAAGGGGTTTATTTTGTGAAAATGACCGGCTGACTATATATTATTGCATTTCCATCCGACTACTTATCAAATAAATGCATGTACCTTCAATATTTATTAGAGTAGACATTATGTAAGAAGAAATGCAGCATGAATAGCACAGGCACATTAAAAAAAATATGATCTCTCTTTGGCAGGCCATTCAGATGCTTTTTCTCTGAAAAGGGCTTTACATTGCTTAGTTTCAGTTGACAAAAGTGTCATTAGTGAATATGTTTGCTAAATTGTTCTACCTTTGACCCTTGACGACCGTGACATTGGCTGATGGTGTTATAGAGTATCCTCTCAGTACATTTTTTCGGTGTTTACGAGAAAGCCTGCAAAGTCTCTATATTGCCTGTTTACCCTTTTAAATGTCCATTTAGTGCATTTAAAGCACAGTCAGCACCGTGGGGAAGTCGCACAGGGAGTGCATGAGAGTGCAGTCTTTTGATAGTTTTATAAGTGAGCAACAAAGCCAAATTGATTTTATTCTGACCTGCTTTATCTGCAGCTCCAATCTGTCGTGGCAGACTGACTTATTTATAACCCTTTCAAGCAAGTGCATTTCGAAGTACTTTTAAAAATATTCCTCTTCGTGTAATCATAATGCTTATCATTTTGTAAACAAAAGTAATATTACTGGTTAGTTTAGCTCCTGTACAGCACATTCCATTACTATTGCCAGCCTGAAATTATCGTTTGAAATAGTAACTATTTTTAGATATACTATTACCCGTTTTCAACATTAATTATAATAAGACATGTTTCTTCAGCAACAAATTAGCATATTAGATGATTTCTGAAGGATCGTGTGACACTGAAGACTGGAGTAATGATGCAATTGACCAGTGTCTTGGTCTTGTTTTTGTTTTTCTGGTTCCTCTGCCGTTGTAGATAATTATTAGACTCTACTAATTATACAAAAATAATTTAATTAATAATTTATGAAAATAAAAGTCATTATAAAAACACAATCAACACCTTAGTACGTTTGTCAGCCAATCAAAATCAAGCATTCATCAGTGCTGCAGTATAAACGCACGAAAATATCTTTGCAGGACTAACCGATACAGTCAATTTTCCATGAAGCCTCTTTCTGGGAAAAGTTTTAAGCACAAGTGTACTGTATTTGTTCTTCTGCCGCTGTAAACATGTTATTAGCAATTATGTATTGTAATTAGTGGCATGACAGGTGTTTGGCTGCGCACGTTTGAGGACTCAAAATTGCTCTCAAGGTTACGTTGCATACAAGTACACACTCCCGTTTTTCTCTCTTGCTTTTTTCCCAGCATGTTGTTTATGAGATGTAAAGTAGCTAATTGTGCAGCTTGTTAGCAAGGGCATGTAGGCACAGACCTGTCTAATCTATTTGTTAGTTTTTTGTCTGTGTTTTCTCTCTCTCACTCATGCTTTTGTGTTGGGAGGAACACCATTGACCTTATCATGTCAGGTAACTGGGCTGTGGTCAATGTGGCCAGTCAGCGGCCGACAGTGATAGCAGCACAAAGAGGAGGGTGGGCATTATTGACCCTGAGGAGGGCAGTGGTACTCAAACGCTTGTATTCATGTGCAGGGCTGAATTAGCTCAGCAAAACCACCAGCCCTGGTTTGTCAAACTGT
Source organism: Gobio gobio (assembly GCF_949357685.1). NCBI lineage: Eukaryota > Metazoa > Chordata > Actinopteri > Cypriniformes > Gobionidae > Gobio > Gobio gobio. The sequence goes on along the minus strand of NC_137111.1, from coordinate 34,420,754 downwards.
TTTATTTCTGGCCACTTTTCTTTTTAGGGAAAAACACAGTATAGTGTAGTTCTAGGGGAGGCTACTTTGAATTTAACTGTCACCAGCTACTCATCATTTAAAAGTTAAACTATAGTACACTTTCATTGAGAAAAAAAAAAAATGTACAAGAGGGGGAAATGGCTGCTGTTGTTGCCAGAATAATTCTGTAAAATTTACAGAACAACCTGTAAATTTTATAATTTAAAATTGTAATTTACCGGTAAATCAAACTGGGCTGAATTAGCAGGGCCACGTTGCAACTAAAATCTGATTTGTATCTTATAACCATAATAACACAAGAAATAAAGAGAAAGCCATATGATGAATCAAAGTTCATCACAAGTAGATTTTCCACAAGATGAGAGGGTAAATAATAATATACAGAAGGTGCACACAAGGTCATACACACAAACACAAAACACCATCATAGTAACACACACGAGACTACAATAATGCGATAGATATTCATTTAACAACATAAGATGTAACATTAAACCCTACTAAACTAAGAAAAGCATAATTATTTAAATGAAGGTAACACTTTATAATAACTGCATGCTATGAATAATTAGTTTAGCATTAGTAAATAGTTAATTCATAATTTATAAAGCATTAATAAGCAGTTTATAAATATATATTGATCATTAATAAAGTATGAAAATACAATTATCGAACACATTATAGATATGCTTATAAATGAAGAATAAAGCATTTTTAGCTGTATTTATAAACTGCTTATTAATGTCTATATAAATGATGAATTAACTATTTACTAATGATAGCATGAAGTTATTATAAAGTGTTACCAAAATGGAACATTCTGGCTTTCTGGCTTTTGACTGTATATTATACGTTGATTTTTTTCTTCTTCTTTTTTTACTTCCAAAAATAGTACATTTAACAGTTTTTTGTTTTACTGTCAAATTACATGAAATGTAAGGTTGCAGCAATGGAAATTACTTTTAACCAATTAACAGGTTTTTACTGTAGCATTTTTTTACCATCTGTTACAGTTAAAATTACAAGAATGTTCTACAGTGTAAAGTTAAACTACAATAAGTAGTTAAAGCTGGAATTTACTGACGATTTGCAGTCTTGACAAGACGACTTCAGTTGTTGAAAGATCCAGTCTGCAGATTTTGGGCAGTCAGAGCTGACAGATTTCAAAGGAAACCACATAGTGTATGATGGCCACTGATTTTTTGTTTAGCTTCAGACTATGAATCTATCTTGTCATATTATATCAAACATTTGTCTGTCAATTTTAGAACACATATTGTAGCGTATATTGTTTTTTTTTTTTTTTTCTCAATCGTCTTTACACCCAAGGCCGTATCCAAATGCACTTTTTTTGCAACTCAGAAAACAACACTAATAACGGCGGCAGTCAGCTCCTGTACATAAATGTTCTTTTTCATCTGTCATGCATTTACCAAGCAACAAAGCACTTGTTTCTGCAGTTGTTGTGTTCGGAATGACTTTAAAGTCTGGTTATGTGTGATCCTCAGTCGTTTTTGACCAGAGTTTCGTTGTAGCCGTTTACAAAATAGGCAAGTTTATGATGCCTAGTGTTGTTCAACACTTAAAGCTATGGTAGGACTTCAAAAGTGGACTACTTTTATGATGTTTTTTAGCCTTTTATGAGCTTGAAAGCCCATGGTCACTATGATCTATCATGGAAAAAGCTACTGAATGGAAAAATACAATATAACATTCTCCCTTTTTTATTTTTGCTCCTCAGGGAAATAAAAAGGTTTGAAACAACATATGGGTGAATAAATAATGGTATAATTGTCATTTTTGAGTGAACTATCCATTTAATTGCGGTGGGCCTCATAGCGGATGGATAAAAAACTCTTTGGTCAGCAGAAAACTGAAAGGCAAGATCTGAAGGTCTGCTAATGTGGAAAGTGATACGCGTTCTTTATCACAGAAATGAGCAGTGGCTATAATTATAAAATATGCCACATATAGCTCAATCGTTTCAGCTAAAGAATAAAGATCAAACATTATTACATCCCCTTTTCTTCACTTCTAAATCTCATTACCATTGTTAGCCGCTGTCACCTGGGCTGTCAGGCCTGTGTTGTACAATAAACACCAAGTGAGTTCATTATACTATCCTTAATCACATGGGTAACATTGAAGTCAAACGATGTTGTTGACCCTCACCAAACCAGATCTCACGTCCTGACAATGGCCTGCGAATGACGGGTGAAGTCATTATGACTCAAGGAAACAGAAAGTCAGGTTGAGAGTGTATTCCCTCTCAGAATAACCTTGGCGTCACACTGAGGCTGGAGTGTGGCTGATTGCTTGCGGAAAACACTCATCAGTTGGAAGAGTGACCTTGGTGTGGCATAATGACACTTTGTGAAGAGGCAGGTGGTGCGAAGAGGACCCGCTGCAGACAGCTGCTCGCTCGGCTCCCACCGAGACATTCTTCCGATTATCACTGGAACTTGTCTCAAGCGCATCGCTCACGCCGAACGCGAGCCGTGGCGGGAAGGCATTTAAGTTTCATGTGGATGAGACAACAGCCGTTTCCAATAATGCAGTAGCTGTAAAGTGTTCATTTACAGTGATGCATGCCTCAGGTCAACAGAGTCTTTCTGATTACCTTTAATGGAGTTCTCGGATTCGCACATCCTGTCTCAAAGTGCAGAATTCATCGGGGTTAATCATGCGAACAGCTCACCTGCCAAAGATCACAATAATGAGTTTGATTTTCCATTAGCCGAGAGCACTTTAGCCTTCTCCTCATGCGCACCTGATTTGATTCAGCCTCGCAATTAATTCACTTGAGACGGACGTCTCTCCTCAGCAGAAAACATTTTGTTCTTCAGAAGATGTTGTCCTTAGATGCTTTAGTGGAGTTTCATTGTTGCTCAATCCCTTCTTTTGTTTGTTCGTTTGATTGAATCAGTCAATGTATTCTTTGTTTTATTCTTTTCATTTCTAAATGTTCGAGGAACACTAATTACTGTCCAAATTACTCAAGAGCTCAAGGAGCCTCCACTCCTTTTTCAAGCTTATTTTCTGAATGCTCATTGAATGATGAATGGAGCCTATAGCGTTGTTCCACATGAAACTTTTCTCCTAAATGTAAAGACACAACACCTCTGCTTCTATGCTAATAATCGTAAGATTACACAATAAATCAGGGTTATGAGTTTTCTGTAAAAACTTTTTTGTCGAGTTTTCTATCAACTTTTTGTTATATGAAGATCACATTGTCTTCCACATTGTTATTTTTGCTACTTTTCAGATTCATTTTATGCATAGATTTCTTGTTTTGCCATTGTCCCTGACAGACTTTCAATCTTATTAAAATCTATTATAAAAAAATAAAAACACTCTTTCAAAAATATAATCTAAACAGAGTGAATAAACATAAACCATTTCAATGTATTATACTATACAATGTACTGTCGCTCAGTTGTCATTTGCGACTAAAATAGTTTATCAAAAGTTAGTGAATGTGGTCACCATGAAATGAACATGATTAGCATGAAATATGAGGCCCTGTTTACACCTGGTATTAAGATGCATTTTGGTCGATCGGATCACAAGTGGACGCTGCTAAATACATGCTTTAAACCCGGCAAAACTCCAAAAATTTGAGGTCATCACTTACATCAAATTTTTTAAATTAAGAAATTTAAAGTTCAAGCAAGCAGAACTTGCAGATTTTTATTTTGTTCTATTTACTCATACATTTGAATTGTTCTTAACTTCAAATATTTGAGTAAGCTGATGTATTTAAAATGATCAACTTAAATATTTTTAGTAGTGGAAATTTAGCTAGCTTTAACTAGCTAATTCAATTAATGCTACCTTGCTAATTGGTAACACAATGCTTTGGTAGCATTAGCATAGCATAGCACTTGCTGAATGTGGACCGCAATATAATACATTTAACATAGATCTGTTCTCAAACTAAGCTCAAGCTCCATGTAGAAATCAGGACAGAAGTGGTTCAAAGTGGACAAAAGAGACACCAGGTATAAATAAGGATGTGCCTCTCTCGTCTACTCTCTTGTCTACTTGTTTGCTATGCGATCAACCAAAATGCATCTCAATACTAGGTGTAAACAGAGCCTGAGATGTGAAGTGTAAAGAAAATATAGAAACATCTAATTTTAAAGACCCACTTTATATTAGGTGGCCTTAACCACTATACACTTACATCAAAAAAGAAGTAAAATGTATTGTGTTCATATTGTATTTCAAAACACTTTTGCTAATATTGAGGTGGGATACGGGTAAAGTTAGTTCTACCAGAAAGACTCGGGAGAATAAATACTGTGACAATTATCCATTTATTAACAACCCAGCAAGCAATAAAGTACTTTGGCATAGGCCCCGTCCGTAGCTCGCAATCTGAGGGTCCGGACTCTGCATATCCTGCCTGAAGACGAAGGCAGAGGCGCAGCCGACCCCCCCGTGAGGTATGGAAGGGACCATCCTGGTGGTGGTGGTGGGGTGGATGTAGGGAAGGATTTGACTTGGAGGTGGTGGGGAGGATGGCGGTGAATTGGAGCGTCAGCATCTGCGAACTCAGACATGAGTAGTTACCGATCTTTTTTACCCAAGTATTAGAATGTGATTGGATAGATTAAAAAGTTGAAGTGACGTGACAATTAAGTCTTCCCGGCAGAACTTATGCTAAAGCTTTCATGGACATGTGTGGTGGTATGAGTCAGTTAAAGGACAGGGTTAGGTGTAAGGGAAGTGTCAACCGTGTAATTATAAATGTGTAAATTATAAACTACAGTAATGAATTACAGATTTAAGTACATGCAGGTAATTTTTTATGTAAGTACAATGTAAAGACATGTATGTACACAGTAAGTGCATTGTATCAAATTACATATTAGTTAAGGCCACCTAATATAAAGTGGGTCTGAATATTTGTATTGTGTATCATTTCCAACCAAGTGTATTTATGACGCATGTAAATGCAAACATAAAATGCTATGAAATGAGTCTTAGCAAGAAAAAGAAAAAAAATTGTTTTCAAAAAAGTGATTTTCATAACTTTGTTTTGACCACAAAATGAGTGGAAATGAGTAGAGCTTATTTTCAAAAATTACGTATGGCCAAAAGTGTCTATAGTTAAATGAACAAATAATGATCTGAACTCTGCCCTGACGATTGTAAGATGCAGCTTTAACTGCTGTGATATTGACAGACACAGGTTTGTTTGGCAAGTGTCAGTATGCTCTTATCAGGATCCTGTGCCTCACCTGCTGCACTCCTCTTCTTTGAAGCTCACTTCCTTTCCTTTCTCATGTCTGCTCCTTCTCCCCACAGGCATTACCATAGCCAGTGCTCTTATTGATACGTCTCAGCAGAGGGCCGGCGACTTCAAAGACAAGGGCTTGTGTCTAAAGAGCCGCAAACAGCATCACACGGTGCACCAGGGAACCTGCGTTTGAACCAGCCGACTGACCTCGCAGGAACGGCCGAAACACACTGATTCTGATCTTTTTTCTCCTCTCTCTCTTTCTCTCTCTCTCGTACTCTACCACTAGAAGGAGATAGTGTCGATGAGAGGAGAGCTCTTGAAGTGTAAATGACAAAGGAGGGTCGAGACATTAGTAGTCCGTGTGTTGCTCCTCCTGAATTCCACGCTCCATAGTGGAGCTCGTATTCCCTCAGTATTGATTGAACCTCTGTAGAGGACATCTGCATTTTGATTGCACCCACTGGGTTTCTGTTTTTCAACAGCGGCTTCTCAAAAGGGGAGGGAGTGTGTAGATGAAATTCACTCAGCCCCAAAATAGTAACAGGTTACAGGCAGAGTGAATCAGACATATGTAGAGGTGTCCTGAAAAATCCTGACTCTACTTTCAGGGTTTGTCCCATCATTTATTAAAATGTCTTTTGATGACTCTTTGATACAGTAATTATAGTTAGCCGAGGACTGTATTTGGTACATATGGTGCTTTGTAATACTCTGGGTGAGTGGAAAGGCAGAACCTGACTTTACCAAGTGCAACACGTTCAACATCTTTGTTGATACTGGAACAGCATTCCAATCAACCAATCAGATTTGAGGGACAAGTATAAAGTTTATGTCAAGTTTAGGCTTACACCCTTAAAAATAAAGGTGCCAGGAAGAACCAAAAAGGGGGTTTCACAGTGATGCCATAGAAGAACCATTTTTGGTTCCCCGAAGAACCGTTTTGTGAAAGGTTCTTTGAAGAACCTTTTTTTCTAACTATTTTTTAGTCTAAAGAACCTTTCTTTGGATATTAAAGGTTCTTCATGGAACCATACACCTCGCCAAAGAACCATTTAAGAACCATTATTTTTAAGAGTGTACAACCAGGGTTAGACTACATCACCTGTCATTTCTCTCTGATTTTAGGGATAACTTATGGGTAGGGTTAGGTTTAGGGGTAGGGATATGGTTAGCATTACATTTTCGAACAGGAACTACAAAATATGTTGACCCAGGAACGCGTCCAACTCGCAAGGAAGTGCATGTGGAACGTTGATTTTTAGAGATTAGATTGGATTTGCCTTGCAGAACTGACATTTGTATCTCCTAGTGGTCATAGACTTAAATTCAACAACTGAAAAAAACACATACATTTAAGTTTTTAATTCGAGATCTGAGGCTTTTAGTCCGTCTTTTAGCTTTGCGCTTGTCTGTATGCTAGTATGCTATAGTATATGCTTGATAAAATTCACTTTTAGCCAACGTACATGGTTTGGGGTCAGTAAGCTTTGTTTTATGAAATTAATACTTTTATTCAGCACGGATGCACTAAATGAATCAAACATGACAGTAAAGACATTTGTAATTTTACAAAACATTGCTGTTTCAAATAAATGCTGTTCTTTTGAACTTTCTATTCATCTGGAAATCCTGACCTTGAAAATAATCCACTAAAAATCCAGTTTCCACTAAACCACTGTTTCTTAAAAGCCAATTTGGCATATTAGAATGATTTGTGAAGAATCATGTGACACTGAAAACTGGAGTAATGATGCTGAAAGTTCTGCTTTTCCATCACATAAATACATTACATTTGAAATACTTTAAAATAGAAAACAGTTATTTTAAATTGTAATAATATGACACAATATTACAGCTTTTACTGTATTTTTGATCAAACAAATGCAGCCTTTAGTGAGCATAAGAAAATAATAAAAATAAAAAAATCTTACCAACTTTAGAAAGATAATGTACACATTTAAATTGTAGTCTTTCCGAGAAAACAAAGCAAATTGTTGTCCAATCAATCTTTCTAAAATGAAAACCATTCCCATGATCAAACACACACATGATGTTTTAATGGCACTTTTTAGGGGTATTAACCTACACATAGCTTGTAGTCGTGTGTGCATGAGATATAAAAAAAAGTGTTTAATCATCAATTCCACAGGGTTTTTTCAGCACCATATGATTGCAGACTGATCTGTGTTGCCAAGTCCGTGGTTTAAAAACACCCCCAAAAAACACCAAAACACCCCCCAGATGTACAAATCCAGTAGAGAATTCGGGCGCCTTATGGAAAAAATTGCATTGATTGGCTATTTTTGACTGGCTACTTTTGTTGCACAGACCTGGCAACCCTACTAATGCTACTGCAGTTCTGTACAGTTAGTTGACATAAAGTAATGCTGCATTTATCAGACAGAATGGTTGTATTGAAACATATTATGATCAATAGATGTGTGCCAGCAGAGAGTTAACAAGGTTAGCCACTGAATTGGAATAGTAGTTTTTTGGCCAAAATCATTGGTTTCTATTTTAAATGTCCGGTGTTTAGTCGCCAGACTAAAATTACATAATAAATATGTCCATTTCCTAACTCAGTGTTGTTCAATATGTTAATAAAGACAATGTTTTTTTGCCTGTATTTATAACTCTAATTGTGTATTGTCATAATGTTTTGAGTTGTTTGTCTCAGTCAAGACATGAAAAACTGTATAATTTCATGTCTTATTAATATTATAAAAATAGATTAATAGTTTGTTAAACTAAAATAGGCCCAAAAACATTCTCACATCCTTTATAATTTTTTTTTTCTTCATTATGTTTTCACAACCAAATGTGTCATTTTATTGAATCCTTTATCATTTTTGTTTTGTTGTATAAATGTATTGAATGATCCCAGTCTAAACTTGACAAAAAAATTGAAATTCTGTCATCGTTTACTCACCTTCACCCAAACCTGTGTCATTCTGTTGTAGAATGTTTTTAACTAAACGGTTCTGGTTCCCATTGACTTCCATTGCATGGTCAAAAAACATTTTTCAAAATATTGTCTTTTGTGTTGACAGAATTTCAATTTTAGGGGGAACATGGGAAACCTTGTATTCGTCTGTCCATAGAGACTCACTGATCAATTTTAGATTTTTGTTGATTCAGATTCAAACACGTGTATATAAATGACTCCCGTCCCACTTAAATCTAACAATCTATCACTCATTGGACTGTTGGCTCTTTTGCACTGTTCAAACATTCCATCCGGATGAAATGTTACTGCATTGCAGAAACAATATCATTGTGTTATCTCTCATGTCTCAAAGGCATTTGTTTTTGTTTATTTATTCTCATTTGCATACTTGAGTCATAACCTTTGTAAATTGTATAAATGTTCAGCAGTTTTCTGGTCTTACAGCGTTATGTAATAATTTACCTTATACATAATCAAGTTTGAACAAATGAAGAGCAGCCAAAGAAAGTTCATTATGCAGAAATAAACATTTTGATAAAGCTGTTGTGTTCTTTTCGAAACTGCTCTCTCTATGAGTAAAGTAGTCTCAGCTTCAGACGTCACACCCACGAACCATCAGTCTGAAGGTCTGGTTATGCGAGAGGAGTCGAGTAACTTTTACGCAGCTTTTAGAAGTGAAGATCTGTGTCATGAGACGCAGTGTGTGGCTAGCTGGGTCTTACAGGACAAACCATGTGGGTTGAATGCTTTTGGCAGTGTTTACCAACAATAATATACAAAGTAAGGGCTGAATATGAAATAAGATACATTTTATTGCGTTTAAAGTTACCCACTTTGCCCAGATTGTCTACTGATGAATCATCTATTCAATCTGTCTATAACCATCTATGTATTTGACTCACCAAATATTCTACCAAGTCCAGATGAGATTGAAAAGCTGTTCAAATATTATCTACATAAGCATGCTATAGTTGCTATATTGATAAAAAAAAAAAAAGGAAATCACATATGTTTGTAATTGGGTGCTGTTGCCACAGGTGTTAATCGGAACAGAGTATTCAGATTCATATATGACAGATTTAAATGAATTTTTTCAGTTTGCGGTACGATTGTGGACAGCTGTTCAAATGTTCTACTTGCCGATGCTGTTATCGGATCATTTGTCAATCGGGATAAATCCCAGCATGTTAAACATCAAAGAAACCCATCCAGTTTGAGCTTATTGACCCGCTTGCAGCCATCTGCTGTGTGTTATGTGGGTTGTAGTGGCGTTTGCTTAAGAAACAATATACAGTATGTTCTATTGTTTTGCAGTTCTTGCTGTTTCCCCCTGTATGACCATAATGAATGTAAAGATAAACACAGAGAAGTACTCTGGGAGTTATTATTAAGCACACTCAGAGTAAATTACAATGTTTTGTTTTAATTGCATTACTGAGATTTCAGCAGTCCAAATAGAACATACTCAAATTATGTGTTTGCATCTGCAAAAAGTATTTTCATGACTCCTGTGCTGTGGTTATTCTACGAAATTGAGTCATAAGGTGATTTGAAGTACATTTCCGTATAATTTTAAACACGTTAATGTATTTAAGTGTTAATAAGCTGCACTCTGCCATTTAAAAATGAATATTTTAATATTTGTTGAGATATAAGTATATGTTTACGAGTGGTGAAACTACAGCACACAGTGCTTCTGAGAAAGAATTTACTGTGGATATTTCCATTTTTCAATTATCAATTGTGTTCTATACACAATTATAGCAACTGAGATGTAAGATCATCCGCTAATGACCAACATAAACCATAAAGATAAAATACTAAAAAAAAAAGAGTAGACCTCATCAATGAAGAGTTCACATAAAAGATGATTATGATGGTTTATGGAATAGTTCATTATACTTTAAAAATGTGATGTATACCCTTAAACAGGCAATGTGGACCGCTGGATACATATTCTTTAGTATCTTGTAGGAGGCACGAGAAAGTATTTTTTTTATCCAGTATTGATGTCAATACCATATTAGAGTCTGTTCTGGAGTATGTGGATCATGTGACTTGGTTCAAATTTTCTGTGCTTGTTTTGTCAGTTTGACCTAAAGCCGGCATGTCCGCCAATAGCTGGACATTCTTTGTAGAAAGTAGGCATATATTAATGTTACTTATTTTTCTGCCAAAAAAAATGCAATTCACCTGCTAATATTAATTTTTAACATTGTCTTAAGATGTTGAAATAGAGCATTAAGGAATATGTTGCTCATGCTGTTATTTAAGGCATTTTGAAAAGTTTGTATCCCCTGAGATAAGTTGCCAGATTAGAGTATAAAAAAGGATTATCCACAGGATTGACAATGAATGGTGTGAAGATAAACTGGGCCTGCTGTACTGGTCACTGCATTATTTCGCATTCCTGGGTGATGGGTTGGTTGTGGGTTGTGGGTGGTGGGGTGCCCAGTAAAAATCTTGTTCCAGGGCCGGGGGCCTTAGACAAGATCCTTATAGGCCATCCTGACCTCAGGGCCCCCTGTACACAGTCCCCCTTCTCAATCAATGTATTTTGAGTTTTAAAAAAAAATTGCAAATGGTAATATTCAGATGTAAAACTGATATTATTACATTTAATTTACTACATCTTTGAGTTTCACACAGCTCATTTTTATGGTAGAACAGGGGTGTCCAACCCTGCTCCTGGAGGGCTACCGTCCTGCAGAGTTTAGCTCTAACTCTGATTAAACATACCTGAAAAATCTAACCAAAGTCTTCAGGATCACTTAGAAAGTTTTATGTTGTATCATCAATTGCATTAAATAATTGATTAAGGATCTAAATATAAAAATATAATATAAATATATGAAAAATAAATGAAAATAAAAGAAATGTATATGCCTCAATTCATACATACAACATATATTATATTTGCATCAAATAAATCACAGAAACATTAATGACTTTGGCCTTTTTTATACCCTAATAGGGCAACTGATCCTGGGATCATAAAATTGAAACTATATAAAATATTTCAAAAATTCCTTTGGATATGTTTTACTTAAGTCCAGATGTTATAAAAAGTGACATTAAATATTTTTTTGATGATCATTTTCCACTCTTGCCTGTTTTAGGGTTAACGGGTTTATAGCAAACCTGGGCACAACTTCAAGCGTTTGAAATGTCAACTAAAATGTATAGAAATAATTAAGACTAAATGATAGCTTTTATTTAATTGTAATCTGTTTTCATAGAAATGTGCATTTTGCTAATACAGCAAGGACAAAATGAATACACAGGGGTGGCCAAAAAACATAAAAAAACATAAAAAATAAGTTTAAAAAATGTTGGTTTATTTACTTATATATTTAAAAAATGTCTGTATTAAGATAAAGTCAGTATTTACACTACTTGTTCAGTGGGGAGAACAAGTATTTGATACACTGCCGATTTCGCAGGTTTTACTACTTACAAAGCATGTAGAAGTCTGTAATTTGTATCATAGGTACACTTCAACTGTGAGAGATGGAATCTAGAAATCCAGAAAATCACATTGTATGATTTTTAAATAATTAATTTGCATTTTATTGCATGACATAAATATTTGATCACCTACCAACCAGTAAGGATTCCGGCTCTCACAGAAGCCCTCCTGTTCTCCACTCATTACCTGTATTAACATTGCACCTGTTTAAACTCGTTACCTGTATAAAAGACATCTGTCCACACACTCAATCAAACCAACCTCTCCACAATGGTCAAGACCAGAGACCTGTGTAAGGACATCAGGGATAAAATTGTTGACCTGCACATGGCTGGGATGGGCTACAGGACAATAGGCTAGCAGCTTGGTGAGAAGGCAACAACTGTTGGTGCAATTATTAGAAAATGGAAGAAGTTCAAGGTGACCGTCAATCTCCCTCAGTCTGGGGCACCATGCAAGATCTCACCTCGTGGGGCATCAGTGATCATGAGGAAGGTGAGGGATCAGCCCAGAACTACATGGCAGGACCTGGTCAATGACCTGAAGAGAGCTGGGACCACAGTCTCAAAGAAAACCATTAGTAACACACTACGCCGTCATGGATTAAAATCTTGCAGCGCACGCAAGGTCCGCCTACTCAAGCCAGCGCATTTCCAGGCCCGTCTGAAGTTTGCCAATGACCATCTGGATGATCCAGAGGAGGAATGGGAGAAGGTCATGTGATCTGCTGAGACAAAAATAGAGCTTTTTGGTCTAAACTCCACTTGCCATGTTTGGAGGAAGAAGAAGGATGAGTACAACCCCAAGAACACCATTCCAACCGTGAAGCATGGAGGTGGAAACATCATTCTTAGGGGATGCTTTTCTGCAAAGGGGACGGGACGACAGCCCCGTATTGAGGGGAGGATGGATGGGGCCATGTATCGCGAGATCTTGGCCAACAACCTCCTTCCCTCAGTAAGAGCATTGAAGATGGGTCGTGGCTGGGTCTTCCAGCATGAAAACGACCCGAAACACACAAAGGAGTGGCTCCGTAAGAAGCATCTCAAGGTCCTGGAGTGGCCTAGCCAGTCTCCAAACCTGAACCCAATAGAAAATCTTTGGAGGAAGCTGAAGGTCCGTATTGCCCAGCGACAGCCCCGAAACCTGAAGGATCTGGAGAAGGTCTGTATGGAGGAGTGGGCCAAAATCCCTGCTGCAGTGTGTGCAAACCTGGTCAAGAACTACAGGAAACGTGTGATCTCTGTAATTGCAAACAAAGGTTTCTGTTCCAAATATTAAGTTCTGCTTTTCTGATGTATCACATACTTATGGCATGCAATAAAATGCAAATTAATTACTTAAAAATCATAGAATGTGATTTTCTGGATTTTGTTTTAGATTCCGTCACTCACAGTTGAAGTGTACCTATGCTAAAAAATTACAGACTTCTACATGCTTTGTAAGTGGGCAAACCTGCAAAATCGGCAGTGTATCAAATACTTGTTCTCCCCACTGTATAAGAGGGAAACAAATGGCACTTTTTTTGTAAAATATGGTTGGTTTTGTCTCACATGGCATCATGAACTCATCATTATTAACTCTCCTCTGCCCATTGTGTTTGAATAGCAGTGGTCAGAACGCCTCTCATCTAGAGACTGATGTCTAGGCCGACCTTAATCTTTACACCATTATGTTCTATTTATGTCTGGTAATTGTCATCTGAAGTGAATGATCAATCACGGTGCAGTTGGACTACAAAGCCTGCAGTTGTTTTAGGGTCACATGTACCCACGTTGTGAGAAGAATGACTCTCCTGTTGGGCCGGCTGTTCACAGCTGCCCACGTCAGCGCTGACAAAGACACCGCTCTCTGTTCACCAGGCCACAACCACAATGTGCCATTATGGTAAATGGATTATTGTGTCAGTGATGAAGTCACATCAGTCCGAGTCATCAGGTTGTTAATGTGAGTCATGATGATCCGTTTGGTTTTTTAGTGTTCAGATGATTATATAGAGTGAGTAAAAGAATGAGAAAGCTACTCGGGATGATTATCACGCATCCTTATTGCAAATGAAGTCGGAATAGCATAGCCATTCCGGCATTCAGTTAATTAGTCTTTATGCCTCTGTGCATATACTGCCCACAACTGATGGAGCAAGAGAAAAGGTTTTGAAAATAATACTCTGCAGTCAACACACTTCCAGATGTGTATCAGTGAGTAAAATCTGTTCCACAAATTTCAGTTCCCAGGAATGGCTTTTTCATTTGAACATAGAAGGTGGTGGTAATGTTTGTCTTGTAATTCAAACTAGGCAAAGACGCGCAGCAGCAGGGGTGGACGTAAAGGTGCTGTAAGCGATTTCTTTATGGAATGGCATGCAGAAAACGATCCTAATCCCAGAAATGTATCGCTGAAATAACTGCCCTGAGATATCACTCAATCTCTGTGACAGCCCTGGTGTGTGTAAGCAGTAAAATAAACAGTGGCCACAAACCGGGGTCAGATTCTTTGTTTAGCCAATCAGAACGCTTTTTGAGGTTCTTTCTGCCTGTCAATCAGTTTTCTCATTCTCAGTCGGCAGTCCATACATGGGAAAACAGAAGCCATGAGTAGGCTAACAGAGCAACAGTGCCTTTTAAGTGATTTTTAACTCTTTCCCTAAGGGAAAGTGATTTTTAAGTTGCCAGTCACAGCTGGCACTTCTGATATTTTTTTTCCAAAAATGTCATGGCCTCCAGAATATTTTGTTGTATGAATATCTGAACATTAAATATTTCAAAAGAAATAACAGAGTCTCTGCTTTCAAAATAATAATAAACAAACAAAAAAATATTCTAGGTTAATGCATTTTGTTTTAAAACTTGAATGGGTAAGTTTCATAAAGCAACATTTTGAACAAAAAGCTGAGATTTTCTTTTCATAGACTTCAACTTCAACATAAGCAATGTTTTTATCACTTGTTTCTGCTCCTTTTTTGCCTGCTATTACATTTCATTTCATTTCTTTATTTATTTAAAAGAGGACAATGTACATTGATCAACATTATGTATCAACATAATGTAAATGTACCCGAGTTAGCTCAAAAGTGCTAATTTTCATCGGCAGTCCTCCAGCCAGATGTAAAGAATGGCAACCTTAAAAATAATCACAATTATAAAATCACAAAATAAAATTGCATACTACACATTATGGTTAGCAAATACAATGAATATAAAATAGTTATATAATATATAAATACACAGAAGGAATTAGTGCCGACAGGTTTGATTTTTGAATGAAGAGAATGACAAAGACTCTCTGATGGTTTCCAGTACTGTGTTCCATTGCTGACCTGCCCTTACGGAGAAAACAGCCTGACCAAAAGCAGTTTTTCTCCGGGGGATAATACAATCTTCCCTCACTGCTCCTCTTGTTACCCTAACCTCACTTGATCTAAACTGTATAAAGTCACATAGTGGAGGAGGTGCTAAACCACGTCTGATTTTATAAATTAAACAGATGTTGTTGAATTTAATAAGATTATCCCAAGTAAGTATCTGATATTTACTTAGAATACTACAGTGGTGGTAGTGGTATGGTTTTTTATCCAGTATTTTTATTGCTTGTTTATATAGGGTTTCTAATGGTTTTATCGTTGTAGAATGCGTATTGGACCAACTACTGGGATAAAATCATGGAAAAGAAATATAATTTCGCAGCTTCTGTCGAAAGGGAGTCTCTAATGAATCTAAAGTTTACTAAACTGAATTTAATCCTATTACTAATTTTTTTAATGTGGGTTTTGAAATTGAGATTTGAATCTATATATAATCCTAAATATTTGAATTCTGTGACGACCTGTACTCTTTCTCCAGATACAAAAATTTCAGGTTTTATAATTATATTATTTTTTGACATAGTGGCCCCTACCATATAATCTGTCAATGGCGGGGAAGCGTTGTCTCATAAATGACGGAAAATTCCATCAATAGCTGAGAAAGAGTTAACAATAACAAAAGACAGCCTTCCTGTGAGCTATGAGGTTGTTAATCGATAGCATTTGCTTCTGTTGAAGCCAGCAACCCACATTATTTCAACATATTTTTTTAAATAATCCTGTTTAACATCGGAATTTGTGGTGGAAAAAAAACCTACAGTACCCAAGATGCTGTACAGAAAATTCCACCAATCAGAAAATTGAAACAAGCAAAACAAGCCAAAAGATCTCTTTAGCCCCGCTCACTCCCATGAAGTCTCCCTACACTCTCAAAATACGTCAATATATGTAAAATATCTTATTCAGGACAGTACTAAATAAAAAAACAACATGCATTTTGTATGATCCCTCTTATTTAGTTAAAATTATTCCCATTTTCACAGATTCTGCAAGCGGTTCACATACTTTTTCATGCCACTGTATATATATAACAACATTTTTAAATGCGTAGTTTTATATTTCTCCATTGTTTTTAACTCAATTAAGGTGTTCTCAATGTTTCATGGGATTGTAGTTCTTTCCCTCACTAAAGCTGTTAAGTCTTGTACCTTTGTATTTTTGTCTGATTTTGAAATACTATTTTGCTTCCAGTCAAAGTTTTTAATGATTCACCTCGTAGCAGATTGGTTTGGTTCATGGCTTATAACGCTTTAACAGAGACTTTTTTTAAAATCCCTATATGGGAGAAATTATTTGGGAAAAAAAGGAGAAAAGTGGGCACTGTTGCACTCCATTTGCTTGGCACGATTCTCTGATTGGTAATAAAAATCACGGGTAATGTAATTTATTTTTGCCTGGAAATTCTGCTGTTGAATGCAATTATTTAAAAAATAATGTGGGCAGATATTTCAGCAAAAGCATATAGATTAACCTCTTAGCCCACAGGTATATTTTTAAAGGTTTATACGTTATCGTAAAAAGAAAATGAATGAGATTTTTACTTCCAGAACCCGATTGTTGCATTCTTATAAACTTGGAGCAGTTTTCATGAGTTTGGAGCATGCAAAATGTGTGCTAAATGGGAAGACAGAGGGAAATGAGGGAAGAGGAGTGTGAACATCGGTAAAGCTTTTTAGCGCCAGAGGAAGCAGACCGCTTCAAAGGTGTCCAGCTTCTGATTGACAGGTAAAATACCATGGTTACGTCAAAGCGGTGGAGCTGTAGAAAGAAGGGGCGTGTTTAGATCAATTGTTAAATCTAGTGCAAGTTCTAGAATGGCTTGCATCTTTTAAAGACCCTTTAAAATGAATGTTTACATAGCAAAAGTTTCACTTTAGTCCTTCAGGATCTTCAGCAAAATAAACCCAAACTCTTCTGGTTGAGTGCTGAGACCTGCACACTCAAATACACACTCAACCATTTCAGACCTCTCTAAACAAACAATCAAAGAAACGCAGCAATCTTCTGCATACATATTGTCCTTGGCATTTCGAGACTCAAAGTTTGCCTCAAGACACTGATCAGACTTGCATGAGACGGGTGTTCATTATTGGATGGTTATGGATGCGGTGTTAGGGGCTGCCATGTTAAAGATAGCTGTTCTCCCCTGCCGATGTGTGTAAGGACCCCACATGCCTGAGGCTCCTGAGCTTGGCCCCTGACACCACACAGCATGAGCCAATATGAGCCATGCTGCCAGCTCTCGCCATGCTAATGTGATAGTGTTATACATATTACATCCCATGAAATGGTGCACACGAAAAGTCTGTGTAAATATGATCTAATTCGTGCATGTCGTTCATTACTTGGAAATTTCAAGAGCTTAATTTTCATATCATCAGTCTAAATAACAGACTGTATCATTTTAATAACTAAAATGAAATTTCTTTCAAAATTCAAGGCATTAATTTATAATGAATGCTAATTATGTATGTTTGATTAACTGGTTGTACAATTTTATTACACATTTGGACATTGTAATGTGAAGTATGATGGCTATGTACTTAACAGAAACCTGCGGTGCTTTACATCAGCATGTTCCACATAACATTTCATGTCTTTTTTATCAAGTGCATTCTAGAAAGTCAGTTTATACGGCCTATAATTAAGAGCACAGTAGGTTTATGATTGCTTTATTTCAGGATGTGAAGTTGTATGACGTTTCATTGTGTTGACCGCTTTCTATACTCACTTGTATCAGTGTAATTGACATAAAACTCAGAGGCGTCATGCTGATCCACATCAAGAGATGGCTGTGCATCATCTAACACCATTGTGATATCAGTACTTAAAGGTGCAGTGTGAAGAATTTATGAGGATCTATTGACAGAAATGCAATATAATATATATAACTATGTTTTCATTGGTGCATAAAGACTTTACATAATTTTATTACCTTAGAATGAGCCATTTCTATCTACATATACCCTTACAGTAAAGGCAACCTTTTGTGCCGTCATGTTTCTACAGTAGCCCTAAGTGGACAAACTGCTCAACAGAACACTAGCTACTCTCTGCGGCCTCAGACGACGACGTCTTTGTTCTGTGTCAGCCACCGTAGCTTTGAAAGGGAGGGGTGAGTGGTGGGGTGGTTGTAATTTGCAACCTCACCACTAGATGCCGCTAAAATTTACACAGTGCACCTTAAAAACAAACGAATAGTGGTGCAAACCCTATAGCAGGGCTGTCCAATGTCAGTTATGGAGGGCCACTGTCCTGCAGAGTTTAGCTCCAACTTGCCTCAACACACCCGTCTGTAAGTTTCTAGTATGCCTAATAAGACCTTGATTAGCTGCTTTAGGTGTGTTTAATTGGGGTTGGAGATAAACTCTTCAGGACAGTGGCCCTCCAGGACCGACATTGGACACCCCTGCCCTATAGCTAAAGAAGGAGAGTTATGTGCAACAAACTTTCATATTCTGTAAACAGTGCTGGGTAGATTACTTACAAATTGTAGTCTGTTAATGATTCTAAATGAAATGACAAAAATTGTAGTTCGTAACGTATCCCATTATACAAATTTTAGGTAATATGAGACTACTTTTTGATTACTTTTAGATTACTTTTGACCCAAAAGAAAACATCAGCTAACCTAGCTATATTTATAGTTGATGTGCTATTCCATTTTAATGTCCGAATGTTTGTGTGAAGAAGAAAAAAACAAAAAACTGTTAGATATCAATCTGCATATGCGATTAACATATTTCATTTTAAAATACTTGTAATCAGACTAGTTTTTTTTTATTGATTACATGATTACCTATTATTCACACAATGGCAAACCATTTATAACTTATTGATTTTCTCCTGTCTCAAGGTAATTATTTGTTTATATGCGTTCAGAAGTGTTATTGTAGTTTTATTTATAATATTCATAAATATTTTTAATTCGTTTTTACTTTTATGTTTTCATTTTAATATTTATACAAAGCTTTAATTTATTTTGATTGCAGTTTTAGTAACTTGAGTACTTTAACTCCTACCGTAACCCTTCCAATGCAACATTCTATTTATTTTTTATTTCAATAGTGTTTTAAATAGTAATTTTAATTAACAATTAAAGCTGCTAGCAGCGATGAAAGGGCCCTCGCACATGCACCGCCACTCGGTGGCCTCAGGAAAAAAGTGAATAGTGGGCGACATGCATTTAAGCGGGTCAATATAGGAGAAATATGGCAAACTCACTTCATTGTGCCACACTTCCTTCTGCCAGCAGGTGGCACTTCGACTATAACTGAATATTGCCATGTAGTCTTCAGGTCAGGACTATTATCAAACATGTGAAGTTTGAGGCAGATCGGACATTGTATACCTGAGTTACAACAACTTCCTGTTTAATACCGTAAATCACATACAGTAGCACGTATCCACGTGTTGCAAGATTTATTGTGTTTCTAGCATGTTTGGGATTTCATGGCATATTTAAAAGTGTTTCTGGGAGTGAATTATAGTATAAAGCATGCCATTTCCTGTTGCCAGCAGGTGGCGCTATGACTTACTGAATATTTGCATGTAGATGGGTTTAGGTCAGGACTCTTATCAAACATGTGAAGTTTGGGGCAGAACGGACATTGTATGCCTGACTTACTACAGCTTCCTGTGTCATGGCGAAACATCAGACTTTGTCAGGCCGCCACGGTCACGCCCTTCAGGGAAAACTCAAGATCTTCACAATATAACATCACCAAGGCCTATAGATTAGACTGACCAAATAGGATGTTGTTTTGGTTACATCTCAATGAGGAGTTCATCACAGTGTTAAACATGCCATTTCCTGTTGCCCACAGGTGGCGCTATGACTGTCACTGAATATTGGCATGTTGATGTCTTTAGGCAAGGACTCTAATAAAACATGTGAAGTTTGGGGCAGATCGGACATTTGTATGTTCCAGTTAAAACAACTTCCTGTTTCATGGCAAAACATCAGATTTTTTGCGAGGCTGCCACGGACACACCCTTCAGTGAAAACTGAAGATCTTCGCAATTTAACGTTGCAAAGGCCTTTAGATTAGACTGACCAAATATGATGTTGATCTGATTAAATCTCTATGCGGAGTTGATTAAAGTACAACATCTGGAAATGGGAAAATTTGCAACAATTTAGTAAAGAAAAATCAAAATATCTCACTTCCTGTTGGTTTTTCAGATTTCGTACCAGGGAACTTTTTTGTAGGTATTGGGCTGTTACATGTGTCTACCGACTTTCATACATGTACGTGAAACGTAGTGGGAGGGGCACTTAGTTGAAATTTTGTAGGTGGCGCTATGGAGCCATTTTGCCACGCCTAATTCTGAAACTCATATGTAGATGTCTTCAGGCCAGGACTCTTATCAAACATATGAAGTTTGTGGCAGGTTGGACATTGTATGCCTGACTTACAACAACTTCCTGTTTCATGGCAAAACATCAGATTTTGTGAGGCCGCCACGGACACGCCCTTCAGGGAAAACTCAAGATCTTCGCAATTTTACGTTGCAAAGGCCTTTAGATTAGACTGACCAAATATGATGTTGATCTGATTAAATCTCTATGCGGAGTTGATTAAAGTACAACATCTGGAAATGGGAAAATTTGCAACAATTTAGTAAAGAAAAATCAAAATATCTCACTTCCTGTTGGTTTTCAGATTTTGTACCAGGAGACTTTTTTGTAGGTATTGGGCTGTTACATGTGTCTACCGACTTTCATACCTGTACGTGAAACGTAGCGGGAGGGGCACTTAGTTGAAATGTTGTAGGTGGCGCTATGGAGCCATTTTGCCACGCCTAATTCTGAAACTCATATATAGATGTCTTCAGGCCAGGACTCTTATCAAACATATGAAGTTTGTGGCAGGTTGGACATTGTATGCCTGACTTACAACAGCTTCCTGTGTCATGGCGAAACATCAGACTTTGTCAGGCCGCCACGGTCACGCCCTTCAGGGAAAACTCAAGATCTTCACAATATAACATTACCAAGGCCTTTAGATTAGACTGACCAAATATGATGTTGATCTGGTTACATCTCAAGGAGGAGTTCATCACAGCGTAAAACATGTAATTTCCTGTTGCCCACAGGTGGCGCTATGACTGTCACTGAATATTGGCATATTGATGTCTTCAGGCAAGGACTCTAATAAAACATGTGAAGTTTGGGGCAGATCAGACATTGTATGTCCGAGTTACAACAACTTCCTGTTTCATGGCGAAACATCAGATTTTGCAAGGCCGCCACGGACACGCCCTTCAGGGAAAACTCAAGATCTTCGCAATTTAACGTCGCAAAGGCCTTAAGATTAGACTGACCAAATATGATGTTGATCTGATTAAATCTCTAGGAGGAGTTCGTTAAAGTACAACGTCTGGAAATGGCACATTTTGCAACAAAAAATTAAAAATATCTGACTTCCTGTTGGTTTTCAAATTTTGCAAGTAGAGACTTTTTTGTAGGTATTGGGCTGTTACATGTGTATACCGAATTTCATAGCTGTACGTGAAACGTAGCGGGAGGGGCACTACGTTAGGTGGCGCTGTCGAGCCATTTTGCCACGCCTAATTCTGAATACCATAACAGACGTAAATTTTCGCCAATTTGGACGAGTGTGGAAAGTTTTGTGAGTTTTCGAGCGTGTTTAGGCCCCCAAAAAAGCGATTCATTTGGGAGAAGAAGAAGAAGAAGAATCTTTCGAAATCCAATAGGGTCCTCACACCATCGGTGCTCGGGCCCTAATAACAACACTTGTGTTCAGATGTTTGGACCTGTAGTTGTTTGTTTTGACATTTTAGGTTTTACTGAACTGTGCAAGTAAAAGAAAAAGAAAAATGCAGGTTTGGCAAGTCAAGTTCAACACAATAATTATTTTTTGAGAGTACAAAAAAAATTAAACCTCACATTAAGAATGTTGCTAGTTGATAAAATTTACTTGCATGGGTAATTTTGCAATATTAGTGGCAAATCAGTTGGTCATTATGTGGGTAGTGCGTGAGTGGCTGGGAATACATTGAACCTCAAGGCCAATGTGTCATCTTTACTCAAGCTGATCATTAAACTGCACCAAAATCTGAAATTTTCTGAAAAATTCAAGTCTGTTAGCCTGCTCTTTTTTTGGTCAATATTAAAAAAGCCAGCACAGAGTTCACTGTCATGTTGTTTATTCATTTCTCATGACATTACAATGACATTGCAGCTCACTGCTCTTCTTTGGTGTTGAAGGTTACTTGCTGCTTTTCTTCCACTTGTGCAGACCCAGCAATGGTGTATTTCAGATTGTGCCAGCTAATGTAGTCACCAAGTTTGTATTTGATCTTTGCCTCAATGTAGGTCTTAATCTGACGGGGGGTAAGGACTTGTTTGTGCACGTGCACATCCGATATAAAACCTGTGAAGACATTGGCTTGCTGGAACCCTCCATCATATTGTGTCTGAAACTGGCCGAGTGTTATGACAGGCGCTCCTTTAAAAGGTACCTTAGTGGCCACCACCTTCTTAATGCTGCCAACTTCATTCACAAACATCTGTGCAAGACCACTCTTGGCATCCCAGGTCACACACACCGAGTTCCACTGATTTAGATTAAATGTCAACCCTCTGAATTGAACAGGGACGCTATGAATGAACAACTGGTATTGTTTGAGGTCAGCTGACCAAGATAAAGAAAAGTCTTGAGGGTGGGACGGTGTGGCCAGAGAAAACAGAGATGGGCTGGCGGTCACTTGGTCAGAGTAGAATCGCAAACACACGGTGGCTGCTGACAGATCCATGGATTCGTTCGGGTGGAGCTTCACCCAGCTGCTGGTGGTCAGCTCTGGGAATGTGATGACCTTCTCCCTCAAACATTTTTGGTCCGTTTTCGGCTCTGATGTTCAAATAATACAATGTTATACACTTAATACAATAATGTATTTAAAATAATGTAAACCCACACTGGTTGACCCATGTATACTACAGTAGTTGTTTAAAGAACAAATATGCAGAGGCAAAAACATGATGAAATGATGAAAGCAGTCTAAATTAATTTTCATTCCCCAGAGATATTAATTAGATGACCTCTGCATTTCAAAAAACCTATTGTTAGTATTACATTGCTTGTACTTACGGGACAACGCCAGACCACAACAGACAATATTGAAAACGTATGAAGCGAGACTCTTCATGGTCCTCTCGTGTCGAGTCAAGCTTGAGAAAGATAACCGAGCTCTTCACTCTGCTCTTTTTATATATACACGGCATGTTAGTGCTGATTCGGCAGTTTGGTCACAAGTGTAGATAAGGAGAGGGGCCGCACAATTAGCCCAAACAATTATATTGCAATTGCAATCTGGGATATGAACTAAGGTATGATTATTTGGATTAATTGTGCAGCCCTTAAAGCAGCTATCACTGACCTATTGCTGTCTCCTTTTGTGAACAAAGTTATTGCCTTGGCTATTTAGACCAAATTCTTCTTATAAAGAACAAAATAAAATGAAACACCCATCTTAAGGAGAGACAACAACAAAGGCGAATGTGTCAACATTTTTAATCGTTTTCATAGAATACTTTTTACATTTTCACAAGCTAAGAAGAAATGTGACAGATTGTGGAGGAGTCTTGTGTTTGCATTTTAAATGCTCTGGAGCAATAAGATGTGAATATAGAGAAATATAGATTTTACAATGTGGGATTCTTACTTTCCTGCCCCCATCTGAAGCACACAGCAACTTTGTGTTCTGTTCAAAGCCAAAAACACCAGACCACCGCAGAACGCCTGCGTAGAATCCATAATACACTGCGTCCAATAGCCTTTATTGCATTTTCATCTCTCATGCTTGTTTTTTTTTAAATGTTCATACTTTTAAAGTTCCTGTACTGCTTCACCAGCAGAAAAGACAACATTACAATAAATAAACCCATAATGCAAAAAGATACAAAAATAAGAGTTTTTTCCCTTTCTTTTTGGCGTACCGTAAAACAATAGCATAGTGTTATAGTAAATAAATGGCTGTTGTACATTTCCTTCATTGGGGATACTACAGAGGACAGCAATAATAACAGATGTAAGTCTTCAATTTGTACCGTTATCTCTAAACAAAAATATATTGTACTGTATACTGAGAAAAGCGATAAATCCTCATCCAATATGATAATACATTGTACAACCAGATCCCAATTCAAATATAGCAGGCTCTATAATCATAGTTTACGCTGAAGTATATATATGTTTGTGTGTTTTTTATATAGCACTTCAAACATGAAGTACAACAATATTTTTTGTTTGTTTGTTAAAAATGCCCCTTGAACCAAAGCAGCATGTCATAGACTCTTTTAACGTGGTTAAACTGCACATGCCTCATACTGACAATTCTCACTGATTTTAAGTAATTGTGATGCAGGATCACCAATACTGACTCTTTCAGTAACTTTTGTATAGACATACAGTACAAAAAAAAACTGGCTACAGTATATAATACATACATGACTAGTTTGCATGTTTCGTTTGGGCCGAAGTATGAAAATCCCTGTCAAAGCAAAATCAGAAAGGCAATTTACACTCAATAGATACGCGGATAGCAGTTGGTTTAGCCTAGTGAGTGGTGATGTGCAATTTACAAATACTTGTTTGTTGTATAAGCACATATAACAGAACCTTGACATATCATCTGATTATACAAAAAACAATGACTTTCTGGTCTCAGTCCATGTTTTCTCTGTAAACTGTGGCATAGGAGTTATGAAACTCCAGTTCTATTGACATATCCATCCAGTAAACCTGTGACCTCATCCTCGTGTTCAAACAAACAGACAAACATTACACATTCACACATGCCGCCACACGCACAAACAAACCATGACAAACAAGAGCACAATTGTCAAATAGGCTCCATGTATTATCAGACAAGCTACTGTCCTGTTGGTCATTCAGTTAAGCTTGGGCTGGAAACTCATGATCAGTAAACGTCCCTCTAAACCCTCCTTTAACTTTCTACGACTAGTTGTTTTGCAAATGTTTTTTGATATGTTTGACTTACAGACGGGCCAATGATGCTATAGAAAAACTAGAGGAGACGCACAATTTGTCAGAATCTAATCACCAAAATAAAAAATAGACAGAAGACAATTTATCTAAATAATCAGTAACCACATCTCTAAAGTGTCTTGTTCTCACTTTTTTGCGGTTTTTGTGTGTACCAGTGAGCAATGGACGCTGCACGCTGCTTTTTTAAGTGCACATACGCACAGATAAGATTAATCTCTACTGCTGTGACAGGAGTCCTTATGATTTCTGGCCCTCGAAACACCAGCGGTTGCGTAGATGGCACAACATCACATGGGAATGCTGCAATGATTCCGAAGCGCTCTTGCATTTCTTTCACGTTTTATCTTCCGATGCTAAATCAGGAGGGAAGAGACAGAAACTCGAGTACACCAAGACCACTTCGTTTCGAACAACAACAACAAAAGCTTTAAAAAAAAAAACCAGAACAAGGAGCGAGAGAGAGAGAGAGAGGATGGGATGGACTAAGAGAGAGAAAGAGAGAGTACTGAGTACAACAGATTGACCAGGAACAGCAATCGACTTTGTACAAATTGTGACTGTCCATGTTTTATGTTCTTAGGTGGCTACAACATCGCTGCGGGGAAGATGCAGTACAAGGAGGTAGCCAGTAGGAGCAGCAGATAGCTAAGGCCTGATAGAGACGCCTGCCGAGTGGACGAATTCCTGGAGATGGCGTTGGAGGAGCTGGGGTCATTGATCTGTGGGTCCTTGGGGGAACATAACGGTGAGCATGTGAGAAAGCGGATAAGCATTTATTATTAGCAGCCAAGAGATAGTTAGATAAGTCACAAATTCACATATTTTTCCATTATGATATTTTTATCCATTATAATAATGCATTTTTTTACTGGAAATGCATTACCTTTCACCTTGCAAATAACTGCAAATGTCTTGAAACACTAAAAGTGAAAAAAAAAAACCCCCACTTCCAATTCATTCAAAAATAAAAAGGCAATTCTGCCTGATTTATACATAAAATGGGTTTAGATGTCTAAGAGATTAAAAAGCTCTTTGATTCTGCAATGAAATTGTTCGCTGAAAAGAGGTCCTCATTTTTAGTGCTGTTTGGACCTGCCGCTGCAACACTAAATGTCAGTCTAGCATATAATGTTGCTTTTATTATGTACAATGACATTTAGTGAACTTTAGAAGGCAGAAGATAAGCAACGCTCACATTTTGCCATCGCCCACCGCAAAGAGCATGTGCATACCGGGCGGGAAGGGGCTTCTAGTGCCAGGTCAAAGTTCAGCCAAACTGGGCCAATGTGACGTGAGATAATTACTGCTTTATCTTTGCTCTCTTTCATTATGATTCATCCTTTCAAAAGCACTTGACATATATCGGAGATATGTCTGGTTTGAGATGTGCTGTCAATGAAATAAGCATACTTACCACACATACATCTATTGTGTTGTTTGTCTTCAGCTTCTGGGCCTAGAAGAGACAAATAAAGCTATATTAAATCAATCTGATTTAATAAAAAATAACATCTTGGACCAAGAAAATCCTTGCCAAATATTATAATAATGCTCCAGGGTGATCCACACCAGATAATCGATAACAAAACATGTTTATAGCTGCAATTTTATAGCTGTTAATTGCATTGTATTAGTAGTGCGCTTTATAATGCTATCTGTCCCCAGAAAGAGTATCAATATAACCACAGAGAAGTAAATGCGCATGCAAGTTGATATAAATACTAATCGTAGCTGGTAGGTTACTGCAAGGTTCTCATTTGATACGTGTATGTGTGTGTACTTGTTGTGCATGGGTATGTGTGTCTTAGAAAGTGAGAAGCGGTGGTGATATAGGAGAGCTGGTGACAGTATAATGAATGGATTCCTGTGTGTTGGAGGTTCGGTATCCTCCTGAAAGAAGCCGACTTGAATCTAAGCCAGAGCCCAGCATGATAAAGCAACGCCTCGGCCAGCATGAAACATTATAAACAACCGCATTTACGGACCAGCAAAAAGAGGATTTGAGGTTTAATATCAGTGATTAATTTCTCCTAGAGCGGTCCTAGCACCCTTTAAACATTTTCTAAATTGAAGAAATAAACCAACAAAAAACAAGAATAATTCTCAGGCACACACACAAAAAAAGTTGGATAATTGTTCTCTGTACATATCAAGCGCTGTTTTAATTACATTGAAGCAAAAACGCTTCCGAAGTGCAAGATATGTCACTCTAATAGCCCAAAAAAACAAGACAAGGGAAAAAGAGAACAAAACTCATGAAATTGGCCCTTAATCTCACTGAATCACCTGACAGCATACTAAGCAGAGAGTTTCTCACTTTAATTTTATATTTAGAACATGAGTTCACACTGAACCAAGAGATATGTTTTGGATTGCTAAAGCAGAGCCTTCAGTAATTTAGCAAATGTGTGCAACACTTGCATTTTGACACACTATTACACAAGACGAGGTATTACCATATGTCTCTTTGTTTTGAGGGTGGTAATGCACATCTGGCTCTGTCATTTTACCCATGCAAAAACATGCAAAGGCAAAAACCCTCTCTACCATATAACTAAAGGGGGATGCAAGCAGTACAGCTGGGTGTAAACGTCTCAGTTCTTTACGAGAGTGAGAGAGAAGCAGTTTGATATGCAACAAAGGCCACGTTAACATGGCATTTGCATGCTGGAGTCGTCTCGCTAGTTTTCCTGGAGGTCAGCTGCGTGTGCTGCGATCATTTGTAACCGATGAAGAAAGACTGACAGAAATATCCCATGAGTCTGCACTCCCTGTCTCTGTTCTTCTCCTCATTTTCACATTGACAGCTGCTCCCCCTCAGAGGACTACGTTTAGCAGCGAGGCTAATACAGAAACATGTAAACTCATTAACTTCACTCTCAAAACCACTTTCTCCTGCTGCTGTGCTGCTCTCTGTTGGAGTGTATGGGTGTGAGTGTGTGTTCGCCCTAATGTCTGTGATTATATATTTGCCTTGTTTCTAATTAAAAGACGAATGCCGTAAATGGCCAGCTCTGACAGTCATTGTAAATTGTATGTGTAGCAGGGCTAGTTGTCATAAGGGCTGCATCTCAGTACATCCATCTATGCATTTTGCAGACACTTTCCAAAGTGACTTGCATTGCATTCAATGTATACATTTGAATCAGTTCATGCAATCCCAGGGAATCGTTCCCATGACCTTGCTCTACTGTTTGAGCTAAATAAATGCTGAATTTAAAGTCCAAAATTCAAATTCCGCAAATGTTGCTGACTTCAAACACCTAGTCCTCCTGATGATTTCTTGCCTGTTTGTTGACTACGAGTGTGGATTACCCTTACAAATAAAGCTGCATTTGGATTCTCAACCTCTGTCTCGGAGCAGTACGTTACAACATCATGCGCATGCATATTACGTGTTCAGTCTATAGGCACGTAGTGTTTCTTTACAAAATGACATTGCCAACCACTGGCCTCGCATGCATAATACAGAGTTTTTAGTCGTTTTTGACAACATGCCCCAAAAGGTATTGAAAAAAGTAAGGAAGACTTTAATGTTTTTCTTGAAAATGTACTTTCAAAACTAAACCTACCCCCAAATATTCAATGGAGTAAGAAGTGACAAATCGGTCTCCCTTATAATGTAGCATAGCTCTCTCAATTCAAGCAAACACAACTGAATTATTCCCTTCATAAAATCTTTATTTTCAAGATCACCAGAGGTATTTGTTAACTCTGAACACATAAGGACCACAAACACATAATCTGTTTTAAAACACTGCATTCCCTGGGGCACATACACCAAACCCACAACACATACATGAAACTTGAAGATCTATGTCTGCAATAGCTCCACTGACCTGGAGGCTACCACAGAACTGGTAGAGGGAGTTATCAGCCGGGTTGAGATGGTTGATATGTGTTGCCGGCTCAATGGCATTAGGTGATCTGTCTCGATCCCTGGCCCTCTGAGAAGGTGTTGTTATAGAGGTGGTGGTTTGCACTGGGGGCATCGGCTGCCAAACGCTCACGTCTGTCCCATTTCCAAACGCCTGGATCGCATTGCCTACATACAAAGAGCATATGCCTCATATTAAAAGAGAAATATGAAATCTTCAATAATTAATTGGAGGGCCAATACAGAGATACATAAGATAAACACTGTAGATGACCGCCTATGTCATAGACTGGGAATTATGCATATTTGCCTCTCGCCTGCTCCAATTGTGAAAGACTGGAAATGACTTGTATTTGCCCAAGCGCTCAGTGAGGTCCTTCCCCAACCCAGCCTTTCCCAGAACTAGGATCTGCCACCTCATTATATGGGCCACTGACAGGCTCTTGCTCTCCCTGCCATCTCCGCTGGAACAGTACAGACAGCACACTAGTCTGTGAAGACTTGGTTTTTAAGAAAAATCCAAGTATGTTTGGTACAGTATGTTGTGATGTTGTTCTTTATCAGAAATGTCCGCCCTCTCTCGTAGTGCTAAGTTCTTTCTGTCGCTACGCTTGTACGCTACCTCTTAATGTTTCTTTTTCATCTCCTCCTCTAATTTGATCATATTCGCATGTAAATACTTTGAGGAAACACATGATGAATGTGTTGTTTGCTATTTTTAGATGCTTTCTCTCCATCTCTCTAGGAAATACTGGAAGAGACCCACAAGGCTCTGAGCGCTTTGATCGTTGTTTTGAGTCTATGAGCCCTGACACATTTTCTTCAGCAGATGAATCGTGTAGTTTCCTCTCATGTGCATGTCTCTCAATGAGTCATGTTCTCTGAATCCACTCTACACTCCACCAGCTGATGTCTGGAGACCTTCATATCCACAAGGTTTTATGTTTCAAAGAAAGGAAAATGTACTGAAATATCAGGCTACTGTTTATTGTTTACGTGATTTTTTTTCTCTCTTGTCTTTTTCTGATGAAATTAAGACAAGCTTAAAATAAGTAGGTTTTTCTGTTGTAAATAAAATTAGCATTTAGGCTTTTTCAGCAACACAATATTAAAGGGTTAGTTCACCCAAAAATGAAAATTCTGTCATCATTTACTCTCCCTTGTGTTGTTTTAATCCTGTAAGACTTTCGTTCATCTCCAGAACACAAATGAAGATATTTTTTAATAAAATCTGAGCCAGTTCTGTACTCTCCATAGACAGCTACGCAACTACCACTTTGACGCTTCAAAAAGTTCATAAAGAGATGGTAAAACTAATCCACATTAATTGAGCAGTTTAGTCAAAAATGTTTGATGAGACACGATCACTTTATATGATGAACAGATTGAATTTAGGCTTTTATTCACATATAAACATTGATGTGTCAATGGAAGGACAGAAATCGCTCAGATTTTATACGACACAAGGGTGAGTAAATGATGACAGAATTTTCATTTTTGGGTGAACTAACCCTTTAACAATGCAAAAGAGTTTCTGTTAAAAACAAAAAGCATCAAATTTCGTGAGAATCAGCATATTAGAATGATTTCTGAATGATCATTTGACATTGAAGAGTCATTGGAGTAATGGCTGCAGAATATTCAGCTTTGCCATTGCAGGAATACATTACATTTATATTACTGTACTTTTACTGTATATTAATGTACTGTACTGTAACTGTATTTTTTACATTAAATTAATGCACCCTTGGTGGACACAAGATTATGTTAAGATTATTTTAAAATCCTTTTTTAAAAATGTATCGACCCAAAACTTATGTATATACAGTAAAATTAATTTCTTATTTAATTTCAATCATTTATATAATAATAATAATTACATAATATTTGTTTTAGTGTTTTTGCAGCTTGAAATTAGATTTTGAATTTCAGATTTTTTTTGACCTCACTGTGTCTTTTAGATTGGACCAGAATTTTTATTTTTATTTTATTTTTATTATTTTTTATTTAGGAAGCACTCTTATAACTGTGCCAATGCTGTACAGCAGTTTAAGTATTGCCACCAGGCTATAAAGGTGAAGGTGAATATTAGAGAGAGAAAAAAATATAACTTAATATTTTTAATAATGTTTGAACAATTTCACAGTTTTACTCGATGCTATTTGTTCTGCTGAAGCTCAGCTCAGCTCTGCTCCAGCCTGTGCTGAGGACGGCGTGTTCCAAGGGCAGACAGACTCATAACGCTCAGGGGCGAGTGTAGGGTGTGAGGCCAAAGCGCTTCGTCACAGCCTCCTAAACACCCAGATACTGACGGCGCTGGGAACGAACCCCCAGAACTGTCAGGATGCCTTAACACTGAAATCGGGTAATGAGACACGAGAGAATGAGGTAATGAGAAGGAGAGAGAGAGAGCAAGAGAGAGAGGGAAAGAAAGATAGAACAATAAAGAAGCAGTTTAACCCAGTTTAACCTCCTGAAGAGTCTCCTTCAACATCCCCTTAAAGCCCTCAGCTCTAAAAGAAACAAATCAAATTAAGCTCAGACTGTTCAAAGATACACTCTTCCTACAGTACAGGTTTGATGTTGAATATCTGAAAAAAAATTGTTTTGCTGTTTTGATTGCAATGGTTTAGAGAAAGATTTTGACTGGTCACCAATTCTTAAATGTATTATTATGTAATTTTCAATCACCTTTTTGCCTTCACTACTTCATTGTAAACGATCCTGATGTTAAACAATTTGTGATGCACATTAAAAAAAAAGTTGAAATGTCCCATGGGAATTTTTTTTTTGCCCACCATCTACAGTGGCTTAATGCTGAATTCTTCACATAGATAGATATATATATTGTTTAGATACAGTATATTGGCAAAAGTTTTGGGACGCCTGCCAATACATGCACATGAACTTTAATGACATCCCATTCTTAATCCGTATGGAGTTGGCCCACCTTTTGCAGCTATAACAGCTTCAACTCTTTTGGAAGGCTTTCCACAAGGTTTAGGAGTGTAGAATTTTTTACCATTCTTCTAGAAGCGCATTTGTGAGGTCAGGCACTTTTGTTGGACGAGAAGGCCTAGCTCGCAGTCTCCGCTCTAATTCATCCCAAAAATGTTCTATCGGGTTGAGGTCAGGACTCTGTGCAGGCCAGTCAAGTTCCTTCACATGCACTCACTCATCAATGTCTTTATAGACCTTGCTTTGTGCACCGGTGCACAGTCATGTTGGAACAGGAAGGAGCTACTTGGATGCAGCTACTCGGCCATGGAAACCTATTCCATGAAGCTCCCTAATGTTCTTGAGCTAATCTGAAGGACAGACAGAGTTTGGAGATTTGTAGCTATTGACTGCAGAAAGTTGTCGACTTCTGCGCATTGTGCGCCTCAGCATGCGCTGACCTCGCTCTGTGATTTTACATAGCCTATCACTTCGTGGCTGAGGTTCTGTTGCTGGGAGCGACCCATTCTTTCACAAATGTTTGTAGAAGCAGTCTGCATGCCTAGGTGCTTGATTTTATACACCTGTGGCCATGAAAGTGATTGGAACACCTGAAATCAGTGATTTGGAGGGGTGTCCCAATACTTTTGGCAATATAGTGTATTTAGAGCTCTGTTAGTAGCATGATTCATTTTGCGATTATCAAATCACAAAAGCTGTGATTTAACCAAGTGAAGTTATGATGAGTTATTCACGTGTGAGAACACAGCTTTAAATTTTCTTTTTACAGTCAAATAACACAACAGTAATATTTCTTATTTTTCTTATTATTTAGTAATTTTTAGATTTTTCATTTAGTAGTACTTATAATAATAATCAATATGAATTATTATTGTTGTTTTATAGCCATATTGATATATAATTGCAATCACAATTTTTATCAGAAAAATCATGTCCCTAAATTGTGCATGCCTAATGTTAAAGGTCTGACTGTTAGCAGGAAATTGGCCTGTTACAAAAGGGCATTATGATTGGCCTTCTTCTTGAGGACCTTCTTCGTCTGTTATTATTTCAATTAATTTCCACAATGTCCTGCTTTCTAAACTGACCCCTGTGTGGATCTCTTTCAGTACTATACAAGCCCTCCCTATACTTTCACAAGCCCTCCCTGAAAGCTCACTCTTTGCTGTTACCACTTTGTTTGTTTTCATTTCGTACTATAAGTTCATGGGAACAAAAGAAAACACTTGGTGCAGTCAAGGAAGAGTAGCGTGCGAGAGATGTACAGGGGAAAGGGGAAAGAACATAATAGGAAGAAAGATGGAAGGGGCTTTTTAGAGGCTGAGGTATAAACGGGCTGACAGGCGGACAGCTAAAAGCCTTGAAAAACAACTTGCTGGAATCTGAAGAGATGGACAGACCAGATCCGAGGGAGAATGAGACAAATGGACAGTTAGGAGAGAGATGGCATGGATGGAGGCAGAGTTTAATGGAGAGAAAACAAGACAGAAAAAAACCCTAAAAAGATATGTGAAGTGTTTGTTTGATGCGCAGATTGTGCACATCTTTACAGCTATTTTATTTATTATACTATGGGGCTGATGAATGTTTGAGTCTGATTGGATGATGAAAGTTCTAAGATGTGCATTGTTTTTCCATGAAATGCACAGATAAGTAGTTCCAGTTCCAGCATTACAGTTTCATATCGCTTCACCAATTGATTTCAGCTATTTCAAAGATCCTTACAGCCTACAACGAGATGTGGAAGAGATTAGTCAGTTTTCAGGACAAAAACATCTGAACAATGTCTTGAGTTGTGGTAACCATAGTATAATTGGAATATTTGACTTCAGGCCGTAGAATTATTAGAAAAATAATGCACACCCGAGGTGTGTTCATTTGCTTGATCTGTGTCCTACATTTAAAAGAGCTTACATATTAATGAAGCTGTCTCCTTTTATTTGTTACTTTCCTAAAGAGCCTGTCATTCTACTACAGTACTTTCATAGCTCAAGTATGAGACCAGCGATTAAATCAGTGATGTTTTAATACTATCTCTTATTTAAACTTCAGTTGGAAAAATGCCATTAGAGTTGGCAAGTTTGATTTCTTTTGTGTTTATCACTTGAAACGGCCCATTTCAATCAAGCAATTCCAAATCCTGATTTAAAGATAAGTTTGGCATAATCACTGAAACATTTTTCATGAAACTCTCCCCTTGTGGCATGTTTTACAATGTTTTAGTAAAAACAAATGTAGGTAAATAATTTTGCAATATAAATAAAGACTTGTTTATTAGTGAAAATAATGCTAATTGTTTAAAGGGGCCCTTTTATGCTCATTTACAAGTTCATAATTTTGTTTATGGTGTCTACTAGAATATGTTTACAAAATGTAATGTTCAACAAATTCATCATTTTTCTTATTATTTATATTGTTGCAGCTTTAGTTTTGGTTTCTTTAAAAACCCATCTTCCAAAAAACGCAGTCTGCGCTGATTGGGCAGCCAGCCCCAGTCTATTGTGATTGGTCTGCAGCCTAGAGCACTACATTACAAATGTAACAGCCCTTACCATAACCAGTGAGTATCAGCTCCAGAGGCTTCCTGAAGCGCTGTAAACACCACTGTAACTACACTTTGGCATCAGTTTTGCTTTATCAGTTTGAGCTCAAGTCTGATAATGACAGTCAAGAAGAACCTGATCAACATGAACCACCTTCACAAGCACGGCTTGTGCAGGACAGTTCACAGTGGTAATGCTTTATTTTATACCTCTCTTAAATTTCAGATGTGATGTTATAACTGTGCCATTTATAACCTCTGACCTGCATTGAACTGCATGCTTCAGAGTGCAGTCATTAAAAAATGGTGAGAAAACAATAAAGGTTGTGGTTATATACTGCTGAGGAATAGTGTTAAAAATACATTTTAATCACTGTTTCCTAAGTCCGTCTGCTTTAAGAAGGTCGAAAAACGGGGGTTAGACTTGCCGACAACACAATATTAACTCATCCAGGCCTCGCTTGGAATATTGTGACGTGTATGTGCCCAGAAGAAAAATTACTTAAGATAACAATCGAGGCATTTCAGAAAGTTCAGAAACAGTGCTTAAAAGGATAATTAACCTAAAAATGACCCTAGGTGTATAGGACTTTCTTCTTTCAGACAAATACAAGTTAAATTAACAAATGTCTTGGCAAATCCAAGCATTATAATGGCAGTGAATTGAGGACGAAAAAAGTGAATCTATCTATTATAAAAGTAATGCATACGACTCTGGGGGGTGATAAAGGCGATAATCAATGTTTTTTATAAGGTTTTTTATAAAGTTTCTAGCTTTACCACCTTCCGTAGTCAACTTATGAATAAAGTGTAACACTTCTCAAAGTTCAAAACGCTTATGCTACTTCCAACGTCATCATCGCGTCAGTTACGCTTTTTCCGTATGTTGAATTTCGTAAGGCTAATTTTCATTTTTGGGTGAACTACCCTTTAATGATATAGAGAATAGCTCCCTTTGGAGTAAGCATTGCGCTTTTAAAGAAAGTATAAAAAAGCATAATAGGAACCCTTTACCTGGATATTTACTGTTTTCATTTAAATGGGCACAATTTAAATCTCATCAAAAGACTGAAAATGTAAAAAAGAGATCTATTTTTTAAGCTATATAGCCCATCCCTAACACAATTTATACTTTGCACAGAAGCAGGGAGAGTTTGGGCCAGAGCAGTAACTCACGCAGGCAGCCGTTGTCAGTGAAGAACTCTGTGAATCTGTCGCATTCCTCTTTGCTGTTGCCACTGCTGCTGCAGTCACAGAATGGAGACACGCTGATCTTGGGTGAACGCAGGTAATTCGGGGTCATCACCGTTCCTGGATAACAAAAGAAGACATGTTTTTACATTCGTTGGGAATATTTTATTTGAAAAAATTAAAGTATCAATTTCATATTTAAAAGGACTTTGGCTAAATATATGCTTGTGCCTTTTTTTTAGATTATCCGTTATCTGGTTCTCACTGAGCTTTCTTAAAAATAATCATTCTGGTGCAGTCTGCTTCATAAATTCTATGCTGTGGGGATGTGACACTGTAAGCCCACAAAGTGAAACGGTCTCCCACTGGTAGAACAACAACATGAGCTAATCACAGATTAATAGCTGCACTGCTGTATTCCCGTGTGTCCAGCTGCTGTTTCTGTGTAGTGCTGCACACATGACATTGGGAAGACTTCCAGCACAAGCAAAACACAAAGAACTAAGCACAAAGCACAAACATGTTTTCACAAAGGCTTTCACGATATATATCTCAGCGGATTGTATTGAGAGAACTAGCTGTCACCCAGTAGTTAATGTGACACTACACTGTATCAGTAAATCCAGATTATTAAATCAACCAAATTATATAAAGTGTGTAGTTTGGATTATTACAATTAATGGCAAAAGGAATCTTGGGTAATGTAAACTGATATTTCCTACTGACACACTGTAATAACTGGCTTAAAAACGTTTTTGTCTGGTGAAAATACTAACGTGAAAATAAGATGTGCACAGTACTGTATACAGGGCCTAAAACTAACTTTTTGCCACACCTGACAATGGCCGATGACTTAAGAAAATGTACTGGGCAAAAATATTTTTTTCCGGTCATGACAAAATACAAAATCCTCAATGCTCTATTCCAATTTCGATTCCACAGCTAAAACTACTAGTTTAACTAATATAAGTGTAATAGCCTACATTTTTAAAGACAAGTAAACTGTAATAAAATAAGGACAAGCAATAGCACAATAAATACAATATAACAAAGATACAAATGAAATAAACAGTGCTCTTCAGGCACTGTCTAATAGTTTTCAGGTACCGGAATTTAATAAAGTAGGCTAATCAAATAAATAAGACTGAATAGTTTTCATTTCCTTTTTTAAGTTCAAGAGTAGTGAGTGATTTTTTTTTTCTTTTTAGGATTATTAGGATGCTGTCACTTTAAGACCGAATGCATGCACGGATCATGCCTTTTGTGTTTGCGTTCACTTAAGACATGATGACCGAACATGTTTACTAGGATACTCGCCTAGAAGGGCATTTTTAATTTTGAGTGAATTTGTCCTTTCGAGCGCAGGAAGGCATGAAAGAGAGCTGAACTTTGCGTGCTGTCGATGCTTTCAGGGTGTGCACTGGCGACTGACAAAGTTTCATATTCTGACTCGCCAACTGCGATTTTTACTCGCATTTGCCGCTTGGAGAGTGTTCATTTTAGGCCCTGTATACATGATCTATCTGAATACTCGATTATGATTGACTGGGATGTGTGCAATAAAACTGTTCAATGCGCAGGCAGTTCCAAGTCAGTTTAATCACCTTTCTATATTAATGTCCTGTTTTCATTAAAGCACACACGTCACTAACATACAGAGATCAGAGATCGTGCTGCCCACACACACAGAAACGGGAGAACAGAAACATATTTTCAACTCTGCACAGCAACTTTTATTAATAAATTAACTTCGCTACAGAATCGCCACATTATATTACTCAAAGAGGTATTAGCGTCGCTGTTTTTGAAGTAATTTAACTCACAACTGCATGCTAGTAGAGAAATGCTGCACAGACGCAGGTAATTCTCTCTCTCTCTCTCTCTCTCTCTCTCTCTCTCTCTCTCTCACACACACACACACACACACACACACACACACACACATCTCTCTCTCTCTCTCCCTTTCTCAATAGTCTAATTCATTCAAATAAATGTTAGAATTCCATCAAATAAATGTAACCTTACAACACTGTCTGATTTCAAGACAAAAAGCTAGATCTAACAAGTGGTATAGCTGACAAAAATAACCATCAAATTTAGTGCTGCAAACTTCAATGACAACTTCGTGTCGTATATTAAAATCGTTGAACTTGTTTATCCAAGTTACAAGACAGACTCACCAATGAGACCAGAGTACGACAGCAAGCAGTCAGCGTAGTTCTCCTTCAGACAACCAGAGAGAGAGCGGGGCTCAGACTGGCAGTTAGTGAAGAAATCAGCCAGACGAGACCTAAAACACACCATACCCTCTTTATAGCATAGTTATCACATCTATTGATATCTACAGTATTCTGGTACAATGAGTACTAACAACATCACTTTATAATTAAATACCGTTCATTATAAATGAAATAAAACATATGTTGCTGAATCTGTATTTGTAAAGCAAAAGGCACACACAGTTCTTGGCTGTTAAATGTGTTGGAAGACTCTCAACAGCAGTCTGTCGTAGTGTTAAGGACGGAGAAGGAATGTGTAAATGAATGTGCTGTGCCGTGTCTCCTAAGACACATGGTGTTGGACTAGTGTGGGATCTTTGCACAACTACACCGAAGCTCTTGATACAGCTAGGGGCTACACCTAGATTGAAACAGATCATAGGTACAAGAAAAGGATGGATATAAAGAAAAAGACAAATAATGTGGAAAAAAGCGGCCAGAATGCAGAATGTGAACTGTATAGACCCAGAGCATAAGTGCAAATATATTCCATTTATTTGTATAAGTGTCTGAGTGTGCCCCCAGAATGCCGAGCGGCAGCTCTTCTGATTGAGCTGGGTCATTAGCTGTCGCTTTCTCTGTGCCTAAAGACGTTTGCTTGGCAAAACTACATCCACGTTGTGCTAATGAATCCTTAACAAGCCACTTAGAGGACTCTGAGGTTGGCCACCTTCCTGCACAAACCAGATTTAGGGCTGCAGTTTTTATTGCTAGACTTCAATAATCACCTCGATTGTCCTCGCGATGTGCTCTCCTGCCTTACCTTAATAAACGCTTTATTTCCCAATAGATGCAGCTCAGCTGCTCATGGACATGTCTGTCCCTAGTGGTGAATATGTGTTATTACAGATGACATGTTGCGATCTTGTTTCTCAGATTCAGTAAGGCATTTCTTAGCACCTCTAAATAGCTCATTTTGCACTGCCATGTGCAATGGCCAAAAGATAAGTGTTGCCGTGAAGTGTGGATGAATGGACTTGTTTAACTATTATATATATAGTGAAATGCTTCTCTCTCTCTCTCTCTCTCTCTCTCTTTTTTGCAATATTGTAATGTAATTATATAATAAATAAAAAAAAGATGATAAAATATTATAACAATTTAAATCAACCATAGACTTCATATCATACACCGATCAGGCATAACATTTTATTGTGTTGGTCCCCCTTTTCTAGCGGTTTTGCTGCCAAAACAGCCCTGACCCGTTGAGGCATGGAGTCAACTAGACCCCTGTAGGTGTGCTGTGGTATCTAGCACCAAGATGTTAACAGCAGATCCTTTAAGTCCTGTAAGTTGCGATGTGGAGCCTCCATGGATCAGGCTTGTTTGTTCACCACATCCCACAGATGCTCGATTGGATTGAGATCTGGGGAATTTGGAGGCCAAGTCAACACTAACTCGTTGTTGTGCTCCACAAACCATTCCTGAACCATTTTTGCTTTGTGGCAGGGCGCATTATCCTGCTGAAAGAGGCCACAGGCACCAGGGAATATTCCTTCCTTAGACCATTTTTTATGGATACTCACCATTACAGACCGGGAACATCCTACAAGAGCTGCAGTTTTACGCTTGCCCATTTTTCATAGTTTTAACACATCAACTTTGAGGACCAAATGTTCACTTGCGGCCTAATATATCCCACCCACTGACAGGCAGAGGTGGACAAAGTACACAACTCCATTACTTGAGTAAAAGTAAAAGTACTATTGGTTAAATATTACTCCACAAGTGAAAGTTGTAAAGATAGATTTTTACTTAAGTAAAAGTACAGAAGTACTTGCTTTTAAAAGTACTTAAGTATCAAAAGTAAAAAGTAAACACATTGGGCCCTATCTTGCACCCAGCGCAATTGACTTTGTACACCGACGCATGTGTCATTCCTATTTTGCACCCGCGCAAAGCGCGCTTTTCCCTCCACAGAAGCACGTCGCTAAACTAGTGAATGCACTTGCGCTCCCTGGGCGGTTCAGCGCAAAAAAGGAGGCGTGTTCCGGCGCAAACAATCCCTGGTGCTATTTTG
Source organism: Gobio gobio (assembly GCF_949357685.1). Taxonomy (NCBI): domain Eukaryota; kingdom Metazoa; phylum Chordata; class Actinopteri; order Cypriniformes; family Gobionidae; genus Gobio; species Gobio gobio. The sequence goes on along the minus strand of NC_137111.1, from coordinate 34,380,801 downwards.
CTGTTCCATTAAACAATTGCGCCACTGACCAGAAAAAACCTAGTCTAAAGTCAGTGGCGCGTTGCGCGTTGTTCATTATGCTATTTTAAGGGCGCATGCTTGACCATAATGTATAGCGTGCACAACGCGCATACACTTTGCTCATGTAATCTACACAGATGCAACAGTTATTTTTGCAAATCATAAATTGTTACACTAAAAAAATATTAACACATGAGATGACGGAAATCATTGTGGTGTGCCACGAAGATGTGAAAAAATAGGCATAAATCTAGCTTACAAATGATTCAGGCTAATTGTAATAATTAAGGATAATAAATAAATAGGACCTGTTTGCCCAATAGTGGCAAGACATATATGTATATAAGGACATCTGACAAATTGGTTTGTCCGTCAAGAACCAGGAAAAAAAATCGACTGAAAAACTGAAAAAACTGAAAGACTGAAAAAAAAAAAAGACTGTGAAATCACCTTTACCATAATGTACAACATTACAACTTCACTTCTCTGCCTTTCACTGCTCTTACAAGCACATCAGTCTCCTCGGCTGTGAACCGCTCCTGGCGTGCGCCTGGTAAATACGCCATAAATCAGGGGCGTAAATCGCGGGGGGGACGGGGGGGACAGGACCCCCCCAATCTGAGGGCTGTCCCCCCCTGAAAACCATGCTGAGTATTGTAAATAATATAATGATATATACTTAAAATAAATGTGTAAGTAGTAAAACAATTCAAACGCAAACGGGACAAAAAAAAATGCGTTTTAAGTTTAGAAACATTTTGAGTCCCCCCTCCCCCTTACCCCACAGTGGTTTGATCCACCGCGCACCTCACCTAACGTTACCCATAGAACGTAGATAAAGTACCACACAAGTTTGGGGAGATAACAAAGCTCTTCAGACAGCAGTTGTGAAACTCCAGTAAGCTGTTTTATTCACTTTAAACATCAGATGAAGTGATTATTTTCTCTTTAATACAGATTAGGCAAAACACTGTTAACATCACTTGCCCACTGCGGCACTGCCCCGGGCCACCGTCGTTTTAATTTTTATAGTAATAAAATCATTTGACACAACTATTACAAACTGAACGTGTCTGCTCAATACAGCACGAGCCGAACGGGCAAACAGCTGACAGACAAGATGATCGCGGAAGATTTGGTTTCAAAGCGAAATGTAAAAGCGCCTATTTAAGGGAGTGTGTCATTGTACTGTTTTGTAGTTGTGTTTTTCATTACGAATAATTGGCTAATGAACCCAAAATACAAGCAACCCGCCCCCGAATTGGCGCTCATTCTAAACCTAAAGGTTTTGCTCAATATGAAGTGGCAGATCAGAGGGCTTGCTGCAGCTGAATATCTAAAGATCTGAATATCATAGTATAAAATACTTTGTGGAGGACGCAAGATAATTTAATATTTATAATATGACTGCGTGGTGAACCTTAATCGTATTTAAACAACTATCACTTTGTGTTGTTGGTCAGATAAAATGAAAGAGAAAAGAAAAATGGACATTACATAATTTTTCAGTGCACCAAAATGCCAAGTAGCCTAAGTACGAAATGTTTTTTGTTTTTTGTGGTACACATATCCTTATAAGAAACGATTTTGGCTGTATTATTTGTGTCCCCTTCAAAATTTGCTCTTGAGAAATTTCATGTTTATTGTCCCCCCCAACTGTTAGATGAAATTTACGCCCCTGGCCATAATAATAGCAATCCATAATGGAACTTGCGCACCTGCTTTTAAAGGGAATGTTGGATGACGCTCGGATTGGTTTATTCACGTTACGCCCAAACCACACCTATGAATAATGAAGCTACTTCAGACCAACCCATTTTAGATTTGCGCCGGGCGCAAGAGCCATTTATCCCGCCGGGAAAATAGCAACAGCGCCGAGACCCGCCCACAAAGTTACTTGCGCTTCACGCTTTGACACTAGCGTTTCAGATCGTTAAAATAGGGCCCATTATTTTATTATTGTTGCATTGTTGTTTGAATACACCCTGTTCCATCATGGTGGTTTAAGCCAGTCATGCTCCATCTGACATGCTAGCATACCTTGAACTCATTAAAATACTTGCTTAAAAGTTACAAAGCTCTTATCAAAGTCAAAATCATACTAGAAAAGAAAGGTTTCTACATTGTGTTTATTTGACAGGATTATGTAAAAACATATTTCTGAAAGGACTTCAGTTAACATTATTAGCCCAACTACGTTATTGCATGCTAACTAACATCATTGTCGAACGTTACCTATGCGTTAGCGCTGTATCCACAAGCCTATGGCAACTTGGAGGGTAAATCTATAAAAATCATTTGACCAACCATACTTCATTCCAGTGTTAATTTTGACAGCAAATTTTGATTTAGTTTTAGTCAGTCTTTTGACTATAACATTTTAGGCATCTGAATTGTTTTAGTTTTAGTCTAGTTTTAATTGACTATAATAAGATTTTAGTAGATTCAATCGACTAAAATTCAGTACTTGTCGTCTGGTGTCTGAGAGGCAGCTTTCTGTGTGCACTTTCTTGTCGTCGCACTTTTTTAGACTTCTTTTTTATCCACGTCTGCTCTTCTGAATTTTAACTTTTAAGTATGACTATGGTTGCGCACTGCATCTGGGAACTGCCGCCTTTTATTTTGCCATCAATTGATTGGTGTTCAAAAAATACTTGGAAATCATTGAACTTCATGTGATCCTACAAGAGTGATTACTGATAGGCTGTCTACAAAAAAAACATAATCCACTGACTTTCAAAGTGGCTACGACTTTCTACTTCGAGGGCCTTGATAGAAATGTAATGGAGTAAAAAGTACGATATTTGTCTTTCAAATGTAGTGAAGTAAGTCATAAGTTTCCAGAAAAAATACTACTCAAGGAAAGTACTGATACTCAAAACGTGTTAACTTAAGTACAGTACTCAAGTAAATGTACTTAGTTACTGTCCACCTCTGCTGACAGGTGCCGTGATGAAGAGATAATCAGTGTTATTCACTTCACCTGTCAGTGGTCATAATGGTATGCATGAGTGGTGTATAAAGTTGTGGTCAGAATTATTGGCCCGCGTGGTAAATGTGTGCAAAACAGGCTGTGAAAATAAATCTGCATTGTTTATCCTTTTGATCTTTTGATCCAAAAATGTACAAAAATCGAACCTTTCATTGAAGTAAAGTGTTAACGATTTATGAATTTATTAGAACGTTATTACCTTAACAATATTAAGAAAATGCTCAAGAGAATAACATTTTAAGTTGCCTTTTATAAACCAGTTCAGACCTGCAGATGTAGTTGGTCTTGCATGATGCTTGCAGTGTCAGGCAGTTTGGCTTCTCCTTGTCCTCATATGAACAGGCTGGCACAATGGTCTGGCGTCTGCGTTCAGAACAGGCCGACTGATCCCCTAGAGGGCACGAGCAGAAGAGCATACCGTAGCTGTGCTTGGCCGGCACCTTGTCGAAGAACTGCCGCAGGGCCTTGTGGCACTTCCGTTTGTTGCAGACTTCAGCCGTTGAGACTCGGCTTGTGCAGGGGCTTATGTAAGCTGAACGGTATTTCTTACAGGTGTCATTTAGGTTGCAGGCCTTTGCTGCGTTCAAGCAGTTGTTCTCCTTTGCTAGCGCGGGCTCACCTGCAAAGACAGAGAATACACAATATAACTAAAATGAATTGGTGAAGTGTGTTACTATTTACTGTAGTGTACAGTGTTTAACAGTGTTAAGTTTGACAGCAAATTTTGATTTAGTTTTAGTCATATTTTATCATCTAAATTGTTTTAGTTAACTAATTTTAGTCGACTAAATCTACAGTAGGTTTAGTCGACTAAAATCTAATGGGTTTAGTAATAAAATTGTAATGCATCAATTAAGAATTTCTCTGTGTGAAAGTTCAACAACTTACATACAACATTCTTCATTCTTTCAAGCAGACATATTTATTTGTATACATTAAAAATAGATTATTTCTTATTCAATCTATTAAAGATATTCATACAAGAACATTGAGGGATCTTTTATTTTCTTGTGTTGTTTGAGTAACATTAATGATTGACAGCAGCAGGTTTATTAGACTGCTGTCACTTTAAGGCTGACTGCACAAATCCAATACACTTATACATCCAACATTCTCCCACGTTTACGTTCACTTAAGAAATATCCGACTGTGTTAGGTGAATATATACCAAAATAGATATTTTGACATCATTTTGTGTGTATTTGTCCATTCAGTTCTGCCCAAAATCCTCATTCACTAACATTTCCATCTCATTTTCATTCGTTGGCGAAAACATCAATAGATTGCCGTCATAGTTTTTGTCATTCAGAACTGGTTTTTATTTAGTTTTCATCTTGTTCTTGTCAGTGAAAAAATTATGTTGATGAAAATTATAACACAAATTATTAGTCAACGAAATGAACACTTGTATATAATACTAAAACTTGGTTAAAGTCAACATGAAATTAAAGTTGTGATAGACTTTTGTGTCATCTAGCTGTGAAGCTTTTTCAACCAAGCAAAAAAAATTATACATATACTATAGGGTGGAGAAGAGAAGAGATGTGGCTGTTGTTATTTTGATTAAAGATTATGAGGGCAAAAAAAAAGGAAAAAAGAATTGTCAATTATAATTTCATGGTGACTTTAAAGGTGATGTAATACCATGCTGTACTGTTTGAGCTACAGGAATGCGAATCAGAAGCCAATCAGAAAACTGTGTCAATCATTTTGCATGTCTTTAGAAGCGGGTTTTGCAGAGAAGGTGTGTGTGGTTGAAATGGGTCAAATCAGCAGCTAAATTTACTTACAGCACCTTTAAATCTGTTAAAAAATAATAATAACAACTTGACAAAAATATGTAAACTTTTAAAAGTCAAAAAGTAGATTGCATAAGAGAAATAAAAAAAGAAATGAAAAAAAGAGTGAAAGAAGAACAAACAGACAAAAAAAAACAAAGAGTCTGATACTATCCACAGCTCTGAAATCCTTGCTCCACAAAAAAAAATCTTTCATTTGAATACCCCACGGCACTGACAGGCATGTGAATTAATCATCCCTATTTCTGCAGGTCTGCCAAAACACAGAGGCTGTTTATAAGGAACCTGTTTTTTGTTTTAGGCTGTTTTTTATGTTAAATGAAACAGTGCTCGTCCCTTTGGATCCCTGCAGCCTAAACAAACAGTCATCTTGGCCGAACAGGGGAGTCATCAAAGCGGCCGGAACGGCTCTGCTCTCGCCTGTCAGCTGCGGCTAATTGCTGGCTTTCTAACACATTCCACCATTAACTAACATTTCTGGAGACTTGCTGAGCTTCACCAGCAGTTTGGTTTATAATGAGAGCCAATTAAAAACAAGAGATGGGTTGAATTAGAGCGAGGGCAGGACATATATGTGCATGTGTTTTTTTATGTGTGTGTAAGGACAGTGTTAAGATGGTTGTCTTTAAGGGAGCCCAAGAGGAGACTGCATCCTCAGAGCCTCTAGCAGCAGGAGGTCATGTCATTTGGTCATGTTGGATCAGACCAGGCTGAAAACATGAAGTGGCTCAAGCCGCTTTTCCACCATCTTCAACATTAGCGTACGATTGTTGCATTTCGCCCCCTAGTGGCAGTCACGCAGAAGTTTTTAAATCGGCCGTGAAGCAGCCTTTGCTTCTGTAAAATTTATGAATATTAAATGTATGTATATTATCCACACAAAACAAATATGGCTGAAATAAAAGCAGAGTAGGTTTTCTAGGGCTGGAAATTATTTTGTAAAAATGATCAAATAATTATTTCTGCCCATTTTACAGAAATAATAATTAGTCATTCTCACCTAACGCTCTACGATTTGATTAGAATGCATCACATTGGGTCGCACATGACCCAAAAATGTCCCATACACAGGAACTCCATGCATCTCTTGTATTACTTTCCATTGGAAATTAATGACTTCCAGTCTGTATTTGTTGGACACAGTGAAAAGGAGGATTCACATTGTGCACAATGCCAAGCAAAATTAAATAATCTTTTATCAAAACGGGTCCAAACTTCTGCCTCTGAAATGCCTCAAATGAAGTCATAAATTATTATTTTTTACCTTTTTAACCCTTCCCCTCCAACTACCTGACGACTTGTGGTATAGCTTTTCAAGATCAAATGTCCTGGACAGTTTTATACTGTTGTATACCCAGCTTCACTCAGAAATATGTAAGTAAATGGATTGGTAACAGCGGTTCGCTTCTGATAATGATGCACAATAATACATGGAAAACTTAGATCTCTATAACAGTCTCTAGTCTCTATAACAAGTAAATGTCAGTCTGTGCTGAAGTCAATTTACATTCTCAGAAAAAAGGTACAAAAGCTGTCACTGGGGCGGTACCTTTTCAGAAGGAACACTTTTCTACCTAAAGGGAGCATATTGTTACATTTAAAGGTACATATTAGTACATAAAGTGTACATATTAATTGAACAAAAGTATACTTTTTGAAAAGGTACTGCCCCAGTGACAGCTTTTTTACTTTTTTGTACAATATCATTAAAACGTTTCCGGTCAGCAAGACTTCATCAAAAAATAGAAATGAATACTTTTATTAAGCAAGAATGCTTTTAAAACACTTATAATGTTAGAAGACATTTCTATTTTTTTTCTTTAAATAAATGCTGTTCTTTTGAACTTTCTATTCATCAAATGATCCTAAAAAACTTTATCAAGGTTTTAACAAAAATATTAAGCAGCAAAACTGTTTTAAACATGAATTATAATAAACTTAATAAACACTGAAGACTGAAGTAATAATGCTGAAAATTGAGCTTTACTATCACAGGAATAAATTACAATATACTAAAATAGATTTGTTTTAAATTGACTGTTTCACAATATTATTGTTTTTTTAATCAAATAATTGCAGCATTGGTAAGCATAAAATACTTCTTTCAAAAACATTAAACCACAAAATAACTTAAATCTTAAAAAAATATATTTTAAAAAAATGGCAGTGTATCTTTCAGAGACTGTGTGAGATGCACTATGACCCATTGACCTTCCATAGAACAATGTAAAATAACACCGCTCCACTCCATCTGCTAGTCGTCTGGACTGTAATTCAACACACACACACACACACACACACACACACACACACACACGCACACATACAGAAGCATGTACACACATTTAAAGTCCATCTGCCCAGACAACATCTGCCCATTCAAGCCCCTCAGCACAGAAAAGTCTCTGTCTCTCTCCGTTTTGCTCTCTGAGAGTGGGTGCTTATCTGCGTGTGGAAGAAAAAGTGGAATGCAATCTATTCATAAACAGTGTGATGTTCTCAGTCAGAGCATCAGACATGCACACACACTTTCACACCGACACTCTCACTCAACCCTCTGCCGTTATACTATTATCAGATGACATCATCAAAAAAAGACATTCTATGTGTGTGTGTGTGTGTGTGTGTGTGTGTGTGTGTGTGTGTGTGTGTGTGTGTGTGATGTGCCTTTCTGATCTGATGCCCTGAGGCTGACAAGAATAAAATACCTATTCTGTGGCTTGGCACAAAGGGCTTCAGGTTGAAACAATCCTCTACAGCTGTCTGAATCCTTCACCTCTTGTATGAACCCTTAGTACCAGATGTCACACAGAAGAGACTGACACAATCACACACTGACACACAATCCGTATAATCAGTGTCTAACATTTACACTCGCACCACATAATAAAAAGTGGCTAGAGTAAATTAAACCGATTTACTTGCAGTTGGCTGGTAATTTTCTTAAGAATGCCATATAATACAAGGTTTAAATCCAAGTGTAAGAGTAATAGCCATTTTTAAGTTTTACATTAATGTCAAATCTTCCATTATTCAAAGTTTCTTTCTTATTTCTACACTATCATTCTCTTATGCTTACCAAGGTTGCAATTATTTGATTAAAAAATTTAGTAAAAACAGCAAAATTGTGAAATATTACTACAATTAAAAAAAAATTTTGTGCTATTTTAATAGATTTTAAAATATAATTTATGTCAAAGTTGAATTTTCAGCATTATTACTCCAGTCTTGATCTTTCTGAAATTATTCTCATATGCTGATTTGCTGCTCAATAATTTTTTTATTATTATTGTCAATGTTGAAAACAGTTGTGCTGCTTAATATTTTTGGAAACTGTGATACATTTATCTCAAGATGTTTTGATAATTAGAAAGTTCAAAAGAACAGAATGTATTTAAAATAGAAAGGAAATTGTTTGTAACAATTTCTTTACTGTCACTTTTGATCAATTGATGCATCCTTGCTGAATTAAAAGAATTAATTTAGTTACGGGTATGTCTGTGTATTCTCTCCTCTCTCCCTCACTCCATGTCAATTTCTTAGGCTGGGGGGTGTTTAGGTGAGATGTCACGTGACTTTGTTCAAAACTGAGAGACTTTGATGATCAGTCACATAGAAGTGAGCGCCACCCCCTGTACTGTTTTGGCAGTAAGTATAGTTAAGTTAGGGCGTATACATTTTTTTTGTTAGTTAGGTTAATGGATTAAACATGAGTTATCCTTGGGTTTTGTTATGTTATTTTGGGAAGTTCCTAAATGTAATTTAGGGAGGAACGAGCCCATCCAAGCTTCCAATCACCAGCCAGAGTATATAAGCAGCTGCTTACCTCTCTTCAGTCTCAGCTGTTCCAGCATCCCTCCACCTCCCCAAACTCCACCTCCATCTTAGGTACCTTGCCCTATGTAATCATATCCTATATTTATTCACTATGGGGGGTTTATCAGAGCTCGAGTACAAGCTGCTTCATCAAGCCCCTCATCAGTGGACAGCAAGCCAAATAAGTAAACCTAATACTTTAAAGTTTATATGGGCAAACAAAATTGTTAACTTTCCTTTGGCCCCGCTTCAAACCCTTTTTCCCCTTGGGATTTTTTTGTCTGTTAAATAGCCAATTATTATACAGTATATATTTTTCCTCTGTTATACTTTCAATATTTATAATTTCATTATTATTACTATTTTACACCTTTTTGTGCCTCTTATTTTCACTTTTGTATAGTAAATAACATTATTTTGTTTAGCATTTTGTCTCTCATATTATTGCTAGAACACTTTTTTAAAACACACATTGTCTTAATTCACTTACTGTTAGCATAGTAGTTTTCAACCTATTAAAAATCAAGGATCAATCATTATTTTGTACGTACCAATCATATACATGAACGTGCTTCATGCTCACAAATACCAATGTCACACATTGATTCACCCCACACCTCACACACACACTGGCCATCTGGCCTGGAAGAGCACGAACCCCCTCCCCTACTGTGTCTCATCTCTGATACAGCCTCAAATTGATTAGTGTCTCCTATTTCCTTCCTCTTTTGGCTCTAATTTTCAAGTCGCAGGAGAATCAGTCTGAATAATAACCTTGAATGCTATTAACAAACCTGTGTATTTATAGATCTGCTTCTTGTGTTTTATTTGGACCTTTGTTTTCATCTGTTCTTTCCTTGAGCCAGTACAACAGTGATCTAGCTGCGGATAAGTGAAGGCACTAACAGCACTAGCAACACCAGTTCCAAAATAAAAATGAAAACAATTAACTTTTTTGCCAGTGTTTAGCAATACAGAATTCAATAAAGTGAGAGCAAAGGCACTGTAGTCACTCTCTCTCTCTCTTTCTCTCGTCTGTGCTGTTTTAACATACTTTCCTCCCAGGATCAGAAATCAGAGGCCTGATTAAATCCTAATAAAAGCTTCACCTGAGGGTTAATGGGAAACGTACAGTGAAACGAGAAGGGGAGGCCAGCATGCTCCTCTCATACTTTATCTGGAACTGTAATGTCACCAGCGATTAGCAGAGAGGTCGAGGATTTGATTAAAACACCTCCGTGATTAGAACCTGATGTCCTCTTGAGTGTGTGCACCGTGTGTGTGTGTGTTAGTCTCTCACGATAACTTTCTATGTGTGTTTCAGGTGATTGTTTTCAATCACTAGACTGCAGAGAAACTAAATGAAGAGACAATTATAGAAACAAAGACATTGTAATGAGACTAAAAGGATGGGAAACATTAACAAATACTTCGACCGACACTGTTGGTGTGCGTCCAGGTTTTCTCTCCCTGCGGTCACACAGATGTAGATACGTCGATGTAGATACGTCAATGTAGGTGTTTGATAATATAAGGTAAGGACTGTGTTTGGTAATGTGTTGTAATTAGCCAGCTCTATAGGGGCTCTGACAAAGCCCTGTGCAGTCCTTATGAACACTAGGGGCCCTATCATACACCCGGCGCAATGCGATATCAGGCACGACAGCAAGAAGTCTTTTTTGCTAGTTTCAGCCCAACGCAGTTATCATTTTCACATCCAGTGCCACGTTGTTTAAATAGCAAATGCACTCACGTCCATCTGTTCGCCCATGGGCATGCTGGTCTGAAAACGTTCAGGTGCATTGTTGGGTGGGCATGCTGGGTGTGTTCAGGTGCATTGTTGGCGCGTTGCTATTTTGAGGCAACTGAAAGCGACTGCAGCATTAACCAACAAATGTATTTTTTTGTGTTATTTAAAGGGCACAGTAGTAATATATGCCTATGGGCGGGTGCACAATGCGCGTACACTCTGCTTATTACACACACAGGGATGCGCAGCAGCACAAAAACATATTTAAATATTAAAAATAAAAGGATTCCTTTCTGGAGAAGTGTTCATATTCTGCCATATAAATAGCAAATCCGCCATGGTGCAAGCACAAGTGGCTTTTAAAGGGAATGGGAGATGAGACTCTGTTTGGTTTATTGCACATTACGCCCAAAACACATGACTCATTAAAAGACTACATACAACCCTTTTGGACTGCCGGGCGCGCCAACTGTTTTTTCCGTCATTAAACTAGCAAAAGTGGATTCGGACATGCCCTAAGTGCACCTGCACCATGTGCTTCAGACCATGTGTTCAGTTTGTTAAAATAGGGCCCATTGAACTAAAATATTGAGCCCTAGTTCAACGCTCGTCATGTCTTCTTGCAGTGTATGTCCAGTATGTAGGTGCATTTCACCTATTATTATGGGCCATAACAATCCATTTGTACAAGTGGAATCATAGAAAGCTCTTTTCTTGTTTACTATCAGTGAACCAGAGAAGACCCTCTCTTTCTCCAGTCTTTTGGTTCTTTGTAGTGCTTAATAAACTCTCTGTTTCTGCAAACAATCCTCCGGTGTAATAATGGCAAATGAAACAGTAGCCGTCCTATAACTCAAGACCACTGTAATTGATCCCTGAAGCCCTTGCTCTATCTCTCCTCACTCTTTCAATCAAGGTGGCATGCTCTCGGAGAAGGACATTGCTCTCAGATATTTCATTAGGGTGCATAAGGTTTCAGCAGTGATTGGTTAAATCCTAGGGTGATGGTGGGTCTGGTAGGGAAGCCAGTATCGACAAAATAATGTTGGCTCAGAAAATATGATACTTTGTATTATAGTAACAGTTTGAGTAATTCTGAGTCAACTAGCAGTTGATGCCTTGGCTATGTGATTAGCCTGAAGGACTTATGAGCAGTAGGCATTTTATTTTTGGTATGTCAAATATCTCCACTCCCACCAAAATGGGAGGTTGTTTGAGAAGTTAACAACCCTCACACACACTCCCTCCAGCTTTAGCTTCACCATCCTGCCAGAACGCTCGAATGATGAGGATTCATGGCCCAGACTGCCTGCTCGATCCTGGCCATGTACACAAACATGATCTGTGAGGCATTAATATGCACAGCCCCCCCAGCCTGTCACAGAGATATACTGTTCTAGCCCCAGAGTACCAGCACACTGGGAGACATCCGTTTCAGGGAAAGTTATACTAGTGAGAATCATTTGACCTGCTGCTGTATTTGCATGAATGTAAGAGGATAGCAGTGATCTATGTCCCATGATTGGAAGTGATGAAATAGAGCATGCAAACAGAATGTTGCTGAATCATTATCCAAACAATTACCCTTTAACCATGTACAAATAAGAACATACTGTTCTTGTTTGAGAAATTGAAAGAATATAGAGAAATTAATGCATTTTTCATTTATTGTTTATACAGGAACGAGTTTAGAATGTGTGGTCTATATAAGAACAAACTGATCAAGTCCAAAGGTGTTGGGCTGGTTCGTATTTTTTAATAAAAACAGTCATTTTGTGAAATATTACTACAATTTCTATTTTAATATATTTTGTTATCCAGTGATGGCAACCCCCATATATCATTTATTACATCATGATTTATTTTTAATTACGGGTCCCAAACTTTTGAATATTTATAGTTTATTAATTTATTTTTTGTATAGCACATTTTGTACAGTGGCAATTCAGTAATAAAAGTCACATAAAACTCCATTTTAAAATAATTTAACAGTAAAAAAGAAAAATGTTCAATTTAAAAAAAACATTTTTACAAAAACCTAACCACTTTTCAACATATATGGATTATCTATTTTTTATTGGTTTCATACATTAAATGTGAACATATAAATTATATCTTATGATTATATTGTAATATTTTCTGTCAGATTTTAAGGAACTCAACTTAAAGTTCCCACAATGCCATCAGAAAGAAAGCGAGGACCATCTACGGCAGGGGATGCTGTTTGCAGGAGCTTAGAAGCTGCAGGTCTTGATAAACATGACCAAAAACAACATCATTACAAGTTAGATTGTAATGCAGCTTGTGATATAACAGTTTTTCAGGTCCAGCTCCACTGCTTTCATGACTGTGAATAATTTTCCATTTCATTTGGAATCAATCAACTGGCCAAAGTGAGACAGAATGAAAATTCGGTGAAAGTGCATCTATTGCCAGAGGCTTAAAATGCAGTATAAACCTCCACAGTGCAATCAGGCTAAAGCAGCAGTGCTTGGCTCTGATTGGGCAGTACTTGTTGCATCGAAACTGGCAGCACTGATAGAGGCCATCTGCTCTGAAACTCAGAGGGCTGTGTGGCTTTAAAATGACAGCTAAATCTACTATCGAGACTTGTGAAGCATCAAACAGCTCTAGTCATATGACATTTGACAGACGTCACAGTCATCACTGCGGTCTTTATCACTGTGCCTACTGACTATATGAGTCAAAGGTCACGCTGAAGTGAAGAGACATCACGTCAGACCCTGTCAGGCAGCGCTACTCGTGTGCGAATCCTCTAAGAGAGAAGGAACGATGTGGGAGGGAAAATACTTAAATGGCAGTCACGTTCAAAAGGCGCGCACTGACTGAACTGCTCATAAAGGACCGGAAGAGTGAGAGATCGCTCTGAGCTAATGCGGAAACCCAGTGGGAGTGGAATATCAGTGTGGCTATCTAAACTGGCAGTCATCTGCTTCTGCTGCACTTCTAAATCATACAAGTGCTGTGATATTTCTCTCTTCTCACATTCACTAACACAAATACAGAGAGCTGTTTAGCAGAGCCAGGGGCTTTTGTAATGAGAGAGCAGAATGTGGCTTTGAGATGCAACAAACGGCACGTTTTAACGTGCATTCTCACATCATCTCACTTCTACAAACACCCCTTAAGTGTTATTGCTGTATGAATACTAATGAGATGAATTCATTTTAAATAACTTTTCAAAAGAAATCTGCTTTCTATTAGCAATGGGTCAGTATGGCTGATCCACCAAATGAATAGTTTTTCTAGTTGTTGTTTTAGATTTAATATTTTTAACGTCAGAACTTCTTAGCATGCTTTGAGACTGTCTACTGTGAGAGACTTGGCCACTGCATGGAGTCTCGTTCAGTTTTTTTATTGTCTCACACCATGAATTTCGTATTAAGTCGTGTTAAATAGTTAAACTTTTTAAGTCGCAATGAACAGAAGTAGCGACAGATCTTTTCTTCTGTATTGTTCACACTGTCAATTTTTGGGATTGACAACCGCATTTAGTTACAGGTGTGAGTCTAGAAATGTCTCGTTCACACAGCAACTTACAGTAGCGTCTTGAATACGAATGTGCAACTAGCCTGAGGTTGTCATACTCAGATTCTAGTCAGAATATGAGTCTGATACTGCTCCATTGGGCTGTGATTATGGGGCATGTTTCAACCGAACCAGGAAAATGCCTCTGCGCTCAATTGGATAGACCTACAACCAATCAGAGCAACGGAGTAAGTGACGTATGTTGAGCAATGCATAGTTGTCAACAGAACTCACCTGCACAAATGCTAGAAGAAGTAGAAGAAGAAGATGAGAGTAAATAATCTTTGCCGGTGTTGTAAAAAGAATTTAAGGATACACAGAACTTCCTGACCTAAAATGTTGTGGGTGGGGCTAAGTTCGGCTGGCATCCAGAGGAACGTGCAACAGGAGTCAAGCCCATATTCTCTTACCAGTAACCATAGTGACAGTGACCAGAGTAAAAGAGTATCAAAGTTGCCGACGTCCATAAAACTGAAAAGTCTTATCATTTTTGACACGACAAGAGTCCAATTGAGCCATGTGTTTATCTGTTAAATCTTTATTAACCAGCAGCGTCAATGTAAACACTAGCCGGACCCTTTAACTGCTGCACTCGCATCTCACATCCTTTGCAGCCTCTCGTGCATGCGTATTTGAGGCGTGGGTAGAACACAAAACTGACTGGAAACGCTCTGGTGGAGAACAGTGACTGGATCTAGAACCTTCAGATGACACACAGCTCGTAAGTTACCAAAAGTGAAACCACGCACAAAACCACTCAGCAGAGCAGCTCTCTCGCATTGTATGGCGTGACAGACAACTAGTTGTCCAGTGCGGTTCCGTTCACACAGTGCGGGTTTTCCGAGAATGCGGTTGTGAGTCCTGAAAATGTACAGGTGTGAGTTTGGATATATAATGCGGTTGTCACTCCCGTAAATAACCACACTGTGTGTGAACGTAACCGTATTAAGGGCTCTAATACAGGACAGACAACCGTTTTCTGCTGCTGTGTGAACGTGGCCAGAAACAGATTATTGGAAAAAAAAATAGGACGGGAACTTGGTTTAACCCAACGGTTGTTGATTGGATGGAGGCAGATCTGAATGAAAGCTTGCGGCGATTGTAAGAAAGAGGTGGAGTTTGAGCAGTGAGAGCATCGAAATGATTGGAGAAGTCCAGCATACGTCAACTAAAAGAAGTCTGTCGTTTCACCGCAAGATCAAGTTTCAACATTTTGAGTAAAAATGACACGGTCAAATTAAAAAATAAGTAATGCATTCAAGATTAGTTTACAATAAGATCAAAAACATTTGCTTAGAAAAACATTTTTTCATGCCAACTTTAAAAACATATCTCAGGACCTTAAGCATTTGGTTTATTCATATGCAGACCATCTAGCTGCTCATTAACACACAAATGTATTCTATGTGTGGTGGACCCTAAATCAGCCCAATTATCCAGAGTTAAGACTGTCTAGTCAACTACACGTTCAGACAACCCACAGACTAGTTAATTATAAAAAATAATTAGTCATGCATCCCTACTTTCTATTAATTAGGCCAAAATCTAATTTTTGCAAATGTAAAATAAAAACAAAAATAAAAAAGATACTGTCTTTTGTGTTATTGTACAAAAATGATGAATGTCCAATTGATTTATTTGAGATTACATTTATACATACTATATTTAAATCAGCGTCCCACTACTTTAAATAACTATATGACACACTAGTTTGGTGCGCTGTGTGTTCAGCGGTGCAAAAGTCATCAGAGAATGTAATATCGCTTGTTCTCTCCTCAGCTTTAAGAGTCTGTGGTCTATTATTATCTCAGTGATATGATATTTCTCTCTGCCATCCTTGCCATTGCTCAGAATGTCAGCTGCCAATCATAGGAGCAGTGCAGAAGAAATGAACAGTCTGTTCTAAACGCTGAAAACTACAGCTTTCATTCCATTTGAGAGGTTATGACAGAGATCCGTGCATTTAAAGGGATTTTCAGACGCCTGAAGTAAATAACTTTCAAAGCAGGAATTATTTGATATCTAAACTTACAAGAGATGGTTGAATATAAGTAAAAACAACATAAAAATAATATCTAAAATGGATTTCATTGACAAATTTAAAGGGATAGTTCACCCAAAAAGGAAAAACCTGTCATCATTTACTCACCCTCAAGTTGTTCAAAACCTGTATGAATTTTTTTCTTCTGCTGAACACAAAATAAGATATTTTAAAGAATATGGATAACTAAACAGTTGATGGACCCCATTGACTTCCATCGTTTATGGTTACCGACATTTAAAAAAAAAAATCTTCTTTTGTGTTCAGCAGAAGAAATAAATGCATTCAGGTTTGGAACAACTTGAGGGTGAGTAAATGATGACAGAAATTTCATTTTTGGGTGAACTATCCCTTTAAGTAGTATTTCAGCTGAATTGTTCCAGAAAATGAGGTAAATGACAGCTAAACAACAACACAAATATCTACAAATTAACTGATTATGTGATTAACATAATGTGACATAATAGCAAATGTTTAATCTACACAGTTGTTGGTTACAGTTGAAATGTTTACTTAACATTGTCTCCAGTCTATCAACCTTTATAATTGGGCTATAGTGTTATTGAATTCACAAAGCATTGCAGACTCACAGTTTTGATTGATGATGCTCATTTTCTAAACGCTGTCTTCGACACTTAAAGTGCATATAACCCAGTTCTGTTGGCTATATGTTTTTAATTTGACATCCACAGTGCCAAAGTATGCCCTGAAGATGGATGACTACTGCTCTCCGAATTCTGGCAGGTAAAGTTAAGGATCACACGGCAAAAACAGTCAGGCTTGGGCCTGGCAGGGACGTGGGAAAAGAGAAACAGAAAGACCTAGAGAGTGACTCAGAGACTAGTAGAGACTGTACAGACAGAACATTTGTAAATGACCAAACATGAGGATACAAAATAATACTCTAAATATGCATGTTTTTGCCTATTTTAGAATTTAGATTACTTTTGCCATTCTTCTGCACTAACTGAAAGTGATAACAGTTGATTTAACCCTTTAAGTGCTCTTTCTCTATCTAATGACCCAGAGGTTCCTCCTCTCCATTATTATGAGCACTTATAATTTCTTATTTCTTTTGAAATCTGGTTTATATTTCTATACAGAGACCATAATTTAACCTTTTGGATTCAATAAGATCCAGATTTTTATTTTTTATTTTAAGAAAAAATAAATTAACTTTTATTCTGCAAGGATGCATTCAATTAATGAAAATTGAGAGTAAAGACATTTGTTTCTATTTCAAGTAAATGCCATTTATTTGAACTTTTTCAACAGAGGATCTTGAAAAAAAAATCATGTTATCCACAAAAAATATTAAGCAACACAACTGTTCAACATTGATACTAATAAGAAATGTTTCTTAAACATATAATTTACATTTTTAAATAGATTCAAATAGAAAACAGTTATTTTAAATTGTAATATTTCACAATATTTTTTTACTGTATTTTGGCCAAATAAATGCAATTTTAAAAAATCTCAACCCCAAAAATGTTGAACAGTGGTGTAACTATACACCCTGATGCCAACTGTACACCATTATTTATTTTAGAGTTTTTTTCTGTTGTCATTTTTTTTTTCTTTTGTAGTATAGATATATAACACCGGCCATTTATTGGACATAACATGAACATAATTATTGGCTTATCATATTGGCCATACTAATTTCAGCACGAGAAAGAAAGAAAGAAAGAAAGAAAGAAAGAAAGAAAGAAAGAAAGAAAGAAAGAAAGAAAGAAAGAAAGAAAGAAAGAAAGAAAGAAAGAAAAAAAGAAATACGGAGCACTTTCCTGCTCTCATATCTAATTGGAGGAGATGTGGGGTCTCTGGAGAATCTGTCTCTCTGCCCTCAAAGAAACAGCAATGATGCAAAGATATTTTTTCACATCAAACACACCAACATGTTACTCTCCTGCATTTTGTTGCTTCTTTGAACGCTAAAAACTGCTGCTGTTTCATTCACTGCCACTGTTGCTGGAAAAACGAAACTATAACAAAAATGGATTGGGGGGTCGGGGGACTGAAAACAATGCAGATACGCACAACATCCTGATTTTATTTATTCCCAAACTGCTCGCTCACACTAGTTGGGAGGTAAAGGAACAAGCCAATGAGGCCATTATTACCAAATGAGATTACCTAATGACTTCACAGGGGTTCCAGAGCCAATAACTGCCAGATAACTTCCCCTGTAATTATTTGGAAACACCAGTGTGCGCTTCCTCGACATTAAGCCAACATTTTAATCACATTGTCTGAGTGCTTCATAGAGCACAGCAAGGCTGGTTTGTTGAAAACACTCTTTGATTAGCTGGATTAGTGATGTTCATGATTTAAACCACAAAACCATTACCATGCACCAATACCACAGTTTATATGATTTGTTTTTTTGTCGTAAAATACTAAAACATAAGTCTAGGGTATTTTGATTGTGATTGACTAATGAAAGTTGAATTCCATTAATGTCTAACAATCGTAGAAGCAACAAAGGTAAATTTTAAGAAGTGAGTATTTGAATCAGACTGTACACACAGATACACCTTACGTCCCTTTTTTAAGATCATATAGTGGCACATGGGATTATATGTATAGATGCACAAGCACTTTCCATAACATTCGTTCCATCATCTTCATGAACGTACGGCACATAATTAATGGAGCTGCATGGGAAGTGAGAGGATGTAACTCTGAAACAGTCGCTTGTCTGGGTTTGTCAGGCCTCTGGCGGCATACTTTACTGTGGTCAGACCAGATATGCTTTATGACCTCTCATTAATACCCATTACTATGGAGGTCAGTCAGGACACACTGGTGGGTTATCTACAGGACTATAAACCACAGCACAATGAGAATGACTGCATCCATCACTCATACAGCTCGGACTGTGATAGAGAGAGATGAAGAGATGGCGAGGGGGATAGAGAAGGAAAAAAAGAAAGAAACAGAAGACATTCATAATAAACGAAGGGGAGAATCAATAGCCGGGGAAGATGTGATGATGAAATCTTTCAGTGTGAGTGTTAGTGATGAAACCCAGACAGACATAAAGAATTAACAGTCTGAGGAAAAACGGAATCGCAGTAGTTCCTATACCCATCAATAGATGAGGAAATTAACAGTTTTACAACAGCCAAACAAGGTTCTAACACTTCCTGACCAATTAATTTACATGACTTTCCATGACCTTCTTCTTCTTTTTATTTATTTATTTTGCGCAATTTGGTTTTTTGAGCCTTACCATCAATAATTATTATCTATTAGCAAGTAACATTGGCTGTTCAATGAATCACAGGATGGCAAGTCATACCGACTGGCAAATAACACTACAAAAGAGCAATATATCCAATGAAATATGACCTTTCATGTTATACATTTCGGTAACACTTTCTATGAAGCTCATGCTTATAATGAATTGTAGCCCCATTTAAACTTATTTATAAGTATTAATATTCTATACATATATTTATAAAGACTCATGAAGACCTATACTGCATTATATGAACTGTTATGGTTACATTTATAAATATATATATTTATAATTACTTATAAGCCATGCATTTGCTTTTTCAATGTGCATGCTCATAATCCATTATACACTGATTTATAATTGATCAAATATAAAATAGTTCCAGAGACACCTGTTTGCTGTTTGCATTAGAGGTCATGAATGGTCATTTTGATTTGTTAAAATCTCTATCTCCACAGCCATATGCATGATATTGCTTAGTTTGGATTGTATTGAGTTTTTCCATAAACACTGTACTAAATAATGGCTACAAAGCTCTTATGAGAGACCATGCATACAGAATCAAAACAGCAATAAAAGACGATGAGAGCCAACTATCTAACACAAGAGTGACTGAACTGCTCTGGTTTTGGATGAAAGGAAGCAGTCGTTCTCAAAGGTGGAACCATACAGCAGGGATCACTGCACATAGCTCAGATTGAGTCAGGGTGCCCTTTGCTTTTGCCCGCTACTTCAAGAACCAGCTAAATGGACCCTTAAGGAGTTAGAAAACTAAAACACAATGTCCTGCAAAGTTCTGTTGAGAGAGCCGGTGGCTATTGCGTCACTTATCAGCCAGCCCCGACGGAATCTAAAGAAGTTTTAAAGCATTTCCTCTGCTGAATATTTGGGTGAAATGGATTTAAACACTGTAAAATGTGTTAAATGAAGCTGAGATTACCACATTCTGGTTAAGCATAATCAAATAAACCAAAATGTCTCATGAACACACACACACAGGGTAGAAGTCTCGGAATAACGGTCATTTCAATTCTGTGGAAATCTGCACTTGCATCAATTTAGACTGTATATCAGCAAGGTTTTTAGTGTGGCTCCATTATAATCAAAAGAAACCATTATTTTCCCTCAGGAAAAAGCACTGTCATTTGTCCTTTGATAAAGAAGAGGGAGGAGATCAGACTCTTTTAGTAAGAGTTATGAGTTTAGTATGAGCTTGTCTGACAGGACAAACTTCAGTCTAAAGGTAATGGGATGACCGGAGATTAAAGTCACAGTCTGGACTCTCTGCAGCATTACAAGACAAGTGCCAGGTCTTTGATTTGTACTTAGAGTTAAGTGCCTCTACCCAGTGATGTATATTTAAAGACCAGTGCGGTACAGTGCAGTAGAAAGGGGAAATTTTATGAAGGGGGAAGTTTATAAAGAGTTAAATCAGGGGGGTTGAGTCTTGTTCTGTGTCGGGTGTAAGTGTGCGCTGGTGATTTTGCATTAGTGCTGAGCCCTGACCCACTGTAATGGACTGCATGATGGAAGAAATGTCTAGTTCAGCAATCGCTTTGAGCCAGAACACGAGGAATTGACTCGTATGCCGATCAATAGTCTGGTAGCACGCCGCTAAATGAACAGGACACATTCAAAGATTTGTGTTCATCAAAGAACAAGTCGATTTTTGTACTTCATGTAATAACTCTCCATTCTGGATGGAGAGCAGAATTATTAGGCACAACTTTACATATCACCCAAGTTACTTCCTTTCCAACTGACTGAAAAGGCCAACGCAACACAATATGAGCCATTCGCAGAGCTTCCAGCAATAATTGATTCCAGAGCGCCATTGATGACTTGGAACATGGGCGCTCATCTCATCTCTTCAGGGGTTTGACGTCCTGTGGGTTTTTGTTCCAGCTGTGTTCTACAACACCTCATTTGACTAATTAGCAAGTTTTCAACTACAGGGGATGGTTTATTAAAAATGACAGCAAGGGCTGTGGAAAAGTATGACTTGAGCATGTACAGTGGATATGAACAGTAAACATGCTAACTTTCACTTTTTATAACATTATCTGGGGATTTCAAAGGGAGCTGTAACACTTAAGGGTCTGCGGAAAATATTTTACAAAATGTATTTTTAGGCCTGCCAAAGTTAACCATATACATATATCATTCAAAAGTTTGAGGTTAGTACGTTTCTTGAGAACCAAACCAGCATATTAGAATGATTTCTGAAGGATCGTGTTACACTGAAGACTAAAGTAGCGGCTGCTACTAAAATTCAGCTTTGCCATCATAGGAATAAATTACATTTTAAAACAGAATAGAAAACCAGGGGATAAAAACTGTGCCATGATTTAAGAGTGTATGACAATGTACAGTTGCAAGAAATAGTATGTGAACCGCTTGCAGAAGTCTGTAAAATATGAATAATTTTAACTAAATAAGAGAGATCATACAAAATGCATTATTTTTTATTTAGTACTGTACTGAATAAGATATTTTACATTAAAAAAAATGTTTTGTGTGTGTGTGTGTGTGTGTGTGTGTGTGTGTGTGTGATGGTTGTTCTTGGATCCCTTGTTTGTCCTGAGCAGTTAAACTGCCCAATGTTCTTCAGAAAAATCCTCCAGGTCCTGCAAATTCTTCAGTTTTCCAGCATCTTTTGCATATGTGAACCCTCTCCAGCAATGACTGTATGATTTTGCGATCCATCTTTTCACACTGAGGACAATTGAGGGACTCAAACACAACTTAAAAAAAGGTTCAAACATTCACTGATGCTTCAGAAGGAAACACGATGCATTAAGAACTGGGGGGTGAAAACTTGTAAATTGTACTTAATTTGTCTTCCAGGAAACATGCAAGTATCTTCTGTTGTTTTCGAAGGGATAGTACTAAATGAAAAAAAATTATATTTAAACAAAAAAGAAAAATTTGGACATCTAAATCCTGTTCAAAGGTTTTCACCCCCCGGCTCTTAATACATCTTGTTTCCTTCTGGAGCATCAGTGAATGTTTGAACCTTTTTTAATAGTTGTGTTTGAGTCCCTCAATTGTTCTCAGTGTGAAATGATGGATCTCAAAATCATACAGTCACTGCTGGAGAGGGTTCAAATATGAAAAAGATGCTGCAAAACTGAATAATTTGCAGGACCTAGAGGATTTTTCTGAAGAACGTTGGGCAGTTGA
Source organism: Gobio gobio (assembly GCF_949357685.1). Lineage (NCBI taxonomy): Eukaryota > Metazoa > Chordata > Actinopteri > Cypriniformes > Gobionidae > Gobio > Gobio gobio. The sequence continues at coordinate 34,358,403 of NC_137111.1, read as the reverse complement.
ACTGCTCAGGACCAAGCCTGTAGTGCTCCTGTCAGAAATTGAAGCTTCCGAGCCTCGATCGCCCCCCGGTGGCCGGTCCCAGTATAGCTCCTAAACCCCACCCCTCCATGTATTTGAATGGACGCGAGACACACTAAAAAATTCAATTACACTTCAAATAATTGTTTCCTAAAGATGGTTTCTGTCATTTTAGGCAGTTTTTATTACGATAATTTCATTTCAAGTGTTCGTTTTTTAAATAAGTTTAGTTTTAGTGAGTTATTTGATGCTATAAAAACGGGGGTGTGACGTCATGATTGACAGCTGAGATTGACGGCTTCTCTGAGTGAAGTTGTCACTGAGGCACTAACGGACTTTTTTGGGGATTTTTGGGAGGAGATTGGAGCTTTAGCTTTAATTTCTACATTTCCATAACTGTTTATTTCACACCAACACAATGAATTATTCTGCATCTGCGAGAGTGTGGGCGGGCTTTTGATAATCGCGCCTCTACTTCCTGTTCTCTACTGCGCAACTCCGGTCCCGAGATCCCTACTGCGCAGACTCGGTCCCAAGATGTCAGCGCCGTAAGCGGGCATATGAAAGCTTCATGGTCAGTGGAAGTCAATGAAGTCGCGTCGTCCATATTTTTTTACGGTCTATGCTCAGGACAAACAGGGGACTCCATGAAAAACCATCACAAAACAAAACAAAAACAGCCGTGGATCATCCAGGGAACGACACACAGTATTGAGAATCAATGGTTCATAAACGTTTGAATGGGTCATTTTAATAAATTCAGCTATTTTTTGTCTTGTGGACTATATGTAATAATTTTTTTATGGAAAATATCTGATTCAGGACAGTACTAAATAAAAAATAACGCATTTTGTATGATCCCTCTTATGTTGTTAAAATTATTCACATTTTCACAGATTCTGCAAGCGCTTCACATACTTTTTCTTGCAACTGTATATATATTGTCACTAAAACTAAATTCCAACTCCAAGAAACTTTGACAAACAACATAAGACTAAAACATAAATAATGTGTGACATGATTTAAGAATGTATGACATCCCCTTTAAGAGTATGTGACTTATGGTCTAAATAGCCATTTCATCTGGCTTTTGGTTTGTAAGTTATTGGGAGAAAAGCGAGTGCCAGGTTGATGACGGACTTCACTGGAGCTGCCTTCACAACAGGCGTTTAACCGTTTCTCTGAGATGTGTGTTTGCATATATTTGTCTAGAATCAAGCCCAGGTCTGTGCTAGGCAATGCCAGGCTATAATCTTTTCTGGCTCCTGTGTCTGTAATTAATGGGTCTATTCTGGTGTGTGGAATGATGAGGAAACATCCTGGTAAGCATCAATGTGATGCTCTGAGTTTAAATTTGCTCCTGAGTAAACGCACTTTGCCATTACATGTGGTCAAAGGTCATCCAAACTCTCCCCCTTTGTGCTTCACCTCTCTGTTTCTCCGTCTTTATACATGCTGTATGTCAGAGAACATCTCCATTTTTCTGTGTGCTTTTAATTAGGGGAATTAAGACCTGGAAATCTACTGGTGCACTTGCAAAATCCATTTGGCAGGCTGTAGCTCAGCCGTGGTTATTTTAAAACCCATAATTTTTCTTAAAGCTTAATCAATCCTCTCTACTTGTTAAAAACAATTTAGATTTACATGATTCTGGATTTATGCTTAAATGTTCTACTATGAAATAGATGATTAGGGAGAAATAGTCTCTCTTGATTAGTGCTTATAAGCAGGTGTGTGAGGACAATACGCACATACAGAAAATTCTGCAGAAAAACAGAGACCACCTGCTTTCGTTTAGATCCCATGAGCCCAATCTGTGCCTGTCTGACATTTTAAGAACACATTGAATTGAACAACTCCCTTCTAATCTCCTTTAGAGTTGCTATGGCACATTCTTTTTCCAATGTCTTTTTCCCCTCTCTGGGATTGTGAAGATTGGAGTCATACAAGACTGCGTCTGCAATGCATCAGACAGCGCTTTTGTTGAAAGCTTTTTGGTTAGCTGATGCAGAGTGCTGAGCTGTTGCTGCTGACACTGTGCAGATGCATAAAGTGTTTGAAATGTGGAGTGTAGTGATGGAGCATTCGCAGGACCGGTAAGAAATGTGTCTTTCTGCACAACACTACTCCTGACACGGTTTCTGGAAAGAAGAGCAAACTTGCAAGTTTTAACAGGTCAAAAAAGCCCAAGGAAGCAATCGTCCATTGACACCAATGACCTGTAGATGATGGAAAGGGTGGCCGACGCAGGGAAGTGAAGTGTTATCTAAATGTTATACATTCCTTATGCTGATAAGCTGGAGTGCTTTTAGTCATGGGTTTCCCCTCCTGGTTGTAAATATGTAGATTAGATGACAACATTGTCAAACACTTTCATTAGTTCAAAATCTGAAGTGTAAAAGTTAATGCATTTATACACACATCTGTTAAAAAATGTGGGGTCAGTAAGAGTTTTTTAAAGAAATTAAAGGGTAGGTTCACCCAAAATTGAAAACTAGCCCTTGATTTACTCAAGTCATTCTAGGTGTACATGACATTCTTCTTTCAGACGAATAAAATCTGAGTTATATAAAAAAAAGTCCTGGCTAATCCAAACTTTATAATGGCAGTGAATTGTTGCTGTTTTTGAAGTCCATAAAAGTGCATCTGTCCGTCATATAAATGCTCCACACGGCTTTGGGGGGTTAATAAAGGCCTTCTAAAGTGAATCGATACATTTGTGTAATAAAAATATCCATTTTTTTATTTAAAATGCTTACACCATGTCTGACTAGTGTAACTGGTTGTGCAATGTCGTCAGACGTAGCGTAAGCATTTTGAACTGCGAGAGGCACAACACTTTTTTCCGTAAGTTGAATACGGAAGGCGATCGGCTAGATAATTTACTTTATAAAGTTTTAAATATCTTTTAAAAGAAATCTTAGCAATTATATGATGGACAGATACACTTTTATGGACTTCAAAAACGATGCAACAATTCACTTCCATTATAATGCTTGGATTAGCCAGGACTTTTTAAATATAACTCCAATTTTAATATACACCTAGGATGACTTGAGGGTGAGTAAATCATGGGCTAATTTTCATTTTTGGGTGAACTAACCCTTTAATACTTTTATATGAATGTTGTATTGTATAAAAGTAATGTACTGCTCTGAGACAGAAGGTAGAAGATCCAAATGCAGCTTTATTAAAGGGTAATCCACACTCGTAGTCAACAAACAGGCAAGAGGTCATAACAGGTAATCAGTCCAATACAACAAACAAGATAGGAGAGACAGGCATATGGGTAATCCACGGAACAGGCAAGAAATCCAAAACCAAGAGACATGAAACCAGGGAGAAGGCTCAGAAATGCAGTATAGACAAACAAGACTTCGCAGTGAATGACAGAGTAAACATGGTTTATATAGGCTGGGGTAATGAGGTGATGAGGTGATGAGACACAGGTGCAAACAATGAGTGATGATGAGTCAGAGCAAAGGATTATGGGTAATATAGTTTGTGATGAAGTGACAGTCCGGGTTGGAGTGCCGGGTTGGGGTGATCACGGGCACTCATACTGGTGAATTGTGACAATAAAGAAAATAGAATATCATTTTAAATGGTCATAATATTTCACAATATTGTTGTTTTACTGTACTTTTGACTAAATAAATGAGCATAAGAGACTACCTTTAAAAATGTTAGACCCCAATCTTTTGAATTCTAGTGTATTTGTCATCTAAATTAATTTTCAAACCTTTGCACAGTATTTTCTTTTCTTAAAAATGAAGCACTTGTGTTAATGTGATATACTTTGCAAAGTACTGACTTAAATCTATTGACAGTTGACGGTTTAATTTAATCATTAATGCTGTTTATTTTTTATTTGTTGCCTAAAATATATGAATAATCAATTTTGAGGTTCAAGAGGCTATGTATAATAGAAAAGCCCACATTTTGGTATATCTGACCTTAATGTGGTATGTCTAGAAAACTATTTAGAGCAAAAGAGTAGCCTTCTTTAATCTGTGTAGTGTATTCCCTTTCACAATGAAGCCAATTTGATGTTATGAGAGATCGCTACAGAGGGACTGGACACATATGACCTGCACATGGCATTGTGGGATTTAAGCCCAGAGTAATCGGGATAAGCTTAGCTTACAGCTTTAATGAGGCAAAAATGGAAACAAATGGAGTGTGTGTTCCCATTACTCTCCAGTGTGTCCAGGGAGACAGAGGAAAAAAGAACAGAAGAGGTGCACTGGAGAGGTAAAGAGAGCAAGAGAGACTGTACTCAAATTTATCAAACGTCTCTTAATCTGTTTGTGTTCCACCTGAGCTCAGATACAGCAGCTACAACTAAAAAAAATGATGGGTAGGAGCATAGATGACATGGATACTAAACTTAACGGTAAAAATTGTGATAAATGCGATAATTGTCTTTGTGTGGAACAACACGATGTGCCACATGAAGTAAGATTTCTCAAATGTAAACAAATTTGGATAGGAGAGCATCACAGGGTTTATGAAGTCAGAACTCAGTGTTAAAAACACCATAAATACCAGCACCCCCCTCCCACCCCAGTAACAAGTATATTATTCACACATCTCCTCTGACAAAACAGTGAATTTAGACTTTCCTAAAAACTTAACGACAAAAGTGTCATTAGTGTTTTCACAGCATTGATTAACACAGGATGTCGGGTCTTTCGTTTCTATGCGTTTACAGTATGTGGAGATATTGCTTCCAGTACAAGGTGCCTGAATGCACATGAATAAACTGTGAGGTTTTTCAGAATACTTTTTACAAATGATAGTTAAAATCTTAGTTTGTTGAAAGACAACATACTTAAACATTTGACTTTATGACCCGGTTTCACAGATAGGGCTTAGCTTAAACCAGGATTAGGCCGTAGTTCTATTAGGACATTTAATAACATTCATAAATATTCCTTAGAAAAAAAACATTACTGGTGTGCATCTTGAGACAAAACAAAGGCACTGACTTAATTAAAGAAAATTGAAGATATGTCAGTGCATGTTGCTGTCAGTTAAAACAGTTCAAACATGGATTTTAGTCTGGGACTAGGGCTAGGCCATGACAGTTTGAATTGTTTGTAATTGTTAAATAAAGTTGTTAAAGGAACACGCTGACTTTTGCTGGAAGTTGAAGATGTTAAAGGAACTTTGCTGCCGTACCATGGGTGCAGCAGCCGCAATGATATTACACAGCGCCTGAAAATAGTCCCCAGCACGCTCTCCGTGCAAGCAGGTTGTCACGTTGGTTATGTTGACGGAAGTTAGCCTATTTTCGCTGCGTAATATCAATGCATCTGCTGCACCCATGGTACGGCAGCAAAGTTCCTTGATCATTACGCAGGAATGAGAGTATAGTTCCTAGCCATATCGGTCTAGAAAAGCGCAACTTTTCATTTTCCGTCGGTCTTAGTACACGATGTAACTATACACATCACAACATGTAAATAGGAAAATGTTGCCGTTATTTTGTCACTTATTGAGCAGCAGGCTAGATGGAGCCGTTTACCTCCAGTCTTTGTGCTAAGCTAGACTAGCGGTGGGTGCATCAGACAGAGTTATGACACGCACAGGAGATGAGAATGGTATGTATGGACTTATCTAACTCTGGGGGAAACGGTGAATAAGCTAAAGTCCCTAAAAGTCTGCGTGCTCATTTTGATTTATAGTAATTTAGTAATTAATCACTGATTTATGAACCCTGTCAATCATTGAAAAGAACTCAAACGCCACCATGACTTCAGTAGACTTGGAATAATGCTCACTGATCATATTGTTGATGTTTATGAGACTTTGATGGTGCTTTTACATATGAAGAGCTCTTTTCCAAAACGCGATAAACGCCATTTTTAAAAAAAATGAGTTTATCATGTCATTTTGCTGTGTACTGAACCTATTCACTGCTCCATCAACATTTCATACCAAATCGCTATATTTCCTTGTTTAAAATGTACTGCAAGATGCTGTTTCTTTCCAAAGCGCGATAAACTCCAAACCTATTTTTGGCCAAAACACGATATATCCTCTCGACGAATCAGAATTCGATGAGCGTACTACGTAATCCAACAGGGCGGCACTCTGAACAGCTGTTTGTTTACGTTCATTCATTAAAATGAGTGCTTTAAACTCTGATAACACCTTTGATGGCCTTGATGAGCAAGTGAGACCTACACCTGGGGGTAGAAAACGCCGACTGGACAAAGAAAATCACAAAAAACAACAAAAAAAGAAGTTTCGTCACTCAGGTAGCGCGTTGATAACAACAGTGGGATATCAACACAAAGCTGCTGGCAAAGGTTTCTGTCAGGCCGAGAGGCTGTCGCCGGACGATCTGAGGATACATTTCAATTATTTTTATGAAAAACCAAACAAGGTTGACCAGGATCACGCCATACTTCATCTCATGGACTTCACGCAAGTGACAAGGAAGCGTCCGAAAGTCCAGGACCATAAGCACGCTAGCATTCGCATTTCGCTCGCACACACACACTCGCATTCACACGCACACTCGCATTCACTCACACACACACACACACACACACACACACACACTCGCATTCACACGCACACTCGCATTCACACACGCATACACTCACTCACTCACTCACTCTCACACACACTCGCATTCACTCTCTCACACACACACACACACGCATACACTCACTCACTCACTCTCACACACACTCGCATTCACTCACGCTCACTCTCACACACACTATGTGATTTAAAAAAATGTATAGCAGACAATGGTCCTACTGTTTTACAGGTTAGACACTTTACTGTATGCACTATTAAATGCATTGTTGAATATTGAATATAATAATTTGTTTTTTTTCATGCATATGTAGTGGACAAGTTGGTCCTATTTGTTACAGGTTTTACACTTTACTAAAAATGACTGTATTTTTATGTGTAGGCTATTATATGTTTTATATTTATATTGAATATGTATTACTAAATAACTTATTGAATATTGTTATCATTATCATCAATAATTTATATCAATTTATGAGTCCCTGATTATATGTTGCATGTTCTCTTGTTGTTGTTTAAAAAAAAAAGACAAACCATAAATAAATTAAAAAATGTATGGATTTATAGCGTTTTGAAAAAAAAAATGAATGGATTTATAGCGTTTTGAAAAAAAAAAGTATTAACTTTGAATTTATCATCAACAATATTGTTGTTTGATTTAATAATCATTGTTCAACATGTTCAGACTGAGACAAAAAAAAACATTTTAACAGGATAAATTGAATATTCACAAAATGTGTAGGTCTAAGTAAAAAAAAACTATTTTCCTGAAAACTATTGAAATGGATTTATAGCGTTTTGGAAAAGAGCTCCTCATATACTGTATGGAAAAGAGCAATTAATACATTATCAAAATTTCTCCCTTTAAATATAAGATTTCTGTCATCCACTGTTGGCTACTACTTAGAGTTACTTGTGATTGGAAAATTTGGTAGTGGAGCTTAATTGGCATTAGCTACAATAGGCTACAGCTCATGATTTATTACGCTTGGATTACTTCGTTTTTGCTTTGTGGAATAAATGTTCAACTTTGTTTATGGATTTGCTGATTTGTGCGTTTGGATGACAACAAGCTGGAACTCTGCCGCTGTTGTTAATGCATCTGTGAGAACATTTACGTCCTGTTAGCAGGGTTTTAGAAAAGTGGGTTGTGCCATTACATATCTATACTGTAATATCGGTAGCAAGCAAAAGCCAGGAGATTTTCTCTCTTCTAAGTCACAAACATACATACACATATACAATGATTTTACCCCATAAACACAGGGATGAGGGTTTGGGGGAGAGTTGCATAATTTATGAGGATGTGCAGCATTTTGTTGCCATAGTAACTCGCAATAAAAGGTATTCTAAAATGCCCTATTCATTTTGAAAATTCACCAAACATCTCCAAGGCAAGTGATTATAATACATTATAAATCTAATCTCTTTTCCCCCCTCACAAAACCATATTTTAAAATGCATTACATGAGTCAACCCACACATTTATATTAAAATATATTACAGCAAAACCGTTGCTGGGAAAACTATGATGCCTTAATATGGTGTCTGTTGGAAAGAGGTCATAGTAATGCAATCAACTTTAAGTCTCTATAGGAAATCTATATGTGGCATGCTGTGTTCAATTAATTTCTCACCCATTATAATCTCACCCAGTTTGCACATTTGAAACTGTTTGTCAACTTGTAGCTGTAAATCCATTCCATCTGTCTGTCCGGTCCTGTTTATTAGTGTAAATACATGGATAAACGGACATATTAAGCCAAATCCCTACCCTACTATTTACCCATTTAATTCCTCACCAAAATCTGCACATGCTATTAATCTGATTTGTGAACAGTGGAGAGAATGAGAAAATGTATTCTTCATTATCTCTCAAAGTACACTATATAGTGAATTTAAAGCGCCGGACTAACTTTCGCCACTGTTCATTATTTATTTATATAATCAGTTTTCTCCTCACTACATAAATGCATGCAGTCTAAAAACATCTTTCTTTTTTGCATGTGAATCCATGTAATTATCATAATAAAACGCCAATCTGAATAATTCTTTCATGGTTTAAAATAGCAAATACATGTTCCAGAACCTGTATTTCATTATCATTCTCAGGCCAGCCAAAGCTATAACAATGGCACTGTTTCAAGCAAAGCGTTCATTGCCATTTTTATTTGTTGAATATGATAGGCAGAGGGAGAAAGACAATACATGAATTTGCTTTTAACTGCTCCTGATGTGCACAATGACTAAATGTGCATAAACATTAAAAGGAGGCACACATTAATTAAGCACACAAAATCCACAGATAATTGGAAGCTTTCATTGGCCTACAAAACTAATGAAGAGTTGTGTTTGAACCTGATGTCAGATTTCCTTTCATTTACTCATCCTCTGTTATTTCAACTTGCGGCTTTTCTGAAAACAGACTTCATTATTTACCGTTCAGCCACACTAAAGGACACTCATACAGAGTTCAAGTACATGATAATGTAAAGCCAGACAGTCATTATAACAAATCCAGACAGGGTGACCAGGACACTGACATGAAGCTACATGGGTATAGGTATAAATATGTTTTTTGCTAGTTTCAGCGTGACGCACTTATCATTGGTCGGAAATGAGGTGTGTTCAGGTGCATTGTTGGCGCTTTGCTATTTTCAGGCAACTGAAAACGACTGTGCCACTGACCAACAAAAACCTGGTCTAAAGTCAATAGCACAGAATTTTGTTGTGTTATTTAAAGGACAGGTTAGTAATATGCACCTATAGGCAGCACACAAACATTTTTAAAGGGGTCATGAACTGGCTTTTTAAATTTTTTTATACTGTTGTTGTCTGAGGTCAACTTATTGCGTTCGCGTGGTTTTTACATTCAAAAACGTCATAATGAATAAGTAATAGGCTATTTTCTGCCCTGGTTTTGAGGCTCTCTCAAGACACGCTCAGTTTTGATGGGCGTGCCGCACTGAAGACTTGGAAGTAAACGCCCACGGCTAGGATTGGATAAGATTTGCATATTTAATGAGCTTCAGCTCCCCCTGTCAGTGAAAGCGTGTGGTAAATGGCAACCGGAGTGAATCGCCCAGCCCACAGCCAGGGCTCGCAAAATGTCTTTATCAAACAAACACAATGATTCATCTCTCATCCACCCGCGATTGATTGGAATGTTATTTTTTTATTAATGTTACTTGGCCATCGATGAATATAACCGCGAACCGTACACACACACACACACATGCGAGCGCACGCGCCCTTCAAAAATCGAGCCAATAGAGTGAACAACGCAATCAAGACAGTAATGAACCAAGAACAAATAAAGTATTCTGCAGCCTATGACAGCGTGCTAAGGTATGTTCTGTTAGACACGTACACATAATCCATAGAAATCAAACGATCTGTAACAATGCAATCCTATCACATATAAAAAAATTTTTTTTTACTCACATTAGTGTGTTGCTTCATTCTTTCATGTAATCTCATCCTGTCTGCAAATCCAGTCTCTTGTTTACAAACGACTCCGTGGTTAAATGAACATACGAGCAATGTCTTCCCCACATGAGCTGGATATTCATTAAAAAATAAAGTTCATCCATGCATTCATTATATTGGAATCCGAATGAAGCTTATGTGGTATGTTTAATGCTCAGAAATTCAATGCTGTTTAGCTCTATGCTGCTCTTAGCTGTCATGTTAGTGGTACGAGACGGTGGGCGTGGCTACAGAATCAGGCGTTGTTCTTTTTCTGTTGAGGAGGTGCTTCACTATACTCTCACGTCATAGCTGGGCACATTCTGAAATCGATCGTTTGCTGGGCCTGGTTTTCTTTGACTAACAAGAAAGTTTTCAGCTCTGAAACTTATATTACTTATATAGAAGGATATTCTTATATTACCATGACCTTTTATATATCAAAAGCTCAAGGGAAAGTTGATTTCTCAATTCATGACCCCTTTAAATATTAAAAATAAAAGGATTCCTCTCTGGAGAATCGTTCAGTCTTTCCACTCGCAAATTCCGCCATGTAAACAACTGGCTTTTAAAGGAAATGGGAGATGAGACTCTGATTGGCTCATTAAGAGACTAGGTACAAGCCTTTTCGTTAAACTAGCATTCAAAATCTATAATCTTATCAGACAGACAGACAGATATAGATAGATAGCAGGGCACACTTAAGGTTTGGTCTGGTTATAAAAGATTTGAGTTTAGGATGAGTGGGTCTGGGAACACATAATTAATCCTTATACCCTCCTCCCCCAACAAAGTACCATCACTCTCAGCTCCAAAGTCCCCACTGTTTTTCTAATAACAGAGTCTGTTTCTGCTCAACGAGCAACATCTTTTCACACACTCTTAGAAAAAAAGGCTAAAAGGTACTAATATACACTTAAGGAACTAATATGTAGTATTTTGGGGGTAAATAATGTAAAAAGATGTACCTTTTCGCTTATGCACCTTAGGGTTTTTAAGGTTTTTTAGTGATCAAAAACCACAGCAAATGTCATCCACGTGACTCTATATTGTAAGGTTTGCAAGTGTTGTAAAGGTTTATGTTTGAATTGTTCAGTCCATTTTTTGAACCAGATCAGGTTCCTGGTTCACTGAAAAGAACTGATTTAAAAGAACGATTCATTAACTGATCCAGTTCTCAAGTTTAACTAATTGACTCAGTGATCTATTTGCAACCGTCCTCAAGTTAACAGCTCACTGGAGGGGAAAGACTATCAGTGAATAAATGACTTAAATTTCAGCCTGTTCTTTACACAAAGTTTATGTATGTATAGAGATCCTGGAATATAATGATGATTACATACTTATTATTTAAATTATTTGTTGTTTCATAGAAAAAAGAAAATCATACATGTTAAAAGCAACATGAAAGTGAGTAAATTATGGCAGGTGAACTATCTTGTTATTAAGTCAAAAATAAAACCGTGCACATATTAGCAGGGGTTTCTCCCTGCCTTTATAACATACACTATAAACTGCAGTTCTATGGCCTGTTTCTCCAGGCAAAACAATGCCCTCATATGATGCTTAAGGTTTACAATACATGTCATTCAAATTGAATAATTCAGAACAGTTGTGGATTATTTACCAAATACCCTTACGGACCACAAGTATAAACAAGCCCTGACTCACTCCACCAGAGTGGGTCTCAAAATTAAAATTGGTTGATGCCACTGTGAACTGTATACAGAACAATACAGATTGTTTTACTTAACAGCCAAAAACAATCGTCGATTGACCTTGACGTGCCAATCTAGTCTCATTCTGTCAGTCACACTGCATGATTCCCTTCAATGAAGCATTCAGCCTCGCTTGCCAATTTTAACAACTCAAAAAAGACAGTAGCCCTCGGGTTGTTTACGGTTCAGCCTCAGAGTCTGGGATAATAGACAGGCTAATTGGGGGAGAAGTTCATCTGTGGACTGCTAAAATAGTGGAGAAGGGAGCTAAACAATTAAAAACAAAAAGAGAAAATGAAAAGTAAAGACCACAGACCACAGTGCAAGGGAAGAGACAGAAATGAAAAGGATCAGATGTGCACATAGAGGATTAAAAGAAACCATGAGAAAAGTGAATGAGTAAGTACTGTATGTAAAAAAGAATGACACTTATGTATCATATGCATGTATGAGTGAATGTGTGGAACCCAGTCTTTCTGTTAAGCTGATAACGCCATCACCGTGTGCATTTTAAATTCATAGTGCTTAATGTTACGAGACCTCTTAATCTGAAGAAAATCAATGCCTAATAACCTATGAAAATGTACATTTGCTCTTTTACTATTGCCAGAGGTCCATCCCCCCCCCGGGGGCCCTTCTTTCAATTCCCCCGCATTAGCAGTAAAAGCCATAAACCACCATTAACGACGGAGGATTTGTGTAAAGCAGTGAGGGGCTGGTCTGTGCTCATTTCATTTGGGACAGAGATCAGCTCCAGTAATGATGTTTGCATGATAAAGACAGACAGGGAACATCTTGCACTGGTCTCATGGATATTTAAAATCAAGATGAGAGGAGCTGGAAGAAAGTGGGTTTACCATGTGAATGGAAAGGAGACAGATATATAACATTTGTTTGTTTCTCCTTTATGTTTACATGGTAAACTCTGAAATGCATAGCCTATATCATGGTATATGAAGTTGATAACACATCAATGGCATGCTATATATACACCGATCAGGCATAATAATGAATGAATAACACTGATTATCGCTTCATCACGGCACTATATTAGGCAGAATGTAAAATTTTGTCCTCAAAGTTGATGTGTTGGAGGCAGGAAAAATGGGCAAGTGTAAGGATTTGAGCGAGTTTGACAAGGGCCAAATGGTGATGGCAAGAAGACTGGGTAAGAGCATCTCCAAAACTGCAGCTCTTGTGGGGTGTTCCTGGTCTGCAGTGGTCAGGATCTATCAAAAGTGGTTCAAGAAAGGAACAGTGGTGAACCAGCGACCAAGGCTCATTGATGCACGTGGGGACCGAAGGCTGGCCCGTGTGGTCCAATCAAACAGACGAGCTACTGTAGCTCAAATTGCTCAAGAAGTTGTGATGTAACAGCGATGTTGTTGATTGGATGGAGGCAGATCTGTATCTGGAGCGTTCCATTTGACCTCGGAAGTGAGAAAATCCTAGTCCCCAGTAGGAGGTTTTAACTGGAATGCTCCCTCAGGTTGGTGTTGCGACTGGGAAACACAGGGGAAGTGCAACTACCCTGACTTCAGAATCTAATATGGCTTTTCCGCCCATCAACCGTAGTGAAACAGTGGTAATATATTGTTTATTAGCACTTCTTTTTGTATGTGTCTCAAGAAACTCAGTGGTGCACACAGCACTATCCAACCTCTATTTGTGGGCATGATACTTTGGCATTATCTGTGTAAAATACAGCTTTTGTGTTTGTATGCCAAAAGAGCAAGCACAACAAAGGTCTGCCTGGGCAAGTCCATCTTAGTTTTCTGACCTGTTTACTGAAGTGCAGTCAACTCGAGCAAGAAATTCTCAGCTACGGCAGGTAAATGGAACGCAGCATAAGCAGAGAAGTCTGGCAAACGTACCAGAGAGAAGTCTGTCATTTCACTGGTCGTTCAAGTTGACATTTTGTCGGGGGGGTTTTTTATTTTATAAATCACACTAAGATCTATAACATGCATTTACAATATAGACGCCCCTATTAGACTTTTTCTGATATTACCTTGTAGTGTGCAATATAGCTGTTTGTGAATGTAAAAGGTCTGAAAAGTTTAAAAGATCAAAGTGCACAATAGATGGAGTTATCGTCTAGCAAAAGAAAGAATTGATTCTTAACTGCCTGAAATGAGGCACCAGTAATTCCAGTCTTACTTCCTGCACAAACCTATATAGGTTTTTAACAAATGTATATGATGCCAGCCAATGGTTTTACATTGGCCGTCTACAAAAAAAAAAAACTACTTTGACTACACGGTTGTTGTAGCTGAGACCTGGAAGAGTTTGGTTCATGTTATCGACATATCAAGAAGACGCTGTTTTTTGCGCAGCATCAGCAAATCCACTTCTAAACAATAAAGACTGGACTTGAATTGATATGGTAAATCCGACGCCTTCATCACTGTTTGTATCACTGTGAACACAAGTGCTAAAGAAGCTTCAAGAGCTGAAATTTAGATATAATAATGGGCATGATAATAGTTTTTGACATGCACTGTAAGTGCTAGACCAATCACAACAGACTGGACCAATCAGAGCAGAGTATGCTCTCGGAAAGGAGGGGTTTAGAGATACCGAATCCTTGATCAAGCTGTTTCAGACACTGTGAAAAAAGAGGTGATGCTGCAATGTATATTATGAGAAAATGTACGTTTTTTTGACCATTGATGCATGTAAATCTATTGTAGGAGACATCCAAAACAAAAGGAACCTTTAAAACAGCATCCAAACGTGTTTTAGGAGACACTGAAAATGCCATGTTATTAGCACCACAGTATGTTCTATCTGCCCGTGTCTGTTGAAGGCTTTTTAATCAAATTTTGAGTGCTGGCTTGTTTGTTGGTGTGCTTGCGTGACCGTAAATGTGTTTTTGGATAAGCCTGTGTGTATGAGCTTGTGTAATTGTGTTGTCTCCGACTGTCAGCTCCACTAAGCCCCAAACCCCCTATACCCACCCCCTAGCACACGGCTGACCTGTTTCCATATAAACACAGGATGCTGGAGGCAGAATGCTGAACGGCGGGGCTAAAGCTTAGGCATCCTGAGGATGGACGCCTCCGAGGCTTAGGGTCCCTCATCTCCCAGCTACAGAGCTACCAGACCTAGCCGGCCATCCTCCCCGCCACCCGACTATAATTACCCGACAGAAATGCATGTACGTGCTTACCGCCTGCAGGGCTGATCTCCAGCTGCCGTGATATTAACTCCATCAGGTCTTGTGCTGAAAAGAGCTTTATCCCTCAGCTCTCAGGAGAAGCTCGGCACAGCCATCCCCTTAATAACATACATAACTTCTCTCAAGCACAACTTCTTCTTCATGTCCCTGACAACTGAAATACTGCTCATAGGAGGAGAAAGAAATCAATGTCCCTATCTTCTGCTGCCTGTGTATAAAGCATGGAGAGGTTATTAAGAATGTGTGGAAGTAGAATATATGAAAGAAAGAGATGGAAACTATTTTTTTTTCGTCAGTATTTTTTTCTTTATCTTCAAGAAAAATGTCTAAACTCCTTTAAACAAGATACATTTACTTACCAAGCCCTTAATGTGACCTACACACATAACATCTTTAAATGATTGATGAATGAGCCGTCATATAATGATGTGGCTATGAAGACTCCTGTTTCTGGTTAACAACATGTTATTAATCTTTCCCCCTGCTGAGCAGATATCACAAGGTTATTAGCGGAGTGCCCTTTCCTGGACAACCCCCAAAAAGTTGTTGCAGATGCACATTAACAGTTATGACAGCCTATAGTCGGTTCAGTTGGGCACATTTAACATCATACAAAATTACCTGAGCATATAAAGCATTTTATCACCATCGATATCGTATCACAATGTATGCAAATAATATGGAAATAAAATCAAGGGCATAACTCCACCAACATGGTAAATGTGTGTACATGAAATTAACATGCTGAAGTCTCATATGTTTGTCTGGGGATGTATCACAATATCCACACATGCAATACTCTCTTTTTTTATCGTGTGTGTGATGTGTGTGTTACACTCTTGATGTTTTGAAGTTTAACACACATTCTGTGTTATTTTTGTCTGCGTTGGGGCTGATTTGTGGATTTTGTATTTGTGGATTTCCCATTCATTTCCTATCCCGGTCTTTTTTCTTTCTTTTTTTACTGCGAAAAGTACAAGTGTCACTATTGTTCTTCCGACAATTTAGCCTTTTCGAATCATGTCCATGATTTGTGTATGTGGATACCTGGTAAACTCTACGTTGTGATGTCCCCATGAGGAAAACAGCTTATAAATCATGCTAAATTATGTTTTTTTTTCTTTTCTTTTTTTTTTTTTCTGTGGCAGGTAGGTTTAGGGATAGGGTTAGGGGATAGAATATACAGCTTGAACAGTATTAAAATCATTATGTCTGTGGAAAGTCCCCGTACAATATGGAAACCCAACATGTGTGTGTGTGTGTGTGTGTGTGTGTGTGTGTGTTCAAAACTGGGCATCAAAGGTCTATAATTCTGCATCTGCTGCTTGTGTAAAGCTCTCATTAAAGCTATGCCCGTTGGAAGATTAATCTTTGTTGCCCTATTGATCGGCATCTAGATGCAAGGCGGCTGAATGGCAGTGAGGGATTTCTGTGACTT
Source organism: Gobio gobio (assembly GCF_949357685.1). Lineage (NCBI taxonomy): Eukaryota > Metazoa > Chordata > Actinopteri > Cypriniformes > Gobionidae > Gobio > Gobio gobio. The sequence goes on along the minus strand of NC_137111.1, from coordinate 34,342,025 downwards.
ACAAACCTTAGGATGTGCAAAGTGTGAGCGCATGTTTGTGAGAGAGAGGGCAGGACAGAATGCAAACTGATTGGATGAAACATTCCCTTGAACAGATTACACACCATGGAATGATTCGACTGGCTAAACACCCACAGTTAAAGTCGTTCTCTCAACAACTCATCTCCTTCTAATTTCAAACAACAAACCTCTCGGCAGACCCATGGTTATCAGTCCCTACAGACTTAACGGTCACCTCAAAACTGATTTCACAGCTGCTAATAGGCTCTCAACGTCCATCTTACCACCTAACGCAGCAAGGGAAAAAGACCCAGAAAACATTTTCCCACCAGTTAGCCACTATGTTCTTGCAATAGCCCTGAATTGTTCCTCCAAATCAGCAGGTGGATTGTGATGTTGCTGATGTCTCGTAGAATGGAATTCTCAAGTGTGGAAGTTGCAGCAACATACAAAACAGGCATACCAAAAAAGGCACAGAAACAACCAGATTATACACATTCAACATTTGTAGTCAGAAGACCTTTTATGATTTTGAAAGAAGTCTCTTATGGTCACCAAGGCTGCATTCATTTGATCAAAAATAAAGTAAAAATATCATGTAATTAATGATATTTACTCAAATATCATTAAATATCAAAGTATAATGTAATTTATTTGCAGAATTTTCAGCATCATTACTCCAGTCTTCAGTGTCAAATGATCCTTCAGAAATCCTTTTAATATGCTGATTTGGTGCTCAAAAACATTTTTTATCAATGATGAAAACAGTTGTGCTGCTTAATACATTTTGTGGAAGTAGTGATACATTTTTTTTCTAGATTCTTTGATTAATATAAGCTTAAAATAGCATTTATATAAAATATAAATATTTTGTAACATGATAAATGATTTTACTGTTATGTCGATTCAGTTTAATTCATCCTTGTTGAGTAAAAGTATGCTCTAGTTTGTATAGTAAAGTATATTTCATGGACAAAACGGGTTATGCGAAACTTCCATATTCTGCACAACAGGTTGCATCGCTTCCGGGTTCAGGTCTTTTGTATGTGCTTTGTTAAATATAGAGCTGTTTTACTCAAGATACCTTCAAAGGAGTGAGCAAAGGTGAGCATAACCGATGTCCATCGCATATGCAGTTTGGTATCAAAGTTTTTTTTATTATTATTTTGCTTCTCCTCACTAAGATTAGGATATCCATTAAAATGTAATAAAACGGCTACTATAAAAAAATAACTGGCTAATTACCTTAAAAGTGAATAAGATATATCGCTGTCAGTTCATACTGCTGTTACCACTTTCTCCTAGAAGCGGATGCAATGAGACCTGTTTTCTTGTTTGTTCATAAGACATTTGGCATAAAGTCTATTCTATTCATGTAGTCTGGCGATTGATAAACCTTATTGATTTTGTAGCTCATTCTCAGTCTGTTTATGCTTTTATATGTGGTTTAGAGGCGGGTAATCTGAAATAGTTGATGCTACAACAACCGGAATAGACCGAGATACACAACATATCGGCACCATATAAATTGTCTTTTTTTATTTATTTATGGATATTTGATATTAATTGAGCATGCTGAAATGTCATACATTTTTACATTTAGATTACCATCAAACGCTCACTTCTAATCTTTAAAAATACTAAGAATTTAAGAACACTTTTAATCTCAAAATGCGTACACATTTTCATACTGATACTGCGCTTAAACTGAGCTCTTGTCATTTTTGTGTGCAGCATGAATCAGACAGTCAGTGACTGTGGGTGTTACATGGGCATACTGTCTGACACTGAGATTAAAATTATATACATTCACAATCAAATTTTAGACAGTTCAGGAAACAGTTCAATAAAGCATTTCATTATACTTATTTTGTAGTCATGGCACGACATTTGTGATGGTACAGTGAGTGTTGTGCACCAGCCTGAGAGTGTTTTTTTGTGAGTTAAGCCAACAGCAGATGGTGAATGGACACATGACCCACCATTCTCATTCAACCAGCACTGGTTCAGAGGGAAGAACAGGTGCATCGTCTGATACAGTCCCCCCTGAAACCTGAACTCGTACTTTCATTCCCCCTCTCACATTCACTTGGCCTGTCTGCTGCTATGCTTCACGGCAGACTTTTCCAATTAGTCTCACCCGTGTAACCCCGCTGGTGTCACATGAGACGGCATGTGGGCCATTGTACGTATAAAACTCAATCTGAAATGAGACACTGCATTCAATCAAATCTCACTTGTGGCAAAATCATTTAAGCCCTGAATATATGGCAAAAAGCATAGCTGAACATGGGAATGTGTCAATCAATTAGTGACCAATTAATTCCAGTTATTAGTTACTTCTCTGACATGCAACTCCAACGTGGTCTTTAATAGTGTTTTTAATGTTCACTCAAAAAAAAAAAAGGTTCTATATGGCACCAAAAATGGTTCTTCGTCATAATCATAGAGGAACCACTTTTGGTGCTATATAGCACCATATCTTAACATGTTCTGTATATGGTAGCGGTGCTATATAGCACCTTAGTCAAAGAACCGGTGAAGAACCGCTGAAGAACCAGTGAAGCACCAAAATTGGTGCTATATAGCACTTAAAAAGGTTCCCCTATGACTACGAGCCAAGAACCATTTCACGAGTTCGTGTGCCCATATAATCTTAGTGAAAGTGGAAAACAGATTTGGCTTGCTGTCTGCTATAGAGGGGCTCGGAGAGGATATTCTACCCGAGCTCCGATTGCCCCCCTATAACAGGCAAAATTGTACAAAAGGAGGAGCAGGGGAGGAGGAGGGATGCTGCAGGAACTAAAAATGGGAAGAGGTAAGCTGCTGGTTTTATACCTTGGTATTAATTGGAAGATTAGATGGGCGTACTCCTCCCGAAATTACGTTTAATAACTTCACTTTTGGTGCCATATAGAACCTTTTTTTTAGAGTGTAGATATACTTCAGAGGTTGTAAAGCTTGTCTGGATTTTTCACTTCTGTGACCTCCCAAACATAAAACATGTTCACAGCCACATCACATATACACCAAAACATATAAGGACCCTCACAAAAAGTTTTACAAGGTTTTTTTTATGCATACGATCACACCGGTGTGATCAGTCTAGGCTGGTCCCTGCAGCATACGGTCACATCTGTGTATTTAGAACGTTCAGATACAATTCTCTGAATTGCAGTGGAAACTAACATGGTGGCACCCATCGCGTGTTATAGATCAGCTAACATGATCATTAGAAAGGTATTTAAACGACAAAACATTCACTTTTTTCACGTATTTGAGAATCAAATATCTGGTAGTTGATGGCATATATCTAACAAGTTAGTGAATTTTTGAATAAAAAGGAAAAACTAAATAAAAGCGATACATCTGTCATACAGCGCTTTTGTGGCTGTGGTGTATCACATGACAAGCATGAAACATCGCCATGGAAAGAATAAGGTGATTCTAAAATAACAGTTGACTTAAAAAACTCACACAGGGGGGGTCAGCTTGAATATTTTAAACTTACGTGTGAAAGGGTTAATGTGATCTTTTTAATCATTAAAATACAGAGAGCGGGAGGGGACATGTCTAGTTCACTTAGTTTTGTTGTGGCTACAACATATTAACTTGTGATCTTTATGTTATGTCGTGGCCATGCAATGTGAAGATGTGGCCTCAAGATCATATGTTGTATATATACACCACACACACATACACACACACACACACACACACGCACATAAAGTATTGTTGAAATGTTTGGGGTCAGTATGTTTTTTTTTTACTTCTACTATTCTAATATAAAAATACTATTCATTAAAATGTATTAAAAAAATGACAGTAGGGACATTTATAATGTTGCAAATATGTTATATTTCAAGTAAATGCTGTTCTTTTGATCCTTCCATTAATCCTAGAATTCTTTAACATTAATAATAAGAAGAAATGTGTCTAGAACACTAAATCAGCATATTAGAATGATTTCTAAAGGATCATGTGACATTCATGTTACATTTTTAAGTATATTAAAATAGAAAAAAGTTATTCACAGTCTTTGTGGTACTAATTTCTTAATGCTTTTACACTTTTAAAGAGTAATGTCATCTGATTGTACTCATTGTGTTTTTAAAAATGCTAAATTGTGTTCATACAGCGAACCTTTCGCTGATTTTTTAGTTTAACGGAAGTCACTCCCATAATTTGTGCAAAGCATGGGGTGTAGGAAAAAGGTGGATACCAAACCTGTTCAGTCACGTTAGGCCTTAAAACAGCTTAAAACTTCTGCACCTAAAGTGTCAAATTATGATTATGATTTTTAATCATATTAGTATTGGTAATAGTATTATAAAAGTTTATATTAGCTAGGACCTGTTACACATGGACACTTTCAGTTTAACAAAAACTTTCTAAGAAATTATCATGCAAAACACAATAGAACATCCACAGAGATGTTCCCATAAAAGGGAAGCGAGGGGTAAAATCAGTAATAACAACACAGTTATTAAGCCACTAGGCTGGCATTTCCCATTATGGATATTAAACTGTGCCTCTACTGCACTTAACCTGCTGGGGCATTTCTAAGTCATCTCTACTATTTCAGACCCGCTTTTTCCCGTGCACTCCATTCTTTGTATGTAAATCTGGAACTCAAGCACAGAGTCGGGTGCGTCTCTCTCATAAGCAGCCCAGTAAATCCCTCCTCATCACACTGTGGGGATTTGGCCTGTAATACAGCTGCCGTGACTCACCTACCGCAAGGAGGGAAGGGGAATTAAAGGAGGAACCCAAGCAAAACCATGCTTTCAAGTTTGTTCTTTCCTTTGCTCCCTGCTCCAGCCTTGTTGATGGGTCAACAGTGACTTTTCAGGTGGTCAAAAGAGGGGTGAGTGGACTCAGGTATGGGGCCATTGTACAAGTACTGCAGTACAAGCCTAAAGCTGCTGCCTGAGGGCAATCATTGCCCACAGGGATCAGTTTGAAGAAAATTGTTCTGCCCGTCATTTAATCAACAGAGCGGCACGGTGGAGAGGTAAGCACGCAGTTTATTCAATCCCGATGTATGGGGCTATAGAAAACGCAAGCAGCTGCACAGGCAGCTTTAGGACCCACAGAGCACAGAGTCTGACATACCTTCCGTCCCAATGAGCATACTATCCATCCAAATTAATATTAGATATTAAAATAAATGTGTCCCAATGCTGAAGAGAGTATGCTAAAACTACCCGGACGCTCAACAGATTCCGGTAGGTTTTGAAGTATGGATCCTTGCATTCCAATGGCTTATATTTCCCACAACCCAGTGTGATTTGGATGAGGATTCGGCCCAAAACTACAAACATGGCAGATGTTCGTGAGACCAGCGGTTAAGCAGAGGCGCACTGAAACGGGTTTGAGTGATTAATGATCAACCATATGAAATATAAATTGTTTGTATTATCTGTGTTATATTTCATCTGCAAAAACATTGTAAACAATTAACTGCAAAAAACATGAAATGAGTTATCTGCAGGAAAGACCCTGGAAGATGAACGACTTGCAATAGTTTTAATTTTAAAAATATTAAAAATATTTTTTGTTAACTGAAATAAAGCTGGAATAAAATTAAATAATAATTAGATAGAACATTTTTAACGCTGCCATGGCAACTACCTGAAAAAAGTTTTAAGTTGAAGTACTACAATTACTAAAACTAAAAACAGAGCAATTCCAAGAAGGTCCATTCACCATCAGTGCTCGGGCACCAAAGTTAAAACCAAAGTACCACAAATACTACAAAAGTATATAAATAATACTAAAACAAGATATGATAGTATGTTGAGTAGCGTAAATGAAATGAAATTAAGAGTGTGTATATGAGACCAGGCCAGTTTACAGTGTCATGATGCGTGTAACTATGCAACAAAACGGTGCGTGGTTTCAAGATGCAATTGTACGCATGATGTAGTTCTACAGTACTTTATCTTCACAAAAAGAGGGCAAGGTATAAATAGGCAAACTGGGATGTGGCAAGAGATACTTAAAGGGGCAATTAACCCAAAAAGGATATTTAAAAATATGTATATGTCCTATAGCCTGTCCTAAAGCACAGTGAACCCCACTGAATTTCATTGTATGGAAAAATACAGCTGAAACAATCTTTAAAATTTATATATTTTTTGGTGTTCCACAGAAGAAACTGTATTGGAGTTATGATTATGCAATTGTAAAGTTAATATTATAACTTTATTATTATAAAAAAAAACATAATTGAGTGTAATTTAAGTTTTTCTATACAAATCGGTTAATTTTTACCTTCAAAATTATAGTAGGCTAATGTAGTACCAACTGACTCCCATAGTTACAGCATTAAGAGATTTATTTTCCTTGAGAACATTTGCCATGTATTGTACCTGATATATATCCAAAATAATCGATGTTGAATCAAATTGAATCAGAATCAAAATCGAATCTAATTACAAACTTTTGAATCAGTATCGAATTGTGAAATTTGTGTCAATAGCCAGCCCTAGACTATACCTTTAAGCCTAACATTGCCTAACACCTGCCGCATCTCAGATATACTTCACTCACATCAATTCACACACTGCAGGCTTTCTATATACATGCTTACGGTGAGAAAAAAAACACACACAACCAAATGTATAGATGTACCACAGACAGGTCTTATTACCTCCCACTTCCTCTATACATACTCTATCACTTTTCCTTGTTCTTTCACTACCTCTCTCATGCGCCTGACTTCTCAGGTTTCAGTGAATCAGACCTGGTGAATAATGTATAAGGTACAAGCTGTGAAAACCTGGACAGCACTGTAGGCAGCAGGCAGCGAATAAATAAAAGTTTAGAGCATACAGACAGACGGTATTCACTAGTGCTGTACCATATCCACCCACAGACACCGGTATCTTCATCAGCTCTGTTTTGCTTAAAGGGGCCCGTCAAAAAAATAAATAAAAAAAATCCAACATTTAAATAGTGAAATGGATTGCTCAGCGTCTGTTTGTAGAAATTATGCCATTAAGGGCAACAAAACACCACTGAAGGAAACTGCTAGGGGAAAAATAGGGTTTTACAAATTGGCAGACATTGGAAGACATTTTTCTTGTGCTGAAAGTCAATGAGATTGCCAAATGACAAGTTAGAAGGCTGGGAGAAAGGGGATTTTTTTTTAAAAAACATTGATTTATTTCCCATCCTAATGACTGTATATGTTTTAAATCTGTTCGCTAAAAAGATTAGTTGAAATTCGTTCAGTGCAGAGTACATTATTATGCACCAGTAGGTGGACAAAGTCTTTGTGAAAAAGCGATTTCTTCAAAAAGTCGACCATCAAATATACATGTTTACAACTCTAAGAGATTAAATAAAGATTGTCCATGCATCATTTTATAAACATTCATTATTCTTTCAGCTCTGGTTGTGAATGAGATTGACATGCCCAAATGAACGAAGGCGTATGGCATATGCTCATAACAAGAAGTTTCAATCGTTCAGTTTGTTCACAAATGAGATTCGTGCAGTTTGTTCAGACTCAGAATATTGTCTGTGTCCAAAATTGCATCCATTTTTTAGAGGTGTGTGAAACTATAGTAGACATTATTATGTGCACTCATTCCATCTCATAGGCATTATTGAGTGTACAACCGAAGTATACTCAAAAGCTGGTTACTAGGGACTGCCCATGCACTGTGAGTTTTATGCCACATGAATAGACCATTTGGGAGCAGACGTCACAGTTACGTCACTAGCAGTGGAGGAAAACAAGCAAAATCCATGGAGAGATAAAATTCAAAAAGAGAAAAAAATTATTGTGTTTTTGGATGTCTTGGAATACAAAAAAGATTGTTGTTCTTAAAGACAAGGTTGCACGCCACAGACTGGACTGATGAAACCTGCGCTGATTAGTTTAGTATTAAAGCATGAATTTGATGTAAACAATATATCTACATAATATTCACATGTGCAATTCAAAGTGGACAACATTAGCAATAATATTTAAAGTCGGCATGAAACGGAAGTTGAGATCGTCTTTTCCTCCTTATTGTGACGTATCCGAGTGAAACGGCTTCTGAAATTAGAAAAAATGTAGGGCGAGGCTTGATTTCGTCCTTCGGGAATTGATTGGATCGTTGGAAGTTGGGCGTTGCTAACAAAATGGAGGCAGATTTGAAGTTTGCACTCAGTTGTGGAGAAAAACTTGATCTATCTCTTAAATAAATTTTCTACATAATGTTACTGAGCATATTTCCTCACTTTTCACTGGTTTATGCTACAGATTTTACTTATTTTAAGCCTTTTATGGCTTTATTTCTGTAAAGCTTTTTTCTCAGCTCTCCCAGGGGGCGCGCCGTAAGCGCGTTCACACGCTGCATTCCTCAGTGCGCGTCGTTACGATAAGCTGTTCGTCCGACTATATTGAGTAATTTTTTCATTAAAAAAAGCTTTTATTTCTCATATATTTCTCTCTTTTTGCCTCAAGTCCTTCTTGAAGAAGGTATTGTGTATACCGAGAAAAATGCACCTAACCACGATCAGTGACAGGTTTCTGAGAGGAGGTGCAGAAACGAGACGGGGCGATAACCCCGCCCTCGCGCCATAGCTAATGACCGGGAGAGAAGAGAGGTCGTTTCGATGGGGGAGGGAAAGTTAACATATTTGATTAAAGATTTTAAGGGTAAATGAATTTTTAAAAAATAATGAAGTGCACAGATAAATCAGTTAGCCTATAGTAAACACTACAGTATTAATATAAAAATACGAATTGTAAAATTTGATTTCATGCCGCCTTTAAACCTATAACATTTTACATAGATAACATTTAAACATTTAACATGTTTATCTTACAATTATGACAATTATAAATCAGATTTGTGAAATATAAACTCAAAATTACTTGTTTTTATTATTTTATTCTATGACTGCAGAACTGTCATTTTCTGCCACCTGGTAGGCTCCGCCCACAAAAAACATCATCACTGTTTGCAAACACCCAAATGGTCTATTCTCGTGTCTCACTAGAAGTGCCCTTCTGGTGTCTGAGTAGCTCACTCGTTTTCACTCACTTGTTCAAGTGGACTATATTAGTGGAATAAAGTAGGGAATAGTGAATGAGGATATAGGAGGTGATTTCAGATACAACTATTGATTCATTATGTGAAGAGGGCGTATTCATTCAATAAGTCCAACCAATGAAATGCTTCTTCACAGCTTGCACTTGAAGGCTACTGGGTTTGTGCTATAGTCAGTCTTTGAAGGCAAGCGGTTGAGTGCTTCAAAAGGGAGACACTTGAATGAACCAACAATATGAGTGAAGTGCATGTGAGAATGATTCGTTTAGTTAAAAGATTTGTTCAAAAACAGAACTAATATCAAATCTGCTTCCCCACACCAAATGTTTGAAAATCAATCAATATCGGTGTACAATTTTAAGCAATTTTAAGCTCATTTTAATATGAGCAACATTTAACAACCCATTTTCTGTGACTACCTCCCCCTATGAACTTTATCCAGACAATGCTCATTTTAAGAGAAATGGCTTTTATTCAGATCCACAGTCCTGCCGGGCAAACACAGTCATTTAACTTGAAAGAAAATATATTAATTGATAACTGACAAAAAGCATCTACAAAAAAAAAGAGAATTATACTAGGCTGGTCAATTTTCAACTAAAAACCTGGCACTTTGTAATGAGAGGTGGTGAGACTGCTCTCTAAAGCTCATGCCATACTTTCATTACCCCTCATCTATTCCCCTGTAGGCCAGCTGCCATGCCAGCTTGGATCCAGTTAATGCTCTAAAACTGGAAAATAATTTCAAGGTCTCCGGGAATAGCCTGCGCTTTCCGGCCTTTTTTTATTTATTTATTTTATCCAGAGTCACCTGTCGGGTGGCTGTGATTATGCATGCATGACTGGGCCTGGGCCATGCAAATCCTCCGGGCTCTTTCACAGAGGGCTCGCTGACCTGCTTCCTGCTTTTATCCCGCCTCTAAGTACTGATCGCAAATGGCCAGGAACTAAATCAACAGCACATGAAAGGCGCCGAGCGTGGAGGAGAGGGGCCACATGGCTAAACAATCCCCTCCCCAGTCCATCGTAAACAGCTTGGAATGTTCACGCAGAGCTGAGCACATTCACCAATGCCTCAACAGCACTGTCTGTTATGCAAATGAGCTGGATTAATTTCTATTCCACTGTTCTCAATAAAATCATTAATATTACCCGGCCCAGTCTGTGTGTTTACTTGGCCTATGTCTGGAGGCACTGAATGCTAATATATTTAGCTATACATTTAAAATATTGATATACAGTGTAGTAGCACATTTCAGTGAGGATAATACAGCTTTCTGAGGAAATATACTTTAAAAGCAGAAAGGAAGGAAGGGAATAAAATATCAATAGTGATGATAAATACTTAAAAATAAGGAAAATATTTTGAATTAAAACTACGATTTCAAAACCAACCAGTCGGTGGGTTGCCTCAACTACTAGTTGGCTAATTGGTCATAAACTTAAGTTTCATTTTTCATATTAGAAAAGTAATTAAATGATAAATTATTCACTTAAAACTTTTAAATATATTTTTTTTAATTGGAGCCTCATTGGTCCAAGCTATTTGCTTTACCTCTGTAATCCTTCCATAAGCAGACATTAACAGAATTTTAAAAAATCATGACAATGACATTGGTTACTGAAACATTTTAAAGGGGTCATATGATGCGATTTCTTGTTTACCTTTCTCTTTAGTGTGTTATGTAGCTGTTTGTGCATGTATACGATCTGCAGAGTTACAAAGTCTCAAACCCAAAGAGATATTCTTTGTAAAAGTTAAGGCTCAGCCACACCTTCGTTCAAACACACCCCCACATCTCTACGTCAGTATGTGGGGACAGAGTTTCATAACACCGTAGAAGGCGTAACTTTTATTCTCGCTGTAGTATTGTTGCCACCGGCGCCGCCATGTCGTGGAGAAGCTGTGTTTTCCGTTGCGAAAGCCAAACTACTTTGTTTGGCCTTCCAAAAGAGGGGACAATTAGAGAACAGTGGTTAAGCTTTATTTACAACACTGTTCCAGAACAGTACAACCCAAATATTTGACTGTGTGGTGCGCATTTTTCTGAGGTCTTTTTCGGAGAGCACAGACCGTTTCTACGTCTTTGTAGTATCTACGACAACAAATGCAAACTTACCAGTCTGAAACTTTTATGGTCCAGTCGCACTGGCAACGTTGATCGATGAGCTTGGTCATCTGCATCATCAGGATCAGATTTGGGCTCGAATTGATATTGATTGGGCTTTGCTTTGGGAGCTGCTGTTCCAAATATGGTAAGAAATGTGACATTTCCGTCACACACTTATGGTATTCGGGCCAATCACAATGCACTGGATCACTGGCCAATCGGAGCACACCGCGCTTTTCAAAACGATGAGCTTTGTAAAAATCGACGTGTTTCAGAAAGGAGGGGCATACAGGAGCAACAATAATGTACAGTATGTGTAAAATAATGATTTTTTTTTACCGCGTAAACACATTGCATTAAACCAAATACACAAAATAACGTTCATTTTAGAACCATCATATGACCTCTTTAATAGTTGAAACTATTTTTAACTTGACACCATTCAAATGCAAGGCACTCAGAAAACATTTCACGATGCAATGGCCAATGACAGTGTTTTTTGAAGAGGATTTAAAGACACAATGGGCCCTATTGTACATCCAGCGAAATGCGACGCCAGACGCTGTGTTTTTTGCTAGTTTCAGACCCACGCAGTTATCATTTTCACGTCCAGCGCCATGTTGTTTAAATAGCAAATGCACTTGCGCCCATCTGCATGCTGGTCTGAAAATTAGGTGTGTTCAGGTGCGTTGTTGGCGCGTTGCTATTTTGAGGCAACTGAAAACGACTGCACCACTGATCAACAAAAACCTGGTCTAAAGTTAATAGCGCAGTATTTATGTTATTTTAAAGGGAATGGGATATTAGAATCTGATTGGTTTATTGCATGTTACCTGTGCCTGGCGCCGACCATTTTTTTCAGTCGTTAAACTAGCAAAAGTGGACATGCCCCAAGTGCACGCGCACCATGCGCTTCAGACCATGCACTCAGATCGTTAAAGTAGGGCCCAATGTCTCTGAGAGGGTTTTAACATGCAAACAACTGAAGCAAATCACGCTCATGCATTAAATATCATAACTTTTTATCCTCAAAAAAAAAAAGACCTCACTAATTGCTGTTCAATGACTCGGGTTAGTCGATCACCGTGCTCAATGTTAAATAGGAAATGGTTAGATCATCTGACATATTTCCGTGTCTGTGTCCTGACAATTACAATGCAGGTAAGATCGGAGGGGAAAACTTGACATACGTGTGTGTGTGTGTGTGTGTGTGTGTGTGTGTGTGTGTGTGTGTGTGTGTGTATTCCGGTACGCATCTATGTTTCCCTGAGGTGTTTCCTGTTGCATACTAATTTAAGTCTTCCATTCATATTCATTGTACAGAAAAATGCTATTACAATCTGAATAATGCTTCCATATTCAAGTTATCTTGTCACTGTTCTGTTGGTTTAATATGGACCCACGACTTCCCATTTACATATTTTCTGTTTTATAACCTTTTGGGTTCACAGCATGCCAGTAACACACCCACCTCTCTAGCTTTTGAAAAGAGATCATACAATTTAAATCAGGGCTTGAGTTTTCCATTTGTTTTGAGTCAAACGGCAAAAGGCAGTCAGAACCTCTACAGATAACATTTATCTGTCATATTTGTTAAAATGACGACAGTGATGGTACGAATCAGTCCGCTGCGGCACTCAGAAAGCAGCATCTGAGGCCCAGGGAATGAGCGCCACTTGTTCAGCAGTACAAGAGGGAAATTGTCCCCCTCTGCAGCACACACAATATTGCAGGTGCTTAAATTATTCATCCTGTACGAACGCTGGGGTCTTACTCAGAGCCAAAACTCCAGCCTCTTAATCTGTACTTTATATTCCATTTTATATTTTACAGCTTTGTTTACTCCGAAAAGGGAGATAAAGAGCTTTTCTTGCCGAAGACGTCTAGCTTTGTTCTTACTGTTGACAACAAAGAAAACAGTTCTATGCAATTTTCATATATCACTATGTAACATTTTCTGTCAATTGCCTTCATCTTGCTGGCAAATTTGGTTTTTGAGTGATTGTGGTACAAACGAATGCAAAATGAATGAATTACCCAGGGCATGCACAGCTACTCGTTTTTAATACTTAACTAGTCATCTAGGAAACAAATTGACTGGTGTGAGTGGAGATGGAGAATGTCAGAGCAAATGCTCATATCTTCATCGTTTGCATTGAAAATAAAATTCATATATAGGAAAACAAGTAATGCACCTCTTGCATATAGTTTCTGTCAATGTTTAGGCAACATCTGACTTGGTTCAAGGCAGTTCACACACATTTTCATGCATGTTCATTTAAATTCAACACAAACTCTTGTTCAGATTGAATTACAAAAGTGCTTTAGTGCTAAAGTGCAACAGATGGAACTTGGAACGCTACCTGTTTAGTTAAATGAGTTAATCGATACCCTATTGTGTCCCACCCCATCTGTTTGTTGTCAATGATCAGGTTCATTAGAATTAGAATGTTTTAATGCTATTTTTTTAATTCTGTTCACAAAAATGTATAGCCCCCTCCCCCTGATGGGGAGCCTGTGAACCTTGCAGCATAAATTGAAGTGTTGTGTACTTAAATAATGTGATCATACCATGGTCAAGAAATGAACATGCAAAGAGAGAGAGAAAAAAAGTGTCTATTTACACCCGCCTTGTTGACAGAGGCTATTTACACTAATTCTGCCTGCTGGTTGGGCCAGTCAAAATTAGGGATTGTCAATAGTAGCAATAGTGTAGGGGTAAGGTGCATGGCAGAAAGTTTTGATGCGAATCGATTAAATCCGCCTTTTGCCAAATTTCTCTACTCCCTTTTTTCATCACATATCATATTGGAAAAATATTTATTTTCTATAAAAAGTAAGAACATATTTGAAAAGTGGAAATAAAGTGTCTAGCGTGCAAATATTGGTTAGATTTAGGGGTATATGTAGGGAGGGCTTTATTTTCCTAATTAGTCAGAATAACTTTAATAAATATAATCATTTACACTAGGTTATTATTGCACACTGTTTAATGTAACACTGAGGGGCAAATATCTACCACTATTTAAGTAGCATATAACTACTATTAACATATATTGCAAATAAAATACTGTTATTTTCACATAGTATAAATAGAATCTATTGCTACTTTCCTTTATGCCGTTCACACTGCACGATTTGACAAGTCATCAGATCACTGTTCTTTTCACACTGCACGACTATCTTGAATTCAGTTGCTGCTGTGTGCACATTGCATGATGGATCGACGACAGGGGGTTCCACATTGCATGACTTTAGAATAGGAAGACAACTCTGTCTGGTCCACAACCAAAACACACGCAAGAAGTGATAAGGAAATAATGCAAGATAAACAATATAAATAAACAATTTCGCAATGTGCTGCTGTTTCGGCTGGTTGAGCAAATGTTTGTGCTTTGTTTCTGTTTGATATATTTGTAATGCTTATAGTGTAAAAATTATATTCTGGTCTATAACTCCTCCCCAAATTTCCCGCTGCCCTGTATCTTGCTCTCTCATTGGCTGTAGGTCATCGCCGATGTTATTTTCAGTCAGTACATTTCACACAGCAGGATTCTGAATCGCAGACAGGTCCGGATATTTAGCATGCCAAATGTCTCACGGGCGTCTGCGACGCATCGGCAATTCTCTCCGATCGCGTCTTTGATAATTCACACCGCGTAATTGTCACGCGCGTGAACGAGTACCGATTTCCCTCCGATTTCGGCCATTTGTCTGCGGTTTTGGAAAACCTGTCAGCAAGTGAAAATCGGGGCTAAAATCATGCAGTTTGAACTCTGCATTATTGTGTAAATAGCATTTCGCTAGGAAAATGCTGCTATGTTCACTTATTTATTTAGTGTAAATAGAATCTATAGCTATTTGCACTTAGGCCGTGTGTCCACCAAAACGTTTTTTTACGTGGCTAGCTGGCGTATTCAATTGTTTTCAATGGGAGCGCCGCATTTTTAGAGCGCCATGAGCGTAACGAGGCACTGAGCGAGTATTTCACGCTCAAGCGCTGAGCGCTCAGCGTTTTTTACTGGTTGCCGAGAGTTGAAGAATGTTCAACTTTGAGTAAAACGCAGCGCTCATTACTGTCACTTTTCACCCAGCCGTCCAATCACAGTGGAGGAAGGGCGGGACAAATACAACACCGACCAACCGCAACATTCTGCTTGTACAACGTCAACTGATGAAAGCAGCATAATAACAGAACAAAATAGTTTAAAACAAGAGCCAGAGCAAATACTTTACATTGTATCTGCATTTTTATATAGAATCAATACAGAAACAAACTATCTGAAATGAGATACAAGTAACACTTCCGTGGATATTCCATATCATAACAAGCAAAGAGTCTCAACTGAAAAAAGCCAGCTAAAAACGCTTTGGTTGACACGCTGCATTAGTGTGAACAAACAAATACAAAACATATTGGCAATAACTAAAACAGTACATTGTGTATGTTTCTATATTTTCAGAATTAAAAAAAATATTGTCTCAGTTCAACAGAACTACTGTAACTGAATAATGTTTCTTTTAATCCGTCCATCTTCTATTTCTATTACCTCAGCCACCTAGAGCAAAGTGAGAACACAACCTCTCCTGAATACAAATCCCACACCATATGTACTGACATTACAAACCAACGTGACCATATAGTCATCATGGCACACAATAGAGAATGTTAACTTTGTTAATGGCATGCACACTTATCCACTTACTCCAATCTTTTTCAGCGTGTATTAGTGACGTATTTACCCAGAATTGCCCAGTTTGGGTGTGCCCTTCTGTTTCTACTGGGGTCTTGAGGCTCAAGTGGTCTTGACCTGCCCTGGGACCCTCTCCCTGGGGCTACGGTGACAGGGCTGCTCCAGGGACCGCCACCAGTCCCTCCCTCTGCAAAGAGACTCACTGTACTGAGTAACTTCCACTTAATCAAGTGAAAGTTATTTTAAAAACGCCAACTACGATTAGGAAGTCCATATTGCGGCCTGTATTAATTGGTTCTGTTTAACAGAGTAAGAATAAGCTAGTTGTTTTTCCAGATCTTCAGATGCTACTGTGATACAGATGATCTTGTTTGTGGAATCATATTAATGAAAATAATATTTGCATTCAAAGTCACTCAATCACATTGCAGAGCAATTAACAGCACATCTAAAACAGACAATGCTCAGCTAAACAAAAAGACGAAGAGCTGTACATTGGGGAGGTGAGGAGACAAAAACAAGATTAAAACCATGTAGGACAAAGCTGGAAAGAGCACAAAAAGATCTGACAACCAGGAACGCTCAACAAATAGAACAAGGGAGCTAGTCAGACCCAAAAATGGTGTATAAAAATGAGAAGCATTCACAAGCAAAAAAAAAAAAAAAGGAGATGGCAAGGTTAAAACAGAGGGAATCAGCATAAAGCAGAGGTGAGACAAAAGAGAATTATGGGAGTATAGTTCTAAACAAAACAAGAGCAAGAACAAGAAGTCAAAACCCAGCATCTGAACATGTTTACTTCCCTAGTTAGGTATATAGCATGTCAGATCAAAAGTAGTAAGCCCAAATATGCAGTGTTCATGTAAGAAAGAAAGTTGCACACTTTACGATCCCATGAGGCCATTTGAGAGGAGTAAGAGTAGTCATATTCGTAAATAGCGCAGAACAGGGATGTGGCTGATGTTGTAGGTCACATGACAATGACAACATGGATGCATTACACTGGGGAAAAAATTATACAAATATTATTCCTATGGTAGTATGTAAATTAAGTATTTTAAAAAACTGAATCAACCTAAATACATTAGGTTACACCAACAAACAGACATTTGAATGGTTTAACATTCAAAAGTTTAGGATAGGTATGATTTTCATAGTCTCTTATGCTTACCAAGGCTGCATTCATTTGATCAAAAAACATAAATATTGTGAAATATTATTACAAATTAAAATAATTTGTTTTCTATTTTTTTGTTGTTACATTTTTTTATTTAATTAATTTATTCATGTGAAGGCAAAGCTTCAGCAGCCATTACTCTAGTCTTCAGTGCCACATGATCATTCTAAAATAATTCTAATATGCTGATATGGTGATAGAAGTTTTAAACGACCAACAGAGATAATCAGTTTGCAAAGACTTTGGGATATACAGGTCAAGATAAGGAGTCTGAGAGAAGTAAGAGAGAATGTGATGGAGATGAGATACTGTGCCCAGGAAGAGATAAATATTATTACAATGTATTCCTATTTAACACAGATATATGCTCTAATTACAGTGGAAACTATAATCTGGTCCTCGATTGTGTTTGGATATTTCACCAGTATCAGCATTGGGACTTTTCACAGTTTTCTCCGCTTGTTTTTGCACAACTTGATATTTAATCATTAAGCCAGTAGATGACGACAAGTGACTGTCTTTTTCAGTGAGAAATGTAACTATTATTTAAAGGGCTAAATCACTTTTGTGACCTCTGTATTTATAAAACCCTACGTACGGCCCTGGATGCAGTGCGAGATATCCTACAGGTACTCTTGGACACAGATTAAAGGTAGTTTGAGATGTGATAAAGACCACTTGCTATTGGTTCCATGAGAAATGCAAAAACAATTATATAGCCTTTTATAAATACCAACTATTAAAAAAACAAACATGACAAATATTTAAAAAAGTATCAAATGTATTTCCTATGAATATATTTAACAGAAGGAATATATTTACTCGGCAGTCTATGAAATATTGTGACTTGGATTGATGATGGATTAATGATGCCGCTGTGTCCGTGGGAGGCCCTTGTACTTGACTTTATATTCCTAGCATAAAAAGGAGTGAAATGAGAACACAACAGAGGATTTGAGTGAGGGGGGTTGATAATTTGTAAGACTGGAACAAAGCCAGGAACAGCTGGATACCAGGGCAGCTGTTTTTTCTTCAATTATTTCATTTATTTATTTATTTTATTTTTTTGTAGGTCCTGAATATTTGTGGAGAGCAGCTGTGATTAGATGAACAGAGAGAATAAAACAGAGAGATGCTCTGAGAGGAAGTGCGACGCGTCTAGTCTAGTCCAATTGTAGGTCATGAAGCAAAGGCATGATTAGAAGAGTCGGAGGCATGCTGAGATGAAAATCATGTATTAATGTCTTTTCCCTGGCTTTCAAAGTTCATTCATTTGCAACCTTTATCTTCCTTTCTATCTCTTGTTCTTTCATGCCCTGCCAGCCTGTCTTTTCCCTTCCCACCAAGCACTCGCCAAACCCTCGGTGAACCAGAGGTCTTGGTGAGATTGTGCGAGCCGATTCCTCATTATATTGAAAGGCTTTAAACTCTGAGCGACAGACAAAATTTGCAAGAGATTTCCAGACAAAGCCAGCATTTCTCAACTGTCTGGACAACACCACCAACAATGGGGTCCAAAAGTCTGGGATTTAATATAGTTAACAAAAATTTAAACGGCATTTAGGAGTAATCAGTCTTACTAATAATAATAAAATGAAACAGTTTTAACAATTTCTGGGTCACTAATCAAATAAGTAAATGTGACATTGATCATTGTGACCTTTCGTACAGATGGTCAGATGTGTCTTAAGAACTAGTATGACCAACTAGCAGTTAGTTAGGGCATAAATATACAGTATCAAATTAGACCAATCTATGTTTTTATATAACTGACTTAAAAAAAAGTTGATGACTTTATGCAACCGGCCCCAGGTTTACACTTTAACTCAAATTGATATTCTGTATATATATATATATATATATATACACACACACACACACACACTTAGAATATATAAAAAATAAAAAATAAAATCAGTTTCTGCATAGTCGTATAGAAGCCACTTATAAATTCTTGTAGAATGATTAACAGGATTAGTTTCTCGAAATCCTGTCATACTAAAAGTCCATTTATTACCATCTCCGGAGTGCATCCCTCCCACCTGTTTAAAAACAGAGTAATTATGTGGTTGCCCCATCTACCTGCTTCCTCACTGGCACTTGTTGCCGTGGTAATTGTGTAAATTTTGCATGAATCTGTGGTGACTGGCCGAGGATGGAGCTGGCACAGACATCGCCCCTACTGATTCCAGCTGTCAGCAGTGTCTATTAACAATGATGAATCACTCCCCCACTTCTCAATCCAATCATAGAGACCACAGCAGGCCTTAGATCTGGTCACCTCTGACTAAATGATTTTTGGACAGCGTGCGGCGGCACGCCAGAGCACCCGGTCGGCGCTTTGTGTTAGATTACGCTATTAGCCTGCAGGCTTCTGAGCTTTACATCCTCCAGCCTGCCCTTGTAACTGTGGTACAAGTTACTCAAATAACAAAGCAAGACACACAAGCAAAACATGTAGAGCTCTCCATTTTTTGCAGCTCTGTGCATTTATACTGTCATGCTCAGACCAAACACAGAAACTTCACATGTTGTCAGAACTCAGTTATTACCCTGGTTTTGGCTATGCTCAGATTAAAGGATTAGTTCACTTTTAAATAATCTTTTGCTGATGATTTACTCACCCCCATGTCATCCAAGATGTCCATGTCTTTCTTTCTTCAGTCGAATAGAAATTAAGGTTTTTGATGAAAACATTCCAGGATTTTTCTCCATAAAATGGACTTCAATGGGCTCCAAATGGTTCAAGGTCCAAATGACAGTTTCAGTACAGCTTCAAAGGGCTTTAAACGATACCAAACGATGAATAAGGGTTTTATCTAACGTTTCGATCAGTTTCTGCGAGAAACCGAGCAGTATTTATGCTATTATTTTACCTCTGATCAGACGAACGTGATCATCTCTGAGCTCCGCCATAACTTCCGCAAAAACCTTAATTTCTTTTTGACTGCAGAAAGAAAGACATGGACATCTTAGATGACATGGGGGTGAGTAAATTATCAGCAAAAGTTTATTTAAAAGTGAACTAATCCTTTAAGAGGGGAAAAAATCGATCAAAATTCAATTGAATAACTTTGTTTTGCCATTTTTTATCAGTTTCAGTGTTGGTGTATTGCTGCATTTTTCCTTTTATATATATATATATATATATATATATATATATACTATTGTTAACTAAAACAAACTACAAATGTTAAAAATATTTTTTTATTTAGATGAGAAAACAAACTTTAAAAAGTTACAAAAAATGAAAATAGTAATGTTGCTTTGGCAACTAACTGAAATTAAAACTAAAGTGCTCAAATTAATTTTAAAAATAAATTAATAAACAAAAATGACAAAAGCACATACAATTATTAAAACAAACTCAAGTTAAACTATAATAGGAAAAATGTAATACTAAAACAGACATGTTGGGTTTCCATGTTTTATGGGGACTTTCCATAAACATAATTATTCATCGGATCCCCTAACGTTGCCCTTCACAGAAAACTTATTGCATTTTTAATTTTTCAAAATATCACATAGTATGAAATGTCCCCACAAGGACAAAGATTTTAGATATCAGATTTTAATTGAACCACGCACGCACGCACGCACGCACGCACGCACGCACGCACGCACGCACGCACGCACGCACGCACGCACGCACGCACGCACGCACGCACGCACACACACACACACACACACACACACACACACACACACACACACACACACACACACACACATTTATCTTAAAATAACATTTTAAGGAAAACATTTACAATGAAGTGAAATTAGTTTCTCATGCTGTTATCAGCGAGAGTGTTTGATTTCCCTACACTGAGCCTCAGAGGAGTGCAAAACAACAGCATGAATAAATGAGGAAAGCGAACAGTGGCAGCCATAACACTAAAAAGTTCAGCAAACTGTAAATCTGCAAAAACTTGGTAGCACAGCTGAATGTGCTACCACAGCCATTACATTTGCTAAGACAGACATACAGAGTAACGGATATTGGTTTTGCACGACTTTTGAAAGTCTAAAAAAACATTGCAAGCATTTAATTGCAACTGAAAAAGATGTTCCACCATCTTTCTGCATCATGAAGATATGCTGTCATCTCTTTGCTCTCCCTTTTCATTGGTGTGGTCCTGCAGGTTAGAAGTCAAGGTCAATGGGTATCAATCACTTAGCTTCAATCCTCAGCTTTCTGCTTTTCTCTCACCATCTCCCTAGCGGCCGTGAGAATGTTTGACCTCCAGAAAGCAGAAAGACAGATGGTGGACTGGATGTGATTGGGTTATGTGATGAGCTCTATGCCACATAAAATCTAGTTGACATCATGCTGTACAGTCAGTCTGTTAACATTTCCCTCAAGAGCTCCCCAGTCTTCCATCAAAGCCCTAAATGTACTCTGCACATCTCTACACTTCATCATTGGCATTTAGCCAATAACAAGATGAGTGTTGACAGAGGTGAGCTGATCTCTTAAAGGGGAACACTGTTAATAGAGAACAGTGGCTCTCTACTAAGTTTTGGATATCAACTTTTTTTCCTTCATTTTTTAACCAAGATTGTACACTGGACATCACCTTATGACCCCCAAAAAACGAAATAAAAAATTAAGTAAAAAGTGAAGAAAAAAAAATCCTCAAAAAGATTGCATTGAACATTAATATTACCATGGCATGTACTGTCCAGAAATAAGTCAAACTATAAATATAAATAAATATTTGTATTGTACTGTAAAGGCCTGTTCACACCGGGACGATTTTCGCGTGCGTTTATCACCGACATTTAACGCCTCGTGACTAAACAAAGGGCGCCAATGTGAGTGTGCACACCGATGCGCAAAACGTCAGGCGTAAAAGCGTCATTTTTTTTAAAAACGCCTCGGGTTCGTTTTTTTATTTTGACGCGGCGCGTTAAAAACTGGCCGACCAATGAGATCGGCGCTTTTGTTCACATGCCTGGAGCTGCTGAAGTTACAGTAAAACACGACTTGGTGGCGCTCAAGCACATAACGGTCTTGCCGAGCACATTGATACGACAAAGAAGTAGTAAGTAGACAAAGAAGAAGATGAGCTTGCCATTTAGCAAAAAGTGTGTGTGAATGGTTTTGGCCATAGACATAATATATCTGTGGTTTTGGCAAGCACGTAAATACTGTCTCTCTTCTTCTTCTGTGTGACAAGCGAGTGTCAGAAGCGCAAAGTGCCGCAGCACCACCTTGTGTACCGGGAGCGCATCTACTGAATGTGCACGTTCACTCAGCGCATCGCCAGTGAAAATCGCTTGGGTGTGAACACTCAAGACGTGCCGAAAAACGTCACGGAAAACGCTGGCGATAAGCGCGCGCGATATTCGTCCTGGTGTGTACAGGCCTTAAGCGTTGTAGATTCATTTTGAACTGTAAAAACAATTATTAAAAAGTAATAAAAAAAAGTATTATGCATTATATTATATTATCATATGAGACAACAAAATATATAATTTTTTTTTTACTTTGACTGATGTAGATTATATTTAAATTGTAAAACAAAACAAAAAAATGAAATGCATTATGGACAAAAAAATATTAAATGACCTGTCAACTGTCTGACAGCTGTCAGTTTTTCTTTAAAAATCGGTTTAGCCATTTATATGTTGAAATCTAAAATATTAACAAAAAGAGCTAACTAAAATGTCTATACTGTAGTGCAATTGTATACCTGAGCATTAGCAACAGACAGATATTCCTCTGATCAATCTAAACGGAAGAGCGAAGGGAAAGGAATAAGAGAGAAACAAAGAAATCAATGGTTTCTTGTACTCACAGCTTCAGGTTTCTATTTTAACATAGCCTGCTATTGATTAGCTTTCATATCTGAAGTCTCCCTGAGCAGCAGCTCGCTCACGAGGATAGAAGAGAGTTTAGCAGAACAAAACCCACAAAATAGAGAGAGGGGAGCTGGGAAAGGATAGCCTGATGCTTCCTTGGCCTGCTTGATCTGCACTAACAGTTCCTGCTTAAGCACGGTTAGTGTACAGTTGCCAACATGAAGGGCTTTTGTATTGCATGATGGACTTTCCCAGAACAGCACCGCAGCGTACAGAGCTTTTATAGTGGGGAATGGAGGCTGACTTCGAAGGGTGAATCATTTAAGGAGCGCTTGCCAAGTGCTGTGCTCCCACTCTCGCTGAAATGAAAGGAGTTCCGGTGCTTTGTGTCAAGAGAGGCATCAAATACCAGTACAATGAAGAGCAATGCTGGGAAGGCAGTATGTGGAAACAGCAGAACTGTAAGTGGCATGTGAATGTCAACATTAAATGGAAAACATTATGCTACATTACTGGTATGGTACTATAATCTTACACAAATTATGTCCATGTTCTGCTGTCATGGTGAGTTTACAGCGTACTCCGTGAAACAACGTGTTCTCTGTCTGGAACTGATTAACCGACTCTAGCTAGGTGTCGACAGCTTCTCAGCATCATGTCAGTATAGGGATTTCCAGAAGTGTTGCACGGCTAGCCTGGAAGGTCATACAACTCTCACTGCCTAAAGTTGACACCAATGGGAATGCTATAACCTTCTGCAGACCCCAAAATCACATCAAAATTACAACGAAAAACAAGACTTTGCTTAGCCGAGATACATAATAAACATCAAACGTAACATCATGTACTAGCTATACTTCATTTTGTGTGTTGCATTTTGAAATGTGTTAGTTACTTTTGCAAGGTGGTGCGTCATTAAGAACTGAATTGAGAATATTTTAAATCCCTGAATTGTAACTGAGAACTAAGCTGCAAACAGGATGCATAATTATTCCACAATAATGGCAATCACACCGTGGATGGACACGCTCTCTCTCATTTCATTCAAATGCACCTGGTGCCATCTTGCTCCTCAGTTATTGACTGTATTTAGCGTAAAATGAAGGACTTCAGTATTAAAGTCAGCGTGAAACGGAAGTTGCAAAAGTCTTTTCTTCTCTATTGTGACATATATCTGGGTATAACAGCTTCTCACACAAATAAAACAACAACAAAAAAACTGTAGGGCAGGACTTGATTTTGTCTGACGGAAAGTGATTGGAAACTGATCTCATGTGAGTAGCGAGACCTTTTGTTTCAATTTAGAATAAATTAATTCTGAAACTTATGTTTACATAACCGTTAAATAAAGTGTTTGGGTTGCTGTGCGCGTTTATAATGTCACAAGCTTCAAATCAGAATTGATTTTTTGACATGCGCTCACTGCACAAACATATAGTTCCCTACTGTTTGTACATACTAATAATCATTATCCTACATTGCTTCTTTTCTTTGTTTTAAAGAGCAGACTTAATATTTATCATGGAGCTTTGTCCTGTGCTGCTTATATTTATGAAGCAGTAAAAACGCCCTTTGCCGAGCCCAAAGCAAAGCATCTGTGGATGAGAGTCTAAAACAAGGACTGATGGGACGTTGTCCTGCTCCACTTCACATACGATGAGTGGAAGGAGAATCTTAGAATGACTCGACAGTCATTTATGACACTTCATTCCACAACAACTGCTCGTTCTGTGCGTCATTATGCCATTTCTACATCATTGCACATGCACGGTACTTTCCAGTTTGGGTTTTCAATCAGATCAAGTGTTCATACCGATTGACGTAGTTACATGTGACTTTTTTATTTAGACTTTGCTACTAGTCCGATTACAATCGAATTATTAGGGTCCATGTAAACGCAGCTAGTGAGAGAAGAGATGTCACTGCAAGAGGGAGGGGAAGTTATTTTAATGAAATATTATGAGGGCACATGAATTTATAATAATAATAATAATCTGCACGGATGAATAAATACAGAAATATTCCATAAAAAAATAAGAATTGTCAAGTTTGATTTCATGGTGACTTCAAATGTTTCTGTACATTATCCCTTTGAGGCTCGGAGCTGCTTGCTAGGAACTGTTTTTCTTCGCAGACGTTTTGCATTTTATGAGCTAATAAAATATTTTATCTTCAACATTTCATGTCTAATTGTTTACTTATGTGGCAAGTAACTGTGTAATAAGCTTATTACATGGCTACATTAACTGGATTGATGCACATTATCCCTTACATAAACTAAAGCAAAGTTAGTCAAAACAAAGTTTAGTAGATTTCGATAGGCTATAACAAACAATTGTTATAACAAAAAAAGCACTCCAGAGAGGCAGAGAAACAACAAATTTATACGGCTACTCATCCTTATTTATACTGTAGCCGTGCTTTCTGAAATTGTTTGATGTCCTGTTTCTCATGGCCACCCCATCATTTAGGCAATTTCATCCCAGCCAACTCAAGCAGCATAGCTGGCTATTACACTTTGTGTCACCCCCACCACAACCCAGTCCCATTTGTTTCACAAGGGCCACTGAACACTAAATAGCAATTGCCTGATATTGCCAAGGACTTTATCAACAAACTCCAAATTTTACATTTCCATGACAATAACAGCTTTTGTTTTCCAACCTTGTGCATTTTTATTTCCCCTGACAAGATTAAATTACTACTGCAGAGGTTCAGATATTCTGCAACAGAACACTGTTGAAACAGATACTGAGATACAGAACAAAAGTGTTTCAGCATAGGAGAGAGTAAAGGGTGCTCCGAGTGTTCAGTCGCTTAGTTTCTCTGTTCTCCTCCTGCATAAAGCCTAATGATGTGGAGGTAATGCAAAGTCAACTCACATCAGAGGACAAGAGAGTGCCAAATAAGTGTGAATAAACTAGCTGGGAAAAGTGGTAGTTTCCTCACTCCTTTAAGCATACTGCCTCCTACTTACTAATTCTGCATGTTTACATCTTGCTCTGTTTTATAGTGAGAAAATCCCACCAAATAGGAGTAATTTGGTAGGCTTTTGTATCATCACACCTATAACATGCTACTGCTTTTGAAATGACCTACAGTGAGATGCATTTTGGATGCCAGTGTTCTGGTGTTTCACCAGGCTTCTTAAAGGAATAGTCCATCCAAAAATGACAATTCTGAGGCAACCGAATTGTAAATTGATTGTATTTTTAATCATTGGAACTCAATGGGAACCAAAACTGTTTGGTTTACCCAACACTCTTCAAATCATCCTCTTCAATGTTCCACAAAAGAAAGAAAGTCAGACGTTTGGAACGACATGAGGGTGAAAGTAAATTAACATTTTTAGGTGGACTATCCCTTTAGCCCCGCAAAACTTAGAAAAAGAAAAAAAAAACCTGGAAACCTCCAGAAAGCATTCAGGCCGGGTGAAATGGATCTCTCAAACGTTTACATTTCCCTGTCCTCACCTATTTGTTGACATTTCAGGCCATTCTGAAGCAAGACATCTGCATTTATGAGCAGAGGGAGACGCACCTGCAAACCCAATCATCTGCAGCAGCTCTGCTATAGAAAATATAGAACGTTTGACCCCTGCATCACCCTGTCTTTGTATTTGTTTTATTGGCACTGAGGCATACGAGGGCACTTCAGGCAAATAAGGGGCAATAGTCCCAAGAGAGAGGAAGCCCTGCAGCATTCAATAAGCCATTTAATCGAGTGGAGAGCAGACATCAATACAGGTAAAACCCAGCAGGATGCTCAGCAGGAAAACGGACAGAGGAGAGGTAGTTTTCATGAGGACTCAGTATGTTTCACACAGGGAACACACAACCACGCTCCACACCCCAATAGAGCACAGCTGCGTTTTATAAAGGCAGACCGTTACATGAAGAACCCCTGGCTGTTTCAGCTTTTATTTTATAAATATATTCTTAGTGATGCCATGAAGACTATATTTTACTACTTTAAAGTGTGGGATTTCAAAAACATCAAAATTCTAAATTCCAGGATGGTGTGCTAAGGCAAGTTGGACCTAAACGGCAGAACAAAAGCCCTCCAGGACTGAGTTTGGACACCCCTGATCTAAGTTGACATAAATGATTAATGCAACACGCAGCAGATCCAACAAATTCAAACTCCCACCTCCTAAACTATAAATGTAAAATATTAATCATTATTTAGGGTTTTATGCATTATAATTTAGATTCAATAGTCCTATAAGTTCAATTACTGACCAGACAAAACTAAAGATGTAGTTGATGGTTCTGTAAGGGGCAAAAATGATAAAAGAATCATAAGCGCAACTATACAGTGGAGACATTTCCTTTATTGTTACCATATCTCCACCACATTAAAACAAACATATGTAAATAATTAAACTAAATTTGCCCAGACAAAACTAAAAAGTTATATTTAATGTGCTGAACATTTCCGGTACATTTCTAGAAACTTTCCAAACGTTTCTGAAAAATTTCTAAAAAATCCTGGAAAGTTTCCAAAGATTTTGGAAAGTTTCTTGAAACTTTGCAACCCTAATCTTTAATCTTCTGGCTGTTGATAAGGAAATGCTAATAAAACCGCGACCTACTACTCCCAGACACCCAGAATGTAGCCTGCCTTGTCTCAGTGTCTATGTCATAAATCCCCATGTAGGTGGGGAACTGATTCCCCACTTGGCCTGTTTCTCAGCCATAGAACTCATCCGTCAATCAATGTATAAAAGCTTTCCAAAAGGGAATAAGGAGCACCCTCAGATTTAGAGCACTCTGCCGTAACTCTCTGTTCTCAAAACCACAGAGTGAGAGAGTCTGGGGGAAAAGTAGCAAGCATGTTATTTTAATTACTGTGGTGTTTACCACCTTTTTCCGGTTCCCTGAGGGAAGCTCTAACCAGGATTTGGGGTTTTGCGCTTTTGTTAGTTTGACATGACTTACCAGTGACATTGAATTTTGGAAGGTTTAAGTTTTCTTTCCTTTTCGTTTACAACAAATCTCTAACAAATGCTTTAATATTAGTTAATTCAATTAAGTGTACCCTTCATTCACACTCTCAACAAATCAATCGCTTCAGAAAACTAAAACTTTAATTCTGACTTCATCTGGTGCTCTTAAACCTTTGCTGTCACCATCTGTTGTGCACACCTTTGACAGTGCATCTCCGCTCTTTTTATTAGGGTCCTTCTTATGGTGAAGTAGGGAACAACATTGCCACCTAGAGGACGATCCAAGTCAGCATCCAGCATCTCAGGCCAGATTCACACAACCCGATACCCTCACAAACATTTCTCCTCGGTAACCCGAGGCACATTTAAAAAGTCATTTCATTGCAACCCCTCCCCCAAATAAAACACACTCAACTGCTACTACAGTCACATCAGCAGCACCTCACATAGGCTGCATCCCTGAACCAAGCGATTTGCATTGCCCATAGAGTTTGATGAAGTGTAGCAGCATTTATTATAGTTCACTGAGCACTAACCATGAACATTCAGAACTATATCTCCCCATGCAAGATCCAGAGGATCAGAGACTGGAAGATAGCATGCATCCACAAGGGCAGAGGAAAAAGAGGGAGGAAAACAAGTAGGATGTGAGAGAAAATACCAACCCCACTGGTTTTTTTCTTCTTCAAATAGCATTTTTATTTTATCCACTTGTTGTTAACGAATGAAGCAGATTAAATTAGCACATCCTACCTGAATAGATGGGAGCCAGTCGAAATATATCTGAAAGCCGGCTGTTCACAGGCTCATATGGAGAATCCTCAAGTAAATCATTCCCTGTAATATTAACAAATGAAATGTTAATAAATACCAATAATCAAATGCTATATGAATTATTTATTCTGTCTTAAATGAACTCTTAATATCATTATTAAGCTGCAATCTGTCCTTTATACTTGTTATTATTTGGGTCATTGATTCATGGGACTGGTTTACATTTCCGGAGCCAGTTTCTGGTTGATTAGCTACACTGGTCAGTTGAGTTGAAGCCCCCCTCAATGGACACACACACACACACACACACACACACACACACACACACACACACACACACACACACACACACACACACACACACACACACACTAACATAAAGCATCAGATGACCTCACACTCCATAAACTTTAATGGACACACTTCAGAGAGGCATTTGAAAACTTTACAGTGACCCTATCTGATAACAGAACCCAGAAAAGCAACTCTTGGCTTAAGTATTACAAATAAACAATGTCAGAAAAAATATATATACATGTGAATAACTTCAAACTGCAATCTGAAGCTAAATATGGTCACAGCTTTATGATGAATGATTAAAGTGTATCCGCGCACCCTGTAAATGTTGATAGATCCCCCAGTAGATGCGCAGGCAGTTCTTTTCTTTCTTCATGCCTCTTTTACAGCGGCAGTTATACAAAGGGCTTTGCTTTAAAGCGTCCAAGGCAAGCCGACATTCATCCTTCGCCTCCATTCCAGTCACCATACTGAAGTTGGTCTCCCTCCCCGCCACGCACTGCCTCATAGTTCGATACTTTGTGCTGCATCCCGGCTCCTTCAAACACAGCTCGTTCGCCTTCACACAGTCCAGCCGGTTTGAACTAGTAAAGTAAGACTCCTCGGCATATATCAGCACATCTAAGGAGGACGACAATAGAAATAATCATATCACGGACAGGATAGCGTTTTTTAAAAAATGCCAAGAACTAGCAAAAATCGACAACAACAACTGTCACTAATAAATGTATAGGGCCTATTTAATTGGTAAATGTGTAGGATATTATTTTATTTTTGCTGCATTGTTTAGTGTATGGAAACATTTGCAAGTTAATATTGTTCAAGAATATAAACGGATTTAATAAACTTTAGGTGCTTTAGAGATTCAAATATTAACAAGAAGATTTAAGAAGACTTAAGTGGAAAGTAGGCTATGACAGAGCTGATTCTCAAGCTAAAATATGCCCTAGTTATGAGACAATTGTAAGTGCATAGGCTAAAATATAGTTATAGCCTATATTTTACGTGATCAAAAAGAGCACAGTGTAAAAAAAAATATTTTTTGATGGTAACATTCGAGTTTTAAACTTAACTACAATAGCCTACTGCGCGTCTATGTACCAGGCTATTGAATTTACCAATCAATCACTGAATATGTAAAACCACATTCGAACTCACCCAACAGTGGTAAAATGATGTAAATCGCGGAGATGATCATTGCGCCGTGGGTAAGTTGCTTCAAACACGCAATATATAGTTTTGACGAAGAAAAGAATAATCCTTCTCATTCAGGTCCATTGAAACATCGTTGGTCACAATTTACATCCAGAGTAGGCTACATAAGAAACAAATGTCCCGTAACCTGGTCCAAAACTGTCACTAACCGATGTGTAAAGGTTTCTTAGATTAAGACAACAAACAAGCAGAAAATGAGTCGCAAGGCAGCAGAATAAAACTCCAGCTCTCAAGATATGCTCGTGCGACTGAGCGCGCGACAGCACTGTGGCATTCAGTTGCTCTGTAACCCAAACCAAAAACCTCACGCGACTCAGTGTGCACGCTCAGCGTTTCTGCGTAAAACACGGCAACAGGACAAAGACGTCTCGTTTTGCTCTCCACAATTTATGATGTTACTGCTCTATGTTACTATAACAGTGTGTAATATACGTAATGCACGTTTTTTCTTTCTTTTCACGTCAGTTATTGAGTGGGTCTTCAGTAGTGCACGTTGCTTTCATCCTTTCCTCATCAACTGATCTGAGTCTGTCTTTGAAATTGCATTGCAGACGCTGAAATTGCTTTTGTTTCCCTGACTTGTATTTGTAGTTGGACACTCTGGTCTTGTTAGAACTGGGAAGATTCCATAACCAGTGAAATCAAGAAATTATTTACGAGTATTAAACTGCTCCGTGTACCAAAGTCTCAGTACGTGTAAATATCTAAGGGAACATGAAATAAATTGGCATGCTATGCCATTTTTTTTTTTGTACTTTAACAGAATGGCAATATATTGAATAGTTATGACATGGCTTTCCTTGAGTATAAACAGCCTTCTTGTCACAAAGTTTTGTTTGCGATCTCGTTCATTGCGTACTGTAAAGACTGGTGGAGGTCGCCATCTGTTGGTACGTAGGCTATATGCATCTAGCTAACGAATTATTACTAGACCAGTGGTTCTCAGCCTTTGTAACTTTGGGTCCTTTATTGTCAAAGTCAATATTAGATGGTCATCAAAACAAGCTATGACTTTAATACACTTTTGTACTATCTTTTTTCAAACGTTTTTAGTAATACAAACCAGTGTTAACTGGCTGAAACTAAAGCTAAAACCATTTTATTTTCATTATTGGTTACTGTGGAAATTCTTTGTAACACCCTAGTTCACCTAGCATGGGCACCCTGACTGGTCTGCGGCTATACATCCCCATACACAACAAACTGTGATGCACTGTGTATTCTGACACCTTTCTATCAGAACCAGCATTATGAGCAATTTGAGCTACAGTAGCTCGTCTGTTTGAGCGGACCACACAGGCCAGCCTTCGCTCCCCACGTACATCAATGAGCCTTGGCCGCCCATGACCCAGTCGCCGGATCACCTTCCTTGGACCACTTTTGATAGATACTGACCACTGCAGACCAGAAACACCTCACAAGAGCTGCAGTTTTGGAGATGCTCTGACCCAGTCGTCTAGCCATCACAATTTGGCCCTTGTCATATATGTGAAAAATGTTCACATATATGTATATATGTGTGTGTGTTTTAAAATGTGTTTTAAATTATTTATATATAATTTGTTTAAAACATTTTAAGACGTCACTCCCCAGTTGAGAACCACTGGGATATCCTATTCTGAAGACACAGGCTGGTGGATTACATGCTACTTATTCTGATGTCTTGTTAATGCATTTTACAATGTAATTTATAGGTAACTTGGTTAAACATAGATCAATTTCTCTTTATCAATGAGATGAATTTTTACGAGAGAAAAAAAAATCTAAACTCTTTGATGTGATCCTTATGTCCATAGTTCATTAAGGGTCAATTATTTTGACCAAATCTATCGACAACTGTTCAATCAATAGGCATGCTTCTTGTCTGGTTTAAATGCATTTCTCAATTAACCTGAGCTCATTTTATTTTAATAAACATAAGTGGAGAAATGGGTTTCTACAGGCCATTGTGACAAGCAGGGTTCAAATCATTTAAAATATTGCCCTCCCCTTATCTCTCTCTCTCTCTCTCTCTCTCTCTCTCTCTCTCTCTCTCTCTCTCTCTCTCTCTCTCTCTCTCTCTCTCTCTCTCTCTCTCTCTCTCTCTCTCTCTCTCTCTCTCTCTCTCTCAATGGGAATTATCTGAATTGTAATAACTAAATCGATTTGTACCAGGCCTGGCTCCAGCTCTAATATTTAAGGTGGGTCAGATTCAGACAGTTGGGGTGGTGGGTGTTGGGAGCATGGAAAACTGGAAAAGTCTGAAAAACATAAAGAACTTAAATCAATATGGACTATTCATTTAGCAAATTAATGTCAAAATGATATAGTCACTGTCATATAAACTAGAACACTTTAATGTGCTGCATGGCACCAGATCAAAACCATCCTTTCCAGCAGTCCCTGGGAAACTGGAGAAAGTAAAGAATGACATGACAAACACTGCAGGACCAAATGGCACCAAATTAAACTTATTGATTGCTGACTGTGCTTACAAACGCCAAACAATACGGAGACTGGCAGGTTAAATTGCACTTCAAAGTAGGCTGGTGATGAATGAAACTGTTAGTTGAGGAGGCTACACGACTGAGCTATCCCATGATGTGCTCACACATTTCTCACATGTGGTGCATGGTACACCTCTGCCAGTGTATCATCGGTTTGTAAGGTATATGTGAGGCTATTTATCAGACAGCCACTGCCTGGAAGTTGATGCCACTGTTTGTATCCACTCCAGGAAGTACCAAAAACAGATTCCTCGTTTTTGCCATCTTCAAAGGCAGCACAGAAAGTGCAACTGATGTGGCATATATGAAAAGATGCATTTAAACAAACTGTTTAACACTGCACACAGAATAATATGCTACTAGAAATATCTGTTTGTTCATGTGACATATTCACCTAAAATTCCACTTAATTACAACAACAACAAAAAAAGACAAGGAAAAAGAAAAGTAACACATTGATGTAAAATGTGCTTTAATAATCTTGTTTTATTTAGGCCTACACACTGTAGATAGAAAGGCCTGGTTAGATTTGGACAAAATGAGGGTAAGTAAATAATGACAGAATTCTACTTCCTACCATAAGAATATTTTCTTGTCTTAAATGAAGCAGCATTTAAAACGCGGACTAGATGAGAAAACAATCACTTACGTCGTTGCTGCCAATGCTGCGCGTGCATTTGCAGTAACAATTGGCAGGATTGCGCATGCGCACGTCGCGTGCATACTCGGAGAGGTTTTTTCTTCTACTTAAAACGCGTTATAGTTATTCCCCGAAATAAACTAGCAACCAAGCTTTCCTCATCTTCTGACCGCTACTTAACTAATTTAGGCAGTTTCCTTCATTTTGGTATTTGGTATTTAAGGATAAAAAATGAGCCTGGAATCTCTTTTCGAGCAAATTTTATTGACAGAGCAGCAGGTGTCGGAAAATATCAAGCAGCTTCATGAAGGTAACGTAACGCTGAGTAGGCCTGATATGAGCTCGCGAGAGTTTTTGAACAAAGAAAATACACAGACAACAATATATATATACATGTTATAGTTATTTTACATAAAATATGAAAATATTTTGTAAGTTTGTAAAAAAATACTTTCGTAGAGTAAGAAAAAGTTAATAATGTTCGGTTCTTTGCTCATTCAGTCAAAGCTGCCATCAAGAGTGTACAGGACAAAATAAATTCCTCTCGTGAAAAACTGGAGAAAGCACATCACGACCTGGATGCTAAGGTTTGGACTATTATTACTCGGTGTTTTAAACACACACACACACACACACACACACACACACACACACACACACACACACACACACACACACACACACACACACACACACACTAGCAGATTAGAAAATATTAATTCCCATGTATTTTTTTCTTAAGTGTTATCTTAATATATAGGCCTACCTCAGATAGAAATATTGCTACACAGCAGAGAACATCCACTGTCACTCACTTTAAAGTTTATCTGTGCAGAAAGCTGATATGCAGTATTAATGTCCTTTTGGCGCTGTGAAAAGACATTCTGTTTCATGATTAAAACACTTCATCTAATGGACAGGATACATTAAAACGGAGTGGATCAATTCAAAGCGGTACTGCAAAATCAATCTCGTTTCTTTCAGATTACATTAGTATTATTGTTGAAAAACCTTTAAAAATACAATTATCCTTGCAAACATATGGCACACAGTTTGCTTGATACCAATGTCAGTCAATGAGCAATTGAATCGTTTGATTAAAGAGGTCACTCATTTCATGAATACTGAGGTCAATTGATTGAGGCAGTCTATAGGATTCTGAAATGCAGATTACTTCAGATGTCAGCCATTCACTTCAACTGATCATCAAGTAGTACATTTTATTTAGCATTTTCAAAGTTTTTCAATTAATCCTTTCAGCATTGTTGCAATTTTAGAACATTTAATACCGACTCCTTGAATGACCTCAGTGATCCACCTGAGGTGGTGAATGTCATGAAAGACGTGTCTAATTTTCTGCCTAATAGGATGTTTGGTCAGACCAACTTGTCCCGTGTAATTATGAAGCATAATTTGCTTGCATTCTTTGAAGCCAGGTAGAGAGTAATTACCTGAAGGATCCTTGATGTCTTTTACAGTTGACTGAGCTGGTAAAAGGAGAGAAGCAGGGACTTGAATTCAAAAGGCAATTCTATGCCAATTACAAAATGACCTACAAATAAATGACATAGGCTTACCTTAACAAACAGCATTGAAGCCACTGATCCCTCAGATGAGCAACATGCTGTGCTGCCGCAATGTTTTTGTGCAGCCAGTTATAAAACTTCACTGCTGTGAATAAACAGTTGAGGGACACTTTTCAGACCATCTGAATAATACACTGGTCAAATTCATGATTCATTTGTGACCATAGGCTCAGCTCCTGTCTGAAAACAAAATGCTGCTTGTTTTGATGACAAAGCGACAAGATCAAATGGAAAGGCAGAGAGATGAAGTCCTGGAACTGCAGAGACATCTCAAAGAAACCCTGGTACATACTTCCACATTGAAGAATATTGAAGTTATTTGCATTCCATTTTTTTGGAAAGGCTATTGTCTCTTCATCACACACTCCATTAAAGCACAAGTTAAGCCTGAAACAATATTATTACAATTATGTAGCTAGTTGCCATCATGTGGACTGATAAAAAAGACGTCATTGGCCATTGAAGATTTCAGAGCTGTGCATTATCCGTCATCTAATACACTGCACATGCTGAAGTGTTAAAAGTGCTTTTGTACTCTGTTTGTAATCTGCATAATAGTATTTCCATTGTTTAAAAATTCAGGACAGAATGAAAAGAGAATACTGTGAAGAAAGGGAGAAATTCTTGATGGAGATGATAACTTTCAACAATAAATTCAACCTAATCAGCAACAGAAATGCTGTTTTTCACACCCAAACCCGCTCTAAGATCCAGAGTCTGGAGTTGGAAGCTGAAGCTCTACACAAAGGTAAGTGTTTTATTGTTGAAAATCAGACAAAAGTATTTAATTCACTGTGCATCAATGCATTACAAACAAACTACTCTACATTAGTCAAATCTAAATCAATTGAATAATGTTCTTTAAGTTTTTTATGTTTTTGAAAGTCTCACCAAAGTGACATCGATTTGGTCAACAATGCAGATAATGTGAAATATTATGTTGAGTGTTGAAATTAGGGATGCACCGATCCACATTTTTTCACTTCCGATCCCGATACCTGAATTTGGATATCGGCCGATACCGATACTATTCCGATACCAGAGCTGTGTTTGCTTTAATATTATTATTATCATTATTGTTGATTTTATATGATGCTGACATAAACTCCACTCAACAGGCAAGTATGATATGAACATAATAGTGACCCAAATTATCACGGTTATCAATTTATATTTGAAAATCAACAAACAAAAAATAAATCAAGCAGCTCTAAGCACTTTTTTAAACTAGATTCTGTGTGATTTCCTTCCTTATAATGGCCGTCGTCAATGGCAACGCATAATGCATAAATCTCTAATATATCTGTAAATATATTCTCAAGCAATATTCTCATCAGTGTTCTATCAGCTATGACACATTTAAATCTAGCATACTTTGTGTAAGAGCCCATACAGTATTCTAGTGAAATAAAGCATATATTTTCATATGATTTGACAGTTTATTTGATTAAATATCAAAAATCCAAAAGGTGTGCATCATACCTAACACCTAGATGAACACTTTACAGTCAGTTTTATGACTAAGTCATTCTCTTCAAATGCCATTTAAGTTAGAAACGTGTATAGCCTACCAATGTTGTATGTAACTTTAGAGACGGTCCCTAGATTCGCGAACGTCAAGCCAACCTAATGCCAGTCATATAAGGGCGTTTTCACACCTGAAAGTCCGCACCAAGGTCCGAACCGAAGTTCACGTTTTGATACATTTGATACTTTCGGTTAGTTTTGGTTTGGTTTCACATTGCAATTATGCAAGCGCACTAAAGAACTTTACATGACAGACTTGCGTCCACTCGTCATCATCTATGTGGGCTGCATCTGGACATTGATTGGTTTGTAAACGGACGTGCGTCTGACGTCAGCGTCTTTGACAAGAGTAAATGAACGGGCGCATATCGTTGCCACTATTGAACACAAGATATTTTACATAAAAAAAATTTACATATAGTCCACAAGACAAAAAATAGCTGAATTTATTAAAATAACCCTGATAAAAAGTTTATGAACCATTGATTCTCAGTGCTGTGTGTCGTTCCCTGGATGATCCACAGCTGTATTTTTTGTTTTGTGATGGTTGTTCATGAGTCCCTTGTTTGTCCTGAGCAGTTAAACTGCCCAATGTTCTTCAAAAAAATCTTCCAGGTCTTGCACATTCTTCAGTTTTCCAGCCTCTTTTTTATATTTGAACCCTCTCCAGCAATGACTGTATGATTTTAAGATCATCTTTTCACACTGAGGACAATTGAGTGACTCAAACACAACTATTAAAAAAGGTTCAAGCATTCACTGATGCTCCAGAAGGAAACACAATGCATTAAGAGCCGGGAGGTGAAAACCTATTGAACAGGATGATGTCCAAATTTTTCTTATTTTGTTTAAATATATATATTTTTTTCATTTAGTACTGCCCTTCAGAAGCAACAGAAGATACTTGCATGTTTCCCGGAAGACAAATTAAGTACAATTTACCTTGATTTTCAAATTCAATAGGTTTTCACCTCCCGGCTCTTAATGCATTGTGTTTCCTTCTGGAGCATCAGTGAATGCTTGAACCTTTTTTAATAGTTGTGTTTGAGTCACTCAATTGTCCTCAGTGTGAAAAGATGATCTTAAAATCATACAGTCATTGCTGGAGAGGGTTCAAATATAAAAAAGAGGCTGGAAAACTGAAGAATGTGCAAGACCTGGGAGATTTTTTTGAAGAACATTGGGTAGTTTAACTGCTCAGGACAAACAAGGGACTCATGAACAACCATCACAAAACAAAAAATACAGCTGTGGATCATCCAGGGAACGACACACAGCACTGAGAATCAATGGTTCATAAACTTTTTATCAGGGTTATTTTAATAAATGCAGCTATTTTTTGTCTTGTGGACTATATGTACATTTTTTTAATGTAAAATATCTTCTTCAGGACAGTACTAAATAAAAAATAACATGCATTTTGTATGATCCCGCTTATTTAGTTCAAATTATTCCCATTTTCACAGATTCTGCAAGCGGTTCACATACTTTTTCATGCCACTGTATAGGTTTTTTATTAACTAAACATTTGATTGTATTTTAAAGTTCTGATAATATGCTTTACATTGTTAAATCGCTAACCATCAAATCATTCACCACAAGATTTAACAAACTATTTGAGCCATAATTAGAGTGTTAATGAGCACTGAATGTCTATGAAGCTTTTGTTAACATGCTGTAATTTGACAAATAGGCCTGTAACGTTAGGTTGCTGAAAATGCACCATTGTTTCTCAGGTTTCGATGAAAACAAAGCTTTGTATTTCAGAAGGCATTCACAAAGTTATCATTGAAGTGGTTTTTCAAAGGTCTGTTTGTTGTAGTTCTGTCCGCCTGCCAGCAGGTTACTTGAGTTGTCACCTTTGCTGTTTCTCAGAGATGGACTTGCTGAAACAAAAGAACACTTTGCTGAGCTCCATGGAGGAAAAAAAGAGATCACTAGAAGCTGAGCTCCAGGATGAACAATCCAAGCTTACAGGTGAAACAAGGCTCTGCTCACTTCAGAACTTTCTCTGATATAGTTTAGAAGTATCCATGTGTCAAACAGGCCTCACCCCCTAGTTTTCTGTTCCTCTGCAGACTTAGAGAGAGATCTGAAGGAAGCAGTGGCTTTGACACAGAATTTGGAGACCGAGAGGCTCATGGTCCGCCAGAAACCCTTGACGGACAGCACCTGTATCAGGCAAGAAAGTTAAGACCTATCGTAATGTTAGAGTGTATCTTCATCTACCTAGAGAAACATGATCCATGAGGAGCTTGAGCAAAGAATGCTGAATTTCCCTTCATCCATCTTTCCATCGTCCTCCTCCTGTCACTTCACCATGTGTAAATAATGCAGCATTAGATCCATCCTATTAATTAGGTCTTTGATATGTAGCTTACTATGTCCGGTCCAGAGTTAGATAAACACAACCCATTCAGATCAGCGCCCCACTAGGAAGTGATGATGGAAAGGAGATCGATAGCTGTCCTGTCTCAGGAAGAAAGCGCCTCCAATGGGGTTTGTAAATCATATGTGGGGGTAGTGTGGAGCAAATCTTCCTTGTTAATAGAAAAGACTATATAAGCCCTCAGGATGTGCTGAGGACGAGGCTTTTGGGACAGCGCTGCTAAGCTCAGGATATGTTCATTCCTCTCCTATGTAGTCATGAATCACTCTTAAATACATGCCCCCATCGTGCAGAGGGCGGTTTTTCCCCTGTATTGATCATCTTACATTGAACACTTGTCAGGTGAAATTAATAGTGTCTATTTAAGTGGAATTTATGAGAAAGACTCCATCAGCATACCAAACTTTACTACATGGCAGGGTTGAAGTCATTTATTTTGCACATGTAAAGAAGTTTCTGGTTTTAGGCGTTTTATCAGCCACTTTGGGTTAATCCAAGATTTCTTTAAACCTCAGAGTAGGTTTCCAGTAGTATTTATATAATCATTTTGGGATGCAAGTCACACCAAACCATTATAAACAAATTTTCTTGTAATGCAATTGTATACAACCTAATTGTTCCAAACTGTATTAGTAAATCCTTAAATCAGTTTGAAAAGTGTGCATTTGAAACATTTTATGTTGATTTGCCTTACAGGACAACTCCGGTGAAAAATGAACCTAGGGGTAATTAACACATGGTTACCGAGTAGATCGTTCTCTGGGACGCGTTTTCATGAAAATAGAATGTAAAGAGTTTTATCTCTAAAAACAGATTAGCTTATAACTGGTTATAGCTAGAAGTTATAGCAATCCCTAAAATGGGAACCAAAAGAAAAAACATATATATTAGAGTATGTTTATCTCACTTTTCCGACACACTTCGGGAGCTGATGCTTTAAAGGGCATTGGATGAGGTTTAGATGTTTCAGGCTTATAATAATACTAATAATGCAAATTAAACAAGCGAAGATGACACGAATATATACAAGCAAAATAGGGCATATCTTCGATCTTAGTTAAACACAGAAAAACCATGTTAGAAGAAATAAAGGCCTGCTGACAGGCCTGCTTTTTAAGGTCTCGTCAGCGCTGGAAGGTTTCTTCGATATTAATGCGGGCGCTACCTCTTGCCTGATTGTAACCAGTGTTAATTTTGACAGCAAATTTTGATTTAGTTTTAATCATAGTCTTTTGACTAAAATGCCATTTAGTTTTAGTCATATTTTAGTCACCTGAATAGTTTTTAGTTTTAGTCTAGTTTTAGTCAACTAAATATCATAAGATTAGTCAACTTAATATCATAAGATAACCAGTATTTTAGATTGACACAACTTTCACTCTATGTCGTACATTAACATTTAAAAAATAGTTTTCAAACCAATTAAATAACTTTCAGAAAGTACACAGACTACAGTAATGGTTCTGTGCTCGAGATGGTTGATTTAGTTGTCTAGCCTGTTAACTCCTAGGGCCCTGTCATACACCAGACTAGGTTTTTGCTAGTTTCAGCTTGACACAGTTATCAATTTCACGTCCAGCGCCTCATTGTTTAAATAGCAAATGCACTCGCGCCAATCTGTTCGCCCATGGACGTGCTGCTCTGAAAACGAGGTTTGTTCAGGCACATTGTTGGCGCGTTGCTTTCTGAAATCAACTGAAATCGACTGTGACATTGAACAACAAAAACCTGGTCTAAAGTCAATAGCGTAGTATTTTTTGCATTTTGCGTTAGTAATATGCACCTATAGGCGGGTGCACAATGCGCAAACACTCTGCTTATTACAAACACAGGGACGCGCTGCAGCAGCACAAACATTTTTAAATATTAAAAATAAAAGGATTCCTCTAT
This sequence comes from Gobio gobio, assembly GCF_949357685.1. Taxonomy (NCBI): domain Eukaryota; kingdom Metazoa; phylum Chordata; class Actinopteri; order Cypriniformes; family Gobionidae; genus Gobio; species Gobio gobio. The sequence continues at coordinate 34,301,433 of NC_137111.1, read as the reverse complement.
GGAGAAGCGTTGAGTCTTTCCGCTCGCAAATTCCGCCATTGTGCAAGCGCAACTGGCTTTTAAAAGGAATGGGGTATGAGACTGATTGATTTATTACATGTTACACCTATGATTCATCAAGAGACTAGGTACAACCCTTTTGGACCATGCGCCTGGCGCGTAGACCGTTTTTTTCTGTTGTTAAACTAGCAAAAGTAGATTCGGACGTGCCCTAAGTGCACCTGTGCCATACATTTCAGACCATGTGCTCAGATCGTTAAAATAGGGCCCCTAGACTCCCATGTTCTATTTAGACTGATTCACAAAAAAAAAGGCAACTGTGAATTTAACTTGTTTGTTTTTTTTGCCATTAGTTAGTGGGGTAGAAAGTTGTGGTGATTTTCAGTATATTTATTTTGTGGTGCCCCCCTGTCTTTCTCTCGTTTCATACAATTAATTAATTCACAACTATGTATTTTCCATGGTTTTGCAGTTTCAGAAGCAGCCTTTTTTAATATCGACGCAAAACACAATTTCACATCTCTCAGTGCATTCAAGAGCATTGTCTCTGTTCTTTTATCTCTTATAACAATGTAGTATAAAGTACTAACTTGCTTGAATGATTGAACAAGATTAAATATTTGAAGATCATTACATTAAATTAAACTAATTTTTAAGTCAATTAAAGATTTGAAGATTACAGAGACATTAAAATTGCTAGTGTCATTTTAAGATTGTATTATTTCGCTTTGGGCGTCATGATCCCTGCATAATTCATGATTCCTGCATGAATGTTTCTGTGTGTGTCATTCAGACTCAAGAAAGAGCTGGAGTTATATAAAGAAGAAGAGCTTGAGCTTCTGCGAGAGACCCTCAGCTCTGAGATTCACTCCCTGCGATTGGTAACTATGTGCTTAACAAACACAATGACAGAAAAATGGTCTTTCTCATTGACACTGCTACTGCAATCTCCTTATATCCCCAAAGCTGAGGCACCAAAGAAGTATTTTAAGTGCTTTAATCTGAAAAATTAATGAAAAATGCTATTGAGCTTTCTTGGCCTAGGCACATAATAATAGTGTGCTCTACAATGAAGAAAACTTTTTTTTTTCTTTGCAGAAGTTATCACAGAAGGGCATTTTATGTTGAGGCTGGGTGCTGCAGTCAGACTTCAACGTACGCTTCAAAAACCCTCTGTGTTTTGTAGGCTCATGTTTGGCATTTTGATTGTTGTTTTTAAAGTAACAATTTTGTTGTGCCTGGGAATGATTTAATTTTGTTGGACACAGACTTCATATACAGTAAAACCAACATTGTAACAACTTTAGATGATGTGATCTGTAGTTTTGAGCTTGCTCATTTGTACTGTTAGAAAAGCTTGATTAAAGCCAAGGTGTTGAACTAAACTAGCTCTTTCTAGAGTAGAAATTATGTCTTCATCTCACATAAGGCACCGGTTCTGTTATGTATTCACATTCAAAATGCTGACAACACTGGCATCTAGTGGTCCTCTTGCAATAATACATCCAAACAGAGAACATTCAAAGGCTTTTTTAATATCCATGTTTGACAATAAAAGGGTTGCATACAGACCGCATTGGATTCATATAAATCCTAAAAATAGGCTGGTTGTTTGTAATACACATTTTGGACAGACTCTGAAGAACATGCAGCATTTGTGTATGAAATAAACAGGGGCAGATGAATTGACTATTATTGGTGAGGTTGGATGACTGGTGCACATCTGCCATTATGCTGATCTGTCCAATGGGCAGATTATTCCAGCCACAGAAATTAAATCGTCTGAAACCCCTTTGGCTGCTTTATTTTCCCATTGTCTGAGGGTGATTAATTGTATATACTGTAAAATTGCTTAGAAAAACATGACTAATGTCTGCCCAACAACTCAACAATTAGAGCTAGAAAAAAATCAATTCTTTGTAAATGATGCTGCCTGTGCCAGTTTGCTCCTTATGTTTTATCCTTGTCATATACTGTGGTATTTCTATACTGGGCCTTGTCATTTTTAAAATACATTAGTTGTTAAATTATTAGTTTAAATTATTCTGTTTAATTTGATTTGAGCACATAATACACATCATAATATTTATTAAAGTTTCTTCATTACACCACTAGGTTTTAATTTCATTAAATGTTATATTTTCTACAGTTTACATTTTACCAAAGTTTTTGCACTTCTGTGCAAAAAAAAGAAGTGCAAAATGCCAGCACAAAGTATCCACTAAGCCAGCTCTGAACACTTAGATCTCGCTCTTTGATCTAGTTTATGTTCTAGCCACAGAGAAGGCTGGAGGACTTTAATGGTTCTGTGATGCCTGCCATAGCCAGCTCTGATCGGAAGATTTGTTTTATGTTCTTCGTTTGTTCTTCATGGCTCTTTATTTTGTTACAGACCTCAGGGAAGTAGGCAGAGGGAGCTCCTGCTACCGCAATGTGGGACTCTTCAGAGAAATTTAAGAAAACACCTTATTCAGTACACATAAGCATGCAGTACTACTAGAGTATTCAGAATTTACATTAAAGAATGTGACCTGTGAACTTCACATATTCCTTCATTTATAAATATCAAATTTGACAAATATATCCCAAACTTACTTGTGCATATAGCCAGCCTGTTGCCACCAATGAACTGTGTTGTCCATTTGCTTTGTGTGGCAGCACTACATTCCTCGAACAGCCTTGATCTTCTCAAAAAGGTGAAATCATAACCCTGTTTGCATGGAAAGATTAAATATAGAAAAAATTATGTTTTGTTTGTTATGATAGTTGTACCCTATTGGCCTAGATTCTAGTTTTAAGCTCTTTGTCAATATCTTGGGTTGTCCACTGGGAGGTGATGATGAATCATTGGGTTCTGTATATTGAAGTCGGTTAAACACATAACAAGCTTACTCCACACACTTGCAAATACAACTATTTGGGCCTGTCCCAATACCCACACTTGTAGTCTTTGCAAGTTAAGTTTTTACATAGCTTATACTTTGCACTTTAACCTCCTGGGTGCTACTGTCCATGTACGAGGACATTATATTTTAGTGAATTTCTCAGACACCATGCATGTCACAGGTTGTCCTGTAAAGAGCACATTCAGGGCTTTTCAGAGATACCATTTGTTTTAAGGTTTCACCAGGTCAACAACATCTCCTTGCTCTTTAAAAATGACTGAATGATCAAATTTAGCACTCTTATGGAAATATGACAATATTTGACAAATTTTCAGATTGTTTGTTATAAATCAACATCTCAGGAAAATGTTATGAGATTTCTAATACAAATATGACTTTCTGTTACAAAACAGGGCATTGATTTCATACATGTCCACTATAGAGAACACTGGGACTTAAATCATGTTTATCAGGCACTTTAGGAGACAGTGAATAGGGAAAGAAATTACATATCAATATTCCTATAAAATATTAGATATTATTATGAAAATGTTACCAACTATTACTCCCATTATTACACTTCTTTTTTCATTACATGTTGCTCCAAGAACACATGAATATGCAAATTAGAGACAGTGAATATATACATTGCATTGAATCGGAAACCCCATGTATGGCCATTTTAACCACAAATTGCATAAAGTACAATGGTATATCAGTTCATTCTGTTATATCTGTCATAATATAGTTAAGAATCATCTTTAAACAAAGTTAGGTAAAAAAAAACTGAAACCTAAAAATTGTTTGGTGAAATTTAAAAAAAATCCCATTATTTTTGCCTATACATGTCATTTTATATTTTAAACAACTGAGTCCTGGTGTCCACTTAAAAAGACATAGCGTAACATATTAACATATCAAAATGCCCCCCCCCCCTCCCCCATTTGTTTCTTATGCTCTAAACAATGTAATGACATGAAAAAATACTAAATTCAAAAAACTTTTTAGGAGGTTAAAATAAACAATGTCTCCAAGGTAGTCTTGTATGTAGAAAATGGTGCTTCTAATTAAGTAATTAAAAAAAGCAGTTGCATACATTTAGCAAAATACACATACTCATCTCTGCACCAATAAAATGTACAATGTTTTACTACCAAATTGTATGTAAAAATATACATTAAGTGGATTTACTGTCCATTAAGGACACTGAGCTTTCGCATTTATCAGACCTGAAACAATCTTGCGCACTTACTTTTATGTCGTGTGCACTTACTTTCCAGTAGCCAAGCCCTAAGAGAACTGGGCTATAGATGCGTAGATGTGCAAGTCCTAACCTGCACCAGTTTTTGGTGCATTTTACAGGGTCCCCACAGATCTTAAAAATGAGTTTTTATCAAATTGAAAGTCATTAAAAGCCTTAAATATTTTAAATGGTATTAAAAAACCATGCATGTCAAGAGGTCGTAAGTCTCCTTTACACAGCAGAGTTAAAGCTGCTCTGTGCCTGATCAAAAATTGGTGTAAAGACATAATGCTGCACAAAAGCTAGACCATATTATGCCTGCTCTGACCTACCTTAGTCCCTAGAGTCAAAATATACAATTGAAATTGCTGTGAAAATGCATTTATGCCACCTCTGAGCAGGAACCTTGGCAGTGTAAATTTGGCATTAAATTTGGGGGCGGAACGCTATATTTCTGCTGTTGGATCGAATCCAATGGATGTTGGATCCAATGTGAGGATCGACCCATATTTTTTACATTTAATTGTTAAAGGTCCAGTTTTTCGTGTTTTTTGAAGCTTTGATTGTGTTTACAGTGTGCAATATAACATGTGTTCATGTTTCATGTGTAAAAAAACACAGTATTTTTCACACAATTTACTTATCTGTATACCGCTGTTTCCACTGTCCTCAAAACGGCCTGAGAATTTCCTCGTTCTATGAAGTCCCTCCTTCAGAAATACGTAACGAGTTGTAACGTACCATAACGGGGAGATGAACGCGCTCAAACTACAGCCCCTGAAGGCCAAACAAAGGTGATTTGACTCCGGGATGAAAATAACAGCGTCTGAACGACAAACGCAACCGAACCGAACGCAACACTTCCTCTTCTCCACGAGGGAGCAACAAGACCACGCCCCCTTTTTCGCGTACTCTTGTGGGCGGAGGTTAGTCGACAAACTGTTCTACTGACGTAATTAAAGCAGGAAGAACCAGGATGTAGTCCAAACCGGCCGTTACCTGTAGGCTTTGAAAGGGAACTTCTGTCAAATAAAATATCTCGCTTGGCATTGAACTTTGAGCTTTATCATTTTACAGGTATTATTTATGCTCTAACAGCAACATTACACACTAACTAAAGTTTTATATATATTAGTGGTGGGCATAGATAATTTTTTTTAAATCTAGATTAATTCCAAGATTAATCTAGATTAAAATGGCTCATTTGAATTCTGCCGAAGGCATTCAGAATATGTGTGCTCGTAAGTGATCGTTTGTCTTTTTGTAGTTTGAATAATAAATAACTTATGTCCCTTTAAGACCTGACACACGCATGGATCCCACTGTTCCTGTGAGCTGGTTACGACTGTGTTTACGTTAAAACTCACCAAGATGGGCATTGAGACATTTTTGACCATTAATAAACTGGAAAAAGGAGCTAATTTTTGCACTTGTATGTCAGAGGCGGCTTTATTAAGGTATGTGTGTGTGCGCTTCAGATGCGAGCGCGAAATCAGCGGGAATTAGTAGAATTAACGTTATGTGCAACCCCGCGCGAAATTCAGACCGGTCACACCAATACTAACAAAAGTCCAGCAGAACACCCGTTCGCAATGTTCAGAGGATTAAACGGAGTGAATGAGAGGAGGCGGGGTGCGTGTCAACTCGTTTTCGGTCGGAGAGGAGAGGAGAGCGCAGCTGATATCGATACTGTAGAAAATGATACTGTAGATACTCTATTGTTTCAGATATTTTAGTATCGATACATTGCGAAATATCGATATTTTTGACAACACTAGTAACATTAGCATACACACAGGTTCGAAGACTCGTTCTCTCGCCCCCTACAGTGCAATTCGGCTAGGTATACATCCGCGCTAAACTATCAAGGTGAAAGTCAACATAGCTTGCGTAGTATAGACCCAGCTCCCAACCCAACTTTGAGAATAGATTAACGGCAATATTTTGTTTATCGCCCGATAACGGCCCACCACTAATATATATATATATATATATATATATATATATATATATATATATATATATATATATATATATATATATATATATATATATATATATATATATATATATATATATATATATATATATATATACTTTCAATTGACTAAAATAAAAAGAAAATTAAAATTAAAAAATTGCTTTATATAAAAAAAATACAAATATTTAATGTACAGTACTGTGCTTTAAAGGGGCACTTCAGCGCTGGGAAGATGAATGTGTATTTAAAGGTCCTGTTCTTCGTGATCCCATTTTTCAAACTTTAGTTATTGTGTAATGTTGCTGTTAGAGCATAAATAATACCTGTAAAATTATACAGCTCAAAGTTCAATGCATTTTATTTAACAGAAGTTCCCTTTCTAAGCCTACAGCGAACGGCCGGTTTGGACTACATCCATGTACATCCTGCTTTAATGACGTCAGTAGAACAGTTTGTCGACTAACCTCCGCCCACAAGAATACGCAAAAAAGGGCATGGTCTTGTTGCTCTCCCACGTGGAGAAGATGAAGTGTTGCGTTTGTAGAGTGTTTGTCGGCATGTCGTCCAGACGCTGTTATTTTCATCCCAGAGTCAAATCACCTTTGTTTGGCCTTCAGGGACGCTGTACTTTGAGCACATGCATCTCCCCGTTATGGTAAGAGGCGTGACCTTTCCGGGCAACGTGCGCTAAGCTGCTGTCGAATCACAACACGGAAACCGCTGGCACAATCAGAACTCGTTACGTATTTCTGAAGGAGGGACTTCATAGAATAAGGAAATATTCAAGCCGTTTTTAGGACAGTGAAAACAGCGGTATACAGATCAGTAAATTGTGTGAAAAATATTGTTTTTTTTACACACGAAACATGAACACGTTATATTGCACACTGTAAACACAATCAAAGCTTCAAAAACACAGGAAAAACGGGACCTTTAAACTGTCATTTATGTAGTAGAAATGAGAATTATTTTTGAATTTGGTGCCTTCTAGACTGAGAAAAGACAGAAAATGTATTTAAATCTCATGTGGATGAAAGACAACAACTCCCAGAATGCACTTGCTTCGCTGCCCTACGAGGCCACTACCGCCCCCGTCGTTTTGATCTTCATAATAATACAATCATTTCTTTCAGTTAGAGAATAAGCACTACAATTAAAAACTGAACGTGTATTTTCAATAAAGTGTGAGTGAGCCAGACGAAAGTCACTGGCCAAACGCAGCAGCAGGAGGATTTTTATTCAGCACGAGAGCGAAGTAAGATCTGAGTAGAGCTGAGGTAAGCGCGACAGTCATTCTCAGCGCGTGTCCAGTCTGGCACATTTTCTGATCGCATATGGAAAGCTAAACTTTCATAGGAATTCATTGAAAAGTTGAAACACTCACTTTGCTCTGCACCGCTCCGGTTATGAATGCCTGAGGCTGAGCCGAGCGCATTTACATTCTGAGAGTGAGATCTCTCCCCTGTGGGCGGGTTGAAAACATGCGGAACAGCTCCCTCTACTGGCTGTAGTTTTTAGCCTCTGGCCAAAAAATCTTTTTTTTTCCCAGAAATAAAATGCATGCTTCTCTCGTCTCAGGGGGATATGAGGGGGGAAAGTACCATAATTCAAATATACTATGGGTTTTCTATTGCTACAAAGCTTAATGCTAAATCACTGAAGTGACCCTTTAAATGTTTTTATTTTAATTGCAATTAAATACAGCATAATATTTTTTTTAGTTTAAGAATATTATAATATATAGCAAAAAAAAAAGTATGCCTTCATAGCAGTGAAACCACATACCGCATTGCACATAGGCTTACAGTAGGCCTTATTCGTCACAGATACGCACAGCAGGCCTCCGTCCTCGGGCACTACTGGAGCTGTACAATTTTCAGGCAGAAACTTCAGTAAATCTGCAAAGAAGACAGACTATTTTTAGTACTTTTATAAACATAAATATTAGCTGTGTTTAACATGCTGTTTCTCAACTATATTTGAAAGAAATAGCATATAATGTACACATCTAATAACGGGATGCTGTGCTATATTTGCCATTTTAAAACGTATTGGGATAAGTGATTACTGCACTGTGTTTTGAAAAATAGCATAGCATGCAGTGTATGCTAAATATTAAAGCTGAAAGGAAGTGATATGATATGTTGTCTGGAACTTTTGTTTTTGGAAGGACAGTTGCAGACAAAATTACCTTTGTTTTGTTGCTTCTGGATGATATCAGTCAGCACGTGTAGTTGATTATAAATTTGTGCGTTTTGATATGCTGTCCATGTATCAGATTCACTTTCCAACCAATCTTTTATATCCTACATAAAAAATGTAATATTAATTTTGATATTAGATGTGCCTGCAATAGTCAACAACCATTATTGTATTACAATAATCTACTGTATGTAAACAGATACCGTTTAGATAGTGTTTTAGCTGTAGATAAAAAGATGCTATACCTTAAGTTTTTCGTTGAGCTTCTCAAAAGAGAAGGGAGAGCAGGAAGTATTCTGTCCATGAGCTCTAGTCAAGAGAAATGCTGTAGAAGAACCACAAAGACATCTTCAGGTAAAAATCTTCACAGAGAGATTAGAATCAAATCATTCAAGATTTAGCATATATACTGTGAAGTGACCGAAACAATGCTTACCAAAAAGCAAGCAAAACATCTCCCATAGTCTGCTTGTAGATTTCATGTTGTTAGTGCTGTTGGGAAAAAGCTCTATGCGATGTTTTCTTTTTTAGTCTTTTATTATTACATCATAGGTTAATGTACTCTCATCTTGTTGACCAAATTACAACACATCTGTCTTGAGCAAACAGAATTGCTAAGGTTTTGAAAGAGTCAGTTTCATTCTGAATCAGAGAACATGTTACGTCCTTCCACAACTCAAATAGAACAGACTAACTAATTGCCAAAACAACAGTTAGTCTTGGAACCTTCATAACTCTTAATTCTGTTGTTTTCAACTCCTGTTTGCTTTGAAATTAAGTTTGAAATTACTGGATTACTGTATAGGATATTTACTCACTGACTTTGTCACTCAGGGTTGTCATGATGATAACCAGTTTTTCCAGCTGTTCTTTTTAACTTTAATCTGTTAAAAAATCCTTTAAAAAGTTGTGTGACACTGAATACAGTTTGGAGTAATGGCTGCTGAAAATTCAGTTTAGCCATCACAGAAAAAAACATTTTAAAATGTGAACTAAGTGATCATAAGCAGTGTTTGTTAGTTACTAAAAAGTAACTAATTGTGTTAATTACTTTTGTGTTAGTTACTTTTTGTGAAAAGTAATATGTTACATTACTTTTGCGTTACTTTTTCTCTCTTGGACTGGGCTTGTTTGTTTTTATTAACAACGAAAAAGTTGTACCAAATGTAAAGGCTCTTTCACACCAAAAGTGAAACGAATAATACTCAGACTGAAGGAAATGCAAATTTACACCTGTACAGTAGAGGGCGCAGCTCAAACAAACCTCTGTGCTGCCATTCTAGATTGAAGAAGAATGTAATGTTTTTTGTGTGATGTTTATCTAAAGTCATTTTTTGCTTATTATTATGGTTGAATTGGATCATTTAAGTTCAGCAGCAAAGACATTGGTTAAAGGGATAGTTCTGTCATCATTTACTTCCCCCTTAACACAAAAGAAGATATTTTAAAGAATGTTGATAACCAGACAGGTAGCCATTGACTTCCATGGTATTCCATTTCTGACTATGGAAGTCAATGGGGTCCATCAACTGTTTGATTACTAACATTGTGTTCAACAGAAACTTTTACAGATTTGGAACAACTTGAGGATGAGTAAATGATGACATAATTCACATTTTTGGGTTAGTTATCCCTTAAATAAAGTGAGAATAAATAAATAAAGTATATCTGTGTAATTTAATATATTTAATTATTGCAGGTTTGCGTAATATTCTGAGTTTGAATTCACTGATTTTATTCATTTTTTGCAAGTGAGATGAGTAAATGCTCACATTTAGTCTAGAACTACAATAACCATCACGTTCACACACAACGCGTCTGCATTTACTCCTGATTTCTCCCAACATGGTGACAGTAGAGCTGTCAGTCAATAACTGTGAAACATAGTAACTTGCGTTACTTATTTGAAAAAGTAATGCGTTACTTTACTAGTTACTTGAAAAAAGTTATTTGATTATGTTTCTCAAGTTACTTTTTAATGAGTTACCCCAAGCACTGATCATAAGATACTTCTTACACACCTTAACCTTTTGAACGATAGTGTATGTCAAGTCAAAGTTAAATTTAATTTACAAATGTCGTTGTTATTTACACATCTTATCACCTGTTGTCATTTTCTCAATTTCTTGATCTCTTGTGCATTAACCTTTATTGACTGCGAGTTCAGCTTAAAATTCATCTGTACTGTATTAGTGTTTCAGGCAGTAAGACTGTTGTCAAACAATTCAGTAGAGGGAGCACTACTTTTGGGGCTAATGAATATTCACTCTGCAAGAATACCTAGACATTAAATCATGCCTCAAAGGACTGCTCGCTCCGACAAATTAAATCATAATAATTACTTTCTCCTCTAATTGCTCGTTTGTTTAATTTAAGGATTAATTACTACAGTACACAGCGATGACACAGGCTTTAACTAAACTCATTTCACTTGATTGTAGAGCCTTTAGTTCATTGTGTCTTTAAGGGAGAATGCTGTTTTAATGAGACCTCTCCTGTTGTGGCTTAAGAGGTTTGTAAGGGATGATTGTATGCATGTGATGTCCTAACCTATTCTTTGAGTATCTCCACATAAAAGCGGCTTAAACCCAGCTTTACATTATTAAATGTTTCATGACCAGCCACTGGCCTGCAATCCAAAAAAAGTGGCTCTTTTCTTTCTTGTGTATAGCATACTCACATGCCATTGATCAAACATTTGTTGAGTACTTAATGATACTTATTGCAATGTAATTCTTTTTCAGGCAAATAATGGGGTTATGTTCATTTTGCATTTTAGTAATGACGAAAAGGATTTATGTCTAGCAATATAAAAGGAAATTAAAATGTAGCTGCTCAAACTTGAGAACTTGATTTTAATTACTGAGCATAAATCATGGTTCTTTATTTATTTTCAGTCTGAGGCAATTAACTGCATGAGCCTGGCAGAGAGACAAATGTGAATGCTTTTCATCTGTTGTGTTAGGACAACCACTGCCTAAACCGTTTTATACACAAATTAGCAGATAATGTTTCCGAAACAATGTGTACATCAGTGTGCTTGGGTGGTTTTGTTTGACTCTCATTTCAGTGACATATTTAAATTAAATGGAAGATTGTAATACAAAGAAACCACTGTGAGAAAGAACAGGAGAGTGTTGTTTGTGCTCAGGCTCTTTGTGAATCATACAAAATGTTCTCTCTGAGCATCTGAATTTGGAAGCCTGGGACCTCCGCCAACACACTGTCACATTTGAAACCACGGATGTACTCACTAATATCTCAGAGAGATTGTTGATGCTAATGGGTGTCTAAGGGGCATTTACAGATTAATATTTAAAAAGGTATTTTTTTTGTTGTTGTTGTTTTTTTTAAATACGATCTTAAAAAGGTTCTTTCTTCTTGTAATGTTGCTGAAGGATTTCATCAGCCCCCCAAAATCTTGCTTGAAGGGACAGGACACAACAAACGGGCTCTTATGGTTACCTTTTTAAAAAAAATTTATAATAATAACAATGTATTGGAAAAGTAGACATATCTTGTCACATATACAAAGGGAAATACATTTGTACACACAAAATTTAACTTTACACAGCTGTATACAGGACCATTTGAATAAACCATTTAACAACTCCTATTATATTAGATTCCTATTAGATTCTCATACTCTTTTTGTGATAAGTACCTGATTGATCTAGTGTCAGAGCATTAAATAAAGATACTGTTCTGACCCCCCCCCATAAGGTTTTTATTCTCACAATTCTAATTTTTTTTGCATTAATTCTGACTATAACTCACAATTGCGCATTTATATCCTGCATTTCTTACTTTTTTCCCCTCAAAATTATGATATAAACAACCAAAACAAATAATGCATAACGAAAATTATGTGGCTGTAAAATGATCAAGCATTTGGCTTTTATTTAAAAAAAACAAACAAACAGAGGTATTGATTCCAACTCCAACATTTGGCTCAAAAACTAAGCCTATTTATTGCAATTTTTACCCATTTAGTGTTTATAAGTGCCAGTGCCAACACTTATATAACAATACAGTTAAGTCAACTTACTGTAAAACATGTATAACATGTAAAACTATGAATACAAACTTAAATAGTAAAGGCCATTTGGCCTTAGTTTTGTCTTCTTAATACAACATTACAAAAAAAGGATTGCACCTTCTGCAAATTACCCACCTGAGAACAAAGAGTGACGAAGGAAGAGTGATGCCCCAGTCAGACCATGTTGCTTCATTGCAGTTTGGCACGGAAGAAATACATACATTAATTTTCAATAGAACGCTGCATTTGGCTTGCATCACTTGCATTGCGGTGCATTTTAGGTGAAGCATCCGTTCGAAAAATTGCATCACAACATCACGTCCCGGTGTATACAGTGAATGCATGCCGAAATTATTGTTGCGTGGCCACATGATAAAAGTTTAAGCATATGTGATGCATTGCCGCGATTGCTCTAACTGGCGCATGAGAGATACGAGGGTGCATGCGTGTGTGTGTGTGTGTGTGTGTGTGTGTGTGTGTGTGTGTGTGTGTGAAGGGGTTCTTTTTTTAGGCTATACTCACTTGCAATTGAACGTGAATACGTTTACTACTTAAAAACATCAATGTATAGGCTTAGGCTGTGTTATTTTGTTTCGCTTGGTGAAACAGCATGGAGTGGATGTTTTCGGTTCAGATGCTGAATCTTTGAAGTCGTACTGCTGTGGAATGCCGGGTCTACTTTGCAGTAGACACATTGCACCTTGTTCTCTTCTTTTTTAAGAATGTATTGATCCCAAACTTTAGACCTTCTCTGCTGTTTATGGACATCTTTACTTTCCGCCATCGCGCTAACTAAATTCAAAATGTATCACGCGCTGTGGTGTGCTTCCTGAACATTGAACAACGGTCCGTGTGAATCAGATCCCTGCGCGTATAGTGCGCGTCATAGGAATTGAATGAGGCTTCAAGGCAGAGTTTTTGCCTCGAGGAATTTTTGTAATCGTGTTAATCGAGTAAATCGTTTCAGCCCTACACGAAAGGTGATTTACTCAGGTTTACGTTAGTCAATTTACTACTACTACTACTACTAATAATAATTTGTTACATTTATATAGTGCTTTTCTGGGTACTCAAAGTGCTTAACATATAGAAGGGGGGAATCTCCTCAACCACCACCAATGTGCAGCATCCATCTGGATGATGCGACGGCAGCTATATTGCGTTAGAACTCCGGGGAGCGTCCAAAAGTACATCCTGGGATTTTTAATGACCAAAGAGACTCAGGACCTTTGTTTAAAGTCGTTTAAAGTTTCATCCGAAGGATGTGCTTGTTACAGTATAGTGTCCCCATCACTACACTGCAGCGTTAGGACCCACAGAGACCACAGGGTGAGCACCCCCTGCTGGCCTCACTAACACCTCTTCCAGCAGCTACCTAGTTTTTCCCAGGAGGTCTCCAATCCAGGTACTGACCAGGCTCAACCCTGCTTCGCTGGGAAACCAGTCTTTCGGCTACAGGGTGATATGACTAGTATATATGACTAGTATTTGCGCCATTATTTACCAAAAAAAGCATGTCTTAAACCAAATGCTAATTTGCGCTACTCTTGGTAGATTGCGTTGGTCATTATGGAAATGATCTGGCTGCCTCTGTGTTCTTTACTTTGTGCGATGTCAGTAGATCACGCACAGAACTTTCCACTCCCATTGGCACATTTTTGGAATTGCAACATCATTTGCAACAAAAGTTTTCAATATGACAACATGGCATATATGCTGTCATTCATTCTTTATTGTTGTAATCAACATTTAAAGGGGAGCTAAAAAAACTAGTTTTTAAACATGATTATGTTTAAACACCGCAGTGTGTTTATTCTTAGCCTTTAAAATGGTTGAAGCAGGATTCATTCTGATTGGCTGTCCATGTTTTTGTCATTCATCAGCTCCAACGATATAGTTTCTCTGTGCCATTATCATTATAGTTGTGGTGTGAACTCTATTATTTTATATTTAGAACAATTTTTAGAACTATATTGTATCTTTATTAGAGGTGTAAAGGTACACAAAACTGGCGGTTCGGTACGTACCTCGGTTTTGAAGTCACAGTTAGGTATGGGTTCGGTACAGCAGTTTTAAAAAATTGCTTTTTATTTATTTTTATTAAACAGTGGTTTACTGGGTGAAAAAAGTGCCTGTCCTTAAATTTATTGAATTATAACTAAAAGTTTATTGAAGATATTGCTGTAAACTATAGGGAGCCTTTACTTACACATTATAATATTAAAGGTTAACACCAGAGCCCAAACCATTAGCCTAAATTCAGTTTATATTTATTTTTAGGTATAATAATCAACACTCAAATAACAGTACGCAAACATGTAAACGTCACATTAGGCAGTTTTTGCAATAACTTCTAAATCTAATTATAAAATAGTTTTTTCTCCAATTCGTTGTTGAAATATTCACTGTAGAACTATTAATGTTGTGGAATAAAACATTGAAATACATGTGCAACGTTAATCATTTAAGTTACACAGTGAGTGTCATTTCCATGAAATAATCAATACATCACTAACAGGTTAAGTAGAATATAATAAATATATAGGCTAATATAGGTCATATATTTAGTGAAAGAGTTGATTTCTCTAGTGAATAAAATTCTGTGGACACAGAATGACTGCCTGAGGTTAATGTGATGCTACGTGACATTGTTTACAAGCTGTTATATTGAGGTCTTTCCGCCATTGAAACACTGACTGAGCGATTACACACATGATTCGTGACAATAAGTTGTAATGTATCCTCAACATACCTTCAGATGTTCATTCATGTTTATTCTTTAGGAAGAGATGATCGATCGCGTTCACACCATAGGTTCACACACACACACAAACACACGGCCAGTGATCAGTGATCACTCACGCCACATTAAAGAGCGTCAAAACGGCATTTATCGTTTGAATTACGTGATAAAATGGACTGAATACTTAATATGTTTGTGTGGGAACTCGGATTGAAGTGTGTTCCGCGCTTAAAACAAGCCGACTGTTAACTGTTAAAGATTGCATTTGGAAACTGTTCAGTACTCACGTGCACCGAACCGAAAGCCCCGTACCGAAACGGTTCCGTACGAATACGTGTACCGTTACACCCCTAATCTTTATCATTATCATCATAGTTATTGTCCTTAATGTGAACGGGCCTTAAATCAGCAAACCCTCATTGCTGAAGTGTCCAGTCTTACCTCACTGTCATCAATTTAAAATGGTTTGTGTGTGGCACCAGAGTGGAGCTGACATGGTAATGCATTGAATGTTTCATGTGCAGGTGTGTAGAGAAAAGTATAAAAAAGACTAAAGTAGACTTAAAATGGAGTATAAGGAAGGAGGGTTTGGTTATAGCATATAGCAGTATACTCAACTGAGAAATTTGTGTAGCTGGGAATTTGGCATGGACCGGGTTTTGGCCAATCATTGTTATAGAGGGTCCCAGGCAGTAATCTATCCAATATGCCCCCACAGCTGGAAACCTTCTCTGATGTATGCTTGGATAGAGGAGCTCAAGGGCAAACTCTGATGCAAGGCCTCCACAAGGGCCATGGTATTTATAGACTTGGCATAAAAAAAGAAGAAGTGAGGGTTCATGATGCCTCAACACAGACTAGCTTACTCAAGGGAAGGGATTGAGAAAGACAGTGAGCGTTTTCTTTCTTTTCCCTCTTCTCACCCTTTTCAGTCAAAGAGTAACTTCAGACCTTGAGGGTAGTATTTAAACATTTCAAATTAAAAATTAATTGTTGTTCTGTGTTGAGCTTCCAGAAATCAGACATGAATGCCTTTTTGAAATGTAACAATACAGTACCTGTCAAAAGTTTGGAATCATTATAATTTTTTAAGGTTTTGAAAGAAGACTCTTATGCTTATCAAGGCTGCATTTATTTAATTAAAAAATACAGTAAAAACTGTAATATTGTGAAATATTATTACTTTGTAAAATCATAAAAAATGCCATTTATGCCTGGGTTGGCAAAGTTTAATTATCAGCATCATTCATCCAGTCCTCCACTATCCGTCAAAAAGCATTCTAATATGCTGATTTGATGCTCAAGAAATATTTCTTCTTATTATTATTATGCTGAAAATTATGAGAAGATGAAAGTGTTTGACCTTTGATGAATGTAAACCTGTTGTAGGAGATCTCCAAAACAAAATTAGGACCCTTTAAAATAGCATTATAGGGGCACTTTAATACACATATCTAATATACACATGTGATTTCTTTCCCTGCTGTTTACGTTCACAGACATGACCGACTGTCTTTATATGAGCTTATGTGTGGAGCAGCAGCTAATTTGCATTAAAAGATACATGCACGAAAACAGCATGTTTTTGCTTCCACTCAAAAATGGGCATTTACAACACGGTATAATAAATGATCTGTGGGATATTTTGAGCTGAAACTTGAGACACATTCTGGGGACACCTGAGACTTATATTAAATCTTGTAAAAAGGGGCATCATAGGTCCCCTCTAAAATGAAAGAAGAGGTAGAGACTGTTTTTTGACCGTTCCAGGTAAGATTCAGTCCTTTGGGATTAACTTATGAGTCAAATCCACCCTTGGGCATTCTAAGCATCTAGCATTTTCTGCTCTATGAGTGGTGCACAACAGTAAAGAACCAGGAAAACGGCTATGTCACAGCTGCTTTGGCTCAAAGTTGTGAACATGGAGGAAAAGGGAAAAAAAAACCCTGCTGGCATTTCAACACCAGAACAACCTTAGCCAATGCTTGGCTAAACATCCTCCTCCAGTGCTTTCCTAAACTCTAAATGTCACCAGTGTCCTTGATGCTTTTACACCCTTTCCATCAGAAATGCAATTTCTTTGGGTTATGGCTTCATTGGCTTGTCACTTCATGTCCCGTAATCATTTTTAGTTTTGGGTTTCTAGATTGGTCTGTTGTAGAACATAATTGGCACAATCAAAATCCTTTACCACTTAAACTACCCTTCAAAAGTTTGGGGTTGATAAGATTAGTTTTATTTATTTTTGATTTCTAAGTTTTTATTTTGATTTCTAATGCTCAGCAAGGTTGCATTTATTTGATCAAAACAGTAAAAAATTGTAATATTGTGAAATATTTCTACAGTTTAAAATAACTATTTTCTAATACATTTTAAATTGTAAATTATTCCTGTGATGGCGAAGCTGAATTGTCAGCATTACTCCAGTCTTCAGTGTCACATGATCCTTCAGAAATCATTCTAATATGCTGATTTGCTGCTCAAGAAACTTTTCTTATTATCCCCATTAAAACTTAGCTTAATATTTCTGTGCAAACCATGATACATTTTTTTCAGGTTTCTTTGAATAAAGTTTAAAAGAACATTTATTTGAAACATTTTTTGTAAAAAGTCTTTACTGTCACTTTTTATCGATTTAATTCAACATTGCTGAATGACAGTATTAATTTCATTAAAAACTTTAAAATTATAGATGCAATACACTGCAAATTGAACTGTCAAATAGTTATGGTTTCAGGTTTGTGTTGTTGCTGGTTGTTAAAAAGTAAGATTTATTAAATATTTGTGTAGAATTGCAACAGATGTTAGCTGACAGACAGCCTCTTATGACTTGTGGTAATGTTAATTTAGACTAGTCTCTGAATCAACTTTTTTTTATCAAAACGCACAACTAGATAATTTTTAAAGGCAAGATTTTGTTAAATGTAAATTGTGGCTTGAGTGGCTTTAATGCATGCACTTTGTAGCACATGTAATCCCTCATCCCAAACATAGCATCATCCATATAGTGTGTGCAGTGTGCACAGTGCCCATGAAGTGTTATGAAGCATTAGTGACCTAGTTTAATCAACCCAAAGACTATATATTAATCTAGTTACCTAGTCACCCCCCGAAATGCTTTTATTCCCCCTGACATTATTTATGTGAAGTGGAAAAAAAGTAGTGTTGGCAAGTTGAATGAACACTATTATTTTTAAGTCTTGAGTAATTCACTGTAAAATGCAATTCCCTGATTGCATTTTACTCATTCTGTAAATTAAGGATGTGCAAGATAACATAAATCACTAACCTCTAGAACTTGAGCTGCGAAGAATGCCATTACTCATTCCTCTGGAACGCTGATTGGCTGATGGCACCACAAGAACGTGCAAAATCCCAAACCTTTCAGACAGGGAGACCCCTTTACACTGAAAAAACCCAAAAGTAAACAAACAGTGGACAAACAGAATAAATCCACCATTCAATATGGTATTATAACTAACAGACATTCACCAAAAAAACATACTTAAAGGTATAGCTCACCCAAATTTTTTTATTCTGTCATCATTTACTCACTCTCATGTCATTTAAAACCTTTACACATTTTGAGGGTGTATTGAAAAACGTCTCGGTTATGTATGTAACCCTCGTTCCCTGAAGGAGGGAACGGAGATGTACGTCGGACGTCACTGACGAACAGTGTTGGGCACGTTACTTTAAAAAAGTAATTAGTT
Source organism: Gobio gobio (assembly GCF_949357685.1). NCBI lineage: Eukaryota > Metazoa > Chordata > Actinopteri > Cypriniformes > Gobionidae > Gobio > Gobio gobio. Next base: position 34,282,627 of record NC_137111.1, on the reverse strand, counting down.
ATAGTTACTAGTTACTTCTTACAAATAGTAACTGAGTTAGTAACTGAGTTACATCATTATAAAAGTAACTAATTACCAGGGAAAGTAATTACTGCGTTACTTTTTTTTTTTTCCCAAATGTTCAAATATGTCAAATAACTTGGATGCCCCCAATATTTAATATGTTAAATGAATGAATTGGACACTAAATAGAATAAATTATTATTAGAAAACATTGTACATTAATGTACACTATTGTAATGTTGCTGTGGGACAATGTGAGAGACACCTATCAAATTCAATGCATTATTGTGTAAATATTATCAGTAGGCCTACTATAGTGTAAATATTGTGTAAATATTATCAGTACTATACTTTCCTTTGGTAGTGTAGCTCACGTTATCACCTGGGTTTTTAGCCACTAATTTTGTGGCATATGTGAGGCGCTTCAGAATCACTTGCCACCGGCGTGGAGAGACTCTTTCTTCCTGGGCATAAGTTGAACGTTAAATAAATATTCTTACCTTTCACCTCAACGAGGGAAAAGTAGCGCTTATACTTCCAGTTTGCGAAAGCTACCTTTGAAGTCGTTGGACCATCGCTGAATGTGCATATGCGTGTGCGTCATAGGTGTGTGTGTCAGAGCTGCCAACTCTCACGCATTGGCCGTGAGCAGTGGCGCCTCCAGAAATTTTTCATAGGGGTGGCCAGATGGGGCCACTTAAAATCTTGGGGTGGCACACCAAAACTAGAAACCATAATTTCAGAATTGTGTTCTACTGGTGTAGTAAACCGGCCTGTAGAAAACTATCAGAAAGACTTAAGGAAACTCCTACTGATATACTTTGGTTTATTGTGTTATATTTAATGTTACTAATTATATAATGTGCATAGACTAATAACAGTACAGTTAACATTTTGAGTTGCACAACAATTCTGTTTTATTTTGCAATTATATTTGGCATAAGGTGTACATTTATTGCAAACAAAACAGTTACTGGGGAAAAGCAGATACTGGCAGATACAAATAAAAGCATCCTCCTCCTCATCCTCACTATTACTAAGCTTCTCTTGCTCCCCTGCCATCTCTTTCACTCCTCCTTCTGTACTTTTCTTCTTAAAATAAGAAGAGATGTCTGTGGACTTTCTCTTCATTGTCTGAAAATTGATATAACTTGCACCAGCTAACGACGTTAGCTAGGTAACGTACTCTTGTCAAAACGTGTCAAAGACACATCAAAAAGCTGCTGTAACAGTATACTGTAACCATTTGGCACTTAAAAAGCACGTCACGACACATAATTCCCCGTCTTCTTTTACTAAAGAATATTTTTTGACTTATTTACGGTAGTCTTCTTCGTCTTCTAACTTCTTTTGAAACTGTTGACTGACGGGCACGCGCTGACCTGTACTGTTGCTGTGTGAGCGCGCAACAGCGGCATCGGGGGAGGGGCGGGGCGGGCTGTGTGTGATCCATAGGGTGTGATCGAAGGTCTAGAGCGGCTTGCCTGGCTGTGCATTAGGGATGAAATGCATAACTGATGCTACTAAAATTTATACTGGCCATGGGGTGGCCAGTGGGGTGGCCAGGAGTCGGCCAGGGGTGGCCACGGCCACCCCTGGCCACCCCCTGGTGGCGCCACTGGCCGTGAGACACACGCATTTGATTGGTTTCACACGCTCACACGCCACACCCCCGATTTCTCACGCTGAAGTGCCAACCCGGTCTGTCAAATGCCTGAAAGATGAGTTTATCTATATCTATATCTACATGTTGAGCCGATCATGCTTTCGGTGAGGGGGTTCAAGATAAATGGGCAAATAAATACGGTGTTGCGCGACCTAAAGCTACATTCCGTTTTGGGTTATGACGAGAACGAGCCTGTAATGAGCGAAGTGGAGCGCTGTGACGCTCAGGTGTGCGTTTCCCGAAAGTGTCGTTCGCTAACTATGGTCACAAGCTCCGTCATAATAAACATAGTTAAACGAGTCGTGTTTCCCGAAACCATAGTTCCAACGAACGTTCGCAAACAGCATCGCAAAGTTGATTTGCATACATTTTGTTCTTGCACTGATGTTAAATTTGTAGCCATTTTGCACTTGGGCAGCCAGTTTGAGATATAGCCTAGGCTATATTTGAGTATTGTGTGTAATGATTCTGACAGTTTTTTTCCATTGAAATGACTGGGGAAAAGTGTCCCAATAACCCTGAATGCCTATACTCTTTGAAATCATAATTACATTGCATTATGAAGCTTGAAACCCCAAATATTATAACATTCTTCATGAACAATTATTCAGTTATTTGTAACAATCTCATTGTAAAAAAGAAGAAGAAAAAGAAACATGGTTTCAATGTAGCCAGCTACTTTTTGATAGTAACTTCTAGTGTAGCTATTTTCAAAAGGGTAGCTTGAATATAACTTAACTACTCAAAGTAGTTTTTACTACAACACTGTTTTTTTAGATCAGCCACAGCAAAAAAGAATCACACAACAGACAGAAGAGCAACAGACAGGACAGACAGTTATTTTCCTTTTTCTTCCCTGTAAAAGTATGCTGTAGGTTGATGTATAATCAATTTGTTCTATTTAGACAAAACCATGCCTCTACATAGTGCTTTAAAATTGTGTGTGTGTGTGTGTGTGTGTGTGTGTGTCTGTGTGTGTCTGTGTGTGTGTGTGTGTGTGTGTGTGTGTGTGTGTGTGTGTGTGTGTGTGTGTGTGTGTGTGGGCATGTTTTCGTGAAATATCAGGACACAAATGTGTATAATGACATGGGTATGACATAGGTATTACAAAAAGAGGGTGAAATATGAGGACGTTCCCCATGTCCTCACTTTTCAAAATGCTTATAAATCATACAGAACAAGTTTTTTTTCACAGAAAGTGAACTGCACAGTCTCCTGTGAGGGTTAGGTTTAGGGACAGGGGCAGTGTAAGGGGATAGAAAATACGGTTTGTACGGTATAAAAACCATTACGCCTATGGAATGTCCTCACATTTCACAAAAACAAACATGAGTGTGTGTGTGTGTGTGTGTGTGTGTGTGTGTGTGTGTGTGTGTGTGTGTGTGTGTGTGTGTGTGTGTGTGTCTATAGGATATACTGTATACAAAGCGTCATATAGATGCATTTTGTCTTAATAGAAATAATTAATTATCAACCTTATCTATCAAAGGCAAAAAAGAAATCAACAACAAAAACCAATACTACCCCATTCAAATGCTGATGCAGAGTGTTTTCTGTGATGTGTGTGTATATAGCTATTATATATATATATATATATATATATATATATATATATATATATATATATATATATATATATATATATATATATTTATTATTTATTTTATTTTTTGTTGCAATTTTTGCTTTGTTCGCGGCAAAATTTTGGTTGGCCCCACTAAATCTCACTCTAAGTTTTTTTGAAAAGTTGGCAGCTCTGCATATACACGTAATGTAATGTATAATAATAAAAACGTAGCAGAATATTCTGTGATAAAGGCTGCACAATGTCAACTTTTGTGATTGGCCAATACCGGCAGACTGCAGCCAATGGAAATGCTTCTCCATTGGTACGTGCTTGAGGTAAATTATCTGGAATGATGAACTGTGATTTTTGACCGAAAACCCGTTACTTTAACTGTTCTGAATTAGGATATATCTGGATCAATGTGCACTGACCGCCACAGTGTTCATGTCAGAGAACTCAGAGTCATGGATAGATGATAGCCTTTTAATGATTGCTTTGTATCAACACAGATGGACATGTGCAAGGTTGATCTAGAACAGTTAAAGAGAAATAATAATTAACATATAAATCACTTAAGTGATATAAATAAACTCAACATAAAGTGTCTTCATCCTTAAACTTCAAAGGATTGACGTCAATGATTCAGCGCATAACTCACGTGAGATAAATAGATCGTTGTGTATATGTGTGTGCAATGTATTTTTCCCCTCGGGGCTTGCCGTATATAGGTTGGTGCATGCGCACTTTTTGGTACTGGAGTGTCGCGGGTTTTTGAAGCTGAATTTTACACATGTGACAGAGAATAAAGTGAAGCAAAGTTCGGACGACTGTCGTTGATTGTTTTCTTATTCCTAAAGTATTTTAGGCGAACCCTGCACGAACGCTCGGTCACAATTGCATATGCATATAAATGAATAAAACTTATAAACAGTATCTGCAACGAATACACTTGTAATACAACATTAATATTCAAATAACACTGGACTTACTTGTACGTTACTCATACAATGTCCTTAAAGTGCGAGCAATCCAGCGACTAGCGCTACGCATATTCTCAGTCTACTAAATGAGCGTAAGCTGCGCATGTTGCGCAATATTCTGTAACTTGCAGCGCTGATTCTGCGCACATCTCCGGTTATTATGCTGAACATGGAGAATTCAGAACATTAACAGATGCCATAACAGAAACTTTGAAATGATAAAGCTGTGTTAACATGCCTGAAATGATCCTGTCTATAAATATAATAATAATAATACATAAATGGTCATCTAAAAATGATCCGGCCGTCTTTCCCGAAAAGAGCTTGAATTTCCGTTATATCGAGTGAAATCAGATCCAGAATCGCACAGTGTAATTCAGAAATGCATGCGAGATATGCACAAAACACACACAAATGGCGAACCATGCTGGTCAAAATTGGAAATGCAATGAAAACACAGGCCAAGCATGTAATGATACCTGGAAAATAAAATAAGGATTCAAATGGATTTAAGGTAATACAGAAAAAAAAGAAATAAGAATGGTAAAAGCAGTTCTAGTCTAATTGTAGCCTAGATGTGAGGTAATCCATTTAGGCTAAACTCTTTGCTTATAGTATTTTATTTAAAATATGCACACATTCAATATTCACTATGTCAAAAGTGCAAAACGTGTCTTATAACATATTTTAATAAAATATGGCGAAATTCCATAAAAAAATATGAACAGTTTACATCACTGTATTATTACTGTGGGTCGTTGAATACATCTATCATAAACAGTTGTCAAATATTAAATGTTTAGCTAAATGTTGAATGTCTATCATTAATGTTTTAAAAGAAGGAAAAAAAATTCAGAGACATCGGTAGCAGTTTTCATAAAAATATGCCATTACAACAAATATTTCAAATATACTGTCTTTAAGTTGTTTCTACATAAGTTTAGAGAGTAACTGTGGAATTATTACAATGAAAAAATATTAAAAACGCAGATGTTGAATGTGCGATTAATTAGTTACTTTTTTTAATCGATAAATATATAACTGCCTTACAACTAGATTCACCTTTACATGTTTAATTGTTCATTTTCAAAGCACTAAACTGAGATGTACAGTAACCATCCAAAACATTCAACAGATTTATTTAACCTGGGGACAATTTATTTAGAAGGTTTTTGTGACCTCTTAAACTGTGCAACTCAAAAAAAAAAAAAAAACGTAGTGAATTTCGGCCATTTCCACCACTGAGTACACAGGCCTCTGTGAAAGGGGACAGTGTGATACCATTTAGGTGCACCACTTTTGGACAAAACGTATTGTCAGTAATAGACGGAAAACTCTGGAATAGTTTGCCCCTTCCAATAAGAGAATGTCCTACATTGAAAACCTTTAAAACTCACTTAAAACAGTTGCTTCTAGAAAACCAGACATGTACTCACACATTTATAACCCATACATTTTCACTGTTTATTGAATGCAGTATAGAGGTGGATGAACAATGTCTTTGCCATTATGTGTCTTTGTTTTTTGTTTTATCAATGTATATGTCATTATTATGTGTATATTTTACTCTATAGTGAATGAATGCTGTTTGATTGTGGGCTGTCTTCTTGTTAGTCTTATGTTACCTGCCTAGGGACTGCAGATGAAAAGTAGTTATTTTGACTAATTCTGGCATATTTACATGATGTATTTTTATACAACAATGTTCATTTATATGCATAATCCCTATCAAATAAACCAATACAATAAAACTAAATAAAAGAAGTGTACTTTGCAAGGCTGTGGGTTCAACAAACAAATGATACTTTTATTCAAAGGGGTCATCAGGTCACATATAAGACACTATTGTCAGGATGTACCAGCGGACAGAGGTGTAAAATAAGTGACAGGGACAAAAATGCACAGTCCAGAGTGGTTTTAAGAAAAATAATACAGAGGAAAATAAATTTGCTATACACGAATGTAAGTTGGCTATGCCAATGTACAGGACCAAAAAATACAAACGAGATTAAATCTCTCCTTCACACTACCTCCCTGCCCTAAAATGGCTGTCTGAAAAAATGAAAAACATAATTTTAGGGGAAAACCTATAAGTTACAAACAGGTGACAAAGCATAAACAAACAAACCTTCATGACATTTCAACCTTACAACATATATTATTTACATCTATTAGCATGTACAAAGCTCAAAACAATAAAGATAAAACATACATCCCAGGCTCTCTCCCTCCCCTATGAGGTCAGAACCCAATGGAGTAATCTTTGATGAGCAAATGCTAGTTTAAATATGGCTGCAAGCAGCAATACTGGGGCCAAGTGCAACAAAAGCAAATAAGGAAGCTAGCAGCAGACCAAATGAAAAAATTAGTGAAGACATTTGAAGCAAAAATGTTAAAACCCCACATTAAAACATTGAGTTGTATAGAGCCAATTTCATATTTTGTTTAATTATAGCGCCACCAAGAGGCACAATCCTACAATAGGTTTTATGTGTTTTCGGAGTGAGCCCATACATATGTGTGTAAATTTTGGTGAAAATATCTTGTTTTGTTTAGGAGTTATAGACTTTTTATTTGAAAAAACACATAAAAAATTACTGACACCTGACTTTGATTGGATTTTACTACCCCTTACTATCAATATTTTGACATTTGGGTATTAACTTATAGCTATCGACCTTTGTTTCCAAACTTCTGATGCTGGTTTCGTCTCGATCGGACGAGTGGGTTTGAAGATATCAGCTAACGTTTTATAAACGCTAAATTACCACGCTGCACAAACCAAAGGCCGAAACCTGGCAAGTCTGGTGTCGTTGGACTCGGCAAGGATTCAGGAGACAAAAAACATTACTCCCATGAAAATAAGTCAACCACACCCAAAGTTATAAGCGTTTGAAAAAAAGAATTCTTTTTATTCTTTTAAAAATTTTTTTTATATCAGACGACTCAGCATGCCGTCCTGAATCTAACGAGACCACTTTGATTTTTGGACAGACGGTTCAGAAGTTATAAGCAAAAATAGCAATTTTTTGGAATCTCTGGACCAGTAGGTGGCCCTGCGCCGAAACGCTCCATGTTGCCTCAGGTCATGCTTGTGATGACATGTACCAAGTTTGGTTTGAATACGATAAAGCGTTGCGGAGATATTGCCTTTTGTATTTTTGCAACAGCTACGTAAAATTTGTTTGCGCGTTTATCGAAAAACGATTTAACTAAACAACTTGAATTCCATAACTTTTTGTCAGCATGGTCTGAAGATGATCTGGTAAAATGTTTGTGAAAATTCCTCTGAGGAGTTCGCAAAAGTAGGTTAATTAAAAATGGCGGGAAAATCATCGTCAAATTATAAAACGTCATATGTGCAATCGAATCGGCTTGAGCCAAGGAATCAGAGGAAAAAAAACAGTCTTCCGAATCCTCCGGATCCAATCATCTCTCCCACGTTATAGAGAGTCTCAAAGGAGTCTGAAAAACAAAATATGAGAAATATATGAGCTTGCTAGATCCTTTGTTTTATATTTAAAATATCAGTGCAAACAAGAAAATAATAATACTGTTTAAAACAATGTTGGAGGAATAATGTCTGCGGATTGACCGTTATTTGGCTGGACGCCGGAGGGATCTGGATCAGGTGATGATGGACCAGGATCGGGCTCTGGCTCCAGATCCGCTGGAGGAACAAACGGCTCCACAACATCCTCAGCACCGAGACAACAGCAGAGGAGCGAGCGCCTCATAGCCTGACACACGTTCCTGAAGAAAGAACGATCTCCTTTCCTCTTCTTACAATCGGCAGGTTTTTCTGAAATGAAGAAAACAAAACTGAATTATTAGAAACATCTCTGACGCCAAATTAGGCTGTGATATAATGACATAACTTACATTTTACTGTTAAAGGGGTGGTTGCATGCGATTTCACTTTTTTAACTTTAGTTAGTGTGTAATGTTGCTGCTTGAGCATAAACAGTATCTGCAAAGTTACAGCGCTGAAAGTTAGATATTGTCTTTTAAAGTTATGGCAGTTTATTGCCTACAAAAACGGCCGGTTTGGACTACAACAAGCTTCTTCCCGGTTTGTTGATATCATAAACCCTTGCTATTAACATAAACACTGCCCCCGTGAACACGCAACAAAGTGGGCGAGGCCACGTCGCAGTCATTACGAAAGAGAGAGAGAGCTGTTGCAGAACTACAAACTACATTTGGCCATCTAACCAATCTAAGACCATTGCGTTTTTCAGAGGGATGGGCTTCATAGAAGCAGGAAGCAAACGAGCCGCTCAAAGGACAGTGGAGACAGCGGTGTGGAATAAAGGTAAAATATAAGAATAAAAATACGGCGTTTTAAAAAAAAAGAAGTATTAAGACATGTTATACTGCGCCCCATTAACACAACCAAGCTTAGAAAAAAACCACGGAACCACCCCTTTGATTCCAGAAAGAAAATTTCAGCAAAAGGAAATTAAATGTGACTGTACTGTGACTGTCAGAATGAAATATGAAATAGCAAAAATCTCCATCTGTACACTTTACACCGCCCAGCTTTATTTCAGTCTCACCTGTTGAGCTCCTGTTCACTGGTGAAGCCTCCATAAGGCCATTTGAAGTCTCCGTTGGCTCGACGGGAACTTGACCTGGCAGCGGAGGGCACATCCACTCTTCGAGGCTGTCGGACCTGGACAAACAACAGTCGCTGGAACTGCCCTGTTCGCTTAGGCTATCCGACCGATCGCCACTCCATTCGACGATGTACGTGCCTCGGCTGCTGAGGCTCAACGACTCTCTAGAGAACCACCTCACTATATTGTCAGAGAGGGACAAAGATGATATGGACATGATGCTTGGTGAAGATATTTCTTATCATATTAATAATCAATGTCAATTTATTTTTCAACTTTCTATTTTCAATGACACATTATTTGATAACTGAGCAATAACTTCTTCAATAAAAGCCTATTCTGACCTCTGCGTAAGAGTTTAGATGGAGTGGATGGACGTCCATCGTCCTGGCTCTCCCGGCTGCCGCTCTGCCACTCCCTCTTCCTGTCCGTCTGACCTGTGGACACAGAAACACAAAACTCAGAAGACAGAAGTGCTAAATGTGTAGGAAGCTCCTGGATCTGTGTCTGGGTCGGTCATCAGAACAGAACAGGGTCTCCAAACCTCCTGACCAGCCGTCTGAGAGAAAGTGGCTCTCCTGGATTTGGAGAGGCTGGAATATTTCAGAAACATAACATCCCATAAACAAATGAAACACCTAAAGCACTCACCTCCTGTTTCACCCATCATATTCGCCATCGACATCCTCCTCCAATCTGGAATAAAAACAATACAAAACACAAAACACAACACAACACAATACAATACAATACAATAAACTCTCCTCAAAAATACTCCTCCCAGAAAAATAAAAAAATAAAAAGAAATAAAATTTGAAACTCCTAAAATAAGAAAAGAACAATAAGATAGCACTATATAAATAATAAGAACTAAAACTCAAAAATATAACTCTGTGTAAAGGATATCTCCTGCGTTGTTCTTCCAGAATAAAACTCTTGTCTCAGGAATCGTCCGAACAGCTTCAAAATCTCAGTCAGCACAGAAAATATTCTGCAAAAGTTTTTGAATTCGCCTCGTCTCTCTCAACAACAGATCGCGATCAGTGCGCCTGCATATGAGATCAGAATCAATTCATAACAATGTTCATAACATGCGTCGCCATAGCAACTAAAACTCAAATCATTCATATGAGCAGAGCACGTGACCGCGCATCGATCTAAACACATTTATTGAATAGTTATGAACTTAATTTGGACGTTTTCTTTAATAAAAAGTCTGAATCTGTTTCATTGAATCAGTTCAAAACTTTGAATCATTGATTCCTCTGCATCATCATCACTCAGAAATGCTAGATATCTCTACAATTACCAGGCGGACGTTTTCCAGAAATGTCCCCGTTTTTTACAGCTCGTTCAAAACAACCGGCATATACATTGCAAAAAAGCCCAACATACAGCAGCTGCTGGGGCATCATGTTGTAATTCTTTCACCAGCGGATGGCGCTGTGAGCTGCGCTGACTCTACTTGGTCGCGCACGCAGCTTCATGATGAACGTCACCGAAAGCAGACCGCCATTATCGTCAAATATCTAAAGAAACATCGTTATCACTTTCAAGGTAGTAGCATACTACCATACTAACATACTACATATAGTACAAATTACTATATGTGTGTGTGTGTGTGTGTGTGTGTGTGTGTGTGTGTGTGTGTGTGTGTGTGTGTGTGTGTGTGTGTGTGTGTGTGTGTGTGTGTGTGTGTGTGTGTGTGTATAAAAGCTAAACAATTACACCTTACCCTAGCTCACAACAAATACATGTGCAGAATACACACATACTTAAATACATGCTTAAAATAAGCCTAAAATGCAAAATAACAAGACCAATTAAAGATAGTAACAGTTATTTCAAGCACAAACGTAACAAAACATTTGAAGTAAAAGAAAAAAAGTAATTTATACAGTATAAACTTGTGAAAATTAAAGTATTAAATACAATTATATTTGTTAAATAGTTTTATTCCATATTTATGTTGTTTTATTTGTGTAATGTGTTTTTGTTAAATCATGTTCTAATATTGTTTTGAACGGCTTGTGATTTACAGTGGTGGTTTTACTATGAACTGTTTTCATTGTTTGATTGTTTTTTTGTTTTTGTTTTTGCGGGTGCAGTGAATTGTATTAAAACCAGACCAAAAATCGTAATAATAATAAAACTAAATCATAATAATTGTTAATGTTAATAATAATATAGGGAGCCCAGCCCACAACGACAACAAAAAACATTCAAAAATATATTGTCCCTGTTTTTAATTAATGGACAGGCCTAATAACAAATGAGATTTAGTGATATTTTGACCACTCAAATCGGAAATGTCCAAGTTTCCATTTCAGAAATCTGGTCACCTTACTCTGCATGCATCAAAATGTGTTGCTAAATACTTTTATTTATTTATTTTTTACTATATTTTTCTATATTATTGCATATGAATAAAAAATGTTTTAAATAATGTTTCCTTGTATTAGTTTAATGGTGAATTTTTTAGTTCGTATTATTTTAACTTTTTTTTCATGGTATTAAAATGAAAGTTTATGTATGTGTGTTTGTGTTTAGTTGAGTTTCATACTTCAGGCTTTTATGGCGCATATACTATGATATTATTAGACTATGATTAAGATTTTCAAAGAGGGGAAAAAAACACCTTAATTTTATTCAGAAGCTCAAACTGAGCAAAAATGTGTAATTTTGTGCACCTGCTGATATTTATATTGTCAAAACGTAAGATGAAATTCTGATAGCTTGTAATGTCAGTCAGTGAGATCTTTATAATAGTCTTAAAATGCATATAAATATCTGTTGTCACTCTATATTCCCCAATAATGTCTTAGTAAGATTATATTGAAATGCTTTCACGATCTAAGCTCTGTAGTTTTTGATGACTGAGAGATGAACAAATAAACTCAAAAGCCTGATGGATCATATTTGATACTCACATTTTAACATGGGTTTCCTAAAACATTATGTATGGATAATCAAACTATCAATCAGACAACAGTAGATTGTGTGCAGATGTTTTTTCAGCAAAGTTTTGATTATGTTTATCATGATCAAAGAGGCCTTAGAAATGTACATATCAAATATTATACAATAGGCTTTATAGGGTTAATAATATTAATATCTCTCACTCTGGGCTGCCAAACCCCTGCTCTTATCGATACAATTAAACTCGCTTTCTGTCGTTTATCAGTTGATGCTCAAGGTCTGGGGGAGTAAGGAGGAAGCATCCCAACTGGAGAAGTGCGAGGCGGCTGCTCTCATTGTGGAGGGAACAGCTCATCAGCTAATGTCGTCGGATGGAGAAGTTGATTGATCCATACCTAGGAAACTTCAGTGAGGTCTTGTGTTAGCAGATTGTTTGCCAAGAATATAAGCTACCGTGCATTGGGGTGTTTTCTGCCATTTCAGGTTGAGTTTATTGAGATCCATGCCCTCCAGTCAGACCAGGAGGAGATAGACAGCCGTTTGTGCTCCGCCTGCATCATGCCGTCAAGCTGGGATTCAAGTCGGCAGTAGTGAGGACCCTGGACACCGACATCTTCTTCATCCTTCATCCTGCATCACGCTGACACCATCAACCTTGTCATCTACCTCGACACTGGCATGGGCCGCCACCGTCAGCTGGTCAATGTCCCAGAGCTGGCCACTCCTCTTGGGCAGCCGGACTGCAGCAGCTGCTCGGCTACTGTGTGTTTAGTGGTGAGGACTGCACCAGCACCTTCAAAGGCAAGGGCAAGGTGACACCGCTCAAAAAGCTCCAGAAGAACCCCAAATTTCAAAAGGCTTTCAGGTTGGTGGATGAATTTTAGACAATTGAATTTGAATGTATTGAATATAATATTTGGAGAGAGCAAACTTAGCAATTATCCCAACAATCTTCCTCCAGTCAGCTGTGCGATGAGTGGAAGGTGAAGTTGGAAGTGCAGGAGCAGCTGGAGGTCTTCACGTGTGTGATGTACAGTCAAGCATGTGAGACATCAGTCAAGCCGGTCAGGAGCAAGATGCTCAAGAAGATTGTGGGAGAAGACGAGACCCTCAGCATTAAGTCGAGAGTCGATTTTGCTCGCCTGCCCCACTGCCAAGACTCACTCATCCCTCACATCCAGCGGGCAAGCGGGCAGCTGAGCCGATCTTCCGGAGGCCTTAAACCCTATGACGAGGGTCAGGGGTGGGAGAAGACGGACGGAGGGATTTTGGAGCCTGTCTGGTAGGGATGGGCGATATCTTATCGTTTGCGATATACCGGTAAAAATTCTCCCCACGATAAGAATTTGCCTTCCCGCGATAATAACGATAAAGCCTAGTTGATGGCGCGACCCATCCGCACCGTGCCACCGCTGGCCGTCTCTTGATGCCCTAAACGTTATCACTTTATGATGGCCGCGGTGGCTGCGTTCGTCACTCTGTATAGCTGAACGGGGGTTGGAGAGAGAATTTCTTGTGGTGCCCCCTCAGCACTTGGTGCTCTACGCGCAGTGCTTGATAGGAGCTGCGGCACTGAATCCGCATCTCACGTGCAGAACGAAAACAACTATGGTGGAAGCTGCGGAAGAGTTCATAGCTAAACGAGGGGCTACCTGAGGGCAATCTGAACCATACAGATGTATTTTCACTCGCTGAGCACTTGGACTGAGCGCTTAAGAGATTCGCTCTGTCTCAATCGATCGGTAAAGCACACTATTTCAGTTAATCTCAATGAATGCGCAGTGTATATGACGCACATTAAACACTAGTGTGAGGCGCGCGACTGAGAGCGCTCAGTGTTTCACACACACTCAAAGAGAGAGCGAGAGAGTCTTATACCAAACAGAATTGACGTGCTACATGTAAACAATATCCTTTGTTGCATTTTCCTGTAAAGTAATGGCGTTTATTTGGAATTATTCAGCCTTTCGTGAACAGGAAGAAAGGAATGCACAAACGGGAATCTCATTGGCTGGCGCGCACCTATTACTGTGCCTGTTTTGATTTCAGCCAATCAGTTGGAATTAACGCTGACAACGTGATTAATATTCATGAACCCAGAAGCTCATTATTCCTTAGTGCAGTTTATTTTTATTAGTAGAATAATTTGTGGTATTATTATATTATCAACTCAAATTACTGAAGTTCTATCATTAAATCATTATTTTAAACTTTTTTGTAATCTGAAGACATTTTTGGGATAATTACTTTTGCTGTTTCTGCTATTTTTACCACTGTTTGCACCATGTATGAATAAATACAGAATCGGTTTACATGTAAAACTTTTCATTGATTTAAAAATTATTTTTGTTTGTATTATGTGACGTTTTTTAGCACAGTTGCACTATTTAAACATTTCCTGCACTTTTACAGAAGACAATTATATCTGCAACTTTTCAATTTCTGAAAAGGCTGGTGTGGAATTTTACATAAAAAAATTATTAAAAAATTTAAACATGGGGAATGATACTACATGTATCGTCATTGATATCGTTATCGCAATAAATACTAGAAAATATCGGGAATAATTTTTAAGTCCATATCGCCCATCCCTACTGTCTGGTCTTGTGGAGCAATTCTCGCCCCATCTCTCATCGACCTGTTTGCTGATGATGATGGAGAGGGGGAAGAGGATGAGGTGGAGATTGATGATAAACAACCATGATGATCATTGATCCATTTAATAGTGATCAATTTAATAACCTTGCAATTGTTATAACAGAATAAATTAGATTTATACGGCTAAATTTGCAACACAAAATAGCAAAAGTTACATCATTATGAGCCTAAATGTGTTATTTGCCTGTTTTTCACCAATAGCGTGGTTGTACCATGTCAATGACCTTTCCATTTGATTCCTGGTGTCCGAATTATATTAGCAAGTGGGTTCATTTGTCTTTGTATGTTGTGTGGTTTAGGAGTTAAGATGGCCGCCAAACGAACCCCATGGGACATTAGTTGACCTCGGCAACGGCAAAAATTCTTAACAAGAAACCATTAGGGTCCCAAAAAAACAGGTTACAAAAAACTGCCTAGCAGATACACGGGAACCCATTTCTCCTGCTAGACTACTTGATTATCAAAGTTTAACAAAGTGAAACATTTTACTCGAAATCACACGTTTTATGTGTAATTTGACATGTAACGTTACCAAAAGTGTCAGATTTAATCTAATTCTTTATGATTTCAGTTGATACAGGTGGAGCTGGCAAAGGTGGAGGGTTTCTAAAATCGCGCTGCAACTACAGCAAATGCTAACAAAGTAGGGATGAAACGATTACCGGTTTCACGATAAACCACGATAAAATTTAGTGACGGTTAGTAATATCGTATAAAATTTAATTATCATTAAAACCGCGAGTGATTATCACGATTGTGAAAACTTGCGGTAAATCTTGTCCAGTCAGCATCAGTCTGGCGCAGCACCGCTGTTTTTTGAATGAGAAGAAATGGCAGAAGGCAGTGACAGCGCTGGGAGATTTTTCAGACTTCTAAAAGGACCAAATCTGAGGCGTGGTCATATTTTGGCTTTTACAAAAGTCCTGAGGGAAACTTAATCGAAGATGGTCACCCTGTCTGCAGAACATGCCAGAAGAAAGTCGCTGTAATAGGGGGAAAAATTTCAAAACTACGAACGCAAGGCAAGTGGACTTTGACCTCAATACCAAAACTACGTCTGGGAAATAATAACGTGAAGCGAACAAACAAATTCAGACAAGCCTAGGGTGACATTTAGGGATAATAATCAGGGATTGACATTAACAACCGCCATTTGCGGGTGTAACGTTATTTCGGCTAACTTTAGCCACTCTGGCGGTTGAACTTATTATAGTCTTCTCAAAAGCCATCTGTTATGATCGTGTTGCGCATTATAACCACTCACACGTGTTTCTATTGAGTTTATGAATGCAATGTCTCATAATCAGAGGCGTTCAGATTAGCCGGAGTTTTGTTCAGAGCGCGCGCCGCTCACACTCGCTGAAATCTATACTCAAATCAGAGATAAATGTGGGATGTACGCAGGAGATTCACTCATCATACAGTGTTTGACTGTTTTTGTTCTATTTCAGCAGCGAAAATGGTTTAAAAAACACAGCAGAACCACAGCGCATCTGATATGACTGGCATAACGCTGGCGAATTTAGGGACCGTCTCTAAAGTTACATACAACATTGGTAACGTTATACACATTTCAAACTTCAATTGCATTTGAAGAGAATGACAGTCATAAAACTGACTGTAAAGTGATCATCTAGGTGTCAGGTATGATGCACACATTTTGATATTTAATAAAATAAACTGTTGAATCATATGGAAATATGGATATGCATTATTCCACTAGGATACTGTTTGGGCTCTTACACAAAATATGCTAGATTTAAATGCATCATTGCTGAACACTGATGAGAATATTGCTTGAGAATATATTTACAGATATAATATTAGAGATTATATTTACAACAATTTATTATTATTTATACGTTATGCGTTGCTATTGACGACGGCCATTTATAAGGAAGGAAATCCCATGGAATAGAATCTAGCTTAAAAAAGAGCATAGAGCTGCTTTAGTTATTTGTTGTTTGTTGATTTTCAAATATAAAACTTGTTGAAATGTTTTAAGTGTGTGCATCTGTTCTTTTTGAACACTTTCATCTCATTTGAACAAAACCGTGATAATATTGATAACCGTGATAATTTGGGTCACTATAATCGTGATGTGAAATTTCCATACCGTTTCATCCCTATAACAAAGCATTTGAAGGTTGAGCATGACAGCTCATTGGCTACTGATACAGCAGGAACCAATCAGATGTGCTCTAAAGAGAATGATGTGATTGCAAGCAGATTGAGTTAAAGGTGCAGTAAGCGATTTTTGAGAAACACTGTTGATATTTGAAATCACCAAAACAAACACGCCCCTACCCAAAAGGATCACCCCAACTTCACAAACACGCTATGGCGCACAAGCACCTCCCCCCTCATGAGTGGACACGCCGATTGGCTACACGTGTGTTTTAGTGCTCGGTCCGATCCACTTTCAACAGCGTTTCTCAGAATATACGCTTACTGCACCTTTAAGGAGCTATCAGCCTGCGCCATCTAGACTTTCAGGACAGAACTTTTTATTCGTTTTTTGGAAACTATTCCTATGAGCTTCAAGATTGACCTAAATCATTCTCAAGGCCAAAGTATGCAGGATTTACATGTTTACAGTCTGGTACAAATTGTGGTTTTGGGTCTATACGGCTAATTTTGCCCTTCATGACAACTGTAAGGGGGGTGAATTTTTTTATAACTCATTCGTTTACATTATATAAAGCATTAAAGTTCTGCATAATTAAGGGCGTGGCCACTTCGAGTGACAGGTGGATTGCCCCTGCTGTTTGTCTGCTGTCCGTTAGCTCCACCCACTCCACCTGTTAGCTCATCTTTAGCCCCTTTTCAGTTATCCGGGAGTGACATGCTGTCAAGATGGCAACGGCCGCACTTTAGGCTTCAGAAACCTATGGGTGATGTCACGGACACTACGTTCATATTTATTTACAGTCTATGTGTGGCAACCGTGCCCTGGGTGCGTCGATTCACTAGGCAGTCGAAGAGAAACACATTGCCCTGGCTAAATGAAGAGTGTAGGAAACTTATGAAGGAAAGAGATCAATTATTGAAACAATCTTTAAAATCAGGTCTTTCAACAGACCGACAAAAATGTACCTCATTAAGAAATAAAGTAAAAAAAAAAAAGATAAACTAAAGCCAACTTCTTCATCAATACTATTGAAGAGGCAAGAGGAAATGGGAGGAAGATATGGCAAACCATCAACAAGCTGATTGGCAGAAAACATAATAATAACAATAAAGATTTAGAGTTGAAAATTAACACTGAATTAGTTACAGATCCAACCATCACATATACAGAACTCTTTCTTTCTAGACTCTGTTTATGAAACAACTCAACTTTTTAATTCACCTAGCTATTCTATTTGCTCCATTAATTATGCACAGCCGATTTCTATTTACAACAAATAACTGAAACAGAAGTAGCATCAGTGGCTTAAAAAATTCTAAGGCCATGGATATCTATGGCCTTGATACTAATTTTCTAAAAAGGCACAAAGAGACCCATATTTCATTAATCAGTCCTTAAAGGGGTGTTGAACTGAGAAATCAACTTTCCCTTGAGCTTTTGATATATAAAAGGTCATGGTAATATAAGAATAACCTGTAAGTTTCAGAGCTGAAAACTTCCAGTGTGTGTGTGTGTGTCTGTGTCCGCGAGAGTGTGTGTGATTTAATCATTGTGTTTGTTTGATATTTTGCGAGTCCTCTGAGCATTTCCCCAGAAGATACCCATATGGACTGACTGAAGCTCATTAAATATGCAAATCTTATCCAATCCTAGCCGTGGGCGTTTACTTCCAAGTGTTCAGTGCGGCACGCCCATCAAATCCGAGTGTTTTTCAGAGAGCCTCAAAACCAAGGCAGAAAATAGCCTATTACTTATTCATTATGATGTTTTTGAATGTAAAAACCACACAAACGTCATAAGTTGACCTCAGATAACAGTATAAAAAAATAAAAAAGCCAGTTCATGACCCCTTTAAGTCAATCCATTGTGCCATCAGCTTGAAAGATGGCCCTGGTATAGTCGAAAAATGGGTGGCTAAACTGATTCAACATCTCAATACAAGCAATAATTTATTCCACCCTATGGGATTTGGGTTCAGGGTTCAACTGTGTGTTTCTGGGAAAGGTTAAAGGCTATCTAGATAAGAGTTCTTATGTTGGTGCTGTCTTTATAGATCTAAAACGAGCTTTCCATACTGTTAATTACAAAGTTCTTTTATCTAAATTAACATATTTCAATTTCTCTGAACAAGCTCTCAAACTGGATAAAATCATACCTATCCAGTAGAAAGCAACGTGGTTGTGTTAAAGTCCTCATGAAATCAAAATCTTATTTATTCGATCTTATTTAATTTGTTAGCCCACATTACAGGTCTTAGGGTGAACAACTAATCCGTGCAAGTTAATACACAGAAAAAAAATTTTGCCGCGGTAATCTTTAAACAAAATCTGAAAAGTAACTTCCGGTCTTGAATGGCGTTCCCTTTCCGATGACGACTATGCGCCGGCTTGGGTTTGAATATCCTTAACCACTCCCCTCCATCCGTTAGTCTGCTATGAGCGCGAGATGGAGAGGAGGAGCGCTGAAGTAAAACCCTGCCCTCTATTCAATATTCCGTTTCACCTGGAAATACGTCACAGCACTGAAATAAAGTCAGTTGCAACTTCCGGTTCACTGGGACTTTAATGATTCAAAGTCCCCATTCTGTGAATGTCCAGTAGGGGTCCCCCAAGGCTCCACACTTGGTCCAATCCTGTTTACACTGTATATAAATGATCTGCCAGAGGCATGTAAAAATGTTGATGTTCAGATGTATGCAGATATGCTGTAATCTTTACACATGCTAAGAACTACCAAGAGATGGCATCCACACTTACGTCTGCAATGGCTCACATTGATGACTGGCTCACTAAGTCATGTCGATCTCTACCTAAACATAAAAAAATATGAAGGTGTCACATTCTAATGCCCCTCCGCTGCATGGCTTCTTCCAAAGCGGTGGTAGTACACGCAGGGGTGGAAAAGGGGTTTCGAGGGAGGACGGAGTTCCAGCTAAAAAAAAAATGGTTCAATTTTATTTATTTTTTTAATTAAAAGGATTTGTATATTTTAGCAACTCAATAATCTACAATATAATAGCCACATATTGTGTGTGTGTGTGTGTGTGTGTGTGTGTGTGTGAACCATAGACCGTGAAAAAAATATGTGTGAACTCAACCTATCAACTTCAACCTTGTCTCCCACCTACCAATCATCATCAGATATGAGTACCACCGCACCCACCCCCAACACGCATGGCTGGTGCGCGCGCACACGCACTCACACACACGTTGCTGGTCCGACTGACAGAGAGCCTGTTCGGATGAAAGCGCTTCAGTGAGCTCAATTATAGTAACGCGACTAACGCCTTATTTTTTTTCCTCAGTAGCCTAAAGGCCAATTTATACTTCTGCGTCGAGTGCACGCAGAGGGTACGGCGTACCCTACGCATAGACGCGTTGGATACGCCGTACCCTACGCCGTAGCCTGACGCGCACATCTCCAAAAATGTAACAACGCGTCAATTCTACGCGGACCGCAAGCGCTGTGATTGGTCTGCCAGAACCCTTCCCTCAGGTCAATAAATAAATAAAAAATCTGCGATAGGAGTGTGTGTGTGTGTGTGTGTGTCCAGAAATTGGATGATAGTTCCTTACGTCTGCTATAACACACTATTTTGCAGTCCAGCGATTCTTTATGGTAGTAAATAAATACATAGATCCGCTGAATATAGTTTATTTATTTTCTCATTAAAACCAAAGATGTTAATCAGTAATTGTATATCAAGAACAGGGACACATTAGGGTATATTTCGTGAATGAAGTCTCCGCAACAACAATCGCTTGCTGAGCCACCGCTGCTGAAAACAGCGGCCACGAGCTCCGCATAGTTTCACAAATGCATTCCAGCGCCAGATCGCCTTATTTAACTTTACTAATCAACTAGAGATGCTAAATTTGTATTAGATACAACAACTCAAGCTGCAAGAAAAGCCGCTCTCTCACTGCTGCTGATATTCCGACATGAATGTACAGATTCTACACATCAAGCTGCTTCTTCTTCGGCTGTTGTCTTGATTACAACAACATGCCCGAGGACACTAGGCGTTTCTCAATGTCAAGGAAGGATCCTCGGAAGCCAGAATTCTGAGGATGCTACGTCATCGACGTCCGCCGAAGGGCTGTTCCAATGTCGAGGATCCTCGGAATTTCAACCAAGGCCTGAGTCCTTCGTTCGAAAAATATGCCATATACAGGAAAGGATGCATACGAGTAGACTTCGCGCACTTAGCGTTCTCAAATCACCCACAATCCTATGCGCGCAGCTTTGCTATCTTGTTCAAAAAATACAAAATATCGGACGTTGGCGGAGTCGGAGCGTTAACGGGGCAATATGCTTTCAAGTGTAACGTTACCAAACATTTGTTATAACCGTAGTAAATATAAGTAAAGTTTAACTTTTGGTGACAGTTGGTGGTAGTTGAGGAGATTCCCCCCTTCTATGTAAAAGCGCTTTGAGTTAGTGCCTAGAAAAGCGCTATATAAATGTAATTAATTATTATTATTAACTTTTAAATGCCAGTACAAATTACAACCGTATTGATATTATACAAATGACGTTATTGATGGCTAACGGACCTTTTCACTGACGTAATGAGGCTGACGCGCACTTGCAAGCCTGTTCCATTTACATGTTCTCCGAATGCTAAAGAGGAGCCTCGCCTAGCCTCTGAAGGAAGTGACTTGGAAGGATTAGTCCTACAGAGGAAGGATCCTTGACATTGAGAAACACCTACTGCCTCCTAGCGTCTGCATGTGGAATTGCACATTGACGCAGACAACAGCGCAGAAGTATAAATGCTCACGACGGCGTCGGCTACGCGCGTAGCCTACGGCGTACACTACGGCGTACACTCGACGCAGAAGTATAAATGGGCCTTAACGCTAACGGCGTTGTAACGGGAGAAACAGTAATTCGTTTGATTACTCGTTACTGAAAAAAATAATTACGTTAGTAACGCCGTTTATCTGTAACGCCGTTATTCCCATCACTGCTGACGAATTGGGATCACTTCTGAGAGCCCTATCATTTTCGAGTGTATACAAAACGAGCCAATGCACATTGGCGTAGGGTTGTAACGGTATGAGATTTTCACGGTATGATAATCGTCTCAGAAAATATCACAGTTTTATGGTATACGGTATTAAACAATCATTATTATTTTGCTCTGTTTATTATTATTATAATCATCAGCTACAATGACCCTTCAATAAATGAAAACAGATAATTTTTTTTGGTTGAACATATGGTTTATTATCAAACGTTTACAAAAAAAAAAAAAAAACCTATGGAAGTATGAGTCTACCTAAAAAAATTACAAGAAATAAAAAAAATGCGGAAAATGAGGAATGCTATTTCTCTTTAGATTAGAAAAGAATAAACCAAACTGTCCTTCCTCCTAAACAGCATAAATGGGAGAGCAAAAAGTGCAGGGCCATGTTTGTTAATATTTTCCATAGATTATCATAGTAGCATGCATTTCTTTGCTTTTTTTTCAGGCTAGGTTATGATGAAGAAATGTAAGCATGTAAACGTGTGTGTGTGTGTGTATATTTGTGTATGTATGTATGTATGCATGCATGTGTATGTGTGTGTGTGTGTATATATATATATATATATATATATATATATATATATATATATATATATATATATAAACATTATTTTAATAATGTCATCGTAGGTGCATGTCCACTTTGAGAGACATAATCTAAAAAAAAAATCCAGAAATCACAATGTATGATTTTTTAACTATTTATTTGTATGATACAGCTGCAAATAAGTATTTGAACACCTGAGAAAATCAATGTTAATATTTGGTACAGTAGCCTTTGTTTGCAATTACAGAGGTCAAACGTTTCCTGTAGTTTTTCATCAGGTTTGCACACACTGCAGGAGGGATTTTGGCCCACTCCTCCACACAGATCTTCTCTAGATCAGTCAGGTTTCTGACCTGTCGCTGAGAAACACAGAGTTTGAGCTCCCTCCAAAGATTCTCTATTGGGTTTAGGTCTGGAGACTGGCTAGGCCACGCTAGAACCTTGATATGCTTCTTACAGAGCCACTCCTTGGTTATCCTGGCTGTGTGCTTCGGGTGATTGTCATGTTGGAAGACCCAGCCTCGACCCATCTTCAATGCTCTAACTGAGGGAAGGAGGTTGTTCCCCAAAATCTCGCAATACATGGCCCCGGTCATCCTCTCCTTAATACAGTGCAGTCGCCCTGTCCCATGTTCAGAAAAACACCCCCAAAGCATGATGCTACCTCCCCCATGCTTCACAGTAGGGATGATGTTCTTGGGATGGTACTCATCATTCTTCTTCCTCTAAACACATTTAGTGGAATTATGACCAAAAAGTTATATTTTGGTCTCATCTGACCACATGACTTTCTCCCATGACTCCTCTGGATCATCCAAATAGTCATTGGCAAACTTAAGACGGGTCTGGACATGTGCTGGTTTAAGCAGGGGAACCTTCCGTGCCATGCATGATTTCAAACCATGACGTCTTAGTGTATTACCAACAGTAACCTTGGAAATGGTGGTCCCAGCTCTTTTCAGGTCATTGACCAGCTCCTCCCGTGTAGTTCTGGGCTGATTTCTCACCTTTCTTAGGATCATTGAGACCCCACGAGGTGAGATCTTGCATGGAGCCCCAGTCCAAAGGAGATTGACAGTCATGTTTAGCTTCTTCCATTTTCTAATGATTGCTCCAACAGCGGACCTTTTTTCACCAAGCTGCTTGGCAATTTCCTCGTAGCCCTTTCCAGCCTTGTGGAGGTGTACAATTTTGTCTCTAGTGTCTTTGGACAGCTCTTTGGTCTTGGCCATGTTAGTAGTTGGATTCTTATTGTATGGGGTGGGCAGGTGTCTTTATGCAGCTAACAACCTCAAACGGGTGCATCTAATTTAGGATAATAAATGGAATGGGGTGGACATTTTAAAGGCAGACTAACAGGTCTTTGAGGGTCAGAATTCTTGCTGATAGACAGGTGTTCAAATACTTATTTGCAGCTGTATCATACAAATAAATAGTTTAAAAATCATACATTGTGATTTCTGGATGGTTTTTTTTTTTTTTTTTTGTCTTTTATGTTTTTTATGTATGATTTTGTCTCTCACAGTGGACATGCACCTACGATGACAATTTCAGACCCTTCCATGATTTCCAAGTGGGAGAACTTCCAAAATAGCAGGGTGTTCAAATACTTATTTTCTTCACTGTATATCATGGAAAGCGAGCAGTTATGAGGTGTACGGAGTGCTGAGTCATCTTCTCCTTCCCCGTTTGACAGTTCCATTGTTCTCCCTCGCTGTGCGGAAGCACGCGCTGTGGCTTCTTCCCCCGGGGTGGAGGACCTGATGCGTGAGCTGTCTGATTCTGAGGAATTAGACGTGCTCAGTATCGAGGCTCGCCACTTCCTAATGCAAGATTCAATCTCGCGTTGCCGAGGCAGCGCGTAGGTTACGGGTCTGCTATTAAAGTAATACACATATACCGTAATATACGGTGAGAATGCATGTGATACTGTTGGGTGCGAGGCATGTAGTCAGCTCCTGAGGGTGCTGGCTGTTTTCATTGGGAAATATCTAGACACGTACAGCTGTGCACCTTTCGGGTGTTTCAGCCTCGCGCCTGTTTGGCTTTTTTCTCGAGGGATGAAAGCCAATTGTATTATAACGGCTTGAATCACGTTGCTGAGGCAACGCGTGGATTACGAGTCTGTATAAATACTTATTAAAACAGTACCGTCTGGTGATTCACGAGTTCACTAATTAGGTAAATAGGTAGATAATTTACTATATCTCTTTACATAAATGCTATTTTCTCCTTAAAACTATAATTTCGTTATTTTTACTAACCCAAATAATGACTCATCCGCTAGGTTGCACGTGAGGGGGAAAAATAGCTTCCTTCCATTTAAGAGTTGAGCTCTTTTTATTTTAATATATCTCTTTACATAAATATTATTTTCTACTTAAAAAAAATAATTTCGTTATTTTACTAACCCAGTGTTTTGTATGTGAATGCTGTTTCACGTGAATATTACCACAGGAGTGAAGCACAAAGCTTTGTTTAGCCTAGAAAGGAAATAATGGTCAGATAGCACCTTTTCATTCTGTTTTGCGATCTAGTCACTCGATTTTCCGTGAATTTTAACAATAGGCCTAGTTTTATCCATTTTATCCCAATGGACATGGACATCTCGTTTCTTTTCCCAAATCTTCACTCACGTCGCACCCATTTTCTCAGGGGATTATAAATGTTTCTTCCTTTCGTTTGCTTATAATTAAGTCTATTATAACTATTCACATCCTTTACTGTGGAAAAGTATAAAAGAACACTGTTGGACGAATACCTTTTTAATTCAAATTTTATTTAACACAGTTTGTTCTTGTTATTAAACTTGGTAAGGCACGTCAAGTTTGGTTTATTTGAATAGCGCATTACACACACACACACACACACACACACACACACACACACACACACACACACACACACACACACACACACACACACACACACACACACACACACACACACACACACACACACACACACACACACACCGGTGATTTTAGTTTTTGTTTTCTCTAGCAGTGAATAATCAAACATTGCCTAAATGTCTTGACCCTGTGGAAGATAAAATCCGCTTTTCAGACCTTTTACAGCAAGTGTTGCTTTGCAATATCAGGAGAAAACATGAAGACGAAGATATTCGAAAAGGAGTCTATCCAGCTTGTGTCCCACATTCCTCTCAAAGTGCAGAGCGGTATATGACATCTTTGCGGGGAAATAGTATGAATCAAATATTTTTCTAACTAATATTTAATTTTCTTATATTCTTTAGGTTACCATTATTTACTGAAAATCGTTTAAATGTTTTATAGGCTGTAGTGTGTTGTTTCACCGACGGAAGTGCTAAAATAAACATGCATGTTTATGGATGTTTCAGCCTCAAATAATAAAAAAATGTAGGCTATATATATCTGGCATAGACTACAGTATTTAAAATAGCATATATATGCATTAGTTACATTCTCAATTCAATTCCAGTTTTTCAATTTAATTTTCATTCAACTTGCACAGAGGGCAATGATTGATTTAATTTAGCTTTCCTGTTGCTCAAACAGTAGAGCGTGGCGCTAGCAACGCCAAGGTCATGGGTTCGATCCCCAGGGAAAGCATGAAACTGACAAAAAATTTAAAAATGTGTAACTTGAATGCAATGTAAGTCGCTTTGGATAAAAGCGTCTGCCAAATGCATAAATGTAAATGTAATTTACAGAGCAATCCCTGCTAAGTTTGTAGTTTAACTAATACTACTAATGATGTTTTATAAACAAAGTTCGGGAGAAGCACGTTCAGATAATTGACACAGGTGGAGAGCACTCAGCTAATCAACAATAGAGGTATATATACACGCAGCAGTCCTACCTCCGTTTGTTGACAGTTCTCAGCAACACTTCCACCCCCCCTTCGCCACACCTTTTAACTCTAAAACCACTTACATATACGGGGGGTACTCTGGGTTCGGGCCTAATTCCGAGCTCGAAGCCCTCCCCCCGGACAGCACGCCAAATACGCATTGAATTACTCTCTATAAATTATATGTAAGTGCGAAGTCGTGAAATAATATAGAAGAGGATTAGTGTGTCGCACTCACAAAAGACTCGCAACAGTGGCGTGGCATCACGATGGTGGCGCTCCATCGTGATGTCGGTCAGCCATGGCACAACCCTAGCGTCCAACGTAAACTCGTTCAACCTGCAATACACGAGACCCCTCCAGTGGTGGCTGAGGACCAGGGGGTTTTCCTCGAGAGGAAATCCATTTCGTATGATCAGGGTAATGCGTAGGTGTCCTCCTTCCCTTGTCATATGGAAGAATCCTTGGTTCCTGTCCCAGGGTCCAGTGTTAGGAGTGTCATGTTGCAGGAGAGTTGTTTCAACAGTCGTCTCCCTCACTGGTTGGGGCATGGTCATGGAAGGCCGGTTCATGAGATGTCTGTGGGAGACCCGGCATTCTTCCTGGCATATCAATTGCCTGGAAATGCTGGCGGTCTACAAAGCTCTGAGGAGCTTTTTCCCAGACCTCCGTGGCCACCATGTCCTGATACGATCCGACAATATGTCCGTGGTATCGTATCTGAATCACCAGGGGGGTCTGAGGTTGCGCCCTCTGTGCAAGTTGGCCCACCAGATCCTCCTGTGGTCGCAGGGGAAACTGTCGTCCCTCAGGGTGATGCACGTCCTAGGGGACCAGAACCAGGGAGCAGATGTCCTGTTGAGTCCACCCTGAGGTGGTGGAGGCCATGTGCGAGGGGTTTGGCCAAGTGGAAGTGGATCTGTTCGCGTCTTGAGAGACGTCCCACTGACCACTGTGGATCTCCATCAGGCATCCAGCCCCGCTGGGGTTGGACGCCATGTCTCAGACGTGGCCAAGGGCTGCGTCTCTATGCATTTCCCACCGATCATTCTGCTCCCGGGTGTTCTGCATCAGCCTTCTCTTAGTAGCACCCCGGTGGCCGACCCGAGTATGGTTCTCCCATATCATGGCTCTTCTAGTCGGCCTTCCATGGCAGGTCCCTCTGAGGAGGAAACTGTTGTTTCAATTGTTCCCCCCCGGCCGGAGCTGTGGAACCTTTTGGTCTGGCCCCTGAGGGGGCTCGGTACCTAGAGGAGGGCCTGTCAGCCGGTGTCGTCAGCTCCAGGGCACCTTCCACGAGGAAGTTTTACAGCCTGAAGTGGAATCTTTTTTCCACGTGGTGTAGAGAACGGGAGTTGAACCCAGTCAACTGCCCTGTTGCCGCAGTGCTGGAGTTCCTCCAGAATAATTTATCCGCCGGTCAAACCCCGTCCACTTTTAAGGTGTATGTGGCTGCCATTGGGGCTTTTCACTCGCCAGTAGATGGTGGGCCTCTGGGTAGACATCATCTGGTTGTACGGTTCCTCCGTGGGGCTAGGAGGATGAGGCCTGTGGCTCGTTCCAGGGTCCCAGCCTGGGACCTGGCGGTGGTGCTCAAAGGGCTGGTTGAGGCCCCCTTCGAGCCGCTGGAGTCAGCTGAGGCAAAGGACCTAACTCTTAAGGTGGCCTTTCTGCTCGCCATCACTTCTCTGAGGAGAGTGGGGGATCTTCAGGCCTTGGTGGTGTCGCCAACTTGCCTGGAGTTTGCCCCTGGTGGGGTGAAAGCCATCTTGTATCCCAGGACAGGCTACGTGCCCAAGGTGCCATCCAGTGGGATGCGGTCAGTGGTCCTTCAGACTTTCCACCCTCCGCCTCACGTGACGGCTCTGCCCGGTCAGGGCATTGAAGATTTATCTGGAGAAGTCTGTTCAGTGGAGGAGATCGGACCAGTTGTTGGTGTGTTTTGGCTCATCGAAGAAGGGGCTGCCTGCTTCTAAGCAGACAATCAGTAATTGGATTGTCCAGGCGATAGCCATGGCTTATTGGGTGCGCGGTTTGCCTTCACCCATAGCCATGAGGGCTCACTCCACGAGGGGCGTTGCCTCCTTCGTGGCCCTCCTTTCTGGTGCCTCGCTGCTTGAGATCTGCGAGGCGGCGGGGTGGGCCACCCCAAACATCTTCATCAGATTTTACAGTTTGGATCTCCCTGCGATGCCTGGCTCCAGGGTGCTCGCGTCCTAGGTTGTGCCTGGGTCCCAGCTTCACACTAGGACGAGCGTGGTTTGGTGTGGCATAGTGACAGTGGGAACATGAACTATCCACAAAAGCTGCCTCAGTGTGCTGAATGCCCAAACACGTGAGACATCGATTGTGACCATCATCTGACGGCAGGGAACGACCACATCAGGAAACACATGGATGGAAAGACATCTTGATAAAGACGTTTCACACCCATGCCGCTCTTTCAGGGAAATAACTCTCTTTGTTAGTGTTGAAGCACCCAGGCCTGGCCTTGGTGTACAGCAGGAAATAGTGCAGCCTGCTGGCACACTTAATGGAGCGCCCCACCTCCAGCTCCTTCAACTCTTTGTAGCCACTCCCTCTGTGTTGTGAAAATAGCAGTTTAGGCAACAAATTCCGCGACTACCGATGAATGTGCCGTCACTCCAACACCTGGGACACAGAGAGGTAGCCTCGCTTTGTTGCACTCTCAGAAAACTGCAGACACATCAGTCTCGGCTCTGAAGTGAAGAACAAATGTGCGCTGCATTTTTCGCATAATTCCGCATTTATACCCGCGTTGTGGGACGGGGCTTGAGATTCAAATACCACATGCAAATGTGCTTTGGCTTGTTTTGTATACACTTCAAGATGATAAGGCTCTCAGAAGTGATCCCAATTTGTCTGTGACATCCGACGTTCGTCAAACATGACCAACTGAAAGGAAACTTTAAAACACTCAAAGTCATACAGTTTTGGAATGACATGAGGGTAAGTAAATGATGACACAAATTTCATTTTTGGGAGAACTATCCCTTTAATATGCACAAACTATCGTAGAGACCGTTAGATTGTCTATAATAATGGGAACATTGCTCACAGCAGGTAATTTGAAGTCTCTCGCTGCTAATTTGATTGGATTTGTTTGTTTAGCACCATATTTTCTGTTCCGGACATGCCCTTTGCCATTATCATTGTGGAGAATTGCTTTTGTGTTCTTATTAGAAGCACAGCAGGCCTCAGTTGAGATCCACCTCCATAGGTTGCATCTGTCAGTCTGGTGTGCTGGGGAGGATTGTTACAGTAAATGGCTTATGCGAAATCTAGACAGGTATGAGGTCAACTTATTTTTTTGTTAACCAAGGACAAGCTTTTAACATCATCTATACAGGGATGAGTAGTTCATTTCTGAGAATGTGTGTGCTCAAGCATACCATACCAACTATGCATAAATATAGCTTCTTCTGAACCATTCTGACCCCATTAGACTACAGCAGGATAGTTCTGGCTTGAGGTTTGGATTTTATACGAAATCTTGCCTAATGGAGGGATCTAGGTTTCCTTGAATTGGTGGGGCCACAGTTTCCCATACTACAGTTTTATAGCGACTGCACATTATACTGAAAGTTTAATTGAACATTTTTAACTTCTAAAAGAGAATCTTTCCTCTGTGAAGTTTCATTTGAATGTGATCACATTCGTTGGCTTGTGGCACGCTTCACTATTTTCTTTAATTGGATTCTTCATTAGAGCGCAGAGCAGAGAGGAAATGCAAGGATGATGGGACATTTGACAGTTGTGAGATGTGCATTGTCCCTTACATCATTGTAAGCCTAACTCGTGTGTTATAGCTGTCACAAATCTTTAAGAAACATGTTTTTGTAACCTGTATACCTACATTTTTGCAAAACTCATTTTGCAAAAACATTTTGCAAATATATATGCACAATTCACTGCGGTTTCTAGCTGAAATGAACACTACTGTTGAAGAAGTAAAACGGTAACAACTTTTTTTCTCCTTTTCACAGACTACTGGGCAGATTATTGATTAATAAAGAAATATTTTTGCGCAGTTCCTTGCACAATACTATTTTCTGACCTTTAAACACTTTTACTATAGTGCATCATGACATTGGCATCACATAACAAGCTCGATATGTGTTTTCTGATGTAGTAAACTTGCTCGGTGCTCACCTGATTCAGCATTGCACATGTGATATGGAGCCTTGGGGCACAAGTTGCATGAAACACAAGTCAGAATAAAAGAGAAGCAATCTAAAATGTCATGGTTGCTTAAAAAAAATTCATTTTTCTCTCACGTACATGTATGTTATTTTTAAACACGATAGAAGAGCACTACTCACCGGACATAATGTATTGTACAACAACCATTGTGATAAAGCATTGGCTTATTCACATTAATCTGTTTTGGATAAAACTGAACTCACTTTTAGTGCCACTCACTGGACATTTCACTTGAGAAATATCACAAAACATGCAAGAAGGAACATAGTATCTTTTCGCAGAAATTGTGCCACAGGCATGTTTTTCCAATGAGCCTGGGTTTTCTCAGTCTTAGGCCCGATACACACAAAGCCGACGATTGGCTGTGGGGACGTTTTTGACCATCGGCTAACTTAGTGTGGTGTGTTCCGCACCGTTTGGTTTTTTGGGGGGGTCGATTTAAGATGAGAATAATAGCAAAACAGCGAGCAAAGAAGTCAAAACGGTACAGGTGTTATAATTTTACGTCATCAGTGTTCCTGTGCGAATATGTTAATATTAACATGAGCGGAGTGGAATAAAGAAAGTGATAAGCAGGATTGATTTTACATTTTGTTTATCTGCAGCCTGCAGTGTCGGTTTCCCTTTTTGAATGACGAATATAGACGAATATATCCAGCCTGGTCTCATTGGAAAAACGTACCTGTGGCAATGCTTTTGCAAACCCCAAAAATACGTACCAGTACGTACATATCGCGACAGTTTCAAAGTGAAAAGTTCTCTGGGAGGTGCTAAAAGCTTAGTTTTTTTTCGGAACAGATGAGCATGAATCTGGCAACGTTTTGTTCCGTTGGTTTTTTAACGTACACCTACACTAAACCCTAAACCTACCCGATAGTGTTAACAAAAGCAAATGTGACAAAAATACAACTGTAACCATGTCATTTTAGCTTGTGTTTTGAACTCGTCTTTGAGCTCTTTTATCATGACTAGTCTTTCACCGGATTCGTACCCGAGCTTCCAGCATTGTACAAATCTGTACCAGCTGAGCTACTGAGCTAGCTTGGTATGTCAGAAAAGCCGAACATATGGAGCTGGTTAAGTGATGCAAACTCCAAAATGTATTCGTTTACAAATCATGGACTATGGTTAAAAAAAAAAAAAAGGGATACAAATTGCTTGCTGTTTTACTGCCTCTAGTGTTAATTTCTGTTGGAAACTGCAGTGATATGTATGTAAAACTTATGTGTCAAAATGCCCGTCTTTGCAAGTATTCATGTAAACGCAGTAATTTATGTCTTAAGTGACCATAAACAGTTTGGTCGTAAAGTGACAGCAATCTAATACCTGCTGCCATCTTTGCCATTAATGTTAATCAATTCATTGCTCTCGACTGAATCAGTTTTGTAACTTTAATAAGAAAGTCAATTTGATTACTTTATACAATTTATGTTGCATTTCTATTTCTAGTGCTTGACGTTTTTTCAGGGCTATTTCATTTATGTCTACTGTGTCTATTGTAGTACTTGTATTTTTGTACTATTGTTTGTAATTTGTTTCTTTGTTATTATTTTATCACTGACTGTTTACTTGTCTTCAGTCAGCTTGAGATGTTTTTTTTTTAACTTATGTTAGTTAGGCTGTAGTATTTTTGTGATATTGAAATTGGTGATGAGAATTATGAAATTTCAATGGTATCAAACATTTTATATCATAAATATATTGTGATATATTGTAATTATGAAATAAAATTACTTATATTGTGATTTAAGATTCAGTCTTGTACTTTAGTAGAGGTAATCTGATTCTGAACATTGAGCTAAAAATAGGGGGGGGGGGGCTTTCTGGTGTTTAGCCCTCTAACCCTATTCGCTTTACCTTTTTTACCCATGTGAAATGAAGGTATCTATCAGCAACATATGGACAGAATAAGCACAGATGGCATTTTGATGCCTAACTTCTCTCTAGTACTTCTCTCTCTCCCAGGTAAGCCTCACACTCTATCTCAGCCCCAGATGTGAATTGCTCCTTAGGGATTCATCCTATTTTAAGACACACTGGAATTGGTCTTATCAAGGAAAGCCTCTTATTCCCATACTCAGCCTTTAATATGAAGTATAATTTCCAGTATTCCCAGTATTACATTGCATAGGATTTCCCAGTATCGATTTACTGAGCACAGCTCTTATTGAGGTGTGTTTGTGCATGTGAGTCGCTCATGCTTACACAATGTGCACATCATGTTTGGGGTCAGAGAGATAAGGAGGAAAACAGACAGGAGAAGGCATAGTGTGTGGGAACAGAGAATACTTCCCATGAATAGAGAAGTATGGTGGTTTTAGACCCAGCAGGGGTCTGTGAATGTAACACTCTAATGATAATCTGAGATAAAAACAGCTATTCTCACAGAGTACCTCTTACTATAAAGCATAGGTTCATTTATTGTACTTTGTTCTTTGATATTGGAAATTGTATATCATTACAGAGAGGTAATTAACTCTTGTAATTGTGATTTATGTTTTTAAACACAATTGCATGTATAAAATGTGACTCTGTTGGTGATTGAGGATGTAAGTGTTGTGAAAATACCAGAGTGGGATAGGCTTACATACAGATATCTGATTTTAACCGCAAAAATGGTCTGCTTGATATTTTTAGCCATTCAAATGGAATTGAAATACAAGCTGGTGGCATTGTGGTTATTAAAGGGATAGTTCGCCTAAAAAAATGACTGTCATCATTTACTTATCCTCATTTTAGTTCTTGTGAGAACACAAAATTCTTCTTCTTACAGTGGTTAACTTTTACAGATGCATTTAGGAAAGACGGGAAATTGTGGCTGCCTTTTCCAAGTCGTTTTGAGAACATGAATTAAGATACCATGGAGTGTTTGTGTCTCTACATACTAGGGCCAGTGGTTCAAATTTTTTGCATAGTATCAATTGTGATGATACACTGGGGCTCTAATTAAAACCAAAGGTTCCTCTTTTACACTACGCATAGCAATTTTTCCCTTGAGCATCAAAAACTTGTGCAAATTACTCCAGGGTTGCTACAATACAGCTTTGTGTTCTCTCTATAATGTATAGAGAGTAATAGAGCTGATGTAAGCAGCACACATTTCACTATTGACATTTTCTATTCAATAAATCTGACTGAATCCAAACAATTGTTTTAGCTACAGTTTGGAGGACCATATTGTACTGAAAAAAAATGTTTTTTTTTTTATGTTGAATGTCAAGGTTGTTTCATCTTGTTTTATTGAACGATTTATGCCTGTTCCTGTTCAGCCAGCATTCTAACTAAAAGGAATGCTGGAGAGTCTTGTGTCTTTGGATACTAGGACTGGCATTCATCTAGCTGCCACTTCAGAACTCTTCAATACCAGTCACCTTCACTCCCAGCACTCCATTCCTCTTTTAGCTATTTAAATTAAACTGTAAATTACTGAAATCATGTAGGCTTTCTTTATTGATTTGATGTACGATTAACACTTTACTGTGCTCAGGTTTGGCTTAAGGTATATGTGTGTGTGTGTATGTATATGTATGTATGGATATATATATATATATATATATATATATATATATATATATATATATATATATATATATATATATATATATATATATATATATATATATATAAATAATATATACACTAGGGATGCAACAAACAGTTAGTCCACGGTTCAATACATACCTCAGTTTTTAACCACAGTTTTCGGTTCGGTTCTGATGGCTTGTCACATCAGTTTTTTGCTATTCTATTCTCAAGCGACAGGAACAGCAAGAGGTTAAAGGTGAACTATGTAAGATTTTTGCAGTAAAATATCCAAAAACCACTAGGCCAGTGTTATATATTTTGTTCAGTTGAGTACTTAGAATATCCCAAATGTTTCCAACTATTTGTAAATCGTGAGAAATTGCTATTTTAACCAAGGAACCGGGACGTGTGAGCTACGCGTTTGAGGGAGTCGCCTGTCGATTGCGTCATATCTGCGTTACCCTCGGTTTCCGGTTTTATTTAGCAGAAACGCTTTACTCTCACTGCAGTGTGAACAAGTGTCATAGCAGCCGCAGAGCGAACGTCATAACTTCCTTTTCAACACACTCAGATATATCTAATACGATTAACAGAGTTGCGTTACCTCATACTCATGACTGGAAAAGAGGAAGTGGCGCCGGTGACCGTGTCATAATAAAAGTCCCGCCGTAAGTCCCGCCGTCATAATAACAGTCCCGCTCTTCAATCGTTCCTGCGGCCTTGCTCAGCTCCACAACACTCGGTCCTGCTCTGCTTCATACTACAGTAATGTTAATAATCGCATCCATGAACATGATTTCTGCCCGAGTCCCATCCTGACTGTTTTCCACCAGCTGTGAGGTGAAGACCACATGTCCCAAGATTCTACGCTCAAACGTGGCATCATCAAACTACGCCTTTGTTTTGAACAGGCGACCTCTAGTGGACGGAAAAGTTACATAGTGTAGCTTTAAGGAGAACATTTTTTTTTCTTCTTTATTTTACTTTAAAAAAATTGAAAAACCTTACTTAAACTTAAAACTTTACTTTAAAAAAAAACCTTGTACACATTCCTAGTGTATTGTTTAATATTAAATAAATGTATATAAAGATTTACACTGGCAGCTCAGAGCTGTACAGCAGCATTTAATTATGAAATTGAATGAATAAATGTAAAAATAAAACACTACATAGACTTCACTATAAAATATACATTGATTCTTATTAAAGCTACTGTATTAAAGTTTTTCAGTCAACAGCAGTGAGTGATTTTCTCTTTGTCTTTTGTTGTTGTATTAACATTAAAGGGATAGTTCACTCAAAAATGAAAATTCTGTCATCGAGAAATGAATACAGGTTTGGAACAATATTAGAGTGTGATATTAGAGGTGAACTGTCCCTTTAAGGACAGCGTGTTCACTAGGCTGCGCTGCTGTCAATTTGTGACCTGCGTGCATCTAATATACAGACACGCCGATTTTACTTTCACTTTAGACATAACCGACTGTGTTTATGTTAACCTTTTGTGTATTTGACAGGATTAGCACAGTAAGACGACTTAGTCCAGTAATCACGTGTTTGACAGGCGTTTAGTGCGCACGCTCGGAAAAGCGCATTTTAAAACCGTGCATAAGCACGCAAATGAAATGTTTAACCGGCAAGGCTTTAAAACGCATGCAAATAATGAACTTTCGTCATTGTGAATAACTATAGTGTTCCGTGAGTATAACTCTACCACTAATGTGTGATGTGAATGTATGTCGCGTTGTTCAGTATATTGGGATGGAGGCAAATTATAGAATTTGTAGAAAAATGATTAATTAAATGCTAAACCGAAAGAAAATACGCAATTCACAAGAGCGTATTGAACCGTGAATGCCATACCAAACGGTTCAATATTATATTAAGAATTGTGGCATCCCTAATATACACCGATAAGGCATAACATTATGACCAGGTGAAGTGAATATTTCTTCATCACGGCACCTGTTAGTGGGTGGGATATATTAGGCAGCAAGTGAACATTTTGTCCTCAAAGTTGATTTGTTAGAAGCAAGAAAAATGGGCAAGCGTAAGGATTTGAGCGAGTTTGATAAGGGCCAAATTGTGATGGCTAGACGACTGGGACAGAGCATCTCCAAAACTGCAGCTCTTGTGGAATGTTTCCGGTCTGCAGTGGTCAGTATCTATCAAAAGTGGTCCAAGGAAGGAACAGTGGTGAACCGGCGATAGGGTCATTGGCGGCCATGACTCCTTGATCCACGTGGGGAGCGAAGGCTGGCCCGTGTGGTCCGATCAAACAGACGAGCTACTGTAGCTCAAATTGTTCAAGAAGTTAATGCTGGTTCTGATCGAAAGGTGTCAGAATACACAATGCATTGCAGTTTGTTGTGTATGGGGCTGTATAGCCGCAGACCAATCAGGGTGGCCATGCTGACCCCTGTCCAAGTCAAGTCACCTTCATTTATATAGCGCTTTTTACAACACAGATTGCTACAAGGCAGCTTTACAGTGATAAAAGGAAATTAATTTTGTTTTTGAAGAAAAGTTTTTGATTAATTTCTGTTGTAAAAACTGATTAGTTATTTAATTTGATGCCATTTAAACAACACCATCCTCAACTAAAACAGAAAACCTCTAATGCGTTCCAGACCCCATCCGCACAGCAACGCTTCTTGTGGCCCGAGAACGCAAAAAAAACCTGCAAACCATGAAATAGGTTTGAAATAGTTTTGAAACTACACCATCATCATCCCCGTGCAAACCCCTAAAAATATGAAATCCATGAAAACGGCAATGGCATGTACACAAGCACGTGTTCAGCCTATAGGCAAGCGTGTTTGAGTACGTATGTGTGCATATGTGTTTTTATCTGTATAGAGGGGAAGGGAAGGAGGCCTTCACAGGGGGATAGTCTAGTTGACACGGTCTCTGCTGACACTTCAGGGATGTGTTGTGGTCGTGTCTTGGGGCAGGTACACATCTGATCTGAATCCGGCTGACTACAGTAAACCTTGGGATAAATAGCGAGATTAACATTAGCGTAGATGCCATTCTTTTTATGATGTAACGAGTACATCAGGTGTTATGGGAAGTGTACCCCGGTTCTGGCTGACCTTGTTAATGCAGCCTAAAACAATAATTTAACTGATTTGAATAATAGAAATTGATAATGTTCTATGTCAGTGCCTCCCAAACTGTGGGCCATGGCCTCCCGATGGGCTGTAGCGGTATTGCAGGGGGGGCCCTGGCTAGGCTAAATTTAAATATTACAATAATTAAAATATTCTAATTGTTCTAAAAAAAAAAAAATGTTTCCCTCCTTATAACAAAAGTATAAAACATTAAAAAAAATAATGTTTCCATTAAGCCGGGGACACACCTGTTAGGTGTAACGACTGTTAGGCCGATTATGAATGGAATTTGGTTGTTACGACTGATCATGCTCAAACGCGCCGAACCAGGGACATTTGCGTTCAGTCTGTGTTTAGGCTACAGTCTGTGTGGAAAATTGTGCAGTGTGCTGTAGGGCCTATCTAAAGATTCGTCCTCACAAAGATTTTATTAAACGTTTAGCCTAATATTTGCAACTGGAGCAGGCGATTATGCTGAGGAGATGCGTTCCCTGTCAAACATCATTCTTGTAATTTTATCAAACACAATCTTTTTGATGTTTCTTTTCTATTCATTCACAAGTTAACTGTTTTAGGCTATTCATTTTGAAATGCAGATGGGAAAAGGTGAAACTGCATTCTGTAAAAATTCAGAATAAGCAGGGATTTCTCTCATTTTAAAAATAGAAATAAAGGGCGTTTTTACACTGGCAGTTTAGTTCAGAACGGGGCACGGTTCACATGAAAAATTGGTAATGTGAAAGCTGTAATGCGGACCTGGGAGCGCACCAGGGTACTGAACTCGAGACTACCTGGAGGAGGTGCTCTGAGTTCGGTTTCACTCGGTAACACTTGGTAAACACAGACTCGGTTGTGCTCTTGTTCAGAAAATTAACCTGTGCATTTGTTTTAGCTGATTACAATGCATTTAGCTAAATAAAACACATGTAAGGGTTGATAGTGTTGATGATTTACCTTAGATACTAGCGAGAGCGAGCCTGCAGTGTATTCGCGCATTGCAAGTGCAATCAGGGCAACAAATTAATGGCAATCCGCAGTCTCCTCAAGAGTCTCTTTGCAAGCATGCAGCAGAAAGCCGCCTTCATCCAACACACACACGGTAAACCCAAATGTAATTTACTCAGCTGCGCATAATAGCACCAAATTCATAAAAATAATAATAAAAAAAACAATATATTAATATATTGTCTTCTATCATGTGCTATGCATGTTTGTAAGATGCACGCAACTGCACCAGGGTTCAATAGAATCAAGTTGACCAGTGCTGCAGGGGAAATCAGGAACTATAACAATTGGACATGGACTGCAGCAAACGTGCCCAGTGTAAAAACGCCATTTTCTTTTATTTCGACTTGGAGTCTAATAAAAGTTAAACAGAAAAAACAATGGTAGCTTATGTAGGCATGGCACTTGTTTCAGAATAGTAATGTTAATGTCAATTATTGATAATGTTAATTTAAAAAGTCTAACGAATAAAAAAATATCACAAACATGACATTTGTAAATAAAATTAGTTTATATGTATATACACTAATTATATCTATTATATGTGTGAAAATATGATGAGGAAATAGTTATAGTAATAGTAAACAGTGAATATCTTTGCAGGTGGGAGGGGGTAGGGGGGTCGTGGAGCTGCTCTTGCTATGTTTTTGGGAGGCCTTACCCCTCTGAAGTTTGGGAAGCTCTGTTCTATGTGTATGCCATAGTATAGAGATGTGTTTTTAGTCTAAATTTAAACTGACAGTGTGTGTCTGCTTCCCGAACAATGCTAGAAAGAATGTTCCAGAGTTTAGGTGCTAAATAGGAAAAGGATCGACCGCCTGCAGTTGATTTTGATATTCTAGGTATTATCAACTGGCCAGAGTTTTGAGACCGCAATAGTCCACAGCCAAAAACGGCAACAGTGGGCATGTGAGCATCAGAACTGGATCACGGAGCAATGGAAGAAAGTGGCCTGATCTGATGAATCACCTTTTCTTTTACATCATGTGGATGGCCGGGTGCGTTGCTTACCTGGTGAACACATGGCACCTGGATGCACTATGGGAAGCAGGCAAACCGCCGGAGGCAGTGTGATGCTTTGGGCAATGATCTGCTGTTAAACTTGGGTCCTGCCATCCATGTGGATGTTACTTTGACATGTACCACCTACCTGATCATTGTTGCAGACCATGTACACCCTTTCATGGAAACGGTGTTCCCTGGTGGCTTTGGCCTCTTTCAGCAGGATAATGCGCCCTGCCACAAAGTAAAAATGGGTTAAGGAATGGTTTGAGGAGCACAACATTGAGGTGTTGACTTGGCCTCCAAATTCCCCAGATCTCAATCCAATCAAGCATCTGTGGGATGTGCTAAACAAACAAGTCCGATCCATGGAGGCCCCATCTCGCAACTCACAGGACTTAAAGGATCTGCTGCTAACAAAAGGGGGACCAACACAATATTAGGTCATAATGTTATGCCTGATCGGTGTATATCTGTGTAGAGCAACAACATGCTAATGAAAATCTCAATAATCAATCAGTGGTGTGAATACACAACTCTACAAACACAGTAACTTAACCATTTCACCTGTAAACAAACAAAAAAAGAATCCTAGAAATATTGTTTACCTTCTTCTCCTATCTATTTTTTTGTGATTTTTTTTTTTTTTGAAGCTTCAAATCACTGTAATCAATAAATCAACAGGCTGAAAACCGTTACTTAGAATTATAGGCAAGCCACCATCTCTGGGAATAAGCTGACACAATCATGAAAGCAGCCTTCATTACAGCCTATTGACTAAACTGCCAAGGAGTTAAGCTGGCGAAAAACTCACTAGACAAACACATAGAATAAACACTGCACTGAAAGAGAAAGAAGGAGGAAAAGCAATAGAGATAGTTGTGATTTAAAGCAAAATATATCCTCAGCTAATAGGATTAAAGCAACAACAGGATGTTATTAAAAACTGGACACTGGAAGAGACAGTGAAAGCAAGGTTCAACTAATGCGATTTCAGTGTTTTTTTTTTCTTTTTCAAAAGTACTGCAAGGTTTTTCTCAAGTAGTTTTTCAAGAGTGGAATTTTGTAACCTCAAGGTTTGCAGGTGTAATAAACTGACACATGCTAAATGACGCATTCTCAGACTGTCCTCTGGGTGGCAGTGTGGTACAGCACTTCACGCCAGGTTTCATCCATGTGGCTCTGGCATCTGTGATCCTGGCATTACCGCCTTCCCTAAATACACATCTTTTCCTGTTTCTCTGCCACATCACAATTCTGAGAGAAATTAATCATTGAAATGCATTGTAAAACCTATGATTGGGCAAAATGGCTTACCAACCCAGTGTTATTGTGGTCCTACTCCTATCATTTGTTATTTCCTTCAGTACAACACTCTCTGAAGTGACGATCCAAGAATCCTCTCTTGAGTCCAGAAACTCTTCCACCTTCCTCGGCCATAATACAATGCAGTGTCTGTAGTCCGATCGAGCCTTTTGGACAAAGCAAGGGCCAGGAACTGCCAGAGACACACAATTTCTCTGTCTTTTTCTCTCAGTGTCCTTCTCACTTCCTCTCTCCATCCATTTCTCCCTCTCACACATGCACTCATTCACCCACACACATGTAAAGCAGGTCATTAGTATGCTTGTTGGTCATCTCTCTTCATCAGAAGTGTAACCAAGCTTTATTGAAAAACAAGCCAATAAGCAAGGATGTTGTCATTTGGAATTAGGTATTTTTGGACATGACTTTTAGCTCATATTCTCATTTTACTGTATCTTGTAGACACATACTTGATCAAGTCCCTCTGTGTATGTGAATGGTAGAAAGGAGAAGCTGAATATAAGTTGTGTGCATTTGCAGTGTTCGTTTCATAAAAGGCTTGTTCAAAAAACAAAATGTATAATATCTGATGGCGAATCAAATGCAATCATTGCTTTCTGAATAATGGTCGCTGCTATTGTTGCTCATACTTGCACTTAATACTTGTAGCTAATCTGAAACCTCAAGTATTAAAGGAACACTCCACTTTTTTTGAAAATAGGCTAATTTTCCAACTGCCCTAGAGTTAAACATTCGAGTTTTACCGTTTTTGAATCCATTCAGCCGATCTCTGGGTCTGGTGGTAGCACTTTTAGCATAGCTTAGCATAGATCATTGAATCTGATATTTTTCCTATTTAAAAGTTGACTCTTCTGTAGTTACACCGTGTACTAAGACTGACAGAAAACGAAAAGTTGCGATTTTCTAGACTGATATGGGTAGGAACTATACTCTCATTCCTGCGTAATAATCAAGGAACTTTGCTGCCGTAACATGGGTGCAGCAGGCGCAATGATATTACGCAGTGCCTGAAAATAGGTTAACTTCCATCAATATAACCAACGTTACAACCTGTTTGCACAGGGAGTAGGGGTGTAACGGTACACGTATTCGTACTGAACCGTTTTGGTACAGGGCTTTCGGTACGGTGCACGACTGCGCGTTTGTACCGAACGGTTATGAATGCAATCTTCAACAGTTAACAGTCGGCTTGTTTTAAGCTCGGAACACACTTCAGTCCTAGTTCCCACACAAACATATTAAGTATTCAGTCAATTTTATCACGTAATTCAAATGATAAATGCCGTTTTGACGCTCTTTAATGTGACGACTGATCACTGTAGACACGTCAGTTCAAGCGGCCGCGGCGCACGCGTGTAAATGCGATCATCTGTGAACTTGATCATCTCTTCCTAAAGAATAAACATGAATTAATATCTTAAGGTATGTTGAGGAGACATTAACCCATTTAAGCCCACCGGCAACTATAGTTGCCACAGTGTATAGTTGTCATTTTCCTTTTGCAAGTATTTTTCTAGATAGTATCCATGTTTTTAATCTCAATGACATGCAAGAAAACAACCAAATAAAGGATTTCAAGAGAAAAAAAAAGGTATTAACTTCCTTCCTGTCACATGAGACTGCCAACTTCCTACCCCTACTTCCAGGAAGCAAAATGAAGGCAAACCCTCCCAAACAAAGGTTATTTTCATGTTACTAATAAGTATTTTTTGTT
This sequence comes from Gobio gobio, assembly GCF_949357685.1. Classification (NCBI taxonomy): domain Eukaryota; kingdom Metazoa; phylum Chordata; class Actinopteri; order Cypriniformes; family Gobionidae; genus Gobio; species Gobio gobio. Next base: position 34,240,762 of record NC_137111.1, on the reverse strand, counting down.
GACATATATATATCTACATAATCGTGAAGGTCTCTAGAATCATCCGAACAAAACAATTCTTACAATAGATCTATAGTTTTTTGTTCACTTAGTCAAAAGTCCAAGCGGCAACTATAGTTGCCGGTGGGCAAATGCCTTATAAGTACATATAATGGGGAAATGGGGTATACTGTGTTAACAGGTTCATAAATCAAGATTTTTTGGTCTTTAGTGCTTTTTGCTTTCATAATATCCCACCTAAAACATAACTTAACCCTTTAACTGACATCTCTACTGTACATTATACCTTAATTCGATAGGGAAACATATAATATTTAATGATATTATGTCTTTAAAGGGCCAAAATATTTTTGGAGTATTTTATACAGTTTGGAATGGATGCGTTTCATTCTAATCAGTCAAGGACCCTCATTGTTTTTTATGACTAGTAGCTTATGATTCCAGTATAATGTGGAAATTCAGACAAGTAATGAGTTTACATTTACATTATTATATGAAATCACCTACTACAGTCAGCCTTTGAATACTATGGGATTCTTTGTTTATTTATTTATTTTTGTTATATAGATGTAATTTTTTTTGTCATTATATTCATTTATTTTCATTTAACTTTTTGATACACAATGCATCGAATGTTCTTCGACTTTTATACACAATAAATTTGTTTATGAATAAAGATTGATCTGTTGAAAACAGTTATTTTGAGTTAGATGCCAAATGTTCTCCTCCTAGTCAAATTTGACATTGAAGGGGTGCATACAACATATTAGCCCACCGGCAACTATAGTTGCCGCACATTCAAATACGATTTTCAAGAAAAAAAAAATAAAACCTGGGGAAAATAAATGCAGAACATGTTCACATAGGACACTATTAACATGACTATATGCATGAAACCATTCAGAAAAATTTGGGCACAAATGGGTTAACACTGAAACGTATCATATGTGGTGTAATCACTCAATCAGTGTTTCAACCGTGGAAAGAAGTCTAAACCAGCTTGTAAACAATGTCATGTAGCATCATATTTACCTCAGGCAGTCATTCAGTGTCCACAGCTGTTAGTTCACTGGAGAAATCTATTATTTTGCTAAATATATGCACTATATTAGCCTATATATTCATTATATTCTACTTAACCTGTTAGTGATGTCTTGATTATTTCATGTATGTTTAAATAAACCTGTCATGAAAATGACACTCACTGTGTATAAATGATTAAATTTCAACAACGAATTGGAGAAAAAAACATAATTTTATAAATTAGATTTAGAAATTAATGCAAAAACAGCCTTATGTGAAGCTTATGAGTGTTGATTATTATACCTAAAAATGAATAGCAACTGAATTTATGCTAATAGTTTGGGCTCTGTTGTTAACCTTTAATATTATAATGTGTAAGTAAAGGCTCCCTATATAGTTTACACAGCAATATCTTCAATAAACTTTTAGTTATAATTTAATTCATTTAAGGACAGACACTTTTTTCCTTCAGTAAACCACTGTTTAATAAAAATAAATAAAAAGCAATTTTGTAAAACTGCTGTACCGAACCCGTATCGAACCGTGACTTCAAAACCGAGGTATGTACCGAACCGCCAGTTTTGTGTACCGTTAAACCCCTAACAGGGAGCGTACTGGGGACTATTTTCAGGCACTGCCTAATATAATTACAACTTTGGACACATAATGGCAATTAATATGATTTGCCTTTTGCTTGACTACGTTATCAAACAGCTAATAATCTGTTGCTAATGTTCCCGTTCCCAGTCCGCCTTCTAAAAAACAGTATCCTTAGAAACAATTTGAACATCAAATAACGAGTAGAGAAAGCCATATAGTTCATCATAACATCGTAATATACATCATATACATAATTCACCTGCTATAATGCTAAATATACATGATTTTTCATATTAACAGAAAAATACTGGGATAACCTGGCTTCTCTTGAAACTCCCCTGCTTCGCAGCATAGTAATGATGATGTGCTAAAGCCCACAAAGTAGTTTGTGACGTAAGAAACACATCTTTGGTTCACTGGATTTTAAAAGAGAAAATACTCAGCAGTGGTGTTGACTTATGAATTTGCACATGGTTTGTCTGAAAGCATATTAAAAACACCACATAGTCATATAAACCACATTAAAAAGTTGATTTTCATCACTGAGGGTCTTTTAGAATTCCTCAGAGGTGCGTTTCCCACACAACAACGTAACTCAATGCTTAACTACCATCGTTGAAGAAATCAGCTAGTCATGACCGCAAATTTGACATTATCACGCAGTTTTTGGAGAAATAACCTCTTTTAATGAATCCGTATGAGATCAGATTAATGCCAGATTCTTCATCCTTCTTCTGTACGCACGCACATGCGCACTCTTCAAAAACAGCCCTTCAAATCTCTTGACAAACTGGAATGATTAATAAATGAAAATTGTAAATATTTGAAGTGAAAGATATAGATTGTACTGAATGTCAGCTTGCGTATTTTGCTCAAGATAAGGATTAATTAAGTCCTATTAATTAATTTAAAAAATAAACTATGCTTCTAACCACAGATCGAGAGCTGTCATACCAACCACACAACTTTGCAATGTTGTTTGCAGACATGGTATCGAGAAACACAGACTCGTCGAATTATGTTGATAATGACAGAACTTGAAACCATAGTTGGCTTACAATGCTTTTGGGAAACACACCCCAGAACATCTTTGCAAATACATCTACTACATATTTTTTAAATGACAATAAGAATATTATAAATAAACAACAACACAGCAGAATTCTGTGGTCAAATACTTTTGTAATAATGGCAGCCAGTGTGCCTTACTAAACCTAACTGCAGGTTTATGCGTCTATATGTGTTTATAGCTGTCAAGTATTAATATATAATTCACCTGGTGTGCTGGTCTCCAGTAGTGAAGGGTTAGGAAGGTTGACTAGTTATATGCCAACCATATAATTAATTTAAATGGGATGAATTTAGTGATACAGCTTCTTCAGCTGGATTTTGTCATGCTGAGAGTGTGTTTTGCTTTAACATGCTGTTACACTGTCAGATAAGTTTTATCTCTAAATTCATCCCCTTTAAAGTGCCACCACTACAGCCATCAAAACACCGCCTGTGTAACAAATTCACCGCACTCAGTAATAAATTTCAAGACAGTTACTGTCAGTCTTCAGATCACCCGCTGTGAGCAATGTTCCCGTTTTCATGCATAATACATTGGTCTCCATTTTTTGTGAGAACTGTGATAGTTTTATGCAATAAAAGGTTATAGGCATTTATCCAGTTTATTTGTTGAATACCTGCCAAGGCCATGCAGTCTGCCTTGTGTCTTTAAACGTGGCTTGATGTACACATTCTGAGAAGTTTTGTGGTTGCACTTTATTTTAGCACACGCACTTACATGTCACGGGTGGCTCTGTGCTTTTTTTTTTACCACTACTTAAGTTGCACCCTCACCTTCAGTCTTTGTCCAGTCACCCGTTATGTTTGCATGTGGTTCCTTGCCCGTCTGCCTGTTCCTGTTACAAATGAAGTTTATGTTTGGATTTCATCCTCTGAGTCTTCTGCCTATTCCTGAGTACACCACACTGTTACATACATGTACTTAAAGTGTACTTAACCAAGAAAGTACTTGTTAATATAAGGTAACTATGGGTTAAGGTTAGGTTTAGGGGGTAGGTTCAGGGTTAGTACTTAGCTATTGCCCAGCTATTGTAATAACTATAAGTACATAGTATGTACACGGGGAACAGGACTGTAAAATAAAGTGCTACCAATTTTGGGGTCTTGCATTATGTCTTATATACTGATCATTGTGTATTGCATATGGAGCCCCTGAGGGGACATAATGGTAGGAAAAAGAAATAAGTCAATGCTTTTGTGTTCTCTGGTAAAACTTTGCGTTCCCTCGCAATAACTTTTGTGTTCTTTGAACGTGAAGTTTCTCGGGGTAACGCAAACGAATGCGAAGTTTGCTTGGCAATGCTTTTGCGAGAGAACGCAAAAGCATTGCCAAATAATTTTTTCTCCCATCTCATTTTTTTTCTTCCTGATGGGCCCCCTACTAAGGTCCTCATTATTATAGTCTATTCATTAGGGCTGAATTTTGATCCCAAGCTCCGTTTCAGACATGGTTCATCCAGACTGATTTTAGAATCAGAACTATGTTTCATAATTAATTTTGAAATGAATGTTCACTTGCTGAAGTATTTCTCAGCATTTGCGTAATTGTTCTTTTCATCAAGAGAGTGAGAGGCGCCCCTACACTCATTATTATCAATACAACTAATGATGATAGATCCGTCACAATCCACACCAGGAAAGAACATCATCTCTGCATTTATGGATGGTGCGCGGTGTTGTGAGAGTTTTCATCTCACACACACACGCACACACACGCACACACATACACACACACACACACACACACACACACACACACACACACACACACACACACACACACACACACACACACACACACACACACACACACACACACACACACACACACACACACACACACACACACACACACACACACACACACACACACACACACACACACACACACACACACACACACACACACACACACACACACACACACACACACATAGAACTGACTCCATATGGTTTCACACGATGGCTTCCCAGAATGACAGAACCCATTCTACCATCTATTCCCTTTCATTAGGAACCATAACGAGATACACCCTTTGAGATGCGTTACAAGACTCCTCTACCTCACACCGTCTCTGCTGTATTCCTCTCCTCTTACCTCTCTCTCCTCATTCATGTCACGTATTCAATTACTCCGGACTTTATTACATACTTATATGTGGTTTTAAAGGGCAAACAGATACTTATTACAAAAAGGAAATCTATTTTTTAACTCATCTTGCAGGGGCATCCTGGGATTTGCTTTGTTTATTTATTTGAGTGACTCTGTCTCTGCTCTGTCTGTCAGTGCTGTGCTTTTCCAGTCTCAGGACACCCAATAGGGGCTTGACTTCATCATGCCTGATTCTCAATGATTCACTCTGGGAAATACTCATTAGGAGGATGTATTCAAAGAGACAGCGGTAGGACTCATTAAAAGACCTTAAAAGTGACCTGCCAGATTACATAACGACATGCTGGATGTCAACATGGTAAACACAATTATTAAAAAGAGAGGCAGATTGAATTATTAATTATATACATTTTTTTGTATACATGTTATTTATATTACATATATGGTAGCACATTATTTTACAGTCCTGTTCCCCATGTACATATGTGCTTATAATAGTAATTACAATAACTGGGTAATAACTAGGTACTAACCCTGAACCTACCCATTATCTTATATTACCCAGTACTTTCTTAGGTAAGTACACGTACGTGCACGTACTGTAAAATAAAGCGCAACCACATACATTTTATCCCTCTGAAACTATATCCATTAGTGTCACTGTTGGGTAGTTTTACCTTTTACAATTTTTTTGTAATTTTGCTGTATTTACGTACTTTTCATTATTTTCTTGCCCAATTAATTAATTGATGTATTACTTATTAATTTATTTTATTTGTTTTTAATTTTATTTAAATTTGTTTAATTATTTAATAATTATATATATATATATATATATATATATATATATATATATATATATATATATATATATATATATATATATATATATATATATATATATATATATATATATATATATATATATATATTTTTTTTTTTTTTTTTTTTATTAAAGGAATACTTCGCCCAAAAATTCTGTCATGCCATCCCAAACCCATAAGACTTAAACACAAATTAAAGGGATAGTTCACCCTAAAATGAAAATTAAGTCATCATTTACTCACACTGGTGTTGTTTAATCCTGTATCCTTTCTTTCTTTTATGGACCACAAAAGGAGAATAATAGAAAAAAAAAAAGTCCCGCTCACTATTTTATAATGGCAGTGAATAGCGGCCAGCTTAAAAAGATTCACAACTATCACAGAATGATCCACGTGTCATATATTCCAGGTTTTCTGGGGGTATACGAGAGTGTTTGGCAAAAAACAAAACCCCAGATTAACAAAAACACGAGATGAAATCTAACGCATAGAAATCCCCAGATTAACAAAAACACGACATGAAATCTAATGCATAGAAACACCCAGATTATCAAAAACACGACATGAAATACAACGCCTAGAAATCCCTAAAAAGTATCTGAGAACTTTCTTCACTGAGTCAACTATCACCGGACCGGAGCTCTGTTATTTTGATGAACGCGATAACTTCTTAAGACGAACACAACAGATAAATTCAAAGAAGGTACATGGATTTCAGGTCACATTTTTGTTAATCTTGATTTCTCGCAACTTCTGTTGATACAGTTTTAACATTGTCAATGACAATTTCAGACAGTCCATTTGTGCTTTTCTGAAATCTAGTTTGCTGTATCGCTGCTTGATTTCATACTGTCCCTGCACTTTCCATATAGCCTCAAAACACATCACACACGTTTACATCTGTCAAACGCTCCGTCAGAGATTCCTCTAGTGTGCAAGCACCCGTAATGTTGTCATTTTACCATGTTCCCATCCAGTGTCTATTATGGTGCCACAGTCTCCATCATTAAAGGTATTGCATTTCTGGTGAATTCATCAGAAGGAGATGGGACAGTAATTGTGACTAAGTGCAGCATGACTCTCCTCCTCTTCATTAATTGAAGAGGCAGAGCTGTTGCGCGTTGGTGGTGCGGTACGAGAGAGAGTTGGCCACACAGGGCTCGCTGTCATGCACTCTAACGTGTGCTCATAGTGCAAAAGTCTGGCTGAGTCACACCGTCTCTGAAACACACTTCATCTGCCTCATTATAGATTATCTCAATGCTCATGATCGCTTTCTCACATTATAACTCTTTTCCTTAGATGTGACTTCCTGAGGCTCTGCAGCTGTAATAATACCTGCCATCTGTATAGGTGTTACCGGTGGGACAATGAGTCTTTCAGACCCTTCTCAAATCATTTAGTTCATTCCTACACTATATTTGCAATTGATTTCACAAAAACGGTCTGTGCTGTACTGCTCTTCCTTTTTGGAAAATAACCCCCTTTTTTGTCCATAGACTGGGATTTTTACACTGCTTTGGTGGCCTATATCAAAGTTTATCTTTTAGTTCTGGAAAGACAGTAAGCCTGTTTTCATCGCAAGCAGCTAACATGTATAAGCTGAAAAAATCTTAATATATCTGCACGGTAATGGCTGTCAAAAGCACTAATGTGTAGGAACCTGGGTTGTCGCATGATTGCACTGTTTTTGCACACGGCGATTGCATCTGCATCTTAATTAGGACTGTTATAGCTGTGTTCCTTAGTTATTGGCATTACCATGGCAAAATCTCCAGTGTATCATGAAGGCCGTTGGTGAATTGCAGATTTTAAATCATCATCAAAATGAATTATAGCATCCTGCAGCTTTTCTAAAGCTCAGTCCCAGAGAGGGACGCCATTACTGCACACTCTCCCTCTTCTCTTCTTCCTTTCTTCTCCTCCTCTCTCCTCCTTCTCTTTTGTTTCATTCTATATCACAATGCCCACACATCTGTTCTTCACAAGCACAGCATTCTCCTTATCAGGGTGTTGCGCTTTCAGTTGAGAAAATGGTCTAATTGTTTTGTTCTTTCACCCTTATTTATTTATTGTATTTTCCTCTTAATTCTGCGTTGCATCTGCAAACCCTGGTTCTAAATGATCTTATTTCTTCAGATTTCCAACGTCCAATTATTAGCTGGTTCACGTGTGATTCATTCATATAATTGCCGCGGAGACCTGGTGGGAAAAACATCCATAGAACTGTATTAAATAGGCCTGTCAATTTCCCATCTCAAAAGAGAAAAAAACTAAAATATGAGAACAGTTTTGGGCACTTGTGGTCCATCTACAGCACCTGCTGCAGTATTTCAATCACTAAAACAATGGGACATTCTAAAACACTTAACGTGAAAAACAAAGCGCCTTAATGTATTAATACAGTGATATTAAAAGATCAATTTTAGTATACACACCTTAATGATAATGCATACTATATACAGACACACAGATCGGTCTAGAACATTAATGCAAAGCATTTTCATTATAATGGATTTCTATGGAAAAACACTTATATTATGCGTTTATATTCTGAGCCCATCTACTTACCTGCACATAGTATGCATCATCAATAAGATGTAGAGTTTGGCTTGATGTATTGGCTGAGATAATTGGATGGATGGATGGATGGATGGATGGATGGATGGATGGATGGATGGATGGATGGATGGATGGATGGATGGATGGATGGATGGATGGATGGATGGATGGATGGATGGATGGATGGATGGATGGATGGATGGATGGATGGATGGATAGATAGATAGATAGATAGATAGATAGATAGATAGATAGATAGATAGATAGATAGATAGATAGATAGATAGATAGATAGATAGATAGATAGATAGATAGATCTTTCTACAGCCCTTCATCAAACTTCTCAACACACAGCCTGCTTTAGTTTTTTAATCAATGCACAAAAAAGAGAGAAAAAGATTAACACAATCTACTGTTATCTGTGCCTAAATTCTAATTGGGTGGGCAAGGTAGACATTTGTGCCCATGGCCAGATCTGACCCCATAGTAATTACAAGATTCTGTAAAAAACGTTCATGTCCTAGTAGAATTTTCCAACGCAGAATTTCTGGAATGCTCCAACTAACTGCAGTAATGTCATGCAGAAACGTCAACACTGAAAATAGCAGTGACTTCAGCAGTAAAATGTAGTTATCTTGTAAATTCAATAATAAAAAAACAGTTAATGTCTTTAGAATAATCTGAAGATTAATTAAAAACAGTTTAATGAAATACAGTTTAATGTGACGTGACACTGAAGACTAAATTAATGGCTACTGAAAATTCAGCTTTGTCAGTACAGGAAAAAAAAAACATACATTTTAAATTACATTAAAACAGACCCAAACATTTTGAACAGTTTGTGAGTATGGTATACTGCTCATTACATATATATCAATATTTAACCACTATAAGCTGATGTTAAAGTTAATGTTAATAGTTCACCCAAAAATTAAAATTCACCCTCGAGTCATCCTAGGTGCAATGACATTCTTATATTAAAAAAGTCCTGGCTAATCCAAGCTTTATAATGGCAGTGATTGTTGCTCTGGTTTTGAAGTCCATAAAAATGCATCTGTCCGTCAAATAATGTGCTCCACACGGCTCTGGGGGGTTAATAAAGGCCTTCTGAAGCGAATCAATGTGTTTGTGTGAGAAAAATGTCTATGTTTAAAACTTTATAAAGTAAAGTTTCGGCCGATCGCCTTCCATATTCAGTTTATGGAAAAAGTGTTGAAAGTGCCTCTGCAGTTCAAAAGGCTTACGCTACCAGTTACGCTCGTCAGACATAGCGTAAGCATCTTGAACTGCGAGAAGGCACTTTAAACACTTTTCCACGGAAGGCGATCAGCCGGAACTTTACTTTATAAAGTTTTAAATATGGATATTTTTCTTACACAAATGCATCGATTCGCTTCAGAAGGCCTTTATTAACCCCCCGGAGCCGTGTGGAGTATACATTATTTGACAGATGCCCCAATCAGAATCAAATATTCCAGACTGTATGTATATTGCATATATGTAAACAACTAAATAATTGTATAAGTGTAGGGACATTTTTAATGTAAGTAATGCATTAAATACTTGACTGGTCTTTTTTTTTTTTTTCACTTGTCATTGGTCAGTGCAGGAAAAAAAAAAAGCTCTTTCTGAACTCTGACTGTACATCTTACACCAACCATGATTGGCACCCTGAGAAATTGCTCCCACATGTCCCGTCTCCATCAACATGCCAGACTGCCTTTTCAATGACAGCTGGCTGGAAGAGGTGAAATATAAAATATGGCTACTCCAAGGCACAACAACGAGAACTGCATAATTCTATTTTTGTGTTAATACTTGGTATACAATTACTTTTTCATATATACAGTCATATGAATATTTATAAATTATCGTTTCTTCAATGAACAGCCAATGTGTACAATAGAAAAATAAGCTCTGAACTCGGTGACAATGCGCAGTGAATCTAGTGCTACACTGGAGTGCCAGAGGCGTAGAATATGTGGAAGATGTGTGTTTGTGTAAAACAAACATTTTACATTGTTGTTTTCAAAGGATACGACGCAGATGCACAATGGCATGATTTGCGATTTGTTGATGAATACCAGATATGTTTTAATGTATGTCATCATGACGCATGTAATTGAGGCATCAGTGTTGTTTACTTGATCAAGTGCCTGAATTAGCATCATGAGGAACTACGGAGTGGAATGAGACATGCCCCTAGATAGATGATAGCTGCACAGAATTGGCTAAAATGGTCACCGAGGGGGGACAGGCTTTAAAGGGACTTTGGCATTAGATGAGTTTTGAACAGTTTGCTATATTGCATGCCATGGTGTGTCTGTGAAATTCCGCTAATGAAGCTGATATCTATGAAGAACGTCTTAAATGAGTCACTTATGACATTCTGTTTTAATTAAAATGCTGTTTATGTAGACAACGGGCCATTTAATGCAGATAGATACTATAGTGAGTCAGCTCATTAGGTTTTGATACACAGTATTCTTTTATGGAGGTTTGGCAATGGATTTCCTTCTAAACCATAAATGATTTATTTCACTTTGCAATGGAAAGATTCATTAGGCCTGCATATGTTTGCGTTTGTGTTCATGTGTGCATCTTCACTACTGTTCAAAAGGGTCAGGAAGATTTTTTTAAAATAAATGAATATTTCAGCAATGATGCATTAAATTAATAAAATTGATGGAAAAAATATTTGTTATAAAAGTTCTATTTCAAATAAGTGCGGAACTTTCTATTCATCAAAGAATCCAAAAAAAATATGTGTCACAGATTGCACAAAAATATTAAGCAGCACAACTATTTTCAACATTGCTAATGATACGTAATGTTCCCTTTCGTTCAGTCACTACGACGTACGTTAGTGACTAACGAATGGGGGTTTCGCTTAGAAGCCAATCATCTTCTTCGTATTCAACAGCGCCCAATGGCAGTGCCAATGCCATGGGCATGCGGAATTTGCATGCGTAACTCCGCCCCACCTCGTGGGTATATAAGGAAGTACGCTGGCAACATCGCATTATGTTTCTGCTTTGGAGCCAAGAGGATCTCTTCACTCCTACAAGCCTGAATTCTGAAGTCTTCTCTTCAGTCTTCGAGACCAGCGGTTCTCCAGGGTGTTGGTGTTACGGCGCGTTCCAGCGATCTCATGCTGCCTGCCTGCTGATCTGTGCAGTGATCTGCAACAGCTGTGTGTGTGTTTCCCTGGGCGCTTCGGCACTCTGCAGAGCTTTCCTCTCACAAAAAGAGCTTGCGCGTGGCACGTCTTTTTCAAGACGGTTCGCCCGTGCACTTCCGGGTGCGATCGATCTCCGTTGCTGTCTATGGGCACATTCACTGCTCGATGTGTTTGGGCTTCAGCACGTTCGGGCAGTGTTTGTGGATGCGTCATGTTCCCACTGCGGGAACGTGACCATCGCGATGTTGCGGTCGAGACTCAGTGATCTCCGTGAGGAGAGAGAGTCCCCTCTGCCACACCCCAATCTACCGTCTCCGAGTGAGGTGGTACTTTGGCTGGTGGCCAGGGTGACCTGAGTGCGGTGCCGTGGTATTAAGAACCCCGACGATCATTCCTCGGGCCACGCCCCCTCTCGCACATTGCTTAAACCCGCGAGTGTTGGACTGAAACAGCGGCCCGTCTCTCACGCCTCGTTCGTTTCGTCCACGCTCCAGATAGCAGTGAGATGTCGATCGCCGCATCCCAAGGTGGGCTGGAGTCCTTTGGGGATGACGATTAGGAGTTGTGCTCCGCCTCCGGGTGTGTCAGCGCTGCCTGATCCGACCTAAGGTTGACAGCCATGTTATCTCGGGCAGCCGCGAATCTCGCGCTGGTGTGGAACTCCGCCCAGTCGTGAGTGCTCGTGGTTGCTCGATTGGTTTTTGGGGACGGCACCCGACAGCTGTTGGGCCCCGCCCCCAATGCCTTTCGCTCCCGAGATGCATGAGGAGATCACGCGGTCCTGGAAGTCCCCGTGCCTTGATGGGGCCGCGGCCAAGGGTACACTGGGGCCCCCTCACCCCCACTGTTGAACTCTCTGTTGCGCACTACGGTGTCCACAGAGGGCTTGACGTGGCGTGGTGTGGCTGTCCTAAGCACCCTCCCAAAGCCTGTGGGCTCGTCTACTTCGGTGGCGTGGTCCTGCAGAGCTACGGGCAGGCCGCCGCCCCGTTGCACATGCACAAGGGTGGAGCCGACCCAGGGCTCTTCATTGAGCTGCGTGCCGCGACTGATCCCGCCCCCGGGCGGTGAAGGTGGCCACACGCTCCCTGGGTCGGGCGATGTCCACAGCTGTGGTCCGGGAGATCACCTGGCCTTACCTGGTGATTTGGAGGACGTTGAGTGGGCCCGCCCCCTCAACTCACCCATATCCCAGGCTGGCCTCTTCGGCGGCGCGGCTGGGAACTGCGCCCAACAGTTCTCGGCCGCCCCAGAGCAGACTGAGGCTGTAACACGTACTGCCCCGGCGGCCAGCTGCTGCACCAGCCGCCGGCTCAGTCGCCTCAGTCCGCTCGCCGCCGAGGGCGCCCTCCCACTTCCCGCCCGGCCCCAGCAGCAGCCTTAACCTGGGCCGCGCCGTGGAGGTGGTTGAGGATGTCGCCCAGTCCGCTCCCCAGACTGGTTAAACGCCACGCTGGAGGTGGACAACTCAGAGATGGGTTCCAGTTCTTCCCAGGGGATGGTAGCAGGGCCTCTCCTTCCCCTGGTGGAGGGCCGGGGGAAAATCCTTCCGCTGCTGGCCCCCGGGCTAGCAGCGCTTGGGAAGAACTCATGTTCCTGTCTCTGAGGACCCAGAGACCGGTGATGACAGTGCGCGCCACCCACGGGTCCCGCCACTCGCATCCCTCTCTGTCGCCAGCCTCCTGGCAGAGCAGACCCCAGTGGAACGCGCGTCCTTCCCTGGTCTCCTCTGTCAGGACGCAGCCGTTAACCGCACCCCCACACCGGGACGCCCAACAGCCTCCCTTGTCCGGGTCGGTAACGCTGCATCGCTGCCCCACTCCGGGTACACCTGTAGTCCGATTGACCCCGCTGGTGCAGTTCCTGGGAGCCTGGCTTCAGATTCCAGGGCTGTCCCGCTGGGTCGCGAAAGACAGTCAGGTGCGGCTACGCGATTTAGTTCGCGCAGGTTCCTCCCTGCTTCCGGGGAGTCCGTTCCACTATGATCGGGGCTAATGCCCCCGTCATGCGAGCGGAGGTTGCCACCCTACTGGCGAAGGGTGCGATCGAACCTGTCCCTCCAGCCGAGGTGAATTCCGGGTTTACAGCCCGTACTTCATTGTACCCAAAAAGACCGGTGGGCTTGACCGATCCTGGACCTGCGCGTCTTGAACCGTTACCTCCACCGGTTTCCGTTCAAGATGTTGACAGCGAAACGCCTTTTCTAATGCGTTCGTCCAGACGATTGGTTGCAGCGATCGACCTGAAGGACGCCTACTTCCATGTCTCCATTCTACCTCGACACAGACCGTTCCTACGGTTTGCTTTCGAGGGGCGGGCATATCAGTACGCAGTTCTACCATTCGGGCTATCTCTGTCCCCTCGCGTCTTTACGAAGATTGCCGAGGCAGCCCTTGCGCCCCTTCGGCAGCACGGGGTTCGCATCCTGAATTACCTCGACGACTGGCTCATACTGGGTCACTCTCGAGAGCAGGTTTGCGGACACAGAGATTTGGTGCTCCATCACCTAGCCCGTCTGGGCCTTCGGGTCAACTGGGAGAAGAGCAAACTTTGTCCCGCGCAGAGGATCTCTTTTCTCGGTATGGATCGACTCGGTCGCCATGTGCGTGCAGCTTTCGAGCGAGCGCGCGCAGTCTCTGCTGACTTCCCTTCGACAAGTCGAGGGCAAGAGTGCGGTTCCACTGAAACTGTTTCAGAGGCTCCTGGGGCATATGGCATCTACAGCCGCGGTAACGCCGCTCGGATTGCTTCATATGAGACCGCTTCAGCACGGGCTACGCGATCGAGTCCCGAGATGGGCATGGCGGTCTGGCACGCTCCGGGTACAAGTGACTCGGGCCTGCTTACAGACTCTCTCCCCGTGGTCGAACCTCAGTTTTCTACGGACCGGAGTGTCCTTGGAACGAGTTTCCAGGCATCTTGTTGTATCAACAGATGCATCATCCACGGGCTGGGGTGCCATGTGCAATGGACAAGCAGCCACGGGCTCCTGGATAGGACCCAAGTACCTTCTGCATGTCAATTGCCTCGAGTTGCTGGCAGTACGGTTCGCCCTGCACCGCTTCTGAGCGTTGCTGAAGGGTCAACATGTACTAGTCAGGACAGACGACACGGCCGGGCGGTCTACGCTCCCGCCGTATGTCTCAACTCGCCCGCCATCTCGTTTTTTGGAGTCAGAAGCATCTGAGGTCCCTTCATGCTGTCCACATCCTGGGAGTCCTGAACCGTGCAGCCTACGAGCTCACGGCTTCAGCCACTTCCTGGAGAATGGAGACTCCATCCCCAGACGGTCCAGCTGATATGGGAACGGTTCGGCGACGCACAGGTAGTCCTGTTGCCTCCCAGGACTCTTCCCATTGCTCCCTGTATTATTCCCTGACCTATGGTCGGCACGGATGCACTGGCGCACAGCTGGTCGTCGGGGCTACGCTATTATGCGTTTCCCCCAGTGAGCCTTCTCGCACAGGTACTGTGCAAGATCAGGGAGGACAAGGAGCAGGTCATGTTGGTCGCCCCGTTGGCACGGCCGGACCTGGTTCTCAGAACTGCTACTCCTTGCGACAGCCCCTCCCTGGCCTATTCCTCTGAGACTCCTCAGAGACGGGGCACCTTTTGGCACCCGCATCCAGCGTTCTGGAAGCTCCACGTGTGGCTTCTGGACGGGACGCGGCTGGTTTGAGTAGCCCTCCACCTGCGGTGGTCGCTACCATCACTTCCGCTAGGGCAGAGTCTACACGACACCTCTATGCGTTGAAGTGGGACCTCTTCGTCACATGGTGCTCTTCCCGCCAGGAAGACCCCTGGTAATGCCCGATCGGGTCTGTGCTTCGTTTCTCCAGGAGGGGGTGGGACGAAGGCTGTCTCCTTCCACCCTTAAGTGTTCGTGGCCGCAATATCTGCCTACCACGATCTCCTGGGAGACAAAAAGGTAAGTAGCAGCACGACCTGATCATCAGGTTCCTGAGGGGGGCGAGGAGACTGAATCCTCCTCGCTCTCCTCTCGTTCCCTCTTGGGACCTCTCAGTAGTCTTAAGTGCTCTGCAGAGGCCTCCCTTTGAGCCTTTGCGGTCGGCTGAGATTAAGCTACTTGTCTATGAAGACGGCTCTGCTGACCGCATTGGCCTCGCTTAGAGGGTCGGGGACCTGCAAGCATTTTCGGTTGACGAAGCGTGCCTTGAGTTCGGGCCGGCTAACTCTCACGTGATCCGGATATGTGCCCAAGGTTCCCACCACTCCGTTCCGAGATCAGGTGGTGAACCTGCAAGCGCTGCCTTTGGAGGAGGCAGACCCAGCCTTGGCATTGCTCTGTCCAGTACGCGCTCTCCGCGCCTACGTAGACATGACGCAGTGTTTCAGGACCTCAGACCAGCTCTTGTCTGTTATGGTGGAGAGCGGAAGGGAAGTGCTCTCTCAAAGCAGAGGTTGTCTCACTGGATAGTGGACACCATTGTTTTGGCTTACCAGCAGCAAGGCCGACCATGTCCCCTTGGTGTGAGGGCACACTCCACCCGGAGTGTGGCCTCCTCTTGGGCTCTAGCGCATGGCGCCTCGCTAACAGACATCTGCAGAGCTGCAGGCTGGGCGACACCCAACACATTCGCCAGATTCTACAATCTCCGAGTGGAGCCAGTGTCCGACTATGTACTCGCCCCTACGGGTGGCCGGTAATGGACCAGGCTCAGGTGTCTTCGCTTGCTCGCCATTCCACTCCCAGGACTGGATACGTGCGATATTTTCCTCAGGTGAGCTCCCCGAGAGCCCTGAGCTCCTCCAGCACTGCTTACGCCGACATCAGTTCAGTCTGCCCTTTCGAGCCCAGACCCTCATGTCCGGCCAGGTGCTCCGTGTGCATGGTTCCCCTCCGGCGACCCCCACACGAGTATTCCCACCGTAAGCCTCCTCAGTGAGCAGGTGTCTTTCCCTTGGCAAGTCCCTGCCACCCCTAGGGTTAAAAATCCACCTTCGGCTGGTACCCTAGAGATCTTCCATATGCAACCCTCAGCGGGTCATATGTGTATTCTCTAAGTCCTCCCTACGGTAGGCATCTTGGCATTCCCTCACTGGGATATGCTTCCCAGTGTACCTTGGTAATCCTGTGTTAAGTGGGAGTCCTACGGCCTTAAGTGGCGGGTCTCACACTTACGCAGGGCACTGGATGACAGCCGAGTGGCGTTGTTGAATAGGATCCCCCATTCGTTAGTCACTAACGTACGTCGTAGTGACTGAACGAAAGGGAACGTCTCGGTTACGTATGTAACCCTCGTTCCCTGAGGAGGGAACGGAGACGTACGTTTCCTTGCCACGTCAGCTGTGCTGCCTGGAACGCGGAGTTCAGTCTTGGCTCCTGCAGCAGTAACATAATGCGATGTTGCCAGCGTACTTCCTTATATACCCACGAGGTGGGGGGGAGTTACGCATGCAAATTCCGCATGCCCATGGCATTGGCACTGCCATTGGGCGCTGTTGAATATGAAGAAGATGATTGGCTTCTAAGCGAAACCCCCATTCGTTAGTCACTAACGTACGTCTCCGTTCCCTCCTCAGGGAACGAGGGTTACATACGTAACCGAGACGTTTCTTGAGCACCAAATCAGCGTATTAGAATGATTTCTACCAGAAAGACTCGGGAGGCCAGATGAAGTACAATAAAATAGCAAGTTTATTAGCAGACCAGCAAGTATAATAATTAGAGGTTCTTTGGCATAGGCCCCGTCCGTAGCTCTCATCACGGGGGTAACAGACTCTGCATTTCCTGCCTGAAGATGAAGGCAGGCCAACCCCCTGGGAGGTATAGACAGGGACCATACTGGGGGTGGTGGGGAGGATGGAGGTAATGTTGGCGTCAGCATCTGAGAACTCAGACATGTGTGAGTACTGATCTTTTATACTCTGAGAATTAGAACATGATTGGTTAGGTCTGGATGTAATGAGTGACGTAACATTGAATCTTCCTGGAAGAACTTTCGCTAGAGCTTCATTTCTGAAGAATCATGTGACACTGAAGACTGGAGTAATGATGCTGAAAATTCAGCTTTGCCATTACAGGAATTAATAACAATTTTAAGATATTGAATTGAAATAGAAAACCATTATTTTAAAGGTGCAGTGTATAATATTTATGAGGCTCTATTGACAGAAATGCAATATAATGTACATAACTATGTTTTGAGTGGTGTATAGAGACCTTACATAATAAACCGTTATGTTTCATTACCTTAGAATGAGCCATTTCTATCTACATACACTGCAGGTCCCCTTACAGTGAAGTCACCATTTTGCACTGCCATGTTTCTACAGTAGCCCTAAATGCCCTAAATGGCTACTCTCTGCTGTCTCAGACGATGACATTTTTGTCCTGTGTTGGCCACCGTAGCTTCTCGATGTGCTTCGAAAGGGAGGGATGAGCGGTTGCAATTCACAACCTCACTGCTAGATGTTGCTAGAATTTACACAGTGCACCTTTAAATTGTAATATTTCACAATATTACTGTTTAACTGTATTTTGATTCAAATAATGCAGCCTTGGTGAGCTTAAGAGACTCCAAACTTTTGACTGATAGTGTATTTGTGTGTGTGTGTGTGTGTGTGTGTGTGTGTGAGTGTGACCTTTTTTGCAAATACAATTCACAATACATTTAAATTACAATATGCATATATATATATATATATATATATATATATATATATATATATATATATATATATATATATATATATATATATATATATATATATATATATATATATATATATATATATATATATATATATATATATATATATATATATATATATATATATATATATTAAGATCAAACCCAGCTCACAAGAAGCATGTAAAAACAAGAGCACAATGCGTCATTGCAACACCAAATACCTTCAAAAGTGAAAAGATCATCCATATGTTTGTAGTAAGTAAAATAAATCAGTATTCTTGATTGCACCAGGTTTGAAAACAGAGCAACTAGAGAGAGAGAGAGAGAGAGAGAGAGAGAGAGAGAGAGAGAGAGAGAGAGAGAGAGAGAGAGAGAGAGAGAGAGAGAGAGAGAGAGAGAGAATGAACACAAGTGTGTACTATGTGTCAGTGTTTCTGCAGCTTGGCAGTAAGACAGTCAAACCATTGAACATCAAGTTCTGTTCCTGTGAGCACATGGCCAGACTTCGCTTACACCGATCACGCTCAATATTATTGTATTATGAAATAGTGTGAAATGTGGAGGGAGATCACAGGGGAGGGGGAATTGAATGGAAATTAAATATCCAGTGATTTACCTCCCTCAAACTTCTGTTTTGATCTGCAGTATTCTCTATATCTGATCTTCAAGAGTGCACCTGAAAGGATGTCTCTGGCATTGATGGGACTTCAAGCAAAACGCATGCATATTGCAGGATACATGTATCATGATTCGGTACATAAATATACTGACGATACACATGGAAAGGTGTTTGTCTGTGCGAGTTAGAAAGGATAAAACACTAACCCTTGGTTTGACATCCTTGATATTGGCATCATGGTAGAGTAGAAAGAGATTCAAGACAACGGAAAAAAATTCACCCTCTTCATTATAGTTCTTATGGCACTCAACAGCTTTCTCTTCATTTCTTGCTCTTTCTTTTGACTCTTTAGTTCAATCAGACTGCTGTTTCTCTGACTGACCCCAGCTGCCTTGCTCACTGTGGGATGTCGTTTGCTGGGCACGAGGGGTTCTGTATAAAAGAAGCTGATGTCATTTCTCTCTTGACCTCTAATTTAGAGGATGTTTGGGGTCTCGTCTCAGAGGAGAGGCTTGGTCGACCTCATAGCTTTGGCACTTTGTGAAACGTACGTGCACAGATTTAAAACAATCAGCCCCGCCAGCAAGGTTTGCTCTAACTTTTAGAAGTGCCAAACCCACTATTCTCTGTGCGAGACGGAAAGGAAGACAGACTTCCACGATTTGTCCCTAAATGATCCCTTCTGCTTTGTGTAATTGCGGCCTCTTATCTTCAAAGCAGACCTTTGAATGCCCTTCAGTTTGGGTGGATTCCAGTAGTCCACTTATAGCAAACCTGAGTCCTTTCTTTTGCCACAGAAAGGGTTGGCTTTGAACTTGGAGAGTCACGACTCTGCGTTTAGAAAACATTTAGACCCACTTCTAGGTGACATATGTGTCATATGAGATGTGTCAAGAAGTCTAAAATTAATCAAAATTTCTGTTTTTAATTTACCTGAAAAAGGAACAGTTAAGCTGAGAGAGAAAAATTTGCCCTGTGGTCAGATAATTTGTAATTATTTTACACAAAAATAGTTTTTTTTCCCCCATGTTCAGTGTAACAATCATAGACTGTAAGAAAATCTGGACGTAGTGTCCATGGCGCCGTCACCATAGGATTCTGAAGAGCAGTTTTGAAGTGTAAAGTAGGGTCGAGCTGACCGTTGCCATCTTGGCAGCGCTTCACTCCCGGATAACATAAAATGGGCAAAGAGGCGGGACGTGGGTGGAGCTGAGGTGACGTGATGACTAACAGACAGCAGACAAACGGCAATCCACCTGTCACTCAAAGTGTCCACTCGCTTAATTATGCAGAACTGTAAGGCTTTATATAATGTAAACCAATGAGTTATAAAAAAAAATTCACCCCCCTCACAGTCGTCATGAAGGGCAAAATTAGATATATAGACCAAAAGCACAATTTGTACCAGGCTGTAAAGTTGGCATTTTAACATGGGGCTCAATGAGATTCTGCTCCCTTTTGGAGCCTGTCTGTAGCGGCCAGTCGATGAATTGCAGTTTAAGTCACTTCAGTATTGGCTTCAAGATAAACTGGGGGAGGTTGCCGCTTGGTAACAATGCATCACATACCAATGGAAAAGATAGTCAGTTTACATGCACTGTTTTGTTTTTAGCATAATCTCTCAAGAGTGTACTTGATACATTCTGTCTAGATGGGCTGTTCACTAGGGTTTGTAAATGTTGTTTCCTACAGGATTCCATTAGAAGTGTGTCGCAACATGGATGAGTTGTTTTCTGTGGTCACTCATGACGGGGAATTTAATGCTGCCTTCACGTGCTTCACAGCCTTTTGTGCCATTGTAAGTTGTAATATTATATTTATTAGGTTGTCTACAAACCGGAAGGTTGGTGGTTCGATCCCCGGTTCCACCTGACTTAGTGTCGAGGTGTCCATGAGCAAGACACCTAACCCCAGCTGCTCCCGACGAGCTGGATGGCGCCTTGCATGGCTGACACCGCCGTCGGTGTGTGAATGGGTGAATGTGAGGCAATGTGTAAAGCGCTTTGGATGGCCATTGGTCTGTTAAAAGCGCTATATAAATGCAGTCCATTATTCTGTGTATATAATTTCATATAGGATGTGTTTGGTTGCGTTAATTAACGATGCAGTAAAGCACTTCATTGTACCGGTCTTTAGCTTCAGCACACGCATTTCAAACAGAAATGCACAGCATGAATAACTACTGGGCCTGTCCTATACATAACACTGGAATGAGTACATTTTTGTTATAAAACGTTGTGAATTCTCTGGGTTTAGTTGTTGTGTTTCAGCTGTTGTGGGAAGCGTCCACAACGCATTCTGACCAGCACAGTCAAGTTCGCTTGTGCATTCGCGTAATTTTAAGCATATGTAAGTCGTAATATTAAGTTTTTGTAGTATAAACATCTGATTAATGTCATAGGATGCGTTTCATTAAGTCAATAACCCGCAGTGCTTCATTGTACCGGTGAGCATCTTCAGTTTCAATGCGCGTTCTCAAACAGGGGAAGAGCATCCACAGGAGTTAAAGACCTTCACCTATGCGTGATTTTATGCAAATATAAGTTGCAATATTATATTTATTTTGTATAAATATCTGATTGTTCTCATATATGATGCGTTTTGTTGTTAATTAACCTTCTAAGCGCTTCAGTTTACGGTTGTTTGTTCATTCTCTCCAGCTTCAGTGCACGCTCTCAAATAGCAACATTATTCCTAATAGACTAGACTAATATTAAAGATGTATACTATTACTGTAATATTAAACATATTTTTTTCAAAAACACAGAAGCGTTATTTTTAGTAACTAGCACTTTTATTGTTCTCTTATCATTTCCATCAACAATATGGTTTGATTAAAACCATTTCCTTATTGTCTGTGCGGAGGTTATTTCATGCACTTGCATTCTGATTCTTTATTGTGCAGCAATGCTGTCCGATAACTTGTTTGCATTATTTAGGTATATTATTAAATTTTTTTAGGCAATAGAATTTTTGGTAACATTTTACAAACAAGATCTAATTTGTTAATGCATTAACTAACACGAACAAACAGAGAATAATAACCTTTGTTAATGTTAGTAATACAATGTTTGTGTTTATTAACAGTCCATTCACAGTGCATTACCTAATGTTAACAGACACAACTTTGGATCTGAAAATGTTGAGATTAACATGAACTAAGATGATAAATCCTGTTGAAGTATTGTTCATTCATTGTTGGTTAACTAATGCTAACAAAAATTAAACCTTATTGTAAAGAGTTAATAAAGAAAAAAATAATCACTTTTTTTTTCTAATAAAGTAAGTTGGCCATAGGAGTGTAAAATTAATTTGGAAAGGTAAGGAATCTGATTTTGATTTATATTGAAGTGTTTGGGACATGGCTTTTAATGGTGAGTCTTTTGTTTTTGTAATCAGGCTCTCAAAGTTTATTAAAATTTGTATTTAGATTTATCGGCCGATATATCGGTTATCGGCTTTCAAATATAAAGAATTATCGGTTATCTGTATCGGCCAAAAAGTTCATATCGGTGCATCCCTAATCAAAAATACAGTAAAAAGTTATATTACGAAATATTATTACAATTTTAAATAACTGTTTTCTATTTTTTATATATTTTAAAATGTGATTTATTATTGTGATGGTAAAGCTGAATTTTTAACAGAATTCTACTGCAGTCTTCAGTCACACGATCCTTCAGAAATCATTCTAATATGCTGATTTGGTGCCCAAAACATTTATTATTATTGTAAATGTTGAAAACGGTTGTACTGCTTAATATTTTTGTGGTAACCATGGTACACAGTTAATAGAAAACTCAGAAGAACAGCATTTATTTGAAATATACATATACCTTTACTGTCACTTTTGACCAATTTGATGCATTTTTTCTGAATAAAAGTATTATTATTTTTTATTTAAATCTTACTGACCCCAAAATTGATTGCAAAGATCTCACCAGGTTGCATATTCTTGTTCACCTATGGTTCATGAATGTTCACATCCAACTTTGACATGCTGCTTTTTGGTTACCATAGAAGGACAAAGGGATGGTTTATAGTCCTTCTACATAATTTTGGGGATTGTTTCAGACATGCAACATAGAATTTGCCCCTTTTCTACCCTAAATAACAGGAAAAAGAAATGACTAAAACTTCAGAGGGAAGAACAGAATAACATACGTAGGAGACATGAGGACCAGGGAGCAAAATTTTGTGGATTTATGACACCACATCTTGCTAGAGACAGGGAAAAGAAGACAAACAAATAGCACCGGTCCTATCTGGGAACTCGTAACCTTTAAAATCATTAGACACATGATTGATTGCAGACTGCAATATAATTAGGGGAAAAGATTCAGATTTCAACCACATGCCAAAATTTAGAGAATGGAAAGGGGGATGGTGGATGAAAACTACTTAGGGAGAATTTCTCCCCTCTATCAGGGCAAACTACTGTCAAGAAAAGGTCAAAATAGAGATTTTGATGTCTGTTTTAATTGCCAGCACCCATGGCACATTTCTACTCTTTCTATTTTTTCCTTCCCTCTTGCAGTTTTGTAGTTGATTTAATCTGGGCTATAGTGACAACATTTTCACGATTATCAATATTATCACGGTTTCGTTAAAATGAGATGAAAGTGTTAAAAAATAACTAATGCACACACTGAAAACATTTTTCAAAAAGTTTTATATATGAAAATCAACAAACAACAAATAAAAAAGCAGCTCTTTTTAAGCAAGATTTTATTCTGTGGCATTTCCTTCCTTATAATGACCGTCGTCAATAGCAACGCATTATAACAGCGCACACGTATCACAACAGACGCGAGGTCTCATTTCACTCGAATGCAACTTGCCGTCTTGCATCTCCGTTTTTGATTGTATTGAAAATGAAATCAGAGGACTTTACTATTAATACTACTATAATATTGTTGTGGTCATCTTGTCTGGACGATTGTTTTATACGCTGTACAAAATGGATTTATAAACGGATACGATTTAAAACAATAATCTCAATTCAATTTGTCCCTGTAATTATTTCTGTGGGGGAAAAAAAAATCTGTGTAATAAGTGTACGATGAATATACAATATTGTCCCTTAAAGGATTAGTTCACCCTAAAATGAAAATTTCCTGATAATTTACTCACCCCCATCTCATCCAAGATGTTCATGTCTTTCTTTCTTTCTTCAGTCGAAATTAAAAGAAATTAAGTTTACAGAAGAAAACATTCCAGGATTTTTCCAAATCAATGTGGTTTCAAAGGGCTTTGAAGTGCTTCAAATAGTACTGCGTGATCCTAGATGAGGAATAGGGTCTTGTATAGCAAAACGATCGGTCATTTTCCAAAAAAAAAAAGTATATACTTTTTCATTTTGCGCAGCTCTATGAGGTGCTAAGGATGATGTAATCACGTTGGAACGGTCACGCTAGACGTTAGGGGTGTCGAAATTAATTGGTTCTTCGATGCATCACGATGCAGATGAGGACGATTCGGTATCGGTTCAGTAATAGACCATAACCGATTCTAATGTACTGATTCTTTTCTGCCGTCATTGTCACGTACGTGCGTTGTCGCGGTAGCATACAATGACAGAGGGAGGCGAGACGCGAGTGAGAGTAATTAAAATGCTCAAACTACTTTAAAAGACGACATCTCGGCACATTTCGGCTTTTATGAACAACCTGGTAAGCACGACCTGGAGAACACATGCGCTGTGTGTAAATCAAAGCTATCTGATTTATCAAAATTATTTCATGTACATTTGGTCACATAAATGTATCTCCGCAAAACATATATAAATCCAATCTTCAATTCCCACACTATATGCAGATTTATTGGAGTTCACGTCACCGAAAACAACAGATATGAGTTGCATTTTATTGATCATCACTGAGCCACACGCTCTCCTATTGCGGTCTTTGATTTTGAAATTAGAAATCAAAGACCGCAATAGGAGAGCGCGTGGCAACAGCACTGGGCCGGGTTTCCCAATAACGATGTATCTTAGCTCTAAAGAGCGTGTTCTACGAGCGAAGTTACGATCACTCGCAGCAATTCCACGTGCGTTTCCCAAAAATGTACTTAACATGAACGCGCGAGAACGCGCTCTAAGTGCTACTTAATAGTCGCTGTCCATTTGCGAAGTTCTGAAATATAACCTTATATGGAATCGTTTCCTCTGAACGTTTCACCTAATAATTGTCATCAGATGTGGATTAGCAATCAAAACACGTCTATATAAAGCAACTACCTTCAGGCTGAGGCAAAAAAAAAACTAGAAAAAAAAAAAACAAGAAAAGATACCTTTAAAAAAGACTAAATAAATATCCTCATTTAATTCAGATGTGTATTTATAATTTTTTTTGTTTGTAACCTGCCCTCATAAAAAAATAAATAATAAAATCCAGTGATCATAAAGTCAGTTTCCACAATAATATTAAGCAGCAGAACTGTTTTTTTTAATCAACATTGATAATAATGAGAATATTAAAATAAAAAAAAATAAAAAAAAAGTGTACAATAAAGTACAATCAAAACCTTATAGTATTATCACAATGCACTTGAATAAAGTTAAAGGTGTAATCTGCCGGTTGTCCTGTAGGTGACCTCATAACTCTGTCTTCTTACGATACACTTAGAGCTTTACGATTACTCCAGAGCACTCGTAGATCTACGATCATTTTCAAGTGCTACTTAAGTTACGATGCTTTTGGGAAACAGACCTTAATATTAAGATCACTCGTACGATCGTTTTTACGATCAATTTAGGCTTACGATGCTTTTGGGAAACGCAGCCCTGGTCAGATCATTCAGTAGGCCTATTTAATGAATATGATTGTATGTTGAGCACCTGCAACTTGGCTTTTTAGTATTTTCTATTTGTTCCAAACCCTCCTGTTGTCTTCTGTGCCCAGGCTTGAGTTTTGTTTGATTCATTCAAGAAGCGTGTTTTCTTTGAGCAGGTAAAATTAAAGGTTCAGTTCATATAACTGACTGACAAAATTGTATGAGGATGCAGTGCATCCTGCATCGTCAATGCATTGTGATGCATCGTGATATCGAATTGAACCGAATTGATGGCATGATAATCGTAATCGAACCGAACCGTGAGACCAGTGTAGGTTCACACCCCTACTAGACGTAGCTAGAAGTACCGCCCCCGTGTTTACTAAGCGCTCGTGTGAAGACTAATATAAAATGCCCTTTAGCAAAAACACTCAATTTTCAACTTCAAAATCATCAGATAGTGTAGTTTTACCTTTTTTTTTTTTTGCTAAAGGGCGTTTGTATTAGTCTTCACACGAGCGCTTTGTAAACACGGGCGGTACTTCTGCCTGCATCCTTAGCACCTCGGCAGAGCTTTGTCATTAACAATTTAGGTTAAAAAGTATATTCATTTTTTTAATTTTTTTTTAAATGACATTTTGGGGTGAACTAATCCTTTAAATGCATGCCCTCTAGTCTTGTTTGAACTTGTTCGTTCCTCTTTGGCTCAAAGCCTTGCTGCGAAATTATTTTTGCGGAAGCTTCATGTTCATTTCAAGTGAGTGAGATAAACTATTTTAAACTCAAAACAACATTTTGTGTCCAATTATTTCCCAGACGTAGTTTTGGTATTGAGGTCAAAGTCCAATTGCTTTGCGTTCGCTATACAACAGTGGGTGGTCACGAAGGGTTTCCCCCTATTGCAACGACTTTCTTTTGGCATGTTCTGCAGACAGGGTGACCATCCTCAATTAAGTTTCCCTCAGGACTTTTGTAAAAGCCAAAATTTGACCACACCTCAGATTTGGTCCTTTTAGAAGGTTTTAAAATCTCCGAGAGCTGTCACTGCCTTCTGCCATTTCTTCACATTCCAAAAACGATGTTACATGCTGCGTCTGCGCCAGACTGATGCTTGCTGGACAGGATTTACTGCGAGTCACAATAAATCACGATAAAATCACAATAATAATAATGTTTTAATGATAATTAAATTATAAATGATAATACTAACCATCAGTACATTTTATCGTGGTTTATCGTGAAACCAGTAATCGTACCATCCCTATGTGCTGTGAATATTTAAACCAGATTAAAGCATTTTCCCTCAATTTCACTGATTATCTTTCAGTCCTGCCACTCCAATAGCCATTCTGCACCTATTTCTGATCAGCCTTACTGGTTTACCCAGTAATGTAGTGTTTTACAGCTATTCACACAATCCATCATTATGTAAGATGCACAGCTATGATTGGGAATGATTGAGATTAAATGCTTCAGACCTGCACTTAGCACAGATTGATCAAGGCATGAATTATGCCTTTTGAGCAGAAAACAAGGTCAGAGACAGGGCGGATGCTCACTGGTGTTCTAGATTCAGTGGAGTTACTCTAAGTCTCATTTAAGAGATCATAATTGCATGTTCCTGCTCGAATTGCATGTACAAACTTATATGAATACATCTGTCATCATCTAGGGCAAGCATCCGTGCAGGTTGCCTGAAGTCAGAGGTTTGGCGTTCACGGTTGATGAAATAGAGTATGGAGCATATGGTAGGGGTTGATATTTGCGCTAATGTAGCATGTCATATTTTTTTCCCATCTAAGTAGATGAGTTAAAGCTGCTCTAAACCACATTAGAAGCCGTATGGCATCTCGGCCCACCTTAGACACTTTTGTCGAAGGCAGTTCTGATGCCACTTTGATTCGGTGTAAAGGAAACTGAACTGAAACAGTTTTGTTAAAAGGAGTGGCGAAAAAATCCTCCTGACTGTTGTGATCCGCAATTACGTACATTTGGTGGAGGTTATTGCTCCCAAAGCAGGGTCAACATGTTTTTAAAGCCAAGGTTTCACATACTTTTTCTACCCTAAGCACATACATGTGCATTGTTTGTGTTTTTTGTTTAAGCAGACTTTATTTGTCTATTGTTGTGATTTAGATGGGGATCAGATTAATGCAAAAAACTATTTGTGCAAAAAAAAAAAATTATGTTTTGGATGTCTTAACTAAGAGTGGATTTATTTATTTGATCTAAAATACAATAAAGATAGTTATATAGTAAATTACAATTAATTTCTATTAAAAAAACTTTTGAATGGTAGTATATGCAAACCTTTTTCCATCTCAAAATATAAAAGGATATTTTATATAATGTGTAAATATATTTTCTTTAATTTTATGTTTCTGTATCCATAATTTTGTATTTAAATCATTATTTGTGATTTCTTTATGCTGCATTAAACAGTCATAGCTTTAGAGGGTAACTGCAGCCTTAGTTTCTGAAAGTGAGATGACTTTTCATTGTTTTAGTATTCAGCTTGGGGACAGATTGTAAGAGTTAAAAAAATTATGATATCTATAAAAGCAATCTAACACTGCCCACACCTAATAAAACACCATGCCTACAGTAAAGTACACTGGTGGTGTCTTCATGCTGCGAGGTTGCTTTTCATTATCATGATCTGGGCATTCTGTTAATGTAGAAAGAGAAATAGAGGAAATACTGCAAGATTACCTACTTCATTCTGAAACCTCAAGCCTGGGAGAAAGTGAATTTTTCAGGAAGATAAAATTCCCAAACACAACGCCAAATTAAAATTGGAGAAGCAAGAACAAATTGAATGCCCTGCAATGTCCCTTGCAAACTTACAGCTGTCATTGCTGAAACAAATGCTTCTACCTTTTTTCACTCTACTCTTCTTTGTGCTTTTGTACAGTTGCAGGAAAAAAGATGGGAACCCTTAGATTTGCCAAGGAATAATGGATAGAGATACTTTGGAATGACCTCAGCAGAGTGATTCAGACCAGCATCCAAGGAATATTTCTGAACTGAAACGGTTTTGTAAAAAGCAATGGTGAAAACATCCTCCTGATCGTTGTATAGGTCTTATCCGCAATTACAGGAAACTTTGGTGGAGGTTATTGCTGCCAAAGCAGGGTCAACATGTTATTAAAGCCAAGGGTTCACATACTTTTTTTTACCCTGTACTGTGAATGTGTTCAATAAGGGCATACAGAACAGGCCATTTCGTTTTGTGTTCTTTGTTTAAGCACACTCTCTATTGTTGTGACTAAAAAAAATCTACGTTTAGATTAGTCTCTTATCCTCACCAAGGCTGTATTTATTTGATCAAAAATATAGTTAAAACAGTAATATTAAATATAATGACAATTTAAAATAACAGTTTTATAAAATTGTGTACGCTTTTTTTATATTACTGACCCCAATCTTTTGAACTCTAGTGCATGCATGTATCCATCTCAGAATGAAAAATAAAACTAAACTCATTTTGGGATAAAGTCCTAATTACAAGAAGTAAAAGCACACAGAAATGCAGAAACATACTCAAGATTTTAAGTCACATTGTAAGTTATGAAGTTGCTATAATGAAAATATTCAAAACTGTGAAAAACAAACTGGCAGAAATGGACTCCCTTGTTAAGACACAAATTCACATATTTTTCCTACAATTTTGTCATGTAAAACACTGAAGAGTTTTGGGAGTCACTACTGCATTTAAATGTGGTAGTTATGCTAATACCCTCAAATTATCATTTGATGTGTGTATGGAATACAGGGCTTGTTTGGTTTAGTGCTTGGTTTAGTAGTGACCAGAGACATATTATTGTCCGGCAGTTTTTAAGAAATCACCATCGATTAAGGCAGTGTGTTTTGTTTATGCTCATCAAGCTGTGGGCTCTCTCTGGATTCTAATGTATGAGTTTCCCTAAAACCTCAAGGATGGTGGGGAGAGAATGATATCAAAACACGAACAACTAGTTGTTCTGTTAGGTTCTGTATGCAATAGAGCTGCATGATTAATCGTTAAAAGATTGCAATCTCTATTCAAGCACCCATGCGATCTTATTCCTAAATGGAAATGATTCGGCTTTGTCTGTAGGATCACAGCGAACATTCAAATCTGCGTTATCATGTACAATAGGTATGAAACAGTCTTTTTAACACAGTGTCATTATTTCTGTTACAATATATCACATTATCACAGAAGTACTGGTACTGAGAGTTTATAGTTCGGATATAAAAACTGATGTCTATGGTAGTGATCAAAATGGAGCAAATCACCTTATGAAAGAAACTTGACGCTTCATGTATAAAGTTTGTATCAATGACATTGTTACACCAGTAGGTGGCAACAAATGACTTTTAAAAATGTATTTGTCATTGAATCATTCATTCAAGAGATTTGTGTTTTTTGCTACTTTTAGCCCGATACAGTTATCATTTTCACGTTCAGCGCCACGTTGTTTAAATAGCAAATGCTGCTCTTAAAATGAGGTGTGATTGCTGTCCCATTGTTGGCGTGTTGCTGTTTTGAGGCTTCTGAAAACGACTGCGCCATTGACCAACAAAAACAGTATTTTTGTGTTACTTAAAGGGCGCGTTAGTAAAATGCGCCTATAGGCGGGTGCACAGTGCACGTACACTCTGTTTATTATACACACAGGGCACATAGACATTTGCCCATAGGATTCCTCTCTGGAGAAGCGTTCAGTCTTTACGCTTGCAAATTCCGCCATGTAAATAGCGAATCCGCCATGGCGCAAGCGCAACTGGCTTTTAAAGGGAATGGTAGATGAGACTGATTGATTGACTAGGTACAACCCTTTTGTACCATGCGCCTGACGTGCTGACCGTTTGTTTTTGTTTGTCGTTAAACTAGCAAAAGTAGATTCGGACAAGCCCTAAGTGCACCTGTGCACCTGCTAACATTTTGTCAGACCTTCTAGTAAATTGCATGTTATTTTGTTTAGTTGTCTATTCAGAATCGGGGGATAATTGTGATCTCTATTTTAAACAAAAAAAAATGTTTTGATTCTTGCTTGTATGCAGTTGTTGCTCCTGTAAATAATAAAACTTTGTATGCACAGAACAGGATTAAGCAATCTGTAGAGGAGTGACAGCCGTATTTAGATGCAATGTGGCCATTGTGTCATTGCTGGCCTGTAGTGATACAGTACGTCCCACTCTGGCCTGGCAGTGCCGGCGCCAACCACGACTCCCAAATCGCAAAGTAATGACGAATGAATGAGCAATCATTCTTTTCACACCTCCATCTCCTCTCCCTCATTTCTCGCCTCTCACGTCTGCCAGGCACATCCCAGCTCTGCAATAATCCCTCAACTATCTGTGCACACTACCAAAAATAACCCGCTCCTGCAGAAAGAGAGAAATGCAGGAGGAGGTTGCAAAGCAACAGAGACATAAACTTTCAAATTGTGAAGGGAGAGCGTGAACGCAGGGGTCAAAATGCTCCAGACTGTCTTTCTGAATGTGGGTGTCTGTTCGAGTGAGTTTGTGATATGTTCACTTCCTCTTCGCTTTGTCATGTTTATCGCCATCCCTGCAGCTTGTCAGAGTAGCGGTCCTCTTGTGTGCCATTAGTAAGATTAAACTGTAGCCTACCGCTTTTTACATAATCACTACTTCAACACTGTCAGTTCTCCCTACACACAGTGCTCTCCACGCCGTCCAGTGTGTTGCTGACAGTAAAGATCTGTCACAAACCAGACGAGATCTTAGAGATGTCATGCCTGCCATTTTCATTCACTGCGCCTCTTTCCAACCCATCAGACCACTCAGTCCTTACGCTGGGCCTTTGGTCATATTTGCTGCTTCAGTCTGCTTTTGGAGGGGGTTGTAAACAGTTGGTGGTCACAATACTGTGTTCTTATCAGTTGTGTGGGAAATTAACATCCTTTTATGTAAATTCAAAACTTTACTACACTAACTACTAAAGTAACATTGCAATTATATGCCAACTAACGCTCAATATGATGTTTTATTAACAAAGTTCAAACATGTTCAAATGATCTATCATCACGTCATTCTAACCATCAATCAATAATCAACATATTCACCTAGTTAGCATAAGTGAAGGCTTATACACTATATTGCCAAAAGTTTTGGGACGCCTGCCTTTACATGCACATGAACTTTAATGACATTCCATTCTTAATCCATAGGTTTTAATATGGAGTTGGCCCATCCTTTGCAGCTATAACAGCTTCAACTCTTCTGGGAAAGCTTCTCACAAGGTTTAGTAGTGTGTTTATGGGAACCACCATTTTGACCATTCTTCTAGAAGTGCATTTGTGAGGTCAGGCGCTGATGTTAGACGAGAAGGCCTGGCTTGCAGTCTCCGCTATAATTCATCCCAAAGGTGTTCTATCGGGTTGATGTCAGGCCAGTCAAGTTCCACACAAAACTCACTCATCCATGTCTTTATGGACCTTGCTTTGTGCACTGGTGCACAGTCATGTTGGAACAGGAAGGGGCCATCTCCAAACTGTTCCCACAAAGTTGGGAGCATGAAATTGACCAAAATGTCTTGGTATGCTGAAGCATTAAGAGTTATTTTCACTGGAACTAAGGGGCCAAGCCCAACCCCTGAAAAACAACCCCCACACCATAATACCCCCTCCACCAAACTTTACACTTAGCACAATGCAGTCAGGCAAGTATCGTTCTCCTGGCAACCACCAAACCCAGACTCCAGACAGGGAAGTGTGATTCGTCACTCAGAGAACATATCCACTGCTCTAAAGTTTAGTGGTGGCGTGCTTTACACCATTGCATCCGACGCTTTGCATTGCACTTGGTGATGTAAGGCTTGGATACAGCTGCTCGGCCATGGAAACCCATTCCATGAAGCTCTCTACGCACTGTTCTTGAGCTAATCTGTAGGCCACATAAAGTTTGGAGGTGGTGAGGAAATTTCATGAATGTACTTATTGCACAGGTGGCAACCTATCACGGTACCACATTTGAATTCACTGAGCTCCTGAGAACGACCCATTCTTTCACAAATGTTTGTAGAAGCAGTCTGCATGCCTAGGTGCTTGATTTTATACACGTGGCCATGGAAGTGATTGGAACACCTGAATTCAATGATTAGGAGGGGTGTCCCAATACTTTTGGCAATATAGTGTATAAATATATGCCGTCGACTTAACTATGTTCCTTGACAGTTTTCAGCATCCCTCCACCACCCTGTCTCCTCACACTCGCATGGTTACTTTCCTAAATAGAAATACAGGGGAAGTACTCAGGGTTCGCGCCAAAATACCAAGCTCAAAGCGCTCTCCTCAGACAGAATACCAAATATACACACTACTTTACTCTTTATTTGATTATGTGTAAGTGTGAATTTGTGAAAGAGTATTAGAATGTTAGTAGACTGTAATGTTAGGGTAAGGTGTAAGGGATAAGGTTAGTAGAATAAGTTGACATGTAGTTGAGAACATCTCGGTTACGACTGTAACCTTAGTTCCCTGAATAGGGAACGAGACGCTGCGTCACGGCTTTGGGAACGCCTCTGCGTGATTGTGTCGTGAAGCACGTATGTCATCAGTCCAATAGAGAGACGAAACGCCATAGGCGGGTGACGTCATAGACCCGAAAACTATAAAGCATCCCAGCAAACACACGTCCCCAGCTTCTGGAATATGTATGAAGCAAGACGCTTGCGGGCATGCGGGGAGTATGGCAGGGGGACGCAGTGTCTCATTCCCTATTCCCTATCCCTATTCCCGAGAATACCCACGTCCCCATAGGAGCCGGATGCCCATCTGTGACATTGTTAGGAGTTAAGCACCTGAGCCCCTGGAGTAGCGTTAATGTCAAGTTCGTAGAATCTGACGAAAGTGAGCGGTGAGGACCATCCTGCCGCATCACAAACATCCTGCAGGGAGGCCCCTGCCAAAAGTACCTGAGAGGCAGCCATACTCCTAGTCGAGTGGGCCCTGACAGCCGAAGGAGATGGCTGCCCGGCCGCCACATAAACAAGTGTGATGGCCTCGACCACCCACTTGCTCATCCTCTGCTTTGAAGCCGGACCCCCCACTCGAGGGTGGCCCGTAACAAACAAACAACTGTTTTGATCTCCTCCACAGGGCAGCTCTGTGGACATAGGCATCTAGTGCACGAACAGGGCAAAGCAGATTAAGTCCTTCCTGGTCTGACATCACAAAAGGCAGAGGATAAAAAGCCTGTAGTACGATAGGTGTCACAGGATTAGTGGGAACTTTAGGAACTTAACCCGGCCTAGGATGAAGGAAGGCCTTGACCATACCGGGTGTAAATTCCAAGCACAAGGGTGACTCAGAGAGGGCTTGTAAATCCCCAATTCTTTTTAACGAAGAAACAGCAAGAAGAAATATAGTTTTTAGAGTGAGAACCTTCTCAGAAACTTCCTCGAGCGGCTCAAAGGAGCCTCGGAAAGGCTTTGTAAAAAGGCCAATAGCCAAGTCCCTGGCCGGCACCCTGGGGCGTACTGCAGGTCTTAACCTCAAAGTTCCACGGAGGAAACGAGTAACTAGAGGGTGTCGCCCCAATGAAACACCACCCAAAGGAGAGTGGTAAGCTGCTAATGCTGCGTTCACACCAAACGCGAATTGAGCGTCAAAATCGCGTCTACCGCGTCTAGTTTCACGCGCGAACATTTTTAATGCATTCGCGCGTCTGCAGAGAATTGGACGCGCGTAGAAATCGAGCGTTTGAAGCGAAATTGACGCGCGTTCAAGGCACTCCAGGAGAAATATGTCATAAAACACCACTCTGCCTCTTTTCATTTTCATTAAACATATATATTAAGCATTAATAGCCACACAAATGTGGTCCAGGCAACTCCTACATCATCTTCAGTACATGTATATTTAAATATCCTTAAAATATAAAGTTATTAAACTTCTCTTTGCCCTCAGTCAAAACGATTTGGCAGACAACAAATTATAGATTCATGAGAGCAAAGCTCGGCCGTTAGATCTACACAAAACGAACCACTACAGGACATCAGAGCCAGCGGCAGACGCCAGAAGGACTGGCCGAGGAAAGGCTGCCTTCGCCGGGGTTATGAGCAGTGATTGCCCGGTGATCGCCTGGATCTCACAACTCCAAAAACACAAGATCATTTTTTTAAATAGGCGCTCTCTTTATAAATAAACCACAGATTTGAGCTTTAAACAACTACATTCCCACCTGAAAACGTCTTAAAACTACATTTTGTGACACAATAGTACTGTTTTTAATTTATGCAGGGTTTCTCATACACGTCACTTTACCACGTGACAGCAGCGAGCAGGCTCCTGATTGGTTAACGCGGCGCGAATTGACGCCAAAGTTAACATTTTTCAACTCGGGCGTCAGACGCGAATTCGCTTCAAACGCGTGAATGCACAAAAGCACCATTCGCGTGTAACGCGCGTATCGCGCAAGACGCTCAATTCGCGTCCAATTCGCGGCATTCGCGCGAACTGGACGCACGAATGAAGCGGATTCGCGTCCTTCGCGCGTAACGCGCCTTCCGCGCCGCGGCACCTCCAGACGCGCGTCAACGCGCCTTTCCATTGACTTAACATTGAAATCACTCGCGCCTGACGCTCAATTCGCGTTTGGTGTGAACGCAGCATAAGGCCGCCACATACACCTTTAATGTGGAGGGAGCTAACCCAGCGGAGAACCTCTCCTGCAAGAACTCCAGCACCACGCTAGCAGGGCAATTAACTGGATCCCACAGGCGATCTCTGCACCAATAGGTGAAGAGTCTCCACTTCAGAGCGTACAGTTTCCTCGTGGAGGGAGCTCTAGAGTGTAGAATGGTCTCCACAACCTCGGTTGAGAGACCAGAACTTATGAGCTGGGCCCCCTCAGAGGCCAAGCCCACAGTTTCCACAACTCTGGGCGAGGGTGTACCAAGACACCGCCCGCCTGAGAGAGAAGGTCCTCCCTGAGCGGAATCTCCAGGGGAGAGCCGTCGAGGAGAGACACAATGTCCAAGAACCAATCTCGGCCCGGCCAGAACGGGGCTACTAGCAGAAGACGGGCTGTCCCGCTGTCTGTGCGTACAAGCACATGATGGCCTCTGAGATATGGCAGGAAGTGCTTCAGAGCCTGAAACACTGCCAGCATTTCTAGGCAATTTATGGGCCATGAATGATGACAGTCCTTCCACAAGCCCTGGGCCCCTCATGGTCGCCCCCCAACCCGTAAGGGAGGCATCCGTGGTCAGAGATACCAGCTGACACGGTGCCCCCAGTAACGGGCCTTGGGCCAGGAACCAAGGTGACGCCCCAGCACTCAGGCGGGGTTGGTGGTTTGACCCTGTGAGGGCACCAAAGGCAGACGGGTACCATGTGCTGAGGTGAGCACCGTCTGTCCCCGAAGGCGACCACCCTCACAGCCCTGGGCACACTGGCATCAGGTCTTCTTCTTCGTGTGCGGGTGGTGACGCTCTGTTTTTGCTGCGCTCGGCGCCTGCTGCTCTCTCAGAGGCCTGAGGTTTACGGGGAAGGAACCGCTTTAACGCCGTTGCTTGCTTCTTTGCCTCCTTGAACCTGTTGGTAACCGTGGTGACAGCATCACCAAACAGGCCCTCAGGAGACAACGGCACGTCAAGCAGAAAGCTCTTATCCTTCTTATCTCGGTCAGATTTAGCCAGAGATGTCTCTCTGTGGCCTCCAGGGCTGCCATAGAACAGCCAATACTTGGTCTCCTTGGTGGCACGGAGGGCTAAATCTGCCGAGGATCGGAGCTCACTAACCATATCAGCCCTGATCTCATGATTTTCCCCCAGGTCACTCAGCAGGTCAGCCTGAAATGCCTGCACTATAGCCATAGTGTGCATGCATGCGGCGGCCTGACCCGCTGCTGAGTACGCTTTACCCACTAAAGCTGATGTTGCTCTTAGAGGCTTAGTGGGTAAAGACGGAGCTTTAATGGCCGATGCTGATTCAGGAGAGAGATGGCTCACCTTTTCAGCCCCCCAATATTACTATTCACTGATGTGTGGGGACTGAACACACGTGAAGACATGGGCCGCTTCCACAATCTCGACACCTCTGTGTGGAGATAAGTGAAAAATGGCAAGCTCCGCCGTGGAACGGGCTGACAGAAAGCATTCATCAAGCCTGCTTTTTACTGAGGCGCGCTCCTGCTGATCTTGTGTTGGCCAGTCGATATTTAGTTTAGCCATAGCCCTGCTCAAAACCTCCACAAGCTCCTCACTAGCGGGGGTTTGAAGTGGCGAGTCTTCAACCCCCGCGTCGATACTGCAGCCATCCACCTCCTTGGAGGAAGATAGCTGCAGCCCCGAGGCCGCCCCCCGGGCGGGAGAAACCGCAGCGCGGGCTCCCGAACCCAAAGTGGCTGCGGACCTGATGAGTGAAGGCTCAGATAGGGGGGCCCGCTCCGCGGGGAACGCAAACCGTGACGCCCTCCTCGAAGAGCGCCAGGCGGGATCGCAGCACACACGAAGGCAGCGCCTCACAATGCACGCAGCCGCCCCCCCCTCGAAAGCCGACTGCGCGTGCTGCTCACCCAAACAAACAACACACATTAAATGTGTATCCCCCGCTCGTGATGTAGCGTGACTAACACACTTAGTGAAATGCTGTTCGCTCGCCATAATCTCTCTGATAATGTCAGTGTGTGATGCAAACTTGTGATGAAAACAAGAAAGTCTGAACTCAGACACAAACACAATGCTGACAAAATGACAATGACACAAAGCACTTGCTGAGAACAACAGAATCTGGGGGCGTGTGTTTGCTGGGATGCTTCATAGTTTCCGGGTCTATGACATCACCCGCCTATGACGTTCCGTCTCTCTATTGGACTGATGACATACGTGCTTCACGACGCAATCACGCAGAGGCGTTCCCAAAGCGGTGTCGCAGCGCGAGTTCCCTTGAAGGGAAGTAGTAGAATGTCTAAAGTGGACCATTGAAATAAAGTGTTATCCTTTTTTTGTCCCTGTCCCAAATGGTACACTTCATATGCACTTTCTCGTGTACTAACAATTGGCTGCTACTTGCGTGTGTATGTTAAGTCCATGAGACCGTAGGGTATCCCATTTATAATTTTAGATTTCAAAAGGGTGCCCCCTTTGCGGTCAACATTTGCCCTTGATGCGCACGCCTGCACTGAAGTGAGCTCCACAGCAGACTTCTCCCTATCCTCTTTACTATTATAATAAAAAAATCTTGTCATTTTTTACAGAAAAAAACTGGCAGCTGTGGTAAAAATTAAGTAAAAATGTAAACTTTTTTATTGTGGAACGTGGATGTCATATTCTTTATCTAGGTTGCATATACAAGACGAGCACTAACCAATTTTTATCATTTTAATTGTATATCTCACAATTCTGCCTTTTTTCTCACAATTGCGAGTTTACATCTTGCAATTCTGACTTTATAACTCACAATTGTGAGTTTGTTTCTCACAATTCTCTCACAAAATTTGCCACTTTGAGAACCAATTTAGTTATTCCCCTTATGTGGTGTAGTACACACTTATATCAACAAAGACATTCTCTTGTGTATCATTAATGTGGCAGATGTGAATGACTGAGGGGAAGGTTTTCTGCGAATAATGGTCTATTTGTCACACATAGCTATTGTTCGGCTTCAGAAGACTTGGAATACGGCACACAAGCCTCCTGGACTACTTTTATGTGCTTTTTGGAGCTTGACAGTTACAATCACAATCCTCTCATCCCTCTTCCATCTCCTGTGTTCCACGGATGAACAAATACAGATTTGGAACGACATGAGGAAGAGTAAGTGATGACAGAAATTTCATTTTTGGGTGATCTATCTCTTTAATATTGCTCCTGCAAAGCAGCATCGCTTTATTGATTCATAAGTTATTTTTCTTCCCCAAAGAAGAGTCTAACTTATTCAACAAAATAGAGAAAATGGAAAGAACACATTTACTTGTCTTTTTTCTTTCTGAAATGTTCCGAAAAAGTGTCTTAAAGCTGAAATGGCTTTAATTTATTTATTCATACTTGTAACATCTGCTAATATTGTTAGGTCGTTTGTTAAAATTCCCTGTGTTTTCTTAAAAGGATAGTTCACCCAAAAATGTAAATTGATTGATGTCTATCTGCTTACCCCCAGGGCATCCAAGATATAGGTGACTTTGTTTCTTCAGTAACACAAATGAAGATTTTTAACTCTAACCGTTGCTGTCTGTCAGTCGTATAATGCATGTAAATGGTAACAATATCTATGAGAGTAAAAAAAACAAAACATGCACAGACAAATTCAAATTAAACCCTGCGGCTCGTGACGACACATTGATGTCTTAAGACATCAAATGATCGGTTTGTGCGAGAAACTGAATATTATTTATATAATTTTTTAATAAACGAGATCACTCCCGGCGCTTGCGTAAACTACGCCAGACCGTGTACAGACCTCATGCACTGGAAGTGATCACGCACTCAAGGCTGTTGGACATAGTGGTGTATTAGAGGTAAAACAATTATATAAATACTGTTCAGTTTCTCGCACAAACCGATCGTTTCATGTCTTAAGACATCAATGTGTCGTCACAGGCTGCAGGGTTTATTGGTTTTGCATTTGTCTGTGCATGTTTTTTTTTACTCTCATAGATTTTGTTACCATTCACATGCATTATACGATTATCAGACTGCAACAGTTAGAGTTAAAAATCTTCATTTGTGTTCTACTGAAGAAACAAAGTCACCTATATCTTGGATGCCCTGGGGGTAAGCAGATAAACTTCACGTTTATTTTTGGGTAAACTATCCGTTTAATTTTTGAGTCATGTGGACTGAAATTATTATGACAATCATTTGGGTTATTATTCACAATTCTTAAGTGCTAACATTTGGGAATGATACTTATAGATGCTGAACTCTTATAGATGATACGTTATAGATGTTAGACTTTAGAATTACAGTTGTTGATTTATAAGTAATAAAAAGCTTGTTGTTAACATCACTTGAGGAGACATTCGTGTTTTGTTCAAACATCATACATCAAACAATAATTTTGAAGCCAGTTTTTTTTATGTAAGTTTATGTGCTTGATGAATTGGACAACTATTTGTTAACAATGGTTTTATAATGTTACATTATTATTGTGTGATTTACGTTTTAGAACAAACTAATGTTTGAAAATGCTGATTTTCTGACATGAGCCTTCTAGTTCTATAATAATACTCCAACTGATAGAGCTGCATCCGCGGTGGCCATTTTAGGGAGAAGCTTTGTGGTTTATCATTTGCAGCCGATGCTTTCCTCTTGACAGACAGAGGAGTTCTTCCCCCAAGAACCAGAGACACTTCCCTGGGGAGAAGAGAGGAGTGAACAGGTGTTTCTGCCTACTGATGTTCTTCCCCAGAGATGAAAAAGGCACTGGCACTCCAGCTCACACCCTGTCAGTGCAGATCTATGTCCAGTGGCGGCAGGAAAGCCGACTGGGTCGCAGATGGTGCGGTTGGCTTTAGTGTCAGAGACCTAAAGAGGTGATGAACACAGCACTGCCTAAGCATCACCTGGGTCTATGGAGAGACAAGAAATTCAACAATGCTAGATTCTTGTTGCTAGATCTTTTCTAGATGTAGGTCTGATAGCCACCATTTTGCATGATTATTTAGGTTTTTAAATGTGCACAAGCATTATAACTTTTATCAAGACATGATAAAAATAACTAAAACCACTGTGCTAAACATTTTACTTGCTAGCTATTTGTTAGCTATACTGACTTTTGCCTTTTCAAAGAGGATGTTCATAGATAAGATGAAATACTTGGCCTTGTTTTTGAAAAGAATCGTTGAGATGCATGCTACACACCAGCAGTCACATGTTGCTGTAGGCGAGATCAGTCATGAGGCACTCCATTCTACCTTGCTGACAATGAAAGTAACTATGAGTCACTGTTACTGTAAAATGATTCAATTTGAACTATTCATGCATAACAATATGGTGACATCATACAATTTGTTGTCACGACTTGGCTCTCAAGAATACAGTATATAAAATGTAATTAAAAACATTTGTAAATACATTTCGAGCTGTGCCATGCCATCCAAGATGAATACCAATACGGAATATGTCAGGATCCGCCACTGTAGATCAGTGATAGTTGAGTTTAGTCTCTTATTTCAAGCTCATGAGGTGTCCAAAATATTTGATATATCCCATGAAGCTTTGTGTGAATTATGGGCACAGATATAAACAATTAGTAATTAGCTAATTTCATGAAAGCAAAGTTAAAATTTGCAAGAATGTGGTACACAGGTTAATTAGCCTAGACTATCTCTAGAAATCTGTAGAAAGTGTTGTGCTGTTCACAAGTTTGGGGTGAGTAAGATTTTTTTTTTAAAGAATACTTTTAAAGAATACTTTAATCTTAAAAAATAAGATTTCTATTTTCAAATATATGCTGTTCTTTTGAACTCTCTAAAAAATCAGAAAAAAGTATCACGGTTTCCTAAATGATAATAATAAGAAATATTTCTTGTGCAGCAAATTAGCATATTAGAATGATTTCTGAAGGATCATATGACACTAAAGTGGTGGCAATTGACCTATCGGTAAGCCCCTCCCCTCAA
Source organism: Gobio gobio (assembly GCF_949357685.1). NCBI lineage: Eukaryota > Metazoa > Chordata > Actinopteri > Cypriniformes > Gobionidae > Gobio > Gobio gobio. The sequence continues at coordinate 34,199,760 of NC_137111.1, read as the reverse complement.
ACGCAGATGAGCCAATGGTAGCTGAGTATCAGTTCCACAGGGATCTTTAGGTTTCAGCGCCATAGAGAAACATTGGAAAATCCGAATCTCTCATCGGTTTGTTGGTGTTTATGCTGCAAAAATGCTAATATGATGTGTCTGGGGTGCTGTAACACTGATTCCAGGTATCGTATTGTGATTTATATTCTAATTTGTTTTATTTACTTGTTTGATATTTCTGTGAGTTTAGATAAGGTCTTACTAAGGAGGGACTCCTATTTTGATGGGTATTATGGTCTACGGAGCGATACAGGTAACATAAGTGAAAGGGAGAGCTCACAGTTTATCGGAGTTGTTTTCAGACAGTTTATTAGTACCCCCAAAAGGCATAAGGTCTGTATATGTTTGTTTACTTTTAGTTGTATGAGTGTTTTTGTATAATTTGCTGTGTATGTTAATGATAATGCAACGGAGAGAGTTTGTGAACGAGATGTTAAAGCGCACTTCTTATGCTTTGTTTGTTCAGCTCTTACTGTGATGTGAGTGAAAAAGGACGCAATAAACTTCATAGTGGAGTTTGGCCATCAATCGGACGGGGTCCGCTACATTCTGTGTCCTAAAACATTTTGGGATAAGGGTTTCAAATTGACAGCTGTCATTGCAAGACAGTTAGCAACTCTGTTTGTTTGTCCGGGTTAGCAACAGTAACTAAGGGAGGCGGGGCTTACCGATAAATTACATTTTAAAAATATGTTCAAATAGAAACAATCATTTTAAATCATAATAATATTTTCACATACTGTTTTTACTGTATCTTTTATCAAATACAGGCAGCCTTGATGAACATATGTGACTCCAAACTTCTGATCAGTGTACACATTTACACAGTATTTATTTGCAGTGTTCATTTTCTATCGCAAAATAAGTTTGAGCAAATGTTTTCTACAGAAACCACTTTTTGTTTTTAAATAATATGAATGATGACAGTGAATCCAATTTTGTCTAAAAGTCAGTTCAGAATGTTTTTAATTCATTGACATTTATTCATTTAGCAGATGCTTTTCAAGGTGACCTAGAAATTATGGCACAAGCAATAAATCATTTGCAGTCAACAATGTTTTTAGGCGTTAATAGAGGGGTAAACCCTAATAAGCAGTAAAAGCTAAGAGCTACCATACCAACACAAGCATCAATGACTGAGACAGTTTCCTTGGTGCTTCAGTCAATCATTCTACTCCATTCATGAGTCCACAGCATGACCAGTAACTGATTCATCATCCTTCTTTCGGCTTGTTTTACTCCTGCTTTGACCTTTCTTGTCTGCTGAAATGTCCATAATTGATTGTGTCTGTTTGTTTTTCTACCATTGGTAGGTGGTGTTTTTTGTCTTCATTTCCCACATGGCTTTGCCTTAATGAGTGCATTCTTTGTCATATTTGCGTGGGCTGTCACCATTGTCAAAGAGTCCTCGAGGTGAGATCAAACTGGGCAGAAAAACACAGTGGCCATCAAATGTTAATGCTTGGCAATTTATTCATTTTGTGGTTCTTATTCTGACTCTCTGCTTCTATCTCCTATATCTTCTGCTCACTGTCTCCCTCTTACTGTCAGTCCCCTTTCTGTGAACTCTTCCTGTCTTTCTTCTTTCTTTGTTCTTTCCACATTATCATCTTCCCAACTCACTGTCCATATGCATCTTTTTTTTTCTACGTCTGTATGTAGCATTTTTATGCATGGGCGCCACTCCATTAAGTCATTTTTAAGAAGGTCTGGCAAGGGGAGAGTCTGCAACGGTATTATAATTTCTACAGTTTTTCTGTTTCACACTAGACAGCACTAATAATTCTGCCTAGTGCCCTTGCAGTGGCTTATGGCCGGCCCAGCAGAATGCATATGGGGGAAATGTTACGATATTAGACTCTCTATTCATCAACACCTGATGAATCTGCCAGAAAAACACTCCCCCAATGATACACTTCACCTTACTATTCCTCTACAGCTCCCTCTCTAATCCTGCTTTTTCTGAACGTTGAATTGGTGGAAATATGCCAACCATTAATGACACCGACACAAAGACACCGCAACTTTCACGTAGACAGCCGAACAAACATGTCTTGCCAGGGTTATCCATTAAGAGCCCCACACAGATGCATGTTTTATGCGGACAGATAGAGGTCACTTTTAATTCTAGGTGGCTTGTTCAAAGTATGCTGCATATAATTTACATGGCCGAGATACAAAAGAATCATACCTCATTCTCGCAGCATGTTTTGAAAAAAGATTACTGTTTTTATTACTCTGGATAATTATAGCATTCCGAACAATTATGATTTTTCTAATTAGCATGGTTTACCCAGCATCTAATTTGTTGTTATAATGGAGGTAATATCCTCCTTTGTGTGATCGTAATTAGAGTTTGAGGCTTTTATTCTGTCAGTTACATTTTAGGTGATCTATACGCTAGGGTACTTCTAAAAGTTGACAAAATTCAGATATTTACAGTACTATTAAGTCGGCATGAAACTGAAGTTGCGATTGTATTTTCTTCCTATTATGACATATATGTGAGTGAGCTTCTTGAACAAGAAAAAAATGTAGGGCGGGACTAGATTTTGTCCACCAGGAATTGATTGGATTGTTGGATGGTTGTGGTTTGCTATTGGTCGATCTCATGTGAGTGACAAATTGTCCCGTCCTAGCACCAGTAAACTAGCTACATAGGACATGTATTAACCTAATATTATGTGAATACAATATTACTATATGAGTATTAATGAGTTAAAGAAATGTACCTCACTGATAAAAAAAAAAAAAGCATTGTGTAGAAAAATACTGTACTATAATAGAAAACTTTGACTTGGACCAGTTAGAAAGCATTTAGTAACCGCCTAGCAACACCGTGTGACAAACGAAGACGAATGTGAGACCACCAGAGTCTCTAGCTAAGGAGAAAAATCTGAGCACAGTGCGTGATGTTGTTGAGGTCTCTGCTGAATCTTTAGAGGAGACAAATGTAAGCGTTCTAGTTTCTCTAGCAAAGGAGAAAATCTGAGCACAGTGTGTGATGTTGAGGTCTCTTCTGAAACTTCAGAGAAGACAAATGTGAGACCACTAGAGTCTCTAGGTAAAGAGAAAAATCTGAGCACAGTGTGTGATGTTGCTGAGGTCTCTTCTGAAACTTTAGAGTAGATAAATGTGAGACCCCCGGTGTCTTTAGCTTACGAGAAAAATCTGAGCACAGTGTTTGATGTTGTTGAGATCTCTTCTAAAACTTTAAAGGAGACCGTTGTGTTAGAGTTTTTGAGGTGTGGGAAGCAGAAGATTTCCATTTGGTGTTAAAGTAACCTTATATATGTCTCTCTAGTGTGTTTGGAAAATGTGCTGCATATACAATGCTGGGCACTGAAGATGTAACCCTTGATATTCTGAAATGTATGATGGTTTTTAAATGAGTTTCAGTATTTGCAATATTAGGAATATATATATTTTTTTAAATGTAATGTTTCTCCTAAAATAAAATTGAAGACATCCGAAAACAAATCTGATAGCTAAATGAGACGTATAAGAGAATCACCACTTAGTATCCTGAGCTTAGAGAAACCTCTGTCAGAGCCATAGCCTTGTGGCCAGCACATCGACATTGAGACACACCTACACCTCAGACAGCATGAGTTTGAGTCCCAGCTAAAGGTACTTTCCCTTCGCGCCTTTCCCATTGTTTCTCCTCCTACTATCCTGTCCATTAAAGGTGAAAAACTCCAAGGTCATAAAATAAATTAAAATATATATATATATATATATAGTAGTAACCTCTGCAAGACAATAAAGTGATCTCCCAAGCCCATCTCATTCTCTGGACTACTTTCTCTCAGAACTTTCTCATGTCTCAGTTGTTTACTTTTATTTCTCCAAATTAATTTTAGGAGAAACATCTGAGACACTGTTAATACTAAATGAGAGATATCACAACACAAGTCTCCTGAGCTAAAATATTCATATAATGGAGCAAGACAATAAAGAGATGTTTTGTTTCTTCTACCGCATTCTCAGTTTTGACTATTTTTTTCTCAAATATTTCTCTTTTGTGTCTATTTTTATTTCTCCTAAAGGATTTTAGGAGAAACATCTGAAATTCTGTTGATACTAAAATGAGAGATATATGAGAATCACAACTGAGTCTCCTGAGCTTAGGAAAAGCAACCACTGAGCACATTTTTTTTTTCGTTTCCTCTTAACTCTTTCCCCGCCAGAATATTTTGTTGTATGAATATCTGAACATGCAATATATCAAAAAAAAAATGTGGGTATGTTTCATAAAAAAACAACTATATTTTGAGCAAAAAGCTGAGAAAATCAAGTTGATAGGGTTCAGAACAATGATCAAAACATAGATGGAGTAGATCGAACAGCATCTCTCCGCTACCCCGACTCCTCACTCTCGGCTGGTTTCTATTCCCAGCTGGGGATACGTGAAAGTACTGTGGGTTTGGGCTAAATTCCGAGCTCAGAGCCTCCCCTCGGACAGCACGCAAAATAGGTTTATTTTACTCTTTTACTCTATTTGATTATTTGTAAGTGTGGACTTGTGAAAACAGCTGCCACAGGTAATCTGACTTTATTTTCTTTTTTATTTATTTATTAAGGGGGACGGCGCCGACCATATGACATTATTTTCAACCTGACTGCAATGTTTTATTCTCCATCATTCAACACATTTTGCCTGTACACAAATGAACCTTTATGTTATGTCATAATGGATTAAAATCTATAAATTATAATAAAATATTTATTGCATTTGTGAAGAAAATGTTCAGCACCCAAGGCACCATCGCCTATTGCGTCAATGGTGTACAGTGTCTTTGCGTGGATTGCTGAGGCGGATTGCCAGCAACAGCCATTTTAGGATTGTTTGTGATTTGGTCTTGGTGACTTAGTGACTCTTCACAGATTTAGGGGCTGGTTTTAGCACTAAAATGCTTTGTAAAATACTCTTAAGGTGCAACTTATTTGAGCAATGTTGCCGAATGATGGTGCTTGGGCACTTTCCCATTGAGAATGGGCAACAACACTGACTGTCCATTATTTTTAAGAGTTTCTCATAAATCGGCAAGTTTGGAGCTACTTTTAGCCTTAAGATGTTTTGTGAATACTGTCCCTGACCAATTATACAAAGAGTAGAGCTGAGACCAGCGCACACTGCAGCCATTTTGCTATTAGACAGCAGGGACACATTATGTTCTTATCTGTCACTGAGCTGTGCCGCTGCAGGATAAACCTCCAGATGAAGGTATGAGCAGTTAATTTGGTCCTTCTTTTTAAATATTGAGTGGAGTAGCCTGAGTATGCACAGTACGACCCCTCATCTCATCCACATTTAATTCATACCCAAATCCAATCCACATGGGACCCTGGGGTCCTCTGCTCCACCTGAACTCATAAAGGGCTTAATTGAATCCATCATTGGCTTAATTGTTTAAATGAAGTGCTTTATCTGACTCCAGCCTTTGATGAGTTTCTTTGCAGCGGACCCGTCGGCTTGTAGGGTAAATACACAAGCTTGGACATAAGCTTACTCATCAGACTGAGGCTGGAGTTATTACAGTGGTTGGGTTTTGCAGAGTGCAGAAATCACTTCCTCCCCTACATGTTGCTGCTGGAGGCCCAATGGCACTGAGCCCCATACTGTGGGAACGCCCCCCCAAGTGGCTGGCTTCCATTAAAAATGCATTGCTGCCATTTTGGTGCCACTTAGGTTACACATGCAAAACTGATCGGCTCATCACTAACAGATGCTAAGGATGTCAAACCTGCGTAGAGATCCACACATATAGGACATGGGCAAATCAGAAAAATGAATCGACTCTTATTAGCATTGCAAAATATATAACAAATACCACTTAAACCTCTTACCACACTGAAAAAATGATTATTTATTCATAATGTAATCACTGATGCTTTGTTTTATTTTATTTTATTATTATTTTACAAATAATAAACAGAAATATAATTGCAAATGCCATTTGCATGTCATTGGCTTATGAATTTGAGCCAGGGGTAAAGTAATTATTTACAGCACGGTTTAGGATATAAATAAAACACTGTCCAGTCATTCTGTTTTATCTTAAAGTCACTGAGATGTTAGTATCTTCAGTGCCTCGTCTCACAGGTGTTTCTGTTGGAAAGAACAGGTTTATTTGTCTCTCTTTTTCCCCCTCCCCCTCTCTTCCCTTCTCTTTCGTCTGCTATTCACTTTGAGTAAAAGAGCATTTGTTACACAGATGTGACCAATATGGAAATTCGGCAACAATTAGAGTCGCGGGTGAGCGTGCCAAATTGAGTGACAACACTGCTGAAGCAATTTGGATGCAAACTGAATGCATCTATGAGTCCTCAAAGGCAGTTTGCTTTGGTGGGTATTCATTCTGGGCTCAAGATAGATTCAGACATTATTAGACCTGCCTCTTGATTTCCAGCAGCTTGCGCTAGGTAGAATAAAAATTACTATTTGGCTGCTACTGCTGAGAAGTGTATGTTGGAGTAGATTGATCGGTGTTTGTTGAATTGTGGAAAAGTGGACTCAACAAACTCTTATAATCTCAATAAAACAGCACTATAGACAATAAACACTGCCAAACAAGTTAACTTACCAATAAATTATGTGCTTTTAATGCAAAGATATCAAATATATAAACTTGCAGCACAGTTAATATAATACTTTTAAATATACCAATATAACATTATTATTATTATTATTATTAGACAATGTTTTATATATATTTGTGTTTATGTGTGTATAATACATTGTTTGATTTAAATTTGTACTCAATAATATACAATATAATATTTAAATTATAACCAATAATCTGTTTAATATTATTAAATAAAAAAATCACACTGTATTATTATATTATACATTAAAAATAATACACTACCATTCAAAAGCTTGGGGTCAGTAAGATTTTTTCTATGCTTACAAAAAATAAAGTTAAAAACAGTAATATTGTCAAATATTCTTGCAAATTAAATTAACTCTTTTCAGTTTTAATATATTTTAAAATGTAATTTAATCTCTGATGGCAACACTGCATTTTCAGCAGCCAATACTCCAGTCTTCAGTTTCACCAGACCCTTCAGAAATCATTCTAATATGCAGATTTTGTGCTCAAGAAACATATCTTATTATTATCAATGTTGGAAACAGTTGTGCTACTTAATATTTTGTGGAAACTTTTTTTGATGACTAGATTTCAAACAAACAGCATTTATTTGATAAGCCCAGAAGGGAGAAGGTGGAGTGAATGGAAATAATGAGCTGTCTTTAAAACAGTCATGAGAGGTCTACAGGCACTCAATTTTCATACTTTCTTTTTCAGAGTACTTACATTTTGATTATGTATTAGTAAATTTGTAATTGATTATGTAAAGTTTAAACAAATTTGGAAAAAAAGTTTTGTAACCAAATCCTACCTACCCTACCTTTAAGCCTCCCACCTAATGCAACTCCTATTTACCACTAGAAGCTCTCTGTGGAATATCCCTTTTGCTCTGAAGGGCAGTTATGTGTCAAGGATCTCTCTACGGGGTCATGACGACACTGTCATCCCTTGCAAGATGGATAGCATGCTTAATTCAGCATTCTACTTCTCTGTCAGAGCTTCAACATCCATCATCTCTGCACTGGCACTTTAAATCGGTTACATCAAATTAACCTCCTGACTTGCGGCTGAGATTTTACGCTATCAAATTGGTTTTGTCTCCATGACATATGTGACTGCGCATGTCACCGACTGCCGGCGCTTCAAAATAGCTATTGGTTTCATAAACCAGGTGATCAAATGAAAAGGTTTCATTATTTTCACAATATCTGTAACACAATCTGTATCGGGTGTCAAACAATAAAGTGTGTAGTGTTCAAATTAAGTGATATGTGAAGAACACACTTTTCATACACAGAGATGACTGCAGTGTCAGTATCTCTGATGCAGACGGCAGATAAATTGCTCTGGCCGCTTGGTGTTGCGCTTGCGGGATGATGTGTGACAGCTCAGGGAAGGTTTTTGTTCAGAAGTAATTGCTCTCAGGCCTCTGTGCTGTGGTATAGAAGATCCATATTCAAATAAATCATGTCGGGATTAACCAGTTTCTTCTAAGCTCAATGAGAGCGAGAGGGAAAAAGGAGGGGTGGAGGCTTATATAACAGGTGACATAGGTGACGTGCAAACATATGTTTGTTTTGATTGTGAGATGGACTTATAGGTTTTGAGCATGGATGCATGCGTGCATGTGAGTGTGTCATTCACATGGACTCCTCTGTGGCTTCGCTGGAGACTGCACACTAATTGTGACCTGTCATTGTTGAGAGGTGTGACTGACAAGCTTTCATCTCTAGACTGGCTGTAAATGGTCTGCCCGCAGGGACCACTCAATCACAAAGAGGGCCCACATCTGAGGTAAACATTTTAGTGTTTCATCATGACACGGCAGACATATAAGCACCGCATGTTGCACAGTTATGCTTCTAAGTTTTCACACTCTTTCAAAATCTGCAAGATTTTTTCCTTTTAAAACAAAGAAAATGTTTAATGTCCATATAAAATGTCAAAAAAATGACAATTGATGTTTTTTATTTGGAATTATTTATAATAAATTAGAAAACTGCAAGGAAATTTATGAATATTTATTGCAATTACAATTGTCTTCCCAAATTCGTAATGAGAATCATTTATAAATATTTATACATTTCCTTGCAGTTTTCCACCAAAATAAAAGCCCTATGTTTGAACATTTGAAAGCAATGAAATTAAGGCAGCCATAAATATTAGTATTGTAATTTTGCTGTTGTTCTGTAAATGTATTATTATTATTATTTACATTATTATTATTTTCATTGTATTATTATTTAAATTATAAAAATGAAAACCAATCAAATAAATATATTACCATTGCAACAATACTATTGTACTGTAGAATAAATTATTATTATTAATGTAAAGTCATATTGAATGTCCTTAGCTGATAACATGCCTGTTAAATGCCCTTGGTTCTTCAATATCATGCATTACCTCCTCAAGCATCAGTTTGTAGCCTTCTGTGAATCCTCTAGGTTCTGTAGGTTCTCTGTTTTCCCAGCGTGCCCTGCACATTTGAGGTCTTCCCACAGTGGCTCAGTAATGTCAAGATCCACCTTTGGCACCCGGGGCAGTTGAGGGACTAAAACACTACAACTGTATCACAAAAGGCCGTAAAAAGTCAATGATGCTTCAGGTGGCAACACACCATATTAAAGTCCCATGAAATCAAATTTTTTTGGCTTTTAGTATGAATATGTTAGATGTTATCTATAACAGCTCTGTTATCTATAAGCTAGTGTGCTCCAAAACAATAACAAAATCTGCATTCCCGCCAATATAGATGAAAAATGTCGATGACATCATTCTGCACTTCATCTTCTGTCCAATCAAATGCTAGAATCTGAAGCGTCCCACCCCTATACTATAAATAGACGCTGAAGCTGCGGCTGAAATTGGTCACTTGTTCACACAATTACTATTTTCTATAAGGTGAATGATACATAATGCACTATATAGGGAATAGGGAACGATTCAGACAGTGTAAATATGCTTTACATTGGTGCAAACTAAGTCTGGTTTCGCGTTTTTGTCATGCAAACTGCCACAGAACACATACAGTCTGTCACAAAATGTATCGGATCCATTTGAATTCTACACAGAGTCAATGTAATCTTCTATTAGTGTAATTTATCTATATAAACTTATACGTACAGCTGCACATGTGAAAATTGCAAATGTAAAGAGAAGATGAGAGAACGAGTTTATATAACAGGAACGGAATTGTTCTGATGAAAAATCAGACTGTCTGGAAAACTGGAACACCTACACTATCCCAAGCTCATTACCTTCAGCTCAAGCACAGTTAAAGCTTTCAAAACCTACTCATAGATAACCCTGACAGATAGAAACACATACCTGAGACTTACAGAACTACCAGCAAAACTATTAAAAGACTAGCATGACCGTGATGTTGACCCACACAGCAAGACAGACAGGGCGTCGGAGAAGAAAAGAGTTAGTCGTGATGTTATTAAGGGAACTTTCTGCACAGAACCTTCAGTTCTCAGTAGTTGCCAGTGGCAATGTACTGTAACTATTTCAAATTTTGATCCCTCATGAACCGTCAATATGCACTGGTTGACTGATCTTGGTGTTACATCACACAAAAGGAGGACTGGTCTTTAGGGAGGGATGAGCATTTTCATTATCTGTCTGGGGTGTCCTGAGCCACCAATTAATGGGAAAGAGACGTGATACTCATTCCCGATCATAATATTACCATGTAGTTTGTTACAAAAACGAATTTTTACTTTTTAATTACTTCACATTGTGGCCCCTATTTTGCCTGTTTACGGAAGAATAGCCACTTTTCAAACAGCAGGCTCCACACTCATATTCTTGATACAGCTGAGATGTAGTTTTCCTATGAATAATGCAACAACATTCTTCTCCTGTGAACAGTTATAAAAAAATGCATGAGGCATCTCTATGGATGAGTTGAAAAGCTTTTGTTTAAATCTCATTGTTTGGAGGTAAAATCTCCTCCATCTCTCAGCCCAAATGGAGAGCAGCATGATCGGTTCAGCGCGAGCCAGCTCAGAGTCTGCTCTCATTACTGTTCATATGCTATCTCATACAGACACATGCAGAGGAGACCCCCACTTCCCGGTCTCCCACAGTGAGCAGCATGATTGGGATCAGCGCATATTCAATTACTATGAAGATCTTTGATTTGCAACGTAACATGCAAGAAAATTGCTTCTCCTTGGTCGCAAGAGGGAGAGCCTGTCTGACACTGATGCATGCAGATAAGCACAATGACGCACACATACACAGCCTTATGGTGCATTCACACCAGACGCGAATGAAGCGTTTCGCGTAAAGTGATTTACATGTTAAGTCAATGCAAAAACGCGAATAGACATTCTACGGCGCGAATTGAAAAATCTGAACCAATTAGGTTCAGTTAACCAATCAGGAGCTTGCTCTAGTAGTGACAACAATGAGGACAAAATCATATGTGGATACCCGGAGCTGTACGTACTTTATAGAAACAGGAATAAAAAGGATCTTGCTTGGAAGAAAGTGAGTGAGGAGGTCGGACAATCTGGTAAGTTGTAAAAAACCCTCTTCACTCAATTTGAGTTACATAGGGTGATTTCGGGGTGATTGGGACACTTTTTGCCATTGAGATGACTCTGATGTGAACGCACCATTAGGAACCAGATAATGTCAAGCCTACATTAAGGGGGGCTGGGGCCCACTTGGGGGGCCTCAGCAAAATTCCAAGGGGGGCTGCTGGATGACCTAAAGTTAAAATAATATACTATTATTATTATCATGAATATATTATTTGATCTTTTTCTCAATAGCTATAGCTTTTATTGTAGAACATAATTCTTGAAACTTCTGGAATCACGTTTACTAGGCTTTTATTTAAAATGTATTAAATACAACATAAAAATGTCCAAAAAGGGAATAAATTGTCCAAGGGGGAAAAAACTGTCCCAATAAACAAGTGATCTGGTGTCCTCATTGTGCTGGGGAATTGTGAAGGATACACAATGTTCAGTCAGGATATGTCCAGGTAAAGGGTAACTCCATATACTGTATATGGGGTCTTCGAATATATGTTGGACAGTGAGGGGCCATCAAGTCAAAAAGGCTGAGAACCACTGATTTACTTGCAAAAGAAAAGTTTCCAAATAATACACCCTGTTTTATTTTTCATACCCCACTGCCAAATTGTTTTATCTTTTTTTAATTAATTAAAGGGATTGGTCAGCCAAAAATGAAAATTCAGCCATCACTTACACCCTGTCATTCCAAACCCATAAGACTTATGTTCTTATCTTATTTTCAAAAAACTAATCAGGATATGTTTTGTTTTTCAACAAGATACATTTACTTGAAGTAGAACTGTGTAAGAGAGCAATAGAAGCTAAGTAGAAGGTAATATTTAATTAATTGGATTTTTAAAAGTTTGTAAATCAGAAATATTTCAAATTATTTCTTGCAAATTGTTCTTGTTTTAAGGATGTTTAGATATTTTTACTGGAAATCAGGTGCAAATAATTTTCTTAATCAGTGCTTTTGTGTTGCTTTCTATTTAAAAATATAAAAATATCTAGCTTACTTACTATGTATCAAATAAAACATTTACTGAAAAAGCAACATTGCATTTGACATTAAGGGCCATATTTACAGGGTAAATTAGCGTGATAGCGCAATTCCAAAAAAAGCACAGATGGGAGTGGAAAGTTCTGTGCATTATCTACTTTTTTAATTAAAGAACACAGACGCATCCGGATCATTTCCATAATGACCAATGCAATCTACCAAGAGCAGCACAAATAAGCATCTGATTAAAGATTATTCTGGCTAGTTTTCATATTGTGGGATCTGTGACGTCAAACTGGCCAATACATTTGGATATGCCTGCCTCCAGAGCAAGACATTGATGCACCACAGGCCCCACGCACTAGCATTCAAGCGCTTAATGGCTGACATTTGCTACACTGCCATTGCGTCACATTAAAAGCAAAAAGAACCCATTATAATCACTGTCTACACTGGATACAACATACAGGTGCATGTTCAGTTTTGACGCACTTGAGTTTGCAGACAAGAGGACAGATGCTGTTTAATTCCTGTTTAAACAGCTTGTCTGCGGCTATGTACAAACTTCAGAAGGATCCCAGCATTGGGAACAAGTGGATGGTTAATTTTAATGGTGTCATGGATTGTGTTGGCGGATTATGTTTGTTCTAAGCATTTGACTACATATCGTTTTGTAAATGAGACAGTGTAATGGAGAGTTCACAAAACCTTAAAGGGATAGTTCACTCAAAAATGAAAATTAGTCCATGATTTAATCACCCTTAAGTAGGGGTGTAACGGATCGCAGTTGATCCGTGATCCGTACGGATCACGACCCACGGTTCGGCACTCACGTGACCCGCGGATGTATTGCACATGGATTTTATTGTGGATTAATCTGAATTGCCTAGCGATCGCAGACTAAAAGACAGTTTTTCTGCAGATATTGCTTTTTGTTAGATAAGTGATCTCGTTCCTTTAAACTCGATGCAGAGTTTCAGAGAAACGCATGTGTTCATGTGAACAGGGCATGTTAATCAGTCAACAGTGGCTAGCGGAGAAGTAACGTTAGAATAACTTGAAAAGCCTCCTGCATCATTCAAATCGCATGTATGGGAGCATTTTGGCTTCCCCGTAAAATATAATTTTATAAAAGTGCGTTCCAGGAGCGCATAGCCATACAGCTGTGCTGCGATCGTTTCCGCACAGTCTATTTTTTGATGTGCTGGCACTAAATTAAAGTGACAGCGCATCCGCATTAAAACAAACATGTATCGATGTGAAAATCTAGTAATTCCACCACAGATGCATATAATGTAAAGCCTACTCTGTTTCAAAGTCAACACATGGCTTTTTGCCTCAAGTAAAGCAAGGAAAACGGTCTTTAAGTAAACAAGGAGAAATAATGGAGAGCACCTGTCCTTTCTTGGAGGTGGAAATACAAAGTTCTTTATGACCTGCAGGATTTATTGTAAAAAAGATTTAAAAACGAAAGAAACGGAAAAAAAGACGAGAGTCGGTTTTTGTCTATCGTAAGTTTTAATTTAAAATGTTTATTTTAAATTAGTCTATAGCCTGTTTTGCAACTTGCACGAGCAACGTAATATATACTTCTAAAGTAGGTACTAGGCTATATAAATATAAAGTAATTAATTGAATAAAACGTTGTTTAAGTGTAGTGCGTTTAAACATGATATCTATCAAATAGTGTTTAGGCCTACAAAGAGAATTGCAATGCTGACAAGTGTGAGAGGTCTACTCTCTCCCCTGAGAATGTTGACATCCTAATCTTTAAAAAAAAAAAAATTGTCATTATAAGCTCGGGCCCATTTTCACGTCTCAGCTTGTTTTTTACATGTTACACTTTAACAACTGAGTAAAATTTTATTTATTCAGATGGTTATTTATTTATTTTATTTTTGTTAACACCAAAAGTTCCCTTTTAACCTATAAACCATATAGGTTATGTTAACACCAAAAGTTTTCATGTAATAAATGGAAAGCAAATAAAAATTGTCTCCTCCCACTTTTATTCTGATCCGAAAAATTATCCGATCCGTGACTCATGATCCGTAGTGTGATCCGAACTGTGAGTTTTGTGATCCGTTACACCACTACCCTCAAGTCATCCTAGGTGTATGTGACATTCTTCTTTCAAACTAATACAGTCTGAGTTATTTAATTTATATGCTGGAAAGCCAGTCTCTCGTGAACGTGTGTACGACAGCTGGAGGAAGTTATAGATTACAGTTTGTAAAGTTTTAAATATGGATATTTTTCTTATACACTGAAAAACATTATTATTGCCCTTATTGAATTAAGCTTAATTCAATTTTGCTTGCTCTACTTACATTTATTTTTTGAATTTAATAAAAAAAAACTTGGTTTTGAACCAAGCTATGTAAATGAATTAAAGTCAGTATAAGTCAGTGGCACCTTTGAAGTCAGTTTCACGCATAGGTTTCACGCAGTGAGAGTTGAATCGAGTTTCATCATTCGAGGGATTCGCACGGTAAGTAATATTTAATATTATACATTACTGTTTATCACAATAAATAGTTTGTTGACTATAACGTTAAAGAATATAAAAGGTTCAGAACGCATATTGGACAAATTCCACAGCGGCCATCGATCACATAAGTTTCCTTGCGCGCCGGCAAGAAGGCCTTATATACAAATACTACCGATTTATGTCATGTAATGTACTTTTAATATATTTTTAGGCAAGAATGTTGCTTTATAAACGTAAAATATACCGTTTATTCATAAAGGTAGCTCTTATTTTAAAGTTGCTTCAATGTTTTTGAGCTCCAGTCGTCATCAGCCGTTCCCACCGAGAACAGCTTTAACGTTAACCCCCGCCAGTAATACTAGAATCGGCAGTGGCTTCTAATGTGTCTTTGGTGGTTACACATACAAATTATCCGAGCGCCTGGTGTTTTCAGTAGCTGAAAATCACTGTGGTGACACGTGAAACACGTAAATTTTGCGTTTGTGTAGATAGAAAAACAATGGAATGGAAAACGCGTTCTGTGTGAAAAGTCTCTAATATATCAGTCAACAACTGTGTGTGTGTGTGTGTGTGTTTGCGCTGTAATATTTTATAATATGTGGAGAATTTCCACATATTTCCCATAGTTCAAATTCACATTCACAGTATAGCGTTGGAATTCTGAATCTTTTTAGTGTTACACTTTAACAAGGGGTTACTATGATCCTGCAAATATCTTTACCACTGAAGCCATTCATTTTGCTAACTTTAATAGTCTGATAAATGTATTCAGAATGAACAAAATTAGACATTTTGACAGATAACAAATACAGTATTTATCCGCATATATATATATATATATATATATATATATATATATATATATATATATTTATTTATTTATTTATTTATTTTTTTGTGTGCAAAAAACTTTATTATTATTATTAATCTCAAGGAACATAAAAAAATAAAATAAAAAAAAACCTTAATTCAAATAGCTTATGCGATTTTGCTTTCCAAGCTAATTTTCTTTTTTTAAAAGGATATTTACATATTTTTAAGTGGAAAACTAGACAATAATTTCATTAATCAGTATTTTCTGCAGTGCGCACACAAACATATACACAACTCCTACAGAAGTACGCCTTGTCATCTACAATCCCTGAGGCAGAGAACATGATAATTAATGAGTCTGTCTCTGTCCCAACCTGGGTGTTCATTATTGTTTACATTGTTTAGCATGCCATATGCGTGCAGAAGGTTGTGCTCTTATGTAATCCAACTCATTAGTGGGGTATGAGAATGAATAGAAAGGTGCTACAGACAAAAGGGACTCTGCCTTAAAAACTAACCGGGACTGACATAAAGAGAAACAACACTGCTTAAAGCAATAAAGCTGAACCAAATCATGGGCGCTCAGATCCTGATTGTTTCCCACAATGCACTGTTAAATTACTTCAGATCATGTCACTGTTTCTTATTCCTGCACTAAAACAAGAACAACAGCTTTTTTTATGCATTTTGGCCATTCATTTACACAACATCAGCTTTTTGGGGCCCTGAAAATGGAAAACCTTTTCCATTTTCAGTACATCGTTGTTGTGTAAACGTACACCTAGAAGAAAAAGGCGCTTCATAGAATCTTTTAAAAGCCAATTAGAATTTAGAATTGGAAACAATTTTTTTTATAAAGGTTTGTTCACATTGATATGCTGTGACAAAGCAACATGAAGTCATTCATTTTCTTTTAGATTTGGGGATTTCCAGCGCTATGAGCAACCGTGGCTTATTTACTGTTGAGAAAAGATTCACTTTATGCAAATGAGCAGTGATGTGTTTGTGGTGATTAACCAATAGGAGTGAAGAGACTGGAGCTCACATGATCTGTCTCCTGTCAGATACTGTAGTCGAGTATCAGAATGGAGGATATGTTATTAATGTGAATGATTTCACGGCTCTATATGATTTCAGTCCCTCCAGAAAAACGCGATTATGCGATCGCGTGATTTAACGCATAATCAGCCAAAGTCCGCATATTCATGCGGGGGCCGCATTTTTTCAAATACGCCGCACTTTCGCCGCATAAATTGCCTATTTCCGCGTGCAAAATATGCGGGGCTATCATGATTTCATAATCCCCGCATTTTCGTTGCAAAAAAAGTCATATATATTAGCAGAAAGTTGAAAAATGTTCGTTTACTTCACACAAGAGCCGCCATTTCCGCCTATTGCCATGGGAACGTTTTGAAGTGACGTGATTACCCGACGCGAACGTCATCGAAAAGCTTCAAACCCCGTGGAGAAACCATAGATACCGCTGAAACCATGATGAAGCACAAACTCCCATTGGCCAACAAAAATAACAGCAAAAGAGCAAAGCAGTTTCCCTGTGTGCTGACTGATTTCAAAACACAGCTTTGAAGCGTTATGAATCAATGAGTCGATTCAGCGGTTTGAAGCGTTATGAATCAATGAGTTGATTCAGCGGTTTGAAGCGTTATGAATCAATGAGTCGATTCAGAGGGTTGGATCGCCAAAGTCACGTATTTCAGCAGTTTGACACGCGATCCGAATCATGAATCGACTCGATGATTCATAGCATCATGATGCTGTGTTTTGAAATCAGTCATCACTATATAAGTCGTTATTTAGTTTTTTTTGCACACAATAACTATTATCGTCGCTTCATAAAGTTATTGTAGAACCACTGTAATGAGATGGACTTTGTAACGACGTCTTTAGTAGGCTACCTTTTATGGGTCTTGAGAGTGTACATTGTGCCAATGGAGGCCTTTCTGAGCCATCGGAATTCAACTAAAATATCTTAATTTGTGTCCAACAACATAAAGGGAAGTCATTAATGACAGAATTTTCATTTTTAGGTGAACTAACCCTTTAAGAGATTGCACTTTGTGCATTGGAAGCACTCAAATGTCTGTTTTGTATAGCGACATCTGTAAAACAGGAAGTTATTTATTAATTTTTTCAGAAGTTGTAGCATATTCCTTTTGTAAAGCTACAGAACTTGATTGACTAAATGTTTTGTAATTTTGAGCCATTATTAAGGTCTTCAATAAAACAAGATGAGAACTTAAATATTCCAGCACTTTCTGTGATGTAGTGCTTTTTTTCTCTTTCTCATCAAACCGCAGTTTTTGCAAGTTCCCGCAATTTTATCGCATAAAATTGCATAAATATCCCGCATTTTTCATCGCATTTTTTAAGAAAACGTGCCGCATAATCAAGGATTTTTGCCCGCAACAATCACAAAAAAAAGCCGCATTTTTCTGGAAGGACTGTGATTTGTATCTGATTATAAAAAGCAATTGAATAAAAAATGATGTGTGTAAAACCGTGTCAGAAAATATCTGCATTCTGAGTGTGTTTGATTAATGTATTGATAGTCGTTCATCTTGTTTGTGATATGATGTATTGCACACTAATGCAATTTATATTCAAATTCTTTCTCCTGCAGAATGTTAATTTTCAGTGGGGGGGGGCTGATTGCTTGTCAGATTAGAATGGCATCTGTTTTTATTGGCATTTGTGCTTTTGATTATGGCCATTTACATAGCCCTCCAAAAAGGTCCAGTGGCAGGAATGTTCACAAGTGACCAAATTTATAGCAATCTGTCAGTGGGAACAGGTACGACAAACATCTAACAAGTGTAGTGTCGGAGGACATCCAAGACCAGGGGCACGTTCAAAGCTCAAACCGGTGCGCAACGTTTTGCTACGGTTTCTGGTTGAACGTCATGTTTCCTGGAAACAGTGTGCAACGGGTTTGAGATGCGTTTTTTCTCGTTTGGTGGGTGTGTCAAATATGTCAGTCCAATCAGCAGCAACATGTAAATAAACCACGAGGTATTAAAGAGACAGCTCACGCAATGGGTCCAAGTAAAGATGTTTACAAATGTGTCCGCTGCAGCTCGGTATACACAACAATTGAAGATATTAGAAGACATGATTGTCGTAAGAGTTTATATATATATATATATATATATATATATATATATATATATATATATATATATATATATATATATATATATATATATATATATATATATATATATATATATATATATATATATATATATATATATATATATATATATATAATCAACATGATGATGTATTTATTTATATATTTAGCTTTATTGCAAGGCAAGTTTATTTATATACCAAATTTCATATATGGTAATTGCTTGACATAAAGTGAGAAAGAAAATACAAGCTCTTAAAAAAGTAAGAACTATAAATAAAATTATTTAAATTAGAATTGATTACCAGGAGATAAAAAAGTTAAATAAATGTGATTGGGGTGTTGTCATTTATTCTGGACGGCAAGGGAAGTGATTGCATGTATTTTGCAGTATTAAACACATTTATATCGATTTTATCAGGCTCCAAAAATTCCTCAAAAAGAACACAAAGAATGGCCTTCTCGGCTGCCATAGTTACAACTCTTGCGTCAACAGAACAGGGTGTTCAACGCAGCACTGTTTCCAACGTTTGGAAACAACGTTTCTGTTTTGCAACGTTTTGTCGGGGCTGAACGCAGCCCAGGTTTTAAAACCACTTATTTGTCGCACTGACCAAACATTTTTTAGTAGACATATTTAAGTCATTGTTAGCTGGTACAATGTGCACGGATAGAAAGATCCTCATCATTTACAGTCAGGTGGCAGGTCTTAGTCTCTTTATTAGACAAATATGGGTACTTGAGTTGCTTAATTGAGAGATAAAAAATTGTCATTGTAAATAAAATCATTATATGAATGTACTAAAAAGCTTTTTAACTAAATTAATACTTTCAGCAAGGACATTAAATTGATCAAAAAATGACTAACAATTTTATTACAAAATTCTTACTTATTCTTTTGAACTTTCTATTTCTATTCATCAAATAATCCTGCACTGTAAAAATGATTGTTGGTTTAACTTAAAAAAAGTAAGTTACCTGGTTGCCTTAATTTTGAGTTTATTGAAATACATTTTTTTAGTTAATATAATGGAGATTGGTTTAAATAATATAAACTCAAAATATTATGTTATCTGAACCACATTAAGTATTTAAGTTGATTTGACAACATTTAAAAAGCTGTGATAACAAATTATGACAATATTTTTTTACGTTGTGGAAAAATATTGATCAGTTTTCAGAAAAATATTAAGCAGCACATCTATTTTCAACATTGATACATCTTTCTTGAATAGCCAATCAGCATGATTTCTGAAGCGCCATGTCACACTGAAGACTAAACGCTGCTGAAAATTCAGCTTTGCCATCATAGGAATAAATTACATTTTAAAATATCTTAAAATAGAAAACATTTTTTTATTATTGTAATATTATATCACAATATTACTGTTTTTGCTGTATCAAAGAAATGCAGCCTTGGTGAGCATAAGATACTTTTTTATATATTTTTAGATTACACAATGAGTTTTTATTTCGTATATTATAATATAGTATAATATGAGTATATATTATAGCTCATTTGTTTTAGCTGTTGTAATTTGATTTGAATTGAGAAATTTCACTAGTATTGTTTGAAAACTGACATGTTGGTATTGTGAGTTCTACTGGAGATACAACATAAGTGTGCTTAGAAATGATATCAATATTCCGTTTGATTTAGCCTGAATGCATTAGACTTGGCTATGAGGCTGTGGCTGTGAAGGCTGTGAGGGCTGGTCTTGACCTTGCTCTTAGCAGTTCAGAATGGCTGGCAGTGAAATGTGTGCCCCAGTTACATTTTTCCCCATAAGAAAGTGTGTGAAAGAGATTGTGAAGAAGGGAGCTCTGTGTTCCATACTGTGATCAGTGAGGGAAGAGCATGTCTTCGCATTACCGAGACCTCTGTCACCTGCAGCAAGTGCCAAGTGAATAAAAAAAAGCCTCTTCTTGGCTCTGCAATGGGACGTTGGCCTCTTACCAAGATGAAAAATGTTTTATCCGAAACTACATATGCATCCTCACATGCAGATATTTCTAAACACACACACACACGCACACATGCACACGTCACCCACCCACCCACCCACGTGCATATCTCTTTGTGAATCCATGTGATCTGCTCTCCAGGGTTTCTGATAGAGGTGAGTATAATGACAGATAATGGTTTCCTCGTTACTGGAATGAACTCGAATCCATTCCTGTTTCCTCTCTGCTTGTGACCTCTTACCTCACTGGCAATGTGTGGAGCCCTTGATGGCTCTGGGCTGTGGTGCTATCCATCTTCTCTTATTGAGTTTATTCACAGTCGGAGCTTTGTCTGTTTTTTTGAAATCCTTTGTTTCACCTCTCTGACCTGAGGGAGACAGTCTGTCTGTGTCTGTCTTCACAATGTTTCACCTGCCTTCACACTTTCATCTGCTCAAAAACACACCACACCTGCTTAGAGAGAAAGAAATGATCTGTTACCTTATTACTCTTTGTTCGTAGAACTGCATACTTGATGGATCACATTTACATTCATTACTGTGTAAGGTACATGATCAGCCTTACATACATTTGAATACATTTACATGCAGTAATAGTACATGTACATTTTGAAAGACAGAAGACTTCATGTACCATATGTTTTATTAACAAAATTTGGGAGGAGCATGTTCAGATAATTAACACGAGTGGAGAGCACTCAGCCAATCAACGATAAGAGGTACTGTATATATATATTCAGTAGTCTTACCTCCATTTGTTGACAGTTTATCGACGTCCCTCCACCACCTCTTTCTCCACACATCTAGTTCTAACTACTTACATACACGGGGGAGTACTCTGGGTTTGGGCCAAATTCCAAGCTTGAAGCCCTCCCCTCGGACAGCATGCCAAATACACATTTAAACTTTACTCCCTCTAAATCATATGCAAGTGTGAACTCGTGAAATACAGTATTTATTATATACGCTGCTCAGAAGTTGGTAAGATTTTTTGTTGTTGTCAGAAGTCTCTTATGCTCACCAACGCTTCATTTAATTGATAAAAAATACAGTAAAAAACAGTAATATTGTGACGTAATATGTGATCCTGGACCACAAAACCAGTCATAAGTCGCACGGGTATATTTGTGGCAATATCCAACAATACATTGTATGGGTCAAAAGGATCGATTTTTCTTTTATGCCAAAAATCATAAGGATATTAAGTAAAGATCATGTTCCATGAAGATATTTTGTAAATTTCCTACCGTAAATATATATAAAAAAATTATTAGTAGTAGTAATATGCATTGTTAAGGACTTCCTTTGGACAACTTTAATGGCGATTTTCTCAATATTTAGATTTTTTTGCACCCCCAGATTCCAGATTTTCAAATAGTTGTATCTTGGTCAAATATTGTCCTATCCTAACAAACCATATGTAACCAATTAGCTCACTGGGGAAATATTAATAATTATTCATAACTCATTATGATTATTCATTATGATTCATTATGAATATTTGAATCAGTTAAATAGATTAACTTGCTGTAGCTACATTCAAATTACAAGCAATCGATCTGTTCATCCTGTGAACGCTCGGTATTGAGTATTAGTTAATTATAAGAAAAGGATATTTTTCACAGCCACAGAAAAATAATTCTTCCTTTATATTTACATAAGCGCTTAGAGCGCATAACAAGATCAATCATTTAAGTGACAATTTGTTTGCAGCGGGGAGTCAGAACCAAAGATATATTGTGCACAAACTTTAATAGTGTGTGCCCACATATACTCCAATTAATGCAACAAACACACACTGCCTCCTACGAGGAAGTAACATACACAAAAGTGTAAGTCGTGAAGCGAGCATTAATTTGATAGCAGACAAGACATATATGAAGTTACATGAACTAGTAAGTTGCTCATAAAACATAAATGAAATACCATTCAAGAGACCCTTTACAAAACAGTTATAATCGTACACACAATGTCCTGGGGTGCATGTTTATTTATGGAACAGTTTTCCTATAAATTAACGCAGGAAAGTCCTTTTTAAGGGCATTGGGTCTAGAGTCAGTTTAGAGTCACAGCTCTCTGGAAATTCCTTCTTGTGTCGTAAACCAAGTCTTATCTGATGGTAGCCACGGTAACAGAGACCTTTCCTGCGCTATTGGGGGAGGTCTGCTACTAAGCATTGAGCATTTAAAGCATATTTGGTAAATGTAGCAAGTAATTATGTGTCTGATTTGTCTCAGTCATTACAAATACATCAATGTATGATGTATAAGTCTCAATTTTAAAAAATTGACCCGTACGACTGGTTTTGTGGTCCAGGGTCACATATTACAATTTAAAACAACTGTTTTCTATTTGAATATTTATAAGTAATTTCTTTGATAGCAAAACTGAATGTTCAGCAGTCATTACTCCAGTCTTCAGCAGTCCTTCAGAAATCACTCTAACATGCTGATTTGGTGTTCAAGAAACATTTATTATTACTATGTGAAATGAATGCAGATTTGTGTATTTTTATTATTGCAGTAAATCGAATAAATTGAATCTTTATTGTCAAATCAATGCGTTGTGGCGCATCAATGCATATTAACATACCTCAGACTGTTTGCATATATCCCATGGTGTGTGTACTGATGCATTACTGTTGAAGCATGATATCAGCGGTTTCTAACTGCTTCTAGTTTGTTCTATTTATAGACATTGTCTCGCAATAAAGAATTAGCTCCTGCTATGTGGAGATGGTAGAGACCCTAACACTCACACACAGTTTAGGCACAGCTGCACAGATAGCAGCAGTGATCAATAAAGTCCTCCAGCTCGCTAACATTTTATTACTGATAATATCATTGTGATGAAAAATTGTTATGGGACTCCCAGTCACAAGGCTGGTTTTCTAGAAAGAAAGAAAAGCTGAAAAAAAAAAAACGTGATCTTGCATAATCCATATGATGTGCACATTTTGTTGTTCTGTTGTTGTTTAGAGTAAAACATATATATATATATTATTCATTTTTTGACCTAGAGATGACCTTAATCCTCATAGTCAGCCCAAAAAAATTGGTAATTGTCTCTGAGTTAGACGTACACTCGTACAGTAATTGATAACTTCATTTGCAAGAGGTTTGAATACATCAATAACTTCAACTTTAATAATATTGATTACCCCATGCTTATTAAATCATCTGTAATCTTAATAATATTGGATTTTGTATGTTGGGAACGGTGTAACCATTTACACAGAAATGTGATCTCTCTCTCTCTCTCTCTCTCGGTGTGCATGCAAGTGTGGTGCGAGCAAGTGGAGTGTGTGTGAGAGTGTTTGGAGAGTGCTATGATCTTTTTTCTCTCTTGCTTATATTAATATAGGTTCTTTAGTGATAAGGAAAGCGTAGAAAGTCGGTGGGGGAAGTTTCAGGGGCCAGAATTTTTGTCTGGCCGCTGGGGCTTTTTGTTTGTAGTCATGGCGTTTGAACAGTTGACACGCCGTCATAGCATTAAGGTACCGGTCGGGGTGTAATGCTCCATTGAGGAATGTAGCCTCGCAGTTAGAGGTTGTTGGATGTAGCTGTATAAAATCAGCACCAAGAATGAATAGCGCAATTGTACTGTTTTTGGAGTCAATTGAAGAAGTTAACCAAGTCGTAGAACAAGGGATTGTGATAAAAGAGGAACATTTCCGCTTGTTAATCCGACGAAAAAGTTGTGATTTCAAAAGTGTCTTTTATACGTTTATCAGCGATGAGGTTTTAGAACGCGAATTAGCGAGACATGAGTAAATAGTTTCAGCAGTAAAAAAGATACCACTTGGTTGCAAATCCCCATTTTTTTTAAATTAGGTAAATAATCAGAACAATCATGTCACAAAGGAAGCTGAGCCAACCTTAAGTACACAGAAGTCTAGTGAAGTTGTAATTGTGGCGAAGGATAAAAGTACTAAGGTTAATGGGAAGAGTATTGATACTGATTCAAAGACACTGGCGGCGAATTGATAAAAAAAGTGATTGAAGCTACGGTAGATCTATTGAGGATGAAGAAATTGTGTTCAAAATCAAAACCAAGTGAAAGGGGGTGAAAAAAACAAAACAAAAAAAACAATGATTAGTCAAGGATTAGAAAAGGAGGGAGAAAATTATAGCACAGAGGATACCTCAGATGATTCCTCTTCTGATGCTTCTTCTTTGGCTAGTTTTGGTGAAAAGGATTTGTCAGCTTCTGCGGGGTCTTTGAATGAGGGTCAGTACTCTTGAGAAGGTTCAGCGTTTCTTGAGCATGACAAACGAAATGTGGTAATAGAAGTTTTTTTTTCTGGATCTATTTTTTCTGGACTCTTTAGGGAATCAGCAAGGGTGTTAATGAGTGAAAGAGGGGATGGAGGGTTAACAAGTCAAGAAATTCATAGATTGAAAAAGATGGTACAAAAGTTACTTGCAGAACAAATGTGACTGAAATTGTGAATAGAAATTCAAGTTGGCTTCTTTTTCTTTCTTTTTGTAAAATGTATGATTGGTTTGATTTATATATTTTTTATAATTGACTTGAAGTTTGTAACACTAAATCTAAATGGAGCAAGGGATATTAAGAAAAAGAGTCATTTTTTCCAGTTAATGAAATTGAAAGGTTTAGATATAGTTTTTGCTCAAGAAACCCATAGCAATGATTTAAATG
The DNA here is from genome assembly GCF_949357685.1 of Gobio gobio. Taxonomy (NCBI): domain Eukaryota; kingdom Metazoa; phylum Chordata; class Actinopteri; order Cypriniformes; family Gobionidae; genus Gobio; species Gobio gobio. Next base: position 34,174,509 of record NC_137111.1, on the reverse strand, counting down.
AAGTGGACTGGAAAAGAGAATGGGAAGGTGTGGTTATCCTGAGTCATAAGAATAGTACAAGTGCTGGTGTGGGAGTCTTTTTTGCAAATACATTTTTGCCAATTTCATATGAGGTGGAGGAAGTTGTGAGAGGAAGACTTTTAAAGGTTACTGCAAAATTTGATGTTGCAACATTTGTTTAAGTAAATGTGTATTCCCCAGTTATGGCAACAGAGAGATTGTTGTTTTTAGAGACACTTTCAAATTTAATACAAAATTGTGATCCTGCTCATTATGTCCTGGTTGCAGGGGATTTTAATTGTACTACTAATGATATAGATAGGAATCATCTCGAGCCGCATACAGCTTCTAGCTTGTCCTTGATTTGATTGATTGAAACCAATGATCTAGTGGATGTGTGAAGAAACATGAATGATAATCATGGGCGTCGGAACCATTGTAAGTGGGTGGGACAAGACCAATGACATTGCACCAACTCACTTTTACCGTCTCGAATTCAACGCATATGTCCATTCACTTACCCATAACTGATAAACACTGTATTATTAAACACGTTAGATGCTTTATTTCCACATTGTGAATATTTTCTTCATTTTTCTTGAAAATAAATGCCTTTCCGATCTGATATGAGATGGGAAAAGGGAGTAGAGCAAGTTCCCCAATAGGTGGATTCGAACCTCGGATCGATTTGCGTCAAAACTTGATGCCATGCGCTTTACCCCAACACTATCACAACTGTGTTACCTTTTGTGTTTTCCGGATTTTTTCCAGACATTTAGTAAACAATGTGGCTTATTTGTACTTAAAGTAAATGGCATCAACTCCAGTAAAAAAGTGCTGGGGGAGGACCCACCCACATTTTTTTTTTCCGACACCCATGATGATAATGCTAAACAATACACATGGTTACAAATAAGGGAAAGTGGGCTCTCATTGGCAAGGTTGGAACGCTATTATATTGTATTAAACATCAATTGCAAATTGTACAATCATGTTGTATTAATCCTGTGTGTTTATCTGATCATTCCATGTTGACTGCAAATGTTTTTATATGTTGTTTAAAAATTAAAAGTGCTTATTGGATTTTTAATAGTGCTCTGTTACAGATGTGCATATTAAGGAGTGTTTAGATTTTTTCTGGAAGGAATGGAGAGGTAAAAAGACAATGTTTACAAGTGTAAAGCAATGATGGAATTTCGGAAAGAAGCAAATACAGCAACTATAGCCCTTCTTGGACAGTAATTGTTTCTTGTGTGGTCATAATGTATTTTCATCATGGCAGGGGTTAGTCAGTGATTTGATTGCTGTCCAAATCCAGAATGTCAGTGTTTTTCTCCCACCCAAAAAATCCTCGGCCGAATTACCTACTGTTTTTTGACAAACACCAAGGTCGTGTGGTAATTTAATTGCCGTCCGAGTCGTTTTCAAGAATATATCACTTCAAAATTCACTGTTTATATCCTTAAAGCACGTAAACATTTGAAATGGGTCATTACTTATATAGTATGTTAAAATAACCAAGCAGCATTATGTTTACCTCATGTAAATAAGAGGCTGTATTAACTTAATTCGGCTCATTTCCATGTGGAATAAAATGACATCCTTTATTTTGAGATAAAATACAAGACAAAAAAAACATTTTAACTATAACGTGCGTCTATATATCTTCCTATATTTAAACCGATTTAAATAATTAAATAATAATTTGGATATGATTTTTTCTTTTTTTAAATTAATTGTGCATTTATTCTTATTATACCAAGCATATTACATTTTATTTACAGCAGACAATCATGCGACTGACCACGTGAGCAGCACGTTCCCATGTGCGCAGGATCACAAAACTCGCTCCTCCACCGTGAATAAATCACCATCCGAATGCACGAGTTTTATCACTGAGGTGGCATGCAAATTTGTTTTTACGGACGTCCACGTGAGAAACAATTACCGTCCGAATGGGGCTTATGTGTGCTATACAATTTCAATATCACCCAGAATATGGTTAAAACAAATTTTAGCTCTCGAAAATGATATTGTAGAGCTTCAAAATGTAGGTGATTAGACAGGAAATCAAGTGAATTCTTTAATTGGAAAGAAAGCAGAATTAAGCGATCTGCTAGGTAGTAAAGCACAGGGGGCATTGAACAGATCTCGGTTTCAGAATTTTTCTGAAATGGATGCTCCATCCAAGTTGTTTTTTTTTTCAGCCTGGTAAAGAAAAAATGGCCAAAGCAGAACCATTCACTGTCTTCGGGCAGACAATGGGCAAGAGCTCACTGAAGCTGCGGCTGTGCGCAGGAGGGCTGCTGAGTTCTATAAAGATTTATTTAAATGTGAGTATGCAGAAGATCATGAGTTGTTGCAAAATTTTCTCGGAGGAAAATTATAAACGCAAGTTGAACTCAAAGATCTAAGACTTTTTCTGTGAACACAAAAGTCCTATTTCTCTCAAATATTGCTCACAAAACTGTCTAAATCTGTGTTAGTGAGCACTTCTCCTTTGCCGAGATAATCCATCCACCTCACAGGTGTGGCATATCAAGATTAGACAGCATGATTATTGCACAGGTGTGCCTTAGGCTGGCCACAATAAAAGGCCACTCTAAAATGTGCAGTTTTATCACACAGCACAATGTTGCAAGTTTTGCACCCGGAGAGCTGCTACAACAATCGGTTTGCATAACCAAAGAACTTCTTCACAAAATGTCAGAAACCATCTCAGGGAAGCTCATCTGCATGCTCGTCGTCCTCATCGGGGTCTCGACCTGACTGCAGTTCGTCGTCGTAACCGACTTGAGTGGGCAAATGCTCACATTTGAAAGGCGTCTGGCACTTTGGAGAGGTGTTCTCGTCACAGATGAATCCCAGTTTTCACTGTACAGGGCAGATTGTATTGTAATGATGGAGAACGTCCGGTTACGTATGTAACCCTCGTTCCCTGAGGAGGGAACGGAGACGTACGTTAGTGACTAACGAATGGGGGTTTCGCTTAGAAGCCAATCATCTTCATCGTATTCAACAGCGCCCAATGGCAGTGCCAATGCCATGGGCATGCGGAATTTGCATGCGTAACTCCGCCCCACCTCGTGGGTATATAAGGAAGTACGCTGCGAACATCGCATTATGTTACTGCTGCAGGAGCCAAGACTGAACTCCTCGCGTTCCAGGCAGCACAGCTGACGTGGCTAAGGAAACGTACGTCTCCGTTCCCTCCTCAGGGAACGAGGGTTACATACGTAACCGGACGTTCCCTTTCGTTCAGTCACTACGACGTACGTTAGTGACTAACGAATGGGGGAACCTGTAAAACAGCGCCACTCAGCTGTCATCCAGTGCCCTGCGTAAGTGTGAGATCCCGCCACTTAAGGCCCTAGGACTCCCACTTATCACAGGATTACCAAGGTACACTGGGAAGCATATCCCAGTGAGGGAATGCCAAGGTGCCTACCGTAGGGAGGACTTAGAGAATACACATATGACCCGCTGAGGGTTGCATATGGAAGATCTCTAGGGTACCAGCCGAAGGTGGATTTTTAACCCTAGGGGTGGCAGGGACTTGCCAAGGGAAAGACACCTGCTCACTGAGGAGGCTTACGGTGGGAATACTCGTGTGGGGGTCGCCAGAGGGGAACCATGCACACGGAGCACCTGGCCGGACATGAGGGTCTGGGCTCGAAAGGGCAGACTGAACTGATGTCGGCGTCGACAGTGCTGGAGGAGCTCAGGGCTCTCGGGGAGCTCACCTGAGGAAAATATCGCACGTATCCAGTCATGGGAGTGGAATGGCGAGCAAGCGAAGACACCTGAGCGTGGTCCATTACCGGCCCCTCGGGGGGGCGAGTACAAAGTCGGACACTGGCTCCACTCGGAGATTGTAGAATCTGGCGAATGTGTTGGGTGTCGCCCAGCCTGCAGCTCTGCAGATGTCTGTTAGCGAGGCGCCATGCGCTAGAGCCCAAGAGGAGGCCACACTCCGGGTGGAGTGTGCCCTCACACCAAGGGGACATGGTCGACCTTGCTGCTGGTAAGCCAAAACAATGGTGTCCACCACCCAGTGAGACAACCTCTGCTTTGAGAGAGCACTTCCCTTCCGCTCTCCACCATAACAGACAAAGAGCTGGTCTGAGGTCCTGAAACACTGCGTCATGTCTACGTAGGCGCGGAGAGCGCGTACTGGACAGAGCAATGCCAAGGCTGGGTCTGCCTCCTCCAAAGGCAGCGCTTGCAGGTTCACCACCTGATCTCGGAACGGAGTGGTAGGAACCTTGGGCACATATCCGGGCCGGGGTCTCAGGATCACGTGAGAGTTAGCCGGCCCGAACTCAAGGCACGCTTCGTCAACCGAAAATGCTTGCAGGTCCCCGACCCTCTTAAGCGAGGCCAATGCGGTCAGCAGAGCCGTCTTCATAGACAAGAACTTAATCTCGGCCGACCGCAAAGGCTCAAAGGGAGGCCTCTGCAGAGCACTTAAGACTACTGAGAGGTCCCAAGAGGGAACGAGAGGAGAGCGAGGAGGATTCAGTCTCCTCGCTCCCCTCAGGAACCTGATGACCAGGTCGTGCTGACTTACCTTTTTGTCTCCCAGGAGATCGTGGTAGGCAGATATTGCGGCCACGTACACTTTCAGGGTGGAGGGAGACAGCCTTCGCTCCACCCCCTCCTGGAGAAACGATAGCACGGACCCGATCGGGCATTTCCAGGGGTCTTCTTGGCGGGATGAGCACCATGTGACGAAGAGGTTCCACTTCAACGCGTAGAGACGTCGTGTAGACTCAGCTCTAGCGGAAGTGATGGTAGCGACCACCGCAGGTGGAAGGCTACTCAAACCTGCCGTGTCCCGTCCAGAAGCCACACGTGGAGCTTCCAGAACGCTGGACGCGGGTGCCAAAAGGTGCCCCGTCTCTGAGTCAGAAGGTCTGGTCTCAGAGGGATAGGCCAGGGAGGGGCTGTCGCAAGGAGTAAGAGTTCTGGGAACCAGGTCTGGCCGTGCCAAAGCGGGGCGACCAAGACGACCTGCTCCTTGTCCTCCCTGATCTTGCACAGTACCCGTGCAAGAAGGCTCACTGGGGGAAACGCATACTTGCGTAGCCCGGACGGCCAGCTGTGCGCCAGTGCATCCGTGCCGAGGGTGCCCTCGGTCAGGGAATAATACAGGGAGCAATGGGAAGAGTCCTGGGAGGCAAACAGATCTACCTGTGCGTCGCCGAACCGTTCCCATATCAGCTGGATCGTCTGGGGGTGGAGTCTCCACTCTCCGGGGAGAGGCTGAAACCGTGACAGCTCGTCGGCTGCACAGTTCAGGTCTCCAGGGATGTGGACAGCACGAAGGGACCTCAGGCGCTTCTGACTCCACAAAACGAGATGGCGGGCGAGTTGAGACATACGGTGGGAGCGTAGACCGCCCTGGTGGTTGATGTACGCTACTACGGCCGTGTTGTCTGTCCTGACTAGCACATGTTGACCCTTCAGCAACGCTCGGAAGCGGTGCAGGGCGAACCGTACAGCCAGTAACTCGAGGCAATTGACATGCAGAAGGCGCTGGGGTCCTGTCCAGGAGCCCGCGGCTGCTTGTCCATTGCACATGGCACCCCAGCCCGTGGATGATGCATCTGTTGTCACAACAACATGCCTGGAAGCTCGTTCTAAGGACACTCCGGTCCGTAGAAACTTGAGGTTCGACCACGGGGTGAGTGTCTGTAAGCAGGCCCGAGTCACTAGTACCCGGAGCGTGCCAGACCGCCATGCCCATCTCGGGACTCGATCGCGTAGCCAGTGCTGAAGCGGTCTCATATGAAGCAATCCGAGCGGCGTTACCGCGGCTGCAGATGCCATATGCCCCAGGAGCCTCTGAAAATGTTTCAGTGGAACCGCACTCTGGCCCTCGACTTGTCGAAGGGCAGTCAGCAGAGACTGCGCGCGCTCGCTCGAAAGCTGCGCGCACATGGCGACCGAGTCGATATCCATACCGAGAAAAGAGATCCTCTGCGCGGGGCAAAGTTTGCTCTTCTCCCAGTTGACCCGAAGGCCCAGACGGGCTAGGTGATGGAGCACCAGATCTCTGTGTCCGCAAACCTGCTCTCGAGAGGGACCCAGTATGAGCCAGTCGTCGAGGTAGTTCAGGATGCGGACCCCGTGCTGCCGAAGGGGCGCAAGGGCTGCCTCGGCAATCTTCGTAAAGACGCGAGGGGACAGAGATAGCCCGAATGGTAGAACTGCGTACTGATATGCCCGCCCCTCGAAAGCAAACCGTAGGAACGGTCTGTGTCGAGGCAAAATGGAGACATGGAAGTAGGCGTCCTTCAGGTCGATCGCTGCAAACCAATCGTGTGGACGAACGCATTCGAAAAGGCGTTTCGCTGTCAACATCTTGAACGGAAACCGGTGAAGGTAACGGTTCAGGATGCGCAGGTCCAGGATTGGCCGTAGCCCACCGGTCTTTTTGGGTACAATGAAGTACGGGCTGTAAAACCCGCAATTCATCTCGGCTGGAGGGACAGGTTCGATCGCACCCTTCGCCAGTAGGGTGGCAATCTCCGCTTGCATGACGGGGGCGTTGGCCCCGATCATGGTGGAACGGACTCCCTGGAAGCAGGGAGGAACCCGTGCGAACTGAATCGCATAGCCGCGCCTGACGGTCCGCTCGACCCAGCGGGACAGCCCTGGAAGCTAAAGCCAGACATCCAGAAACTGCACCAGCGGGGTCATACGGTGTACAGACGTACCCGGTGTGGGCTTGCAGCGATGCAGCGTCACCGGCCCGGACATGGGAGGCTGTGGGGCGTCCCGGTGCGGGGGCACGGTTGACAGCTGCGTCCTGACAGAGGAGACCAGGGAAGGACCAGCGTTCCACTGGGGTCTGCTCTGCCAGGAGGCTGGCGACAGAGTGGGATGCGAGTGGCGGGACCCGTGGGTGGCGCGCACCGTCATCACCGGACTCTGTGGGCTCAGGGATGGGAGTGTTAATTCTTTCTTTGACCAACATAGGGTGCTGCTGACCCGGGGGCCAGCAGCTGAACAAAGGATTCTCCCCCGGCCCTCCACCGGGGGAAGGAGTGGTCCTGCTACCATCTCCTCGAAAGAATTTCCCATCCCTGAGCCGTCCGTCTCAGGAGCGCCGCTTGGCCTGGCGTTTAGCGGGGCGCGGGGCGGCCTGAGGGGACTTGGACGCCTTCCTACGGCTTCCTCCGCGACCCGGCCCGGGTGAAGGCTGCTGCTTGGACCGGGTGGGAGGGGCGGGAGCCTTAGGAGGGCGTCCTCGGCGTGGAGCAGACTGAGTTGACTGCGCCGGCGGCGGGGTGGAGGCAGCAGCTGGCCGCCGGGGCAGTACGTGCTTAATAGCCTCAGTCTGCTTCTGGGCGATTGAGAACTGTTGGGCGAAGTCCTCAACCGCCCCGCCGAAGAGGCCGGCCTGGGATATGGGGGCATCGAGGAACCGGGTTCGCTCGGTGTCCCGCATATCGGCCAGGTTCAGCCACAGGTGACGCTCCTGGACCACATTTGTGGACATCACTTGACCCAGGGAGCGTGCGGTCACCTTCGTCGCCCGGAGAGCGAGGTCGGTGGCGGCACGCAGCTCATTTAAGAGCCCCGGATCAACTCCACCCTCGTGCATGTCCTTGAGGATCCTGGCCTGGTAGACCTGGAGGATCGCCATGGCATGCAACGAAGCGGCAGCCTGCCCCGCGGCTCTGTGCGATTTCGACACCAAGGTTGATGTGAATCGACAGGCTTTGGAGGGGTGCTTAGGATCACCACGCCAGGTTGAAGCGCTCTGAGGACACAGTTGCATCGCAACAGAACGTTCAACTGGAGGGACCCCAGTGTACCCTTTAGCTGCCGCCCCATCGAGGACGGAGAAGGCGGAGGAAGTCACCGAACGGTCACGGGAAGACAACGGGGACTTCCAGGACCGCGTGAGTTCCTCATGCAGCTCGGGAAAGAAAGGTATTGAGGGCAAGGACTGACGGGTGTCAGCGCGAGCCCCCAAAAACCAATCATCGAGCCTTGAGCGTTCGGGACAGGGTGGAGGGTTCCACTCGATCCCTAAACTCGCGGCTGCCCGAGACAACATGGCTGTCAGCTCTGGATCTGACTCGGGCAATGCTGGCACGCCCGAGGGCGGCAGCACAGCCGAGTCATCATCTCCAGAGGACTCGAGCCCACCTTGTGATGCGGTGATCGACATCGCATCCTCCTCTGGAGCGCCAAATGAGATGCGCGGGGGGGCCGGAGCCGGCCCCGCGATCTGCATCTGAACACTCGCGGGTTGCAATGTGCAAGACGGGGGTGTGGCCCGAGGCATGAGCGTCGGGGCTTTGTTCCACACCGTAACCGTCAAGTCACCCTGACCACCAGCCGAAGTACTGGGCCTCTGGGACTCAGTAGATCGGGGTGTGGTAGAGGGGACTCTCACTTCAGTACGAAGGTCATGGAGTCTTGACCGCAACATTGCGATGGTCATGTTCCCGCAGTGAGAACATGACTCATCCGCGAACGCTGTCTGAGCATGCTGAAAGCCCAAACATATCAGACAGTGTTCGTGCCCATCAGAAGAGGAAAGCAACCGACCACACCCAGAAGTACACGGACGAGACATCCTGAAAAGGACGCGTCACGTGTAAGCTCTTTTATGAGAGGAAGCCTCGCAGAGAACGCCGAAGCGCCCAGGGACCACACACCAGCTGTCTAGCGGACCACTGCGCAGATCAGCAGGCAGGCAGTATGATGATCACTGGAACGCGCCGTAACACCAACGCCTCTGGAAAGCTGCTCGTCTCGAAAGCTGTCGATGACTCAGATCAGGCTTGTAGGAGTGAAGAGATCCTCTTGGCTCCAAAGCAGAAACATAATGCGATGTTCGCAGCGTACTTCCTTATATACCCACGAGGTGGGGCGGAGTTACGCATGCAAATTCTGCATGCCCATGGCATTGGCACTGCCATTGGGCGCTGTTGAATACGATGAAGATGATTGGCTTCTAAGCGAAACCCCCATTCGTTAGTCACTAACGTACGTCGTAGTGACTGAACGAAAGGGAACATGTTTCTCATATATTTTGTTGTTGATGTCAAAGGCTGTGCATCAAATCAAATGGTGTGTTGACCCAATATTAAGATGGTTGCTGAAGCAAAACCAGTTTAGAACCAAAGGATACTGTCAATTTGTCATGAGATTCCTCAATGCCATTTTTTTAGACTGGTGTATACCGTCTGTTTCGGCTTTGCTCCTCATTTCCATGACTTGGCATATTGTATTGTAAACAGACCTGCAAAGAGTTAATGTTTTCAGATCTATGCAGGAATAGCATTCTATGGATCAGTGCTCTCACAGTATGAGCTCTTTTTGCTCCTGCTCTGTCTGGTTTTCTTATCAAATTTGCCCAGTTAATCAATTCCCACAACAAAAATAGTCCTCAGGCAGGAAATGAGTTATAGCGCAGAACGATCCTTTCGGCATGATGTAACTATGAACCTCTCGGTGCTCCCTTGGGAAAGCAGTGACCTTGAGAGTTCTTCCTACATAAATCAAACTGCCATGGAGAGTTGGGCGAAAGGAGACAAAAAGAGACAGAGGAAAAGAGTGAGACAGAGAGAGTGCACCAGTTCCACACAAGCAATGTGGATGGAAGCCTATTGTTCTTAAATTTGGGCTTAATTGTGTACCGTTAACCAAACTAAAAAATAGTTCACAGTATCCACAAAAATATTAAGCAGCACAACTGTTATCAACATTGATGATAATAATAAGAAATGTCTCTTGAGCACAAAATCAGCATATTAGAATGATTTCTGAAGGATGTGACGCTGCAATGTGATCTCAGGAGAATACGTGTATTTTTACGTAAAGTATAGTTCTACCACACGTACATTTATTTACGTTTTCATGCACACTAAAACTTAAAATATTTACGCACTAAAACGTAAATTATTTACGCTTAACAACTTTACAGACAACTTTTTGACTAAGTATTCAATTGTCATATCAATGACATGTTTTCAGTCACATTTATTAAACACAGTTTACTCATCTACTTAATAAAAAATAGCATTGCTCTGTTCGTGACTTCTGCTGCAAACTTGTTTCATAATGTTAAACAAGACTACTCTTTAAAACTTTAAAATGAATAACATTTCTTTAATCGTTTAACCATTTTGTAATATTTAGTTTGTTTGCCGCGAGACACAAAAGGCGTTTTCTCCAATTCAGCAACTGCCAATAGAACCATAAAATACACTAAAACACAACATAAATTCACAAAAGACACATTTTATTTGTTTGCTGTAGTCCAAATCTTATACGTTTGAGAGGAACAAATCAAAATTCAGCCCTTTATCCAGCGATCTTAATCTCCATTTTCTCAGTAGGGACCGTAAACCCCCATATCCCGCGCTCGTTATGATGAATTCAAATAAAAAAATTGCAGCCTCAAGAAGCGTTACGACATGCTTTACAACAGTGATAGCAAACGCTCATTGGCTCTTGCCTGCTTCATCACAGATTGCGACAGGCTGTATTTCAGTCAATGTACATTTGAAATTGGGAAATGTGCGCCTTACAAAGTGAAGATGGGTTAACATTTTTATGGATTAATAACCTAAATTCTGTTCTGTACCTCCTACAAAACTATTATAAACCCCCAGAGAGGACTGCGACTGCAACACATCATTTGAACGACTTTTGGTACCGCTTTTGCACAGACATTTTCGCAATAAATAAATTATTGTGATTACACTTGTCTGTCTATTATGTTTTTCTTCATAACTGTATTTGTAATGCTATATTGTCACTAAAATTACTAAAATCCCTGTCCATTAAGTTTTTTTTCTTTTTATATTCTGTATAAAAGTATTTTTAGGTTTGAGAGTATAGTTAAGGGATCTTACATTTATCTATAAAATGGTAAAAGGAAAATGTGACAAGCAGAGTGGGCGAGAGCCGTGAGAGAGCAGCGCAAGGCTGGTGCGTCTCAGATCTCTTAAGGAGGAGCTGCAGTCATCCATTTGGAGGCTGCTGTTGTTAAGTTCAGTTTGTGTTTATTTTGGATTAAAGTTTTTAAACGTTCGCTGGTTCTCACCTCCTTCTTCCCATGACAACATACCTTGTTACATTGGTGCCAAACCCGGGAGGAAGGAGGGACATGCTGTCGGAGAGCCCTCGCTGCTGAGGACGTCGGGCAACACGGAAGAGTGAAGACCGCGGGTGGCTCCCTGAGGCGGTGGTGCTGGAGCGATGAAAGACCCGGTGGGGCGAAGAGCTCATTTGCTGTGGTCCGGAGCCTGCTGCCATCCACCATGATTGGGAGGAGCAGGGAGTGCAGGACTCGCTGCCGGCTGCCCTTAGCTGGAGGAGCCATAGCCGGCCACCAGGGGGCGGATGAGGATCGAGCCGTCCACCGAGGAGTGTCCAGTGCATGGCACCGTGAGGATAAGCCTCTCGGCTGAGGACTAAGCGCCAGTGTGTCTGGGAACTGGACCAAGATTATTTTTTTTTCTCTCTCCACTCTCTTGTCTCTGTCGCTCCTTGTGCTTCCGTCTCCTTTTCTCTCGTCTCATCTGTCCGTACCCCCAGCTGCCGAGACTGGCCCCAGAGGGGAGTAGAGGGCAGTCTCGTGGGTACCCCCCGGCCTGTGAGGAACGATGGGGGTATGTGACAAGCGGGGCAGGCAAGAGCCGTGAGAGAGTGGCGTGAGGCCGGTGCGTGATTGATGATGAGCGCCAGCTGTGCATCACAACGGTCTTAGATCTCTCACGGAGGAGCGACGGAAGCATAAAGGGAGAAGCTACGACAATGAAGGAGGAGAGAGGACCAGGCCTGGATTTTACGTTATGTTTTGTTCATGTTTTATTATGTGTGTGCGCGCGGCAGTCGTCCGTGAGGAGGCTGACGTTTTTACACTCAGTTTGTGTTTATTTTGGATTGAAGTCTTTTAACATTCGCCAGTTCCTGCCTCCTTCTTCCCATAACAACATACCTTGTTACAGACAATTATACAGATATCTTTATGAAACATTCGTAAATAGGGGAGCGCGGGGGACAACCTAACGCAGGGTTAGTTGTAACACGCATGCTTTAACCCTTTCCACACATGCCAGAATGACGAAACTTAGTGTATTTACTAGTTGCCATATCAACATTATTTAGAGAACAAATTGCGCCAAAATTAATTAATTAATTACTGAACATCTATTTAACCATAGCAAAAGTAAATTTCTTACTTAAGTTTAGTTTTCATCTCTGTTTTTTGTTTTTATTTAAATCCGATATTATTTTAATCTTATATCTGTTATTTAACACAGATGGTTCTTTAATGCTGATCTAACCAGCAGAAGACACGAGCCGTGGTTTAAATCCCAGTTGCGCAGATGGGGTAAGTTGTAACACTGCGTTACAATGAGCCCCTATTAGAAAAATGCCATTATATTCTATATATTTATATATTCTTTTGAGAAACCATGAGAAAAGGGTGAATAATGACTGAGAGTTCATGTTAAGAAATTATTAATTATTATTATGTTTTGAACTATGCTGTATAGCTGTATTTAGCAATGTGTTTGTAGTCAAACTCAAAAATGCTTATATTTTTAATGATTAAAAAATGCCATTATTTTATTTAAAAAAAGTTAATAATTGTATTTTATTGACAAAATATTTTAGTTTGTCTTGTATATTTTTTTGATTATATCAGATAACATATTAAGCTGTTATTTGGTCATGTTATATTGTATTGTGCCCCACCACGTTACAATGTAGGCTACCCCACCTATAGGGCATGTTGTCACATTTCACTTGCATTCTTTCGGGGTAAATCAAGAAAAAGTATACACTGTATTAATGAAACAAAACCACACATTTGTACTAGACATGTGTTCAAATAATGTGGGAAAAAAATAAATACTCTGAACCCCAATTGGATTTACACAAACTGAGAAAGTCAAAAAGCTTTAGGTTGTGCCTCGCTCTCCCCTATTTAACATTTTGTAGCTGGAAAAACGTAATAATGTTGTCCATATTCTACGTTTTAGCATCTATCCAAACGTACAAAAAGTATGTTTTGTGTCTTTGAAGATTATGTATTAATACCTACGTATTAACAATGAGACCAGGCTGGGTGCTGAAGACTGGAGTAATGGCTGCAGAAATTCTGCTTTGCTATCACAGGAATAAATTACATTTTAAAATATATTCCAATAGAAAATAGTTCTTTAAAATTGTAATAAATATTTCACAATAATAATTGTATTTTTAATCAAATAAATGCAGCCTAAATAGTGTTTTTTTTAATGTTTTTTTTTTATTAATGGTTTGTGTCTTGACCCATTTAATAAATCCCATAATAAAGACCCACCCCTTTACAGGTGATTACAGGAGAAGCATTTGAAACTTACTTGCTTGCTTGCTTGCTTATTGGAATTGCCATTGCTGTCCATCGCAGTGCAGTGGTCAAAGCATAGCAGTGGTCAAAGTAATCACTTTACTTTAACCGGCACAATAAAGCCTGAATTGTGTAGCATCTAGATCTATTGATCATAACAGCTGTAGATCATTGTTGGAGCTACATTCTGTGGAACATAGTGCTCATGCAGAATGAGGATTTCTTGCTGATGCTCTGTCTGATTTTCTCATATATAAAAAAAAAAAAAAAATAGACCCGGGCAGCAATGAAGTGATAGTGTAGAATGATGCTGCAGAGCTGATGTAACTGTGAACTAGTGTTCCCCTGGAGCAGCACTGACCTTGAGAGTCCTCACTTTCTCTATATCCAGCCATGTGCCAGAGAGGGAAGGAGGGAGAATCACAGACAGAAGAAGAGAGAGAGGGAGAGAAACAGAGACAGAGACGTGAAGAGAGTGCAGTGAATTGTAGTGAAGTTAAAATACAGGGGGAAATTTTTTTTATGAGATCTTGTCAGTAAATAAGTTTGATTATGTGACTCGTTGTACAGATGGTCAGATGTTCGTGCTTCTTCCCAAAAGTTTTGGGACACCTGCCTTTGCATGCACATACACTTTAATGACATCCCATTCTTAATACGTAGGTTTTAATATGGAGCTGGCCCATCCTTTGCAGCTATAACAGCTTCAACTCTTCTGGGAAGGCTTTCCACAAAGGAGTGTGTTTATGGGAGTTTTTAACCATTCTTCTAGAAGCGCATTTGTGAGATCAGGCACTGATGTTGGACGAGAAGGCCTGGCTCGCAGTGTGTGTTCTATCGGGTTGAGGTCAGGACTCCACACCTCCACACCAAACTTGCTCATCCATGTCTTTATGGACCTTACTTTGTGTGCTGGTGCGCAGTCATGTTGGAACAGGAAGGGGCCATCCCCAAACTGTTCCCACAAAATTGGGAGCATGAAATTGTCCAAAATGTCTTGGTATGCTGAAGCATTAAGAGTTCTTTTCACTGGAACTAAGGGGCCAAGCCCAACCCTGAAAAACAACCCCACACCATAATCCCCCCTCCACTAAACTTTACACTTGGTACAATGCAGTCAGGCAAATACCGTTCTCCTGGTAACTGCCAAACCCAGACTCGTCCATCGGATTGCCAGACAGAGAAGCATGATTAGTCAGAGAACACGTCTCCACTGTTCTAGAGTCCAGTGGTGGCGTGCTTTACACCACTGCATCAGACACTTTGCATTGCACTTGGTGATGTAAGGCTTGGATACAGCTGCTCGGCCATGGAAACCCATTCCATGAAGCTCTCTATGCACTGTTCTTGAGCTAATCTGAAGGCCACACAAAGTTTGGCGGTCTGTAGCTATTAACTCTGCAGAAAGTTGCCGATTTCTGCACACTGTGCTCCTCAGCATGCGCTGACCCGCCTTTGTGATTTTGAGTTTCTGTTGTTCCCAATTACTTCCACTTTGTTATAATACCAGTAACAGTTGACCGTGGAATATTTAGTAGTGAGGAAATTTCATGAATGGGCTTATCACGGTACCACATTTGAATTCACTGAGCTCCTGAGAGCGACCCATTCTTTCACAAATGTTTGTAAGCAGACTGCATGCCTAGGTGCTTGATTATATACATCTATGGCCATGGAAGTGATTGGAACACCTGAATTCGATTTGGAGGGGTGTCCCAATACTTTAGGCAATATAGTGTATTTTAGAGGGGTTTAATGAGGCCAAACAGGAAATCTAACCTTTAATTTGATTGATCAAGCATGTATAATATTGTAAAATGCATGCATAAGTTTTTAATGTCTATGTAATTCTTGCAGTTTTCTCCTTAACTGAAATGCAGTTTGAAACCAACCCATTTCCTACATGTAACTAATCCTGTCAAGTGCGGAGTGGGGATTTTTTTCCCGCTGACTTAATATAATGTTCAAAGCATTTCTATAGATGCAGATTTTTAGAAGGCAGCTGTCTGACTCTGAGATGGTGAATGGGACATGGTTTGTGTAACATTAGCAGCACATTATTAGCTGTTTGATAACATAGTCAAGCCAAAGGCTAATCATATCAAATACCATTAGGGCCTATGTGTCCGACATTGTAGCAAGCAATACATAAAACGCATTACCATTCTGATACTTCGACTTGTAGACGACCCTATATAGTTCGCTCTTAGTCTTCTTCTGAATCAGTTGGTTCAAACATATATGGCTGAATTAAACCAACATTTCCACTTCTTATTGTGTAGCGTTTACTACAGTTGAGCAAGTAGATCAGGTAGAGTCCAAACTGGTGTGAATGGAGGCGGAGCTCATTCGCATATTCGTGATTTCACATACAAAATAAAGCAGCGGTGTAGTGTTACATTTAAGCTATTTTAATGCATGAATAAATTATTTTCACAGGAAAAAAAATGTAATTTTGATTATCAAAGATGAGTTTTAAAGGATCAAATTACTGACTTTAAATGAATACAAAATAAAAATATTTTCACTAGTGGTCTTCGACTTTTGAAACCCACTATACACTAAGATGGGTGTATAGGCAGGGCAAACAGTAAATCTGAAAAGTTGCAACTCAAAATATATAATTTTAAAAGTGAACATACATTTATAATTTATACAAGAGTTAGTTCCAGTCCACTAATTGAATCGGTCAAGCAGCTTCCCAAGTGTACTGATATCTAGCCGAACAACACTGGAATGTTTCACTGTTTGTCTCACTTCACTTGGCAACACACACAGTTTTATTGCAGGATGGCTGTTTTCAGTCTTGCTGTAGTACAGAATATTATTTTCTCCTCTAGAGAAGTGTCTTCCTCTAGAGAGGTATGCTTGGATGAACAGCAGAGGTACAGGTGTAGGTCATAGCAAACAACAAATACACTATATGATATGTTTTGCCTACACTGTAAACCCTAACGCTCAGAATAATTAAAGGGGTGGTTGATTGCCCCTTTTTACAAGATGTAAAATAAGTCTCTATAATGTCCCCAGAGTGTGTATGTGAAGTTTTAGCTCAAAATACCCACAGGTCATTTTTTACAGTATGTTAAAATGGTCACTTTTTGAGGGTGAGCAAAAACGTGCCGTTTTTGTGTGTCCCTTTAAATGCAAATGAGCTGCTGCTCATGGGGCAAAGCTTCAAGAGCTCCAGTTAGTTACTTTTTTGCAACAATATCTTGAATTTTGTAAGCATTTGTATTAATTTTGACATTAATTTTGACAATTAACATTAATTTATTTCTGAACTGGCACAATACATAAATAAATCAAATTAGAAATAAGTTACTGATTGCATCTGAAGAAGTAAGTTTTACATCCAATCACATTAATGATGTTAACAAATGAACCAGACAATGCACCAGTAGTAATATCCCAGCAGTTGTGGTCTTGACCGGTCTTGAAACAAAATCCTGAGTCCTCTACGTCTGAGATCGAGACAAGACCGAGTACAAATGTGGTTGAGGCCGAGGCAAGACCAAGACCAAAAAATGGTCTTGAGACCGGTCTAAAGTACTACACTACTGGCTATTAGTATACTTTTTTAAAACTTAAAATAAGAAAGTATGCTTTGAGTCTACTTTTTATGTACTTCTCAGAAATATCCTTAAATTTGCACTTAAGTATTCTTGACAAAAGTCTAAGTATATTTTGACTATACTTGTACTCAACTTTTGATCGAGATATACTTAAAAGTATAATTAAGTATTCTAAGTGTACTTGGCTTGTAAACGCTGGATTTTTAGAAGTATGTTAAGTTCGCAGCATAGACTTGAGTTTTACACACAGACTGTTATTGTAGGGATATCAATGTTACATTTTCATGCCCCTAAACATGACGTGGAACAAAGCAAACTGTTATTGGTTGCTTTACGTGTCAGTCAGACGGCCTCTGAGTCCTTGGCCAGTGAAAGCTGCTATTGAGACCAGACCTTCTGCTGTCAGTCTGAATGTCTGGCTATGTGAGACTAGGGTCAGAGTATCTCTGAAACGGTAAGGCTTGTGGGTTGCTCCCGGTCGGCAGTAGTGAGAATTTACAACAGTGGTCCGAGGAGGGACAAACCACAAACCGCCGACAGGGTGTCAAGGCTCATCGATGTGCGAGGGCAACAAAGGCTATCCTGTCTGGTCCAATCCAACAGAAGGTCTACTGTGGCACAAGTGACACAACATTTTAATGATATGGGGGGAATGTGTCACAAAACACAGTATATCGCAATCTGCTGCACATTGGGCTGCATAGCCACAGACCAATCAGAGTGCCTATGATGACACCTTATCCACTATCAAAAGCGAGCGTCAGTTCGTCTGATCCGATGAGTTCTGTTTTCTTTTACATCACGTGGAAGGCTGTGTGCGTGTGTGTTGTTTGGCTTCCTATCTCCGCTTTGTAAACGCCAACTAATTAATGTCATTAACATATACAGCCCTAGAGTCAATAATTGCTTAGATTTCCAAATACATGCAGTACTCTGACGCTGTTTTGGCTCATTGGTGTATATATATATATATGGGAATCTTTTGGTACCTCACGATTCAATTCAAATTCTTGTGGTCACGATTTGATTAAAAATCAATTATTCTGTTCTAAAATAGAAAAAAAATTGTTAAAAACTAAGTTTTTCAGGGACAGTAGCCTATAGGTTTTTTTATCATGTAGGCTAGTGAGAAATATTACAGAAATGTAATAACATGTAAAAAATAAAATACTGTATAGTCTAAATACATATAATTGATAAATATAAATTGATTCATATTAAAGGTACAAAAGTGATTAAAAAGCAGGGAGTGCTTTTTTTAACATTAATGAAACAGACGGCAACAGTTTATAAGACTGCTGTCCCTTTAAGAATGAATGCACTGATCTAATAAATGGTTACACATCCCCACCCCTAATATATATACACCATATGGAAAAGAAGTATAGAAAGAGAGCAAAAGCGATGAGTTGCAGAGTGCGTCAGGGATTAAATGAAATCACTTGAGTTGAAGTTTACTTGTGTTTGATCTGTTCATGGTAATTAATGTCCTCTCTTGCTTTGAGTGTTTTTTTTTTTCTCACAGACGCATATTAAATGCCGTTCTGTTTGATGAGGTCTTAAGGTATGGGAATAGGGGAGGAGTTCAGACAGGATATAGAAATGCATGTCTTATGGCTCTGTTTAGAACTCAAACATTTAAATACACAACCACATGCTCTTTTCTCAAAATGTGCACATTTAATGACTTTGAGTGCCAAGTGCTTTTCTAGCAATCGTTCTGTAATCCTTCTTTTGGTGTATTTCCGTCTGAGAGGAGAAACAGAGGGAGTTAAGCACAGCTCAGACATATTAATGCCCAAGACACTCCAAGCTCTCTATCACTGTTTTCCTGTCCGTCTTTCTTCATTGTTTGTCTCTCTCTCTCTGGCACACTCTCTCGCTCTTTCTTCTTCTCGTTCTTTGTGGTCATGTATTACATAAATACATTTCTTCTACTGGCATTACACCTCCATGGTAACAGAAACTGTCTTTTTATTTTTGTCTCTTTATGTCTATTTAATTTGTTGTGTGGAGCTTGCTGCAGGCAGGGTCATTGTAGCACGTTAAATATAATCGCAGTGCCGTACAGATGCAGCCTCATATGAACAGTAATCTGCCTTTCCTGATCTTTCCTGATAAGAGTCACCATTTCCTCAAGAGAGGTATGTTTGGATGAACACTGTGTCTGTCTTAGCAAAAAATAAATGCACTTTCACACAACAGTGAACACATGTTTTCATTGGCCTGGCTTCCAGAAGCATATTTCCCATGTATAGAACCAAACCAATAAAACATTTGATTTGACAGAAAAGTTTGAAAATTATGAAAATGTAACTTATTATTATATAAGTTAAAATGACTCAAATTAGCTCTGTTCAAAGAGCTTTCTTATCTGAAAAATACTAGCATGCCTCTGCTAGCCTGCAAAACCTCACTATTGTGGAGATTGCCTTTGTTTCCATGGTAACACGGGTTCTCTGATAGGTGGATGATGCTTCAGGCTTATGGGTAATGCAGTATTTTACTTGGAATTCGGGAACTAAACGAGAGTTTAAAAAAATCCCTTTGAAATCACTGATTTATGGCAGAGCTCAAAGCTTATTTTATGTCTGTCTAGTTTTATGTATTGTTGCTAAATATATATATATATATATATATATATATATATATATATATATATATATATATATATATATATATATATATATATATATATATATATATATATATATATATATATATATATATATACATACACTCTAAAAATGGCTGGGTTAAAAAACAACCCAATTGGCAACCCAGCGCTGGGTAAATATTGGACAGAACACATGCTGGGTTAAATTAACCCAGTGGCATTTTAACCCAGCAGGCTGGGCTGTTGAGAAAACCCAAAATGTAGTTAATTTTTACCATTAGTCTAATGGATTTGCTATTCTGGGTTATTCTTATAATTTCTCCTGTGCATAGCCTACTGTAAAACTAGACAATCATGAAATGAAAAATACATGTTTAGAGTGTTAAAATAATAATTTTTAATGCTTGTCAACTGGTACAACACACAAATGTGTTAAAATTGGCAACAATGACAACTACAAGCCTAATATATTCGGTCCATTTCTTCACGTTAAATCGAACTTTTATTTTGACGGGTTGCCGTGACCTAGAGTGTCTGTGTACATGATATCAGTATGGCAGTTTTCTCAAATGAAACGGTAAATTCTGATGAAGTGACGGTTTATGTGTTCGTGTCCTCATGTGACACGGCAGAGACTACAAAGACAGTGAGCGAGTGTCACGCGTATGTGTGTGTGTGTGTGTGTGTGTGTGTGTGTGTGTGTGTGTGTGTGCGGGCGCCCCTGTCATTCACATGGACGCAAAACATGCAGGAGTAATATTTAAATAGTATTTTGCAGTTTAATATTCACAGACACGTATATATTCGGCTACAGTCTGGAGCCCTGGGCTTAGAGAAACACAGAAGCGACTGAACGCAGCTGCGGGGACCGAATATACTCGGGAGTCGGGTACTACAGAAATGCTGGTATAGGCTATCGTCACATTTTTAAAATTTCAGTACGGATTTGGTACCAAAGTACCGGTGTCCTGACATTTCATCCTACCCGTCAGATTGTCCTACCAAGGCTTACTGCGCATGCCCACATCAATATTTTTTATTTTTATTTTTTATATATTTTAAGGGTAGGTTTAGGGTAGGGATAGGGGTAGGTATGGATATTAATGTATTAATAAAGCAAATCACATTAATATGATTCTGGTAGCACAATCTGATAGGTAGCATTTTACATCCATATTTAATATTTATTTATTTAAAATATTTACATAGTTTTAAGGGTAGGTTCAGGGTAGGAGTAGGTATGGATATTAATAAAGCCTCAAATCAGATGAATATGATGCTGGTAGCACAATCTGATAGGCAGCATTTTTTGCTGTCGAATCGTGCTACCTACTGTTTTAATGGGCGGTAGCAAAATCTGACAAGGTAAGACAAATCGACAGAACACCGGCACTTCTGACATCCCTGCATAAAACCATGGTTAATTTCCGTAAGGGGATCATGGTCCCGTGTAATAAACAAGCACAAACTGTATTAATCTATCGTCTCACATACCTAAACATGTCAATACATGGCATCGGATTCTGAGGTAAAACTTTTGTCGTCTAAGTTAGCGTATCATGTAAGCTTAAAGTCCCAGTGAACCGGAAGTTGCAACTGATTTTATTTCAGTGCTGTGACGTATTTCCAAGCGAAACGGAATATTGAATAGAGGGCAGGGTTTCACTTCAGCGCTCCTCCTCTCCATCTCACGCTCATAGCCTAACGGTTGGAGGGGAGTGGTTAAGGATATTCAAACCCAGAGCCATAGAGAGAGAGAGTTGCGACAACTCCATAGACTCCAATGGAACTGTTTTTTTTACAGCAATGGCGGCTCGCGGAGACTCTCAATAGTTCCCGGAAGTAGCAGCCGCGCCATAGAGTTACAGCAGAACAGACCGTTTGTGATGCACTTTTAAAAGTTAAGACGTTTAATCAGTAAGATTTTAAATGATCAGCACATTTTAATCAAAATAACTTGTACATTAAAGCCTGCTTGTGTAGATTATTCATCATTAAAAAAATATATATTTTAAAAACAACATCGCTGTAACTACATACTCATGCTACATACACATGTCGATGTGTAATAAAATGATTGAAAATCAATGCATTTATTGACTATTAATTACCAAAAAGCGCAGTTCTGTCACTGTGACTATCAATTTGAATTGCCCGTCAAAGCACTTCCTGGAACTATTCGAGGTCTACATGAATCACGTGACTATCAAGCGTTTTGAACTTCCGTTGTCGCAACTCTCTCTCTCTATGGCTCTGTTCAAACCCAAGCCGGCGCATAGTCGTCATCGGAAAGGGAACGCCATTCAAGACCGTAAGTTACTTTTCAGATTTTGATTAAAGATTACCACGGCAAACAATTTTTTTATGTGTATTAACTTGCACGGATTAATTGTTCACCCTAAGACCTGTAATGGGGGTTAAAAAAGTAAATAAGACCGATTTTGATTTCATGAGGGCTTTAAGAATTGTTGCCGCGAAAAGAAAAGAAAACTATACCTATAATTATGCTAATGATTATTAATGAAAACATTATATGAACTTCCCTTAAAGAGCACCTATCATGGAATTTTGAAATTTACCTTTCATGTAGTGTGTAACATAGATCTAAGTGAACAAAAACATCCTGTGATAGCTTGAAATATGACAGTGCACCGTATATATAGTTATTTTCTTTCAAAAGTAAGAGTCGACTCGGAGTCATTTTTAAGAATCGTAAGAAGACCGAAGCTTTTTCTCTGACTAGTTGACGTCAACTTGTCAAGTTATTTGAATACGATACGCCCACTTATTGCGCTCCAAGACGCCAGTGAAAACTAGAAAACATCATGGCCACGAGACGCTGTGTTCTGAAGTGCGACTCAAAAGCAAACTTTTTTCATCTGCCCAAGGATGAGCATTTGAAGACTAGGTGGCTTGAAGACAAACCATACATCGTCGCGATTGAGTGTTTATTATTAGTTGTCAAATGTATGTTTCGCGATCTCAGGAAGCTTTTATTATGGACTTTTATTATGGCACATGGTTCTTCTTCGTCTGTCTGTACCATATGGATTACATGTGCACAGAGCGCCCTCCGGCTGCCAGTATGAATTGAAAACAACACACAAGAGACTCAATCGCTCATGATTAGGCTATTTCTGCCCATTTTGAGGAAGTATTGAATAAAAAAATACTCCTCTGTTTAGAAATTTGACACAGACATATGAGAATCTATCAATATGTCTCCTCATCTGCACACTTTTGAACTAAAAGCCCTGAGGGATGTTGATTTGTCGCGAGTCTTCGTGAGGAGAATAGAGGAGTTTTTTATGAATGAGATCAGCTGAGGCTCATATTACAATCAAACGGTTCCGACGCGGTTTTCATATTCATAACTCCTGACACATATTAACAAATTACTGTCACTATAAGACTTTGATGGGCGTTCCGTTTCCGAAAATATCTGCACAGACTATACCAATCACAACTGACTGGGTCATCTGACCAATCACCGCAGATTAGCGTCACGTAAAGGCGGGGTTTTGAAAAGTGAATCACTAAAGGAATCATTTGAGAATCGCTGTCAAAACAGGTAAAAATAAATGCATATTATAAGAAAACTAAAGTCTTTTTTGTCATTGTATGCATGCAAAACTGTTGTTGGGGACTTCTAAAACAATATTTGGAACATTTTAAATGCCATGATAGGTGCTCTTTAAAATATCTGCATTCAGTGCCCCTTGCTTTGTCCTTTCAAAATGACAGTTTGGGAGCGAATTTAAACATCAAGGCGCGAAGCTCGTGAAACAACCATGCGCTGGGTAGAATCAACCAAGTGTTGCAACCCAGCAGGTTTTACCAAACAACTGGAAATTTGAAACTACCCAATGATGTTTAAAATGTGATCAAATAAACCAACAAACTACCCAACAGTCTCAACCCAGCATTTTGGGTTAAAAAACAACCCAGCATTATTTAGAGTGTATGTATGTATATAATATATATATATATATATATATATATATATATATATATATATATATATATATATATATATATATATATATATATATATATATATATATATATATATATATATATATATATATATATATATATCAGGCGAAGTGAATAACACTGATTATCTCTTCATCCTGGCACCTGTTAGTGGGTGGAATATATTAGGCAGCAAGTGAACATTTAACATTTTGAAGCAGGAAAAATGGGCAAGCGTAAGGATTTGAGCGAGTTTGACAAGGGCCAAATTGTGATGGCTAGACGACTGGGAGCAACTCCAAAACTTTAGCTCTTGTGGGGTGTTTCCGGTCTGCAGTGGTCAGTATCTATCAAAAGTAGTCCAAGGAAGAAACAGCGATGAACCGGCAACAGGGTCATGGGGCGGCCAAGGCTCATTGATGCACGTGGGGAGCGAAGGCTGGCCCGTGTGGTCTGATCAAACAGACGAGCTACTGTAGCTCAAATTGCTCAAGAGGTTAATGCTGGTTCTGATAGAAAGGTGTCAGAATACACAATGCGTCGCAGTTTGTCGCGTATGGGGCTGCATAGCTGCAGACCAGTCAGGGTGCCCATGCTGACCCCTGTCCACAGCTGAAAGCGGCAACAGTGGGCATGTGAACATCAAAACTGGACCACGGAGCAATGGAAGAAGGTGGCCTGGTCTGATGAATCACGTTTTATAGAATATACAGTTTGGTATTCTCCATGGTGACCAAATGTCCCCACAAGTTTTGTAATACCAGTAAATTTTGACCTTGTGGGGACAAGAGGGTGTTTGGGAATCAAAGGATCCATGAAGAACCTTTAAAATTGATGGAAACTTTCCATTGAACAAAGTTTCTTTATAATGGAAGACGGTGATTCAGATTATTACAATGTTCTTTACACTACCAAAAAATTTTTTATTTTATTTAAAACTTTTGGTCCCACTGCATATTAGGTGGCCTTAACTACTATGTAGCTACTTGCATAAAATCTGTACAATGTACTTTTTGTGTTCATATTGTATTGCAAAACACTGATATTGAGGTGGGATACAGTTAAAGTTGGGGACAGGTGTGGTGGTGGGTAAGTTTAAGGGTAGGGTTAGGTGTAAGGGAAGGGTCAACAGTGTAATTATAAATGTAATTACACAAATTAATTACGGATGTAATTACGTGCAGGTATTTTTAAAATGTAAGTACAATGTAAATACATGGACACAATAAGTGCATTGTATCAAATTATTAGTTTAAAAGTTAGTACATAGTGGTTATGGCCACCTAATATAAAGTGGTCACAAACGTTTCCCTGAAAGGTTGCATCACTGCAAAAAAAAAAATTTTTGGTAGTGTTATTTTTAAGAGTGTATATAAAATAACTATAAATGCAGATTCATCTGATCTAAGATCATAAATGGGGCACATCATAAGCTATATGACTTGCAGCGATACTAAAGGTTATCGCAACTGACCAGCTAAACTTGTTTAACAACAGTTTTGAGCAAAAAACGTCAGACTTGAGTACAAAGGTTTCAATAATGAAAGCAAATGACGGTTCACAATCAATTCAGTTGGTGTTAGAGATTTTCACATGAATTTCCTTTTCTGACAAAACAACCAAAGGCCAAAACCTGGACTGAAGATAAAGTAGGCAACTCACTGTCAACTAATGCAACTCAGGCATTGCTTACACCTGGTATTATAAATTATACAGAATGATATTTTTTTTGAAAATCTAAAATAGCAGAAAGTTTTCTGTGATGGGTAGGTTTAAGGGGATTGTTACTAGTGTGAGGGGATATAATATACAGTTCACACAGTATAAAAAAAACATTACGTCTATGGAATGTCCTCATAAAACATGGAAACCCAACATCAGTGTGTGTGTGTGTTTCTCCTAGATCAGGGATGGGAAGTTCCAGTCCTTGAGGGCTGCTTTCTTTCGAAGTTTAGCTATCCTGTATGTAATCATTAGGCCTTACATACACCATTTATTTTATCTGAAAATACAGTATTCGTGAAAGTAATAGGAAAAAAATTTATCATGCATTACTGGTAAGCATGTTAGTAGCATCTGTACAGGCAGTGTATGTGTATACACCATTGTATATTGCGGTAACCTACTGCTTGTTCACAGGAGCCAATCGATTTTTCCACTTTTGAGCATGTGTTAACACCCGTGCTTCTTGTGTTTATTTTCAGCCGTGTCATTTTTCACAGGTCGCTCCTTGACGACTGTTTTTTTTTCCAACACCTCCTAAGACATACATTGTGCTGAGAAGTAAGAACATGAGAGGAGCTCTGTAGACCTTAAATTAGTTGCCAGGTAATATTTACAGAACAAGTCTTATAGAGTAGCTATTTTGATCCAACAATCAGAACACAGCAGTTCGAACATATTTTCTCCTGAATACTGTGAGGGAAGATGTAGGATGTAATTAAATGCTAAATATGGCATCGCTAAGCTGTGACCAACAGCCCAAAAGACCAATTTACAATATCACAATAATCTTCCATGTGAAATATGTAATTTCTGCACCAATTGTCACCAAACTGAATTACAAAAAAAGATTGTTCTCCACAAGACTGAGTAAACCCAGCCGGATCTGCCGGCAATTTGATTTCGCCCTGCAGAACAGGCTGGAAACCTGTACATATTTTTATCCTGTTTCTGTTACAAATTTGCGTGGACCAATCACAAACCGGCTTATCCACTGGGCGCGCTATTGGCTGGTTTAACATGACAGATAGAGAAGTGATGGATCATTGGTCTGATTGGTTGAAGGACTATCCAATTGCGTACAGAGTCATTTGAACTATGCCAGTTGATCACGCCTCTTGTGCAGTAGAAAATACAGAGCATACTCCCCAGAACAATGTTCAATCTTAAAAGATTGCCAGTTATCCACCATTCCATTATTCAGCCAAACAGCCCAAAACTCATGCCAAAGACTGAAATAGGGCCTGCCCACTTTTTTCAGCGGCCTCGATTCTTCGGTCTTCATTAAAGAGTTATAAACCATGAAGCAAACCAACCAGCTATAAAGTGTCTCGAGTTTATAAACTTTGATTGACTTTGAGTATTTTAAAAGTATTAAAAAAATCAGACAAAAAGACAAAGGTACAAGACTGCTTTAATGAGGGAAATATATACAATTTAATGAAGCGTTGCAAAATAAATAATCAAAATGATCGCTAAATATGAAATCACAATAACCCAGCAATAACCAGCTAGTGAACAGAACCAATCAGAGTGGAGGCTGCTCCGAGAACAGTTGAAGCTAGAAAAAGTTTTGTCTTCAAGGTCAAAAATGGCATTGATGTCATTTGAACTATGATCCTGGCAGGTCTATTACTATTTGAAAAGAAGAGTTAGCAGATGTTTTCAAGACACAAGGTAGGACACAGGTCAAAACTACATTATATTTATTTAGCTACATTTGTTAACCTTTTAGCTGCCATCAGCATAAATGCATGGTGTGGGTACAGTGACCGATAGTTGAGCATTCAAGTTGTTTTAAATGGATAGTCCACTTGCAAATACATTACTCACCCTCATGTTGTTCCAAACAAATACAAATTTTAATTAATCTTCAGAGTGTTTTTTTTTAAATATTTTTTTTAAATCCTTTCATTATTTTTGTCTAGCCATTTAAAAATATAGACAGGCTCTATTTTCAAGCTTCAAAAGTACTTTAATTTAGGTTTTTATTCACATATACATTGAGTATATATTATAGCAAATATTGTAAATGGAAGCTCAAAGCTTGTTTGACATAATAAACCGACCTCAGCTCAAGCTTAAAGGGATTGTTCACCCAAAAACTAAAATTGCCCCACTATTTACTCACCCTCAAGCCATCCTAGGTGTATATGACATTCTTCTTTCAAGCGAATACAATCTGAGTTATATTAAATAATATCCTGGCTCTTTCAAGCTTAATAATGGCAGTGAATTGCAGCCAGTTACGCTTTTAAGACAGTTAGATTTGTTACCTGATTTAATAAGCTTAAAATCTTTAAATTCAGTTTATTCTAAATATTGACTAAAACAACACTATAATATAGCTAATTTAACTCAATGTAAGGCAAGGCAAGTTTATTTGTATAGCACATTTCATACACAGTGGCAATTAAAAGTGCTTAACACAGAAATGAAATAAAAATATTCGTAAGTGAATTAAAACAGTTATAATAGGAATGAAAAGAAATCGAAAATTAAGATGAAAACCCCTATTTGTGGTGGAAGAAAATGGAGATTCAGGTTTACTTTAAAAATATTTGTCAGGTAACTGTGCGTTTAGACAGTACACTTATAGACAAATCTTCTTGGCCTAACTTGAGGGCGTTCTCTAGATGTTTTACCCATCTGAGCAGATCTAAACGGGTCTTCCTCGCACCGGAGGGAATACTCAACTTTGGGACTTCCCCATATTGGCTGTCTGCCTCTGTGGTTTTTAACCGGCTCACAGCACGGCCTCCTCGCCCACGTGATATCTAAAAATTCTCAAAATTTCTTTTTATTCAATCACGTTGCATTTATCACAGAATGGTTTATCCACCCCACTTATTTATCGCTCCCCGTCTCTCAACCTCTTCCACCCGGACAGCCTTAACAAAAAAAAAATATTGAAAGATAAAAATAAAGAGTATAATTAAAACTGAAAATAAAAACAGGGTTAAATTGAAACATAAATTAAAATGCAAGCAGTTCGGACATAGCACGTACAGTGGTACAGTGCTCATTCAGTAAATGCACAGCTAAACAGATGTGTTTTGAGTCTGGATTTGAAAGTGGCTACTGTTGGAGCACATCTGATCTGTTCAGGAAGCTGGTTCCAGCTACGGCTGGCATAATAGCTAAAAGCAGACTCTCCTTGCTTTGAGTGAACCCTTGGTATTTCTAACTGACTTGATCCTGATGATCTGAGTGATCTGTTGGGTTTGTATTTAATCAGCATATCTGCAATGTATTGAGGTCCTAGGTCATTGAGTGATTTATATTCAAGTAACAGCACTTTAAAATCGATCCTAAATGTAATTGGAAGCCAGTGTAAAGACCTGAGGACTGGTGTGATATGGTCATATTTTCTGGTTCTGCTCAGGATCCTGGCAGCAGCGTTCTGAATGAGCTGCAGCTGTCTAATGGTCTTTTTGGGAAGGCCGGTGAGGAGACGATTACAATAGTCCACCCTACAAGGTGATATAAGCATGAACGAGTTTCTCTAAGTCTTGCCTGGAAACAAAGCATCTAATTCTTGCAATATTTTTCAGATGATAGTAAGCTGATTTAGTTATTGCTTTGACATGACTACTGAAAATCACACCCAGAATCCTGACTTGATTTTTTGATTTGTGAAAAAAATCACCTAAAGGATTATTAGTAACACCTGTTCAATTTCTCATTAATGCAATTATCTAATCAACCAATCACATGGCAGTTGCTTCAATGCATTTAGAGGTGTGGTCCTGGTCAAGACAATCTCCTGAACTCCAAACTGAATGTCAGAATGGGAAAGAAAGGTGATTTAAGCAATTTTGAGCGTGGCATGGTTGTTGGTGCCAGACGGGCCGGTATGAGTATTTCACAATCTGCTCAGTTACTGGGATTTTCACGCACAACCATTTCTACAGTTTACAAAGAATGGTGTGAAAAGGGAAAAACATCCAGTATGCTGCAGTCCTGTGGGCGAAAATGCCTTGTTGATGCTAGAGGTCAGAGGAGAATGGGCTGACTGATTCAAGCTGATAGAAGAGCAACTTTGACTGAAATAACCACTTGTTACAACCGAGGTATGCAGCAAAGCATTTGTGAAGCCACAACATGCACAACCTTGAGGCGGATGGGCTACAACAGCAGAAGACCCCACCGGGTACCACTCATCTCCACTACAAATGGGAAAAAGAGGCTACAATTTGCACGAGCTCACCAAAATTGGACTGTTGAAGACTGGAAAAATGTTGCCTGGTCTGATGAGTCTCGATTTCTGTTGAGACTTTCAGATGGTAGAGTCAGAATTTGGCGTAAATAGAATAAGAACATGGATCCATCATGCCTTGTTACCACTGTGCAGGCTGGTGATGGTGGTGTAATGGTGTGGGGGATGTTTTCATGGCACACTTTAGGCCCCTTAGTGCCAATTGGGCATTGTTTAAATGCCACGGCCTACCTGAGCATTGTTTCTGACCATGTCCATCCCTTTATGACCACCATGTACCCATCCTCTGATGGCTACTTCCAGCAGGATAATGCACCATGTCACAAAGCTCGAATCATTTCAAATTGGTTTCTTGAACATGACAATGAGTTCACTGTACTAAAATGGCCCCCACAGTCACCAGATCTCAACCCAATAGAGCATCTTTGGGATGTGGTGGAACGGGAACTTCGTGCCCTGGATGTGCATCCCACAAATCTCCATCAACTGCAAGATGCTATCCTATCAATATGGGCCAACATTTCTAAAGAATGCTTTCAGCACCTTGTTGAATCAATGCCACGTAGAATTAAGGCAGTTCTGAAGGCGAAAGGGGGTCAAACACAGTATTAGTATGGTGTTCCTAATAATCCTTTAGGTGAGTGTATATGAGTTTACAGTTCTCATACTTAATGGTTTTAAATCTTAAAGGTTTACCACAATCGGTTTCCTCAAATGGTTTGAGTTACCGTAAATTATCGAGTTTTACATTTCCATTCCATTTAAAATAATCTTTCTCCATCCTGTTTTCAAAACTCTGATATGATGTCATAATCCGTTCTATAATCGGTTGTTAATAATCTGGTTAATAATTGCTAAAGCCAACGTGGCTGCCTCTACCGCTCACAAAAAGATAACATATTTCTATCTTTGCCGGCATCTGTCGTGCTTGTGGAAGTGGCAGGATTTTTTTTAATAAATATATTTTCATCAAGTTAGATACTGATAATTATTCTCTCAAATGCCTTTATCTAAACATCAATACTTAACCGTCTGACTCGCACATCCGTCATGTTTGTAGTTTTTTAACACTTTTTATCCGTCTTTGTAGTTCGAATCGAATCCTCGTCCAGCTCTCAACGGGTTGTGGGCAACATTAGCCATTAGAGTGTGCACTTTAAATTCTAACTGGAAATAGAAGAGCATCTGGGTATCTTTGGAATAGCTACACATTTCAACATACTACGATTTGGGACGTACTAATTCCATTTTCAAATACTATTTTAGGATGAATAGTATGTGAATTGGGACGCAACGTATTACATAATTCGAGGTGCTTCATGGCAGTGGGTGGGAAGAGTTCTTTTGGCGCAACCAGAGCCGTTACGCAACTTGCTTGTTTGGATTCTCTGATTGGTGGAGATTTTTTTTATGTAACCCACATAAGGTGCATTTGCAGAATCTAGATTTTTACCAGGATTTCCCCTGTTAAACATGATCATTTAAAAAATCAGTTGAAATAATGCAAGCTGGCGGCTTCAACAAAAGCATGGCATTGACTGACAGTTTTGTAGCTGACAGTAGGTCTGTCCTTAGGTTTGAAAATAAATAAATATATTAATCTTATTGATAAAAATCAATTGTTGATTTGTACTTCCGCTACAAGACTGTTGCACTCTATATGCACTGCACGGTTAGTTACTGTGCCGGGATGTTGAAACAAACTAAGCAAGGTTTCATCACACCACAGATCCAGTGTTTGCTCTTGAGGGAATAAACCTGCTACAGATTGCTTACTTTTAGTTGTCTCTGCATATTAAGCTGAAAAAGAGAATATTTTAACACCTGCTTTGATTTGTGAGTCAGCATTGTAAAATCATTTTAGTATTCAGCTTAAACAGCAACACCACAGGAACAGTGAAAAAGAGAACTTCAAACCCTCCAAACCAATCTAAGATATTTATTCAAGAAAAAAGAAAAGAAAAATTGTAGCAGAGACAGTTGTAATTAAACTCCCTGGCCTGACAGAGGCATCTTTCAGGAGACGACTGCTACTCTTACATATGTAAGAGTTGCAGTCGTCTCATTTTACAACTGTCTCTGCTACAATATATGCACAATGTTCAAATGATGTTATATCTACTGTTTTTCAGCAGATTGTTTGACAGTCAGGACAATGTTTGTGAAAGCATGCTGGAATAGGTTGTGTAAACCCTGTAATATGCAAGGTTTTCATTTTTCTCCCCTACCAACACTGTTTAGTCATCAAACATAACTTTAACATGGAAATCAAAGCAGTATGATGAATCAAAGGAAAAAAAGAAATGCAATAAAGCATAGACATCTTGGAGATCACTCACACAAGAAGAGACAGACATATGGGGATACTGGCAGTGGCAGATGCCTCTTTGTGTGTTTGTAAATAAATTGAATTTAGGGTACCTGGACACTTCCATTAGGCTTGCCATATTTCTATCTTAAACTGTTAGCCATAAAAGAAACAACACATGGCAGATGAATCTATTATAATGTATAAGTTACAATAGATCTTATATGGTTGGAGAGCCCAAATCATGTTTTCAAGCACACCAGGGTACTAGAGAGTTTGATAAAGGACGTAGCTCCTACAGCCACATTTGTTTTGTTTTGTGGATATATATATATATATATATATATATATATATATATATATATATATATATATATATATATATATATATATATATATATATATATATATATATATATATATATATATATATATATATATATATATATATATATATATATATATATAAAGTTCTTGGATTCTTGTTCTTTTTTGTCTTCCTTGATCCTTCCCTGATTGTATTTCAGTGTTTCATGTGTGTTAATTAGTTCTCTGAGTATTCCTAACCCCCCCCCCCCTGTTTTTGTCTTACATTGTTTGATGTAACCTGGGTTTCATTTCATGCGGTTTTACTCTGATTTCCATGTGTTTGATGATGATCCCCCCCCCCCCCCCGCCTATTAAACAGAGATGTGTAATAAGTGGGTCCATATCAATTATTCAGCTTTTTTTTTTTTTTAATAGCTAAGAGTTCAATATATTACATCTACTAATGGTCTACCTGAATCTCTATGAAGCGAGATATGAGAAGTCTTATCTGGTTATTGCTGGTCTTATTGCCATTTATTATGCTGTATTTTAGTAATTTTGTCCTGCATAGGTGGAAATATGAATTATTGAAAAGTTTAGCAAGTAACACTTTTAAAAACTAGCCTGTTATGTTGCTTTTTGATTTGTTCATTTTATTTGAATGGTTGTAAATTACTGTCTGCTAGGTCTCAAAATTACGGACATGCAAATATTAATAAATTCAAAATGAAGCCTACATAATTGAAATATAATCACATTCTGACTTATCAGAATATTTTTGTGCACATGGCCACTCAATTTGTTAATTCAAAAAATGTTAATCAGTGCACTTTTCAGCTGGTGTACATATCAGAAAATTTTTACATCAGTTCCTGCCTTTATGTATCCCGAATGGTTTTTCACATTTAACATTAGATCAAATTAATGGAATTTAGGATCAAATCTGATCATACATGCATTTTATAAATGAGGCCCCAGAAATAAAGTAAGATAAGCAGTCTTTTCTCGTTATTCTCTTCTGCTATTGCCATTTATTATGCTGTATTTAAGTAATTTAGTCAAACTATTAATTTTCATTGATGTCCTCTGCAAAAGCCGCACAGAGGCAGAAATTTGAATTATTAAAATGTTTGGCCAGTAACCCTTTTAAATACTAGTATGTTATGTTATTTTTCCTCATCTGTATTTTGATTTGTTCATTTTATTTGAACGGTTGTAAATTACTGTCTGCTATCTTAGGTCTCAAAATTACATTATAGACATGCACATATGAATAAATTCAAAATAAGGCATACATCATTAAAATATAATCAGAATATTTCATTTGTTAATTCAAAACATGTTAATCAGCACACTTTTCAGCTGGTGTACATATTCCTGTCATTATGATTCCTGATTTGTTTTTCATATTTAAAGGAACACTCCACTTTTTTTGAAAATAGGCTCATTTTCCAAGTCAATTAGAGTTAAACAGTTGAGTTTTACCGTTTTTTAATCCATTCAGCCGATCTTTGTATCTGGCAGTAGCACTTTTAGAATATCTTAGCATACATCATTGAATCAGATTAGACCATTAGCATCGCGCTCAAAAATGACCAAAGACTTTCAATATTTTTCCTATTTGAAACTTGACTCTTCATTAGTTACATCGTGTACTAAGACCAATAGGAAAAGTTGTGTTTTTTTTTTAGGCTGATATGACTAGGAACTATTCTCTCATTCCTCCGTAATAATCAAGGAACTGTGCTGCCGTACCATGAGTTCAGCGGCGCAATGATATTATGCAGCGCCGCCTGAAAATAGGCTAAATTCCGTAAACAACCAACTTGACAACCTGCTTGCACAGGGAGCGTGCCTTGTAACCATGGAGACATTTGGGAGAGATGATTCAGAAGATATTTACTTTGGTGCAGATCTTGAGCCGTATCAATTTGAACCTGAATACACTGAAGATGAGCTTTTGGAACGTGAAAGGCAAGAAAGTGTGGCTGAACAGACTGGGGCAGAAGTGAGGAGGAGAGCAGATTCGAACTGGTGAGTGAGAGAAGAGTCAACGTTTTTTTGAGCGCAATTCACACTCAGCGGTAATTCAAGGAAAAAAATGTCCGAATGCGCAATGTGCAACATGGATTCAGTCTTCCGATCTTTTGACTTTGAATAACTTAATATGTGACAGAGAGAATGCGCGCGGGGAGGGCTCTCTGCGTGTTCCCTCTATCACTTAGTTAACATGCACTCTATCACAAGTGCAGCAGTGATCTACATTACTCATAAATCACAATAACTGATCAAATAAGGCTTTGGCGGGACAAAAATTTGTTTTTGGCGGCCGCCAAATAATTTTAATTGCAGGGAAAAACCCTGCGCACGCTCCGAAGCCTAAGCACAGAACGTAACATCACTAGTATTTTGTACCATAGAAACTGTAGATAAACAATACCGACAATTCCACAAGTTTATTTTAATCAAACTATACACTACCTCACCAGAACTCTACAACAAAACTACTAACGTTATATAGTGTACTGTATAAACCAAATGGTCGAGCAAACCCACACACTCAGTGATTACATTTCACAGGTAACGTTAACTAAAGACAACAGCAGTGCTTTGTCAATCTGGTCGTTCAAGCTAACTAAAAATAATAATAATGTTATACTGCCATGGGTAATGATACACTTGGTTCTGTCTGTCCTCTGAATATTGTTGGGATGGCCATATCCTTTAGACGCCGTACCATGGTACAGGTAACACTGTCCATGTTTTCCAAATAGTCATCTGGTCCAAAATGCTTTGAGAAAACACGCACTTTCTTGATTGAATCTACCGGTGTTTTGATATCTATGTTCAGAGCAGCCAACCATTGATTCTTTCATTCCTTGTTTTTCATTGGTACAAACTTAGTACCGGTCACATTGGAAGTTACCTAGTTGGGAACTACTTTCAAGCGCTGCATAATATCTTTGCGCCGCTGCACTCATGGTACGGCAGCACAATTCCTTGATTATTACGCAGGAATGAGAGAATATTTCCTAGCCATATCAGTCTAAAAAAATCCAACTTTTTTTTTTATATGTTGGTCTTAGTACACGATTTCTATAAGTTTTAAATAGGAAAAATATTGAAAGTCTTTGTTCATTTTTGAGCGCGATGCTAATGGTGTAATCAGATTCAATGATGTATGCTTAGCTATGCTAAAAGTGCTACCGCAAGATACAGATAGGCTGAATGGATTCAAAAACGGTAAAACTCAACTGTTTAACTCTAAGGGAGTTGGAAAATGAGCCTATTTTTTTAAAAAGTGGAGTGTTACTTTATCAGTAGATCAGATGAATGGATTTAGGATCAAATCTGATCAAACGTGCATTTTATACATGAGGCCCCAGGACCGGTGTAGCAAATTAGCTCAAAGGGGACTCGTTATAATTAATTTTATAATTATAAATAGTTGGATCAGTTAACCGAATTAACCTAATGTACCTGAATTAATATTACAATCAAAGGACCCACTTTATATTAGGTGGCCTTAACTACTATGTACTAACATTTAAATTAATAATATGATACAATGCACTTATTGTGTACATACATGTTTTTACATTGTACTTACATTTATAAAAAAAAAAAATACAGATTACAAGTAATAATAATTACTTTATTGCCCATGAACTTTTGACCAAAACTTAGACAAAGAGAACAAAAGACTCGGTGTGATGACAAGACAAAGAAACAGATATCAAACACGGTGCCTTTTCATCCACTCATTCAATAGTTACATAATTGCATGAATTGGAAGTAATATACATGAATAATAATAATAGTCACGTGTATCAGTTGTAGACACACTAACAAGCTATGTCGAAGGCTATTTGAATGCAAGTCCAATAATCAATGATTTGATGCACTTCATATGTAACAGTTTCTGTGAGTTTGCTTGGAGTTTTAGCTGTGTCACGTGGAGTTCATTTACCGGTCATTGAAAAGACAGAGATCTGGTTTCTTTGTTCGTATGGGTATAACAAAAGATGAGCTGAATGAAATCTTTGTAGAATGGATCATGTACTTATAGTAAGAAATTAGGTCTAAATGTACTCTCTGTGTAAGAGCAGGAAACTAAATTACCATTGATAACCCAATTTTATGGGAGGGGTGGAAACCATAGACTGTAAAAAATATGGACGTAGTGTCCGTGACGTCACCCATAGGATTCTGATGAGCCGTTCTGAAGCGCAAAGTATGGACGAGATGGCCGTTGCCATCTTGGCAGCGCGTCATCTGCGTCACTCCCGGATAACAGATAATGGGCAAAAAGGCGGGATGTGGGCAGAGCTGAAGTGACCGCAATGACTAACAGACAGCAGATAAATCGCTTCAACTTCAAACAACGCCCACAAGACTTCCATCCAGCCGCCAACACGCCACGTGATTGGCTTCCCAAGACGTCGATCAAAAGACACGACCATACCTTCAGCGAATCAAAGACCCTGGAAAACCCCTCTCCAGCCAGGAAAAGGGAATCCCGTCAGAGACGACACACGAGACACAAACGCAAGTAATACCTCTAGATACCCGAGCTGAACTGGTGCATTAGATCAAATTTAAAAACCCAAAAAAATCAGTTCAAAAAGTTGATTTATTTCACTAGTTCCATTCAAAAAGTGAAACTTGTATATTATATTCATTCATTACACACAGACTGATATATTTAAAATGTTAACCCTTTAGGCGCCAGAGGTTTTTTCCTAAAACGTTCGATTTTGACATCTTTATTTCAAAAGGCTATGTCTTAAAAGTGATAAAAGATAGAGACTTTTTGGAAATTAGAGAAATATTAAGGATGACCCAAAGTTTATGTAGGGATTACATTTTCCCATCTAATTTGCATATTATGATGTCATATGGTGGTGGTCATCTTGGATTATAGAATTTTCATGAAAAGTCACGTTAAAATGATAAAATGCGGTACTTCTTTCCACCCAAAATGTCCCTCACCTTCTGTATGTTATATTGCACAATACTGAATGCTCAGGTAAATAGTAAATAGTAAACAAACTGTGTAAATCATTTCTAATAAATGGTAGAAACAAACCGAATACATGTAACGGTTGGCCTTTTGCTGTAGAGATTTTCCATTTACTACATACAGTAGGCACTCTGATTCCATGTATGGGGCACATATTTATTATTCATATGACACACAAACACAAGTAGACAAGACCTGTTTAGTTCAAAAGCTCACTCGTCACGGCAAGGAAGAGATCATGAGTGAGATGACGAGACAAGACGAGAGACAGACGCGCACGCGCCCGTCGAGTGTGCACAGTTCGGACTACTGTCATTGTGACTCCATGTATGGGACACATATATATTATTCATATGACACACAAACACAAGTAGACTATGCATAATAGCCCCTCTGCCCCGTGTCACACCGTGTCTGTTCCTGCTACGAGCAGCGCGGCCAGATCTGCCTCGCGCGCGCGCCGAGTGTGCACAGCACGCGCCTCGTTCCCCACAACACTAACACGCCTGCTAACTTTGCTATGAACACTCAGACCCCGGGAAACATTGTTCCCACCACTAACATTGAGTAAAGGACCATCTACATTGGGCAAAGGATTCACCGTTTGTGCTTGGTGTAGGGCTACGTTATAGTTTCACTTTCAGGTTCACTGTCATCTCCTGAAGGCAGATATTCCCCCTCAGAATTAGGGTCCGCGACCCTGGGAAGACCCAACACTTCATTGCGGGTAAGCTTTATTGATGCCATTAGAAAATAATAATAATAATAATAATCTAATGCAAATACTCGCTGACGTTGACAATATTGCTCTGATAAAATGGCTCACTCACACACTAGCTCAGCTTTTGTTCGCACTGATTCAATGCGCTCTTACTTGAAGATTTTGTATCGAAGCATGATGTTTTTTTGAGTCGGGGATGAAGTATGACATGTCTGCCATCTAGTGGAGGGGAGGTCGAACGAAATTTGACACCCTATTTGACAAAATCGGCCGTTTTATTCAGTACCGCATCTTGTCGAGTAAACTCGACCGTGGCGCCTAGAGGGTTAATTTCTTTTAATTTTGATGATTATAACTGACAACTAAGGAAAATCCCAAATTCAGTATCTCAGAAAATTAGAATATTACTTAAGACCAATACAAAGAAAGGATTTTTAGAAATGTCCCCCATATTTTTGAATGGATTTTGTTTCACAATCCTCTCCAGGGTGCGGTTATCCCTATTGCTTGTACACTTTTTTCTACCACATCTTTTCCTTCCCTTCGCCTCTCTATTAATGTGCTTGGACACAGAGCTCTGTGAACAGTCAGCCTCTTTTGCAATGACCTTTTGTGTCCTGCCCTCCTTGTGCAAGGTGTCAATGGTCTTCTTTTGGACAACTGTCAAGTCAGCAGTCTTCCCCATGATTGTGTAGCCGACATAACTAGACTGAGAGACCATTTAAAGGCCTTTGCAGGTGTTTTAAGTTAATTAGCTGATTAGAGTGTGGCACCATGTGTCTTCAATATTGAACCTTTTCACAATATTCTAATTTTCTGATATACTGAATTTGGGATTTTCCTTGGTTGTCAGTTATAATCATCAAAATTAAAAGAAATGAACATTTGAAATATATCAGTCTGTGT
Organism: Gobio gobio; assembly: GCF_949357685.1. Lineage (NCBI taxonomy): Eukaryota > Metazoa > Chordata > Actinopteri > Cypriniformes > Gobionidae > Gobio > Gobio gobio. Next base: position 34,135,762 of record NC_137111.1, on the reverse strand, counting down.
CTAATGAATGAATATAATATACAAGTTTCACTTTTTGAATGGAATTAGTGAAATAAATCAACTTTTTGATGATATTCTAATTATATGACCAGCACCTGTATATTCTAATAAATATATCAAACACACACTGCATTCAATGAGAAAGTGATGTTCACCAAAGTGTGTGTCTTTAAATGAGGAATATTTTGATAAGAGACACCAGCTAGATGGGCTAACATGAACTAGTAATTCTATCACCAAACATGCATAACACTATACAATATAAAAATACAATATACAAACAGTAATGATACACAAAATTTACTGGGGAAATGCACGTTCATTCATTAAACAGATTGTCAATGAATTAGTGGATAGAATTCCATTTCTATAGGGGATTGCATGTCTGTTGGTTGTACTGTTCTCTCATTTGAGATCAATCAGCCCAAGTGTATTTGAAGTGTATGAGTGGGCAAAAGGGTAATAATTCACTGTGGGGCACCCAGACATCACAGAGTCTGTCTGGGTGAGTGGTGGTGAAGATTGTGTGTTTGATCGGTCCTGTCATTACACCGGTTATTCAAATATTCCATTTGACCTTTGAATCACATCACGCTTCTGCTGATATGCTTTTTTGTCCTTTCATGTTAAAGAGAAACAAACTGCATCATCAAGTGCTTCCAAAAAAATAAACTTATTCACAGGAAAGTGGAAGCCTTTGATTTTATATCTAAGGAGATCTTTAATACCTTAAAAGTGAGTGGTGTGTTTATCCAGGTTTTAATTTGAGTCATTTATGGCAACTTTATGCTGCTGAAAATGGACAAGCTATGGAAATACACTGCATGGATTGCAAAGGAGGGAAAGTTGTCAAACTACCGTGTGTCCCAAAGGTTTTCACTTGAAAAATAAAATCAGGTTATTTGTGAAGTCATATTGCCTATGTGTATAACAGAGCATATCTTGTCTAGTTTATTCTATATTCTCTATTTTACTCTAATAATGATTTGGTAAAAAATGCAAAACAGTTCACAATGTTGCCATTTAGCAAATGTGGATGAAATTGAGGTCTATAGTTGTTATAGTTGTTCGCATTTAATTGAATACTGTTTCTTAGCTGTGCAGGGCCTTAGTGGATTTAATTGTAGTAATTAGCTAAACATCTAAACACATACTACACAAATCTAGTCAGTTTCATAGCTGCAAGCTCAGAGGAGTACAAATGCTCTGCTTCTTCTGAGAACTCTGTTGTCGCCTTCTAGAAGCTCTTTAGACAACTGTTTAGCTCACACAGAATGGAGACATCAAATATCTGCTTTGGGAAAGTACTATAGGACAGGCGTTGAGTCATAAATCAATAGTTCAAAATACATAACATACATGTGTCAGTTCCAGAAACTGATTAGCCAGTCAAAACCTGAGTGAACCCCAGCTGGATGCTTAAATTTATCAAAATAGCAGAGCTGCACGATTAATCTTTAAAAGATTGCGATCTCAATTCAAACACCCACACAATTTCATTTCTAACATTCACCTGTGTCTTATAAACCTTTTAAAAAATCACACCGGAACATTCAAATCTGCATCGCCGCTGCCGTTGAGAGAGAGAGAGAGAGAGAGAGAGAGAGAGAGCCGTTGTCATGTATAGGTATGAAACAGCTTCACAGTTTTTTCAACCACACACTAACCCTAACCCAAACACAGAAACCCTAACCCATGCTGTACCATGGGTGCAGCAGGCGCAATGATATTACACAGTGCTTATGGTGGAGGGGATGTAATAAAGCTAACTGCAACAGATCAGTCTGGGGTGGGAAAAGTTAAGAATTGTTAAAAAAAAATTGTGCAGTGTGCCTATAGGTCTGAGGATATAGTGTAACAAACTGCAGCACAGCAGTTTGGGGTGGGTGAAGAAAGGATTATCATCGAGGAACAGATTTTTTTTAAGTGTGCACAGGGTTTAGACTATATTCCTTTTCAGCCTTGGAAAAGATCCTTTCACAAGGAGCAGAGGATGTGGTTGAACATGAAATGTTCAGGCATGTGGACGTCCACAAAAAGCCTCCGCGCACACCCTCTGATGACAATTTTTATGTCACATGGACCCTAGCAGGCCCTCCCGCACTCGCTCACACGGAAAGTATAACCTTGGCTGAATCCGAAATCGCCCCTATACGCCCACTATAGATAGAACTACGTTTACCTTCAAATAACCTGACAACTGTTCACTAATAAGACTTTTAGATAAGACACAACACTTTGAGATTGACCTGTATAAACACTGATGCTGTCTCAGAGCAAATCACTTTTTGAAAGTAACTTGGCACTTCAAACAATGCTTGTATTGATTACATCGTTAAGACATTCATCCAGTAATGAAACAAGCAAAGTATTTATGACTGAGTCATTGAATCAGATTTTTAAAAACATAGTTCATTCAAATTAGTTAAACATTTTAAATAGACTGCAGCGATTAACATTTTGTCAGAACCTCTGGTAAATTACATGTTATTCTGTTTAGATGTCTATTCAGAATCGTGATCTCTATTTGAAACAAAGAAATCGTGATTCTCAATTTTTCCAGAATCGTGCAGCTCTACAAAATAGACAGTCCTGTTCGGAAGCACAGACCAGACCTTGGCGCTTGTCTTTCTGCCTCCATGCAGGGAAGATGTAGAGGAAATGGATGATTCCTCTGAACATCTGCTTGCTGGCCCAGTCAAGTCTCAGAGCAGCTTCTGCTCATCTGCATACTGCCAATACTAATCATTCATTCATTTAATGCATGCTAGCATGCCTCATAGCTGTGGGGGGTGAAACCGTCCCTAGAGTTAAAAGCGAATGATATTGATATGTCAAACAAATATATATTGCATATTCTTGCTGTCCTTCAAGTGTTGAAAAGTTTTATTTGAGATTTGCCCCACTGAGGATTGAAAAGGTGTGTTTGTGGATCTATATGTAAATATTATTTATTTTGTCATTCAAAATAATTTAAAATAAACACTTTCTGTGGACCTTGTGTCCCTTTACCCCAATTTGTTTACGAGGGAATTTAGATTTCATCTTTAGAGTTTGTGTACATGCACAAGTGAATGTTCATAACCGCTATGTTATACCTCAATTTAAAGTGGCCTCTGGTGTAAAAATGCATTACATCCCTCACGCTACAAAATTGTAGGCCTTTAAACATTCTAATGAATGATTCATGAAATGAAATGTTCATATAGCTCTTTGAGGCTGTTTAGAAATTATAGATTACAATTTGTTTTTCCATGATGAGGCTGACTATGAAAGCTATAATTTCAAAAGCTATAAAGTTTCTTAAAGCTGCAGTTGGTAACTTTTGTAAAAATGTATTTTTTACATATTTGTTAAACCTGTCATTATATCCTGACAGTAGAATATGAGACAGATAATCTGTGAAAAAATCAAGCTCCTCTGGCTGCTTCCAGTGGTCCTACTGCCATTTGCAGAAATACACCGCTCCCGGTAAGAAACAACCAATCAGAGCCAGGAGGAGTGTCTTGGCAGTGTCAATCAAGCTTGTGTGCGCGCTGATCACACCCCTCTCATGCACAGCGCGTACAGGCGTTCAAATGGAAGATTACCGGTGTGCCGCAGCTTTGCTTATGGCGGACGAACAATCCAATCCGCCCAGGGATGTAGTGGAGGCTAAACGCACGTAAACGCCGTTTACGCACCTCCCAAAATTCGGAAATAGCGTTTACCCACCTCCAAAGTGCGTTTATCCACCTCTAAATTGAGTTTATCCACCTCTAAATAGCCTACGGTTCCTAAGCCATTTTAAATTAAGCTAATGTCGTTTTAGTTTCATATTGTTCATTTTCATTGGTTGTTTGTTGTACAGTTAGACAAAGTCTTTCATATTGCGCTGCAACTGTCAGTGTGAGTAGTGGGAAGTTCGGATCATTTTACTGACTCGGATCTTTGAGTCTTGTTCAGCAAAATGAACTAATATTTTCTCTTTCCGTCTCTGTGGGACTGACAGGAAAAACAAAAGACTCGGATCTCACCTGTCGATTCAGAATCAGAACCCATATGTTGCATAATGCGCATGCGTGGTCAACACAAAATGAACGAATCACTCTCTGAGACAACTCGGTAGTCCCGAGTCATATTAAAGATTCGTTCAAAATGAACGAATCATTCATGAACGACACGCAAGTTGACGCAACCAAGATTCAAATATGGATATCCGGCAATTTTTTAAGCGCCGTCAAGACAGCAGCCCTCCTCCTAATGCCAGCAAACGGGCTCAGCTACAAGCCCAAAGTGAGTGAGCTCGGAAAACAGTACTAAACTTTATGTTTTTGGGGTTAATTTGGTTCACGTTTAGATTCATGCCACTGACTCAACAAGTCACCTCTTCCTTTTCCCATTAGCCAATGTAGGCCTACAAGTAAAATTCAGGATACGTTATTATCAGATAAATAACTGGATGTAATTATATGCATTCTCTGGTATTTAAACCACTGAAAGTTTGTGACAACAAGCTCCCTTTGCTAGTCAGCTAGCTAGTTATTTTTATCGCTAACGCCGTTCGTGGGTATGGTAAACGTTTCTATGGTAACAGCGAGTTGGACCAATCAGAGGCGTCGCTGTTAAGCTTAGGACTGTGGGTAGTGTAGTTTTTCTTACAGACCTCTAGCTACAGAAGCAGAAACTTTCGTTTCACAACTCGTGGTCAGTCTACCTCAGATGTTTTAGACATTATGGCTGATAATCTAAATCCTTATGGAGAAAAATCATTGGTAGTTTTACTTCCTGTTTGCGTCTGTAGATTTCTCATGAATTCATCAAAAGTTTACAATCTAAATGCAATGCAAGCAATCACTCTGCACCCTGTCATCATCAACACAAAGCTCTCGCTCTTCTGTACAATGCTGTCGGATCCAAATATGGTCATCTCCTTTTTATCAGCAACCAATCGTGAAAGTAAAAGGGGTGATTTAACTCTAAATGCGCACTCATTGGCTGATGCAAATTTCTGTGACCCGTTTTCTCAAAATGACTTCTCTCCAAGTCCGAAATCTCCACTTCAGAAGCAACTACAGTAGACTATATACACCAAACTTTCCAGTCTTGTACCTAGTTATATTATAAAAACATTTACAGAGGGATTTGTAAATATACAATTCCTAACCTGATTTATATAACATTTTATTCAGGGTATTGACACTATATTCTGATTAACAGGATAACAAAAGTAGACATAAATCCCTCTGTAAGTTTTCCCCCCATCTAATATGTGAACACAATGAAAAAAAAATATTTTGAACCTGGCTTTATCCAGTAGCCTACTCAGATTTAGTTTTTTAAAATATGTGCAAATTAGCGCATATATAATTAGATAATGCCTAATTTGCATATTTAAACATTTATTTTTTTTCTTTTCTCATCTTTAATCAACTGGGAAAGTTGGGAAAGTTTCATAGTGATATCTGCTTGTTAACACAACCAACTGGTTGTTTGGTAACTCGTAAAATATGTACGAATTAGCAAAAATCGTATCAATTTGTACGAGTGAGGTCGTATCAATTCGTACGAATTAGCCACCTCGTAAAATTAGTACGAATTGCCGTGAGATCGGGCTGCGTACACCGGTAGGCAGTGGCCCACCTTACCGTGACCACGATGCGGTCACCCAGAATTTATAGTTTACCCACCTCTTTTTTTACCACTACACCTCTGAATCCGCCAATTACTCGAGTGGCACCTGCTCATAAAATAAAGACGGGTAACGTTAAACGGAAAAAGACAGATGACGATGATAAAAAAAGAGCCCGAAATAAAACGAGGATAAATATCGGAGCGGCTTTTCCGAGGTGGAGGGAGCTACGTGTCCTGAAAGGATTAAAAACTTATGCAGAGTTAGCCACATTTCTGATTGACAAGTAAGTAACCTATCCGGGCTGATAGTCAACGTTTTCTAAAAACTCCCTACTGCAGCTTTAAGGGTCAAGATCAAGTTATCTGTATCTATTGCGCTGCATCAAGCCATCCCAAAATATCCACCATAACTCAAATTAATGCACGGCTCAGATTAACTGTACAGCATGTGTGTAAAACTCCAGTATAATTATTAGTCATTTATACGTTTATAATCAAGTGGCTGTGTTTATAGTAGCAACATTATAATATTTTCAAATACATTTTTATATTATTATTTAAAATTATTATTGCCCCTGGTTCAGTAATGTATTCTAGTAATAGCAGTGGCTGGGACAGATTTGAAGTATTAACTCAAGATGCAATCTAATCCTGTTTACATGAAATAAGCTTGCTCCCGAGGATGTTTGATCTTACGGACCTGTTGCTATGACAGCAAGTCCAGGATAAGCTTCGGAGAACAAAACAATCCAAGATCATGCCAAATCATCAACAATCAAATCCAGCTAACTGAGTTAGCGACGTACGAAGAACGGACCCCAGTTCTCTGAAACACAAACAACCAAATATTTTTATGTCTTCCTTTTATATTAATTCAGAAACATGGCCACAGACAGAATTGTACACTAGAGTAGTGGAGAGGGTTGTAATACGGGGTTAAATGTAACACTGTTTGACAGGTTTGAACAATTTAAACTTACAAAAAAAACAATGTATTTGTTTTACAATTTTATATGTAGTGCAAAGCAATTGCTGTGTTTGTGTGAGTGTACTGTATTCCTGCCACATAAGGGTTCAGTCACTAGATGCGTTTCAAAAATCCACAAAATTCAATTGAGGCAGATCATTTTTAACCCCATCTCATCCAAGGTGTTTGTGTCTTCAGTCGAAAAGAAATTAAGTTTGAGGAAAACATTACAGGATTTTCCTCCACATAATGGACTTTTTTACAGTAAATGTTACTGTAACTGTAATCATAGCCGCGAGCGAGATTATTGACAGGACAATAGCTGAAGCACAAGATCACTTTTGTTAATAAAAAAAACAAACATCATGTCCATAAATGGTGGGATCAGCAGATCCAGCAAACCTCTAATAAAATGTAATCGTCACCTCGGATAATGACACTCGATACCAACCACCGCACTACTGCTCCTGACAATAGGAACACCATATGAAACCTCTTGTGGGGTGTAGATAATGTTGAATGTATAGACAAGCTCATCCTCAGTCACCTAAAAAGAAAGTTAATAGAATACGATCATGGATATTTTTTTACTGTCCCTATGAGTAATGTCAAAATAAAACCCTACCATTGATGTGCTGCTACATCCATGCAGTTCAGACTCAAAGATGAGCACTTGAGCAGAAGGATCCTCTCCAGTTGCAGTGCAGCCTCCCAGTGTAAAAGCAGAGGACAACAGTGGGTCCCCAGTTCCAAAGAAGTCCTTCATCACTTCCACATATACAGAACTCTCTCCACACTGAGCAGCTACACTGCTGGCAGGGACAGGATGCGGTAACTCAAAAGGAATGTCGGGTTGCTGTGGTTCCTCTGGTAGACTTGGAAAGCTCCACGTCAGTTTTGCCACTGGACCCTGCAACAGCTCTTTTGATTGAACACCCATAAGATCTTGAGAAGGCTTTCCAAAGTCAGTCCTGAGTGGTGCCTGGACAGGAAACTGAGCGGGGAACATTTGTGGTGCAAATACAGGTTTACTGGGAACCACATATATCCTGGAATCAGCCTGTTGAGAAACTTGAACTAATGCCCTAGGCCTAAACTCACTTGGATTGTGATTATGTGCTCCTTTTGCTCGCCATTGTGCATCAGAAAATCCAAAAGTAAGAATAAACACCAATCCAACTCCAACCTGCCAAAACCCCATTATTGCCAAGCTTGTTTCAATGACTCTTTAAGGTGCTACCATCCAAATTTATTCAGATGTAAATCAGCATGGCTCCCCCTTTCTCATGACAAGCAACATTTTTCTCTGCATCTGCCAATTTACTCAATCAATATTTCACAGGTAAAAGTCATTGTTTCGTTATGAAGTACCAAATAGGGCAGGTTATTAGTAGCTAAACCACATGATTTATCATTTTCATCAATTCTCTGAAACACAAACAACCAAGTCTTTTTGTGTTTCCCTTTTTTATTAATTCAGAAGCATGGCCACAGACATAATTGTACACGAGAGTATCCAAAATAATAAAGTTGAGTATGTTTATAGTCAGGTTTAGATTGTAACAAATGTTCTTCCTTCACATCAACAGCAATCTTCACAAGCCGGAGCTGAAATGGAGCAATTTAGTTCAGAATGTAAGATCATAAAATTGATTTTATAATACATTCACTTACGTGTTTTCTCCCTGTTACAACTGTCATGCTTAGGTTGATCAGAGTGTGGATTAATTGTAGACTTCATTCCTTCTTGAACTATACTATATGCTGGTCAGCACCAAAAGACAATAATCTGAACAGTCTACTTAACAAATTTAATTTAAAATGTATGTAGAACGTAGAAGACGGAGACACTGCTCTATATTTACAAAGTAAACTGCGCAGGAGACTGACGCAGACGAGAAGAGATTGTTGAATTAAGTAGTTGTTTTTTTCTTTGGTTTTTTTTTGCGCACAAAAAGTTTTTTCGTCGATTCATAACATTAAGGTTGAACCACTGTAGTCACATGGACTATTTTAATAATGTCTTTACAACCTTTCTGGACCTTGAAAGTGGTTGTTGTGTTGCTGTCTATGTGGGGTCAGAATGATCTCGGATTTCATCAAAAATATCTTAATTTGTGTTCTGAAGATGAATGAAAGTCTTACAGGTTTGGAACAACATGAGGGTGAGTAATTAATGACAGAATTATAATTTTTTGGGTGAACTAACCCTCTAAAGTCCCTTGAACTGGAAGAAGCAACTGAGTTCTTCAGTGCGGTGACGTGTTTCCAAGTGAAACTGAAGATTGAATAGAGGGCACCTCCTCTCCATCTCTCACTCATAGCAGACTGAAGGTTGGACGGGTGTGGTTAATGATATTCAAACCCAAGCCGTCAAATTGATGTCATCGGAAAAGGAACGCCATTTCAGACCAGAAGTGTTTTTTTTATGTATTATTTGTATAATATGTTGAAATGTGCCAATTTAAGGATTTCCTCACACTTGGATCCTTCATTCTTTTTAATAATTTTTTTATTTTTTATTTTTTTATTTAACCAGGTCAGTTTCATTGAGATATATCTCTTTTTCAAGAGAGACCTGGCCAAGATAGCAGAACAAATTAGTTCACACAAACACAAAAAAAGGCAAAGACAACTCAAGTTCAAGTGCTTCTTTATATTAAACCAGAGATTGACTAATAATCATTTAGGGTTGGCTAATATTTTTACCACTTTTACACTTTTCAACTATTCAGATTGCAAAAGGACTTTGCATAAATCTAATGTCATAAATAACAATAAAACAAATAAATGTGAATATTGGTTATCAGACAAAATATATAAAAACACTCAGTATCATTAAAAAAAATGTCTGTCTCTAACTTAAACATCATATGGAGTTTGTCTTTCCACTTTTGCTTTGGGTTTGCTCAAGTTTGTAAGGCCCAGTTGGAATTATGTGCCTTGTGAAAAGTGCTAAATATAATTTGAATTAAAATTGATCCATGAATTTCTTACAAGAATCCAAATGTTAAAAGGAGTTTGCATTAGCTATCATGTGGTGGGCTTGTTAATACTGCTGTGACACAAATGCTAATAGTGCAATTTCAAACAGTGCAAATTTTTCGGTTTGTAACTTCTTTTAAAAGAATGTTATTAATTATTCCCAGCAAGAAGTTAAAGGGATAAGGAATAGATAAGAATTTAAAAAGTACAACAGATATAAATACAATAGAGAAACAGTAATAGAGAGAACGCAGCATTAGGCTCTTTCTGCATCTCATGTTACATTTATAGCACTGGCCTCATTTGAGTTTCAGATGAAAGAGATTGCTGAATTTCTTAAGTGCAGGTCATATATCTTACAGTTCAAACCATTCTAATCTCTCAATCTCTGCCCCCCAGTCACCAGTAAGACCCCCATTTCCAAGAGTGTACGACTCAATTTTCATCTGTCCAGCTAAACTTCAGCATCACAGCGACTGTCATTTCATCAGCAGACGTTAACACGGCTCTTCAGATTTCATCTTGAAAATGCATAAATAAATAAAAACACTTTTTTTTTCTCTGAGATTTGCAAATCATACCAGATTGAGAAACTCAAATCATTCCAGAGGCAATGATGTTCTGGAAAATGAAATGCAAGGGCATTGCCTTCTCATGTCACTTGACTCTTAAGTGACTCTTCAGCAATGTAAAAAAAAGGGGAAAAAGAAAGGACAAATCAAGCTACATAAAGCCAACCCCTTTTAATCTTTTCAGATAAAAGCATCTTCTTAACACAAATTTTTTTCTTATAGGCCTATGTAAAAAAATGGGGCAGATTTGATGAAATTCTGCTTTCATTACCTTTTTTATCATGTTTTTAAAAATGTATGCCGTCCTTGGCGGTAGCACTCGAAAGCAAATGCCTGCTTTATGCGACCAGTGGTAAAATACTAATAAAAAGCCAATATATCCGTTTGAACGAGTGCATCAGCCAGAGAAAAATCTGTTCTGCCTTCAAGAATCTGTTGAAGTAGACAGAAGGTAAGCATGTTAAAACACTGTTTCACGTCTGTTGATCGGCTCTGCGTTAAGTGTTAGTTTGTGTGTAGGATGTGTTTGCTGTATGCTGAATGCTGTACTGTCTGGGGGCTGAAGCTTGTGTTCCATTCGTGTTTTTTTATTTTTTTATTGGCTGCTTTCATACCTCAGTGTGTTTCATTTCGTATAGTGGCAGACTGTAGCAGTAACTGGAGATATTTACCGGTCACCAAAACAGATTAACATTTATTAGAACTTAGAACTCATTAGAACTTAGAACTTGGAAGCTGCTCATTATCGATCGATAACTCATGTGGCCACATTATTTAGATTATATGTAGATTTGATGTAAATGATATACAATGAATAATAAAAATGTTTATTTATTAGCTTTTTTTCAAGTGTATGATTTCTGCAACATAGTGGAATCTATGTATTCTATTTATTTATTACTGTAGATTCATATCTATCTATCTATCTATCTATCTATCTATCTATCTATCTATCTATCTATCTATCTATCTATCTATCTATCTATCTATCTATCTATCTATCTATCTATCTATCTATCTATCTGTCTGTCTGTCTGTCTGTCTGTCTGTCTGTCTGTCTGTCTGTCTGTCTGTCTGTCTGTCTGTCTGTCCGTCCGTCCGTCCGTCCGTCCGTCCGTCCGTCCGTCCGTCCGTCCGTCCGTCCGTCCGTCCGTCCGTCCGTCCGTCCGTCCGTCCGTCCGTCCGTCCGTCCGTCCGTCTGTCTATCTATTGGAATGGACTACTTGCAGTGAGCTTTGTGACACACTTCTGTTTTCAATTAGTACAGCTTGCTAGTTTCTGGTTATGTATATTTCCAGTGTGCTGTAGCCACCTAGTTGACTAAACGCGACAAAATCAGTGTCTGCAAAAAGATATACAAATCTAGACATTTTGTTTACAGGGACAGGAGAAATGAAAAATATCTCTGCAAAATATGTTTGTGCAAGTGTACAATCTGCAAAGTTACAGTTTATAGTCTCCCACAAAGGGATTTATTCTAACAGAGACAATGATACAGACCTGCCTAAAATGCCTCAACTGAAGACCAGATATTACTTCCGCAAACGTCCACGTCACAATGTGAAATATTAGCATAATGCCTGCATAAAGGCATACGTTAAGAAAGAAGACGAGGCTTCAGTGAACTGTAGTGTTGTCAACATATTGTCATCGGTTTGTTTGGCCTTTCCGAAAACAGATGAAATTAGGAATCAAAGCCCAGCTAACATATTTTGATATCCAGAACATTCCTAGAATGTAAATTTTTGGTTCCCAAAACATAATTTTTTAAGGTTTGTTTTTGGAAAGTTTTCTTAACCCTTTCACACTATTCTGGTTGACACCCCAAAGTGGGTTGTTCAACGCAACTGTTATTTAGAACGTATCACTTTATTGTTTCCATGGTGACGCATCATTGCTTGACACACCACAGCACAATAGTGCTGTATGCCTATGGCTGATATGCTTTCATTTCATTTTTCCTTTTTTATTACAAATATTCACAAATTTGTTATAATATCTGATATTCCGATGTGCTTGAGGAAGTGTATGTCGTGTTTTGTTTGAAATGTTATTTTAACATTTCTCTAACCTTATTCTAACGTTCCCAGAACACTCCCCTAACCTCTTTACTCCGATATCATTATCCCGCTGTATATGTCAGTAAACATCTAGCTCACCTGCAACACAGTAAATGGTATGGAAGATGGATGTATCGCCTATAATCAGTATGATACAAACCATAGGCTATACTGTTTTTTTTATTGTCACATTTGAAAAGAAAATATAATTATAGAAAATTTTTTAGCAGGTTCAATATAATTCATTAACACATAGAACATAATTTGTTGTTTTAATAAACAGCCCTAAAATGTAGCAATAATCTGCGTTCTCATGCTGCATTCACAACAAATGCGAATAGAGCGTCAAAATCACGTCTACCGCATCTAGTTTGACACGTGAACATTTTGAATCCATTCGCGCGTCCACAGTGAATTGGACGTGCGTATAAATCGAGCGTTTGAAGCGAAATAGACGCGCGTTCAAGGCGCTCCAGGAGAAATATGTCATAAAACACCTCTGCCTCTTTTAATTTTCATTAAAAATATATATTAAACATTAAGTCACACAAATGTGGTCCAGGCAACTCCTACATTATCTTCACTGCATGTATATTTAAATATCCTTAAAAAGTAAAGTTATGAAACTTCTCTTTGCCCTCAGTCAAAACGATTTGGCAGACATCAGAGCCAGCGGCAGACGCCAGAAGGACTGGGCGAGGAAAGGCTGCTCACACCGGGTTAATGAGCGCTGAGTGCCCGGTGATCGCATGGATCTCACAACTCCACAAACACAAGATTCTTTTTTTTAAATAGGCGCTTTCTTTATAAATAAACCACAGATTTGAGCTTTAAACAACTACATTCCCATCTGAAAAAAGTCTTAAAACTACATTTTGTGACACAATAGTAGTATTTTTAATCTATGCAGGGTTTCTCATTACGTCACTTTACCACGTGACAGCAGCAAGTAGGCTCCTGATTGGTTAACGCGGCGCAAATTGAATTTGCTTCAAACGCGTGAATGCACAAAAAGCACCACCTGTGCAAAATGCGCGTATCGCGCAAGACGCTCAATTTGCGTCCAATTCGCGTCATTCGCGTGAACTGGACGCGCGAATGAGGCGGAATCACGTCCATCGCGCCGCAGACCTCCTGACTTAACATGGAAATCACTTGCACCAGAAGCTCTATTCGTGTTCGGTGTGAACGCAGCATCATAAGTAAGTGTTTGTACGTAGATACTGGAAAAGCCTGAGCCGTAATATGTAGAACACAGAAGTAGTTGTGCAAGTAGTCCATTACAAAAATAAAGAATATTTTTAAACAACCTTGCAAACAGCTCTTTCACCCTTCGCACCTTCCCCAACTCAAACTTTACAACAGTCTACATCGGACACATCAAAGTAAACATTATAAACTGGTACATTTGTCTTTTTGAATGGGGCATGATGATGCTCTATGGTATTGAAGCATCTATTTTAGTGTGTTGCAGTGCAATGCTCCATCTACTTTGACGTGTTCATGACCTTTTGAATCTTTAAAGGTCTAAATGCAGTGAATTTTTATATGCGCCTCTGTAACTGTAACTGGAGGTCTTGATGCAGGGTTTCGACACTGGCTAAACACCCTCTTGCACAGCCTGCTACCGTAGCCACTCCCCAAAATCTTGCTATAGATTGAGCTGGAAACTGATTAACGTTTCTGTGCAAAATGCTCTCAATGCTTTGATGGTGCCTGGGAGGCTCAATGTTTACACTTTTGGGGGTTAAACCCATGAATGACATACTAATAGTAGTCAATGAACAATAAACTTGGTCAAGAGAATGTATTTATTTTTAACATAAAAGAAATCGTAAACACTCCATGCAATCTCCCCTTAGAGGACCAACATTATGTCACCAGCATGTTGAAAAATGCGCCAGTAGTATGTTGATCAAGCATTCACATTTGCATACTTGTGTAAAGTACATTATTTGTTTCTGGCCTAACACTTATCCATGTTTACCCTCAAAGAGACTATTTGCCCTTATTGTTTGATCTATGGCTCTCCATCTTTAGTTTGGATTAGTTTTATTTCTAGAGTAAGTGCTTTCCCAGAGAGGATTAGTCCTGTATGTTGTCTTTGATCATAAGCATTAAGTCTCATTCTCTAATCAGCATTTCAGATCTCTCCCCTTTTGCCACTGCTGTGATGGATGCCAGCTGGGTCATGGCATACAAACTGCTTGATGGACCAGCATGGACTTCCATCTTAGAAGCTCTTGCCAGGGAGTAGTAGAATAGGCTGAGCAATGCCTCATATACTGAATGATCACCCGTTTGACAACTAAAAACTATAATAATTGAAACAATGATCAATCAATATTCAAAACAATAGGCAACATGTGTTCAAATAAGATGAGATTCATCAGTTGGTTTGACAAAGGATCCCCCATCAGAACTATATCTGCAAGTTGAGTTGCTATGGGTGAATACCATGAAATGTGGTCATAATTTAACCTAAAATTAAAAGATAATAAAGCACCATATTCTCATAGAAAATGAAGCATAACGCAAAACAAATTAAATGATGTATGTAATTATGTGTGTATTTTTGTGAGATTTGTTTATATGGTGGTGTTTCTTGATGTCACATTATAAATTCTTATAAACATCACTATGAACATTATAAATTCTTTAGCTCATGCTATAAAATTCCTGTCTCTTTTCCCATCTTGTGTTTAACTCTTACCTCAGGTCTTCATTGACCCAGGACGTCATTCACTACCCTCCTGCTCATAATTTTTTTTTAAGTTAGTCATCAACTTACTCAATCCTTCCCAAATCCTATTCCTCAATCAATTCATTCTAAACAATATAACAATAAAACATTATTTTAAAAATGTCTGTTTTCCCATTAATTTTTTGTAAAAATTGTATAGGGTCGACCCGAGGTGTGTAACAGTTTAAGTAATTTTTTTCTGCACAACAATAATTTAATCTTTAATGACTGAATAAGCAAATCACTTTTATTCCACAAAGTGGCAATGTCTGATACGCAATGATGAAGTGAGGTTTATTCATATTACCGCAGGCAGAAAACAAACGAAAAGGAAGTATCATCAGCAAAACGAAATGAAATGGCTCAGCAATTTACTGCAGAGCAAGTACTGAACGCAATCAAATACTAGTGGCATTGTCACTTGATGGTGAAGAAGCTGTCAGTGATCAAAATACTGATTTTGAAGATGTTGAAAATTATAGTTTTGAGAATATGTTTGAGATGGCGAATGTACCGGGGAAATGAGCTTGGAAGAGGACAGTGATGGTGGTATAAAACATCTTCTCAAACTGAACCCTTCTAAGCTACAAAAGGTAACAAAATATGCTTTATTTTATTCTTCTGTAATTGTTAATCTAATATCAGGAGAGTTTTATATTATCGTGACAGGTAGAGATCCATCTGTGTTAGATATAGAACCAGTTCGCTAAAGACCCAAATATGTAATAATGATTGGCAAAACATTAATACATTTAAGGGAATTCTTATTTTGATTCTTATTTTTTACTATTTTTGTTGCTATTGTTCCTGTTTGACATGTGATTAGTTCCTGTTTTCTTTGTTTCCATTGCTGCCTTGTTTCTTACCATAGTTTTCCTCGTTAGTCTCCATAGCAACTCATTACCCTCACCTGTTCCTTGTTCCAGCCCTTGTTATCTTATGTATTTATACCCCAGTGTTTCCTATGTTCTTGGTCTGGTGTTCTCCTCAATGGATGTTATGTGTGTGTGTGTGTGTGTGTGTGCTTGTTTCAGTTTTGTTTTGCTCATGTCTGGAGTATTCTGTTTCTGGCTGGATTAACATTCATTGTGTTTGTTTAAATCAATTTTGCTGCACCTGGATCCAACTCTCTCTTGCTTCAGACACAGCCTGCATTACAACTGTATTGGTTCTGGGTTCTTTGAAGCAGCATACATTAAAGAAATAAGCCCAAAGAGGCCATGCAATAAAGTGACTTTACTAGGGCTAAAATGGTATTGTTAGAGAAGGTTAAAAGCGAAAAACCTTTAATATTTAACCATATGCTAAAATCACTGTAATGCATGGCCTTGGGTGATTTATTGCTTTTAGAAATTGGTGGCAGCCAGCATCAGTATGATAAAGGACTTGAATATGCAGTAACTTATTAAATGTGTTAATAGTAAAAACCATACTTCCTCTTAGAAATATAATTTATTAGCATAAATGTAGGCAACATTATGCTTTAATATCAAATTCTTTTGAGGTGTGCATTGACTTTGTTACAGTGCATTTGAATATTGCTCTTCCAATAATATTTTAGAGTCAGAACACACTAGACAATTTCCAAACTGTGGGAGACCACAGACAAAAGGGTAGTTTCAACTTATTTTTAGCATTATAATCCTCAGAATGCACACACTAGAAGATTTGTCTGGACTGCGAGACCACACACCTGTTGATTGTAGTAACATTTCCACAGTTCACGAGTTTGTGTGCCCATATAATCTTGGTGAAGGTGGTAAACAGATTTGGCTTGCTGTCTGCTATAGAGGGGCTCGGAGAGGATATTCTACCCGAGCTCCGATTGCCCCCCTATAACAGGCAAAATTGTACAAAAAGGAGGAGTAGGGGAGGAGGAGGGATGCTGCAAGAACTAACAACGGGAAGAAGTAAGCTGCTCGTTTTATACCTTGGTATTAATTGAAAGATTAGATGGGAGTACTCCTCCCGAAATTACGTTTAATAACTTCACTAAGACGAGATCTCACTTGTGAGATCAAACATGAAAAACAAATGGAGATATCAACGTCGCCAGTGGGTTATCTTCTTTCTCAATACTCCACTTTCGTAGCATGTTTGTGGCTGCCAAGATTCAGATATAGAAGTACATAACATCTGATTGGTGAAGCTTGCTCGCTCTCATTGGCTATCACCTCAAAGGCAGATTTGAGATTTTCGTCACCTTTAGAGCGTGTTTAGGGAACGTTGCGCAAGGTTGTAAGAACGTCCCCTCCTACGTGGGTTTATTTGTTTGATATTTACAATTTAGGATCATGCGGGCTTCGACACAATCATTACAAATAATTGTAATGACACCACACAATTGAGGATTTTTTGGACAATTTTTTTTTGACAAACCTTGAATTGGGCCATGCCCCCTGATCGCTAGAACGGGCTTAAAATCTTCAAGTGTGTGGAACTAAAGTTGTTTGTGGAACTTGACTGTGTAAAATCCTTTTTGTTTTTAATTAAACTTCTTACCTCTCTTTGTAATTTTCATTGAATTTTTCCATCTCTCTTGTCTGTCTGTGATGGCTACAGAGATGCCATCTGGCCCCGATACTGAATGAGTATAATTAAATTACATGCTCCTGGTGTGAACTCCATTGTCAATGTGCTTGCAGATACATCTGGCTGATTGTATCTGCAAAATCCCAACTGTTATCTTAACTTTTTTTTTTTTTTATCAATAACTGTAGAATTTAATATACTGATTGTAAGATATGTAGCTTTGATTGTACTGGGTGATGGAGAGTGCTTGAGAAAATTGCTGGATAAAGAGCTTGTTACTGTAACACGTTTGGTGTGAGCTGATGTACTGTAAGTGTGAGGAACTGAACATAGGTGTGGGAGTACTGCATGAGTGTGTAGCAGCTGCCAAATGAACATATGAAATATAGGTCACATTTACATGAAGAAACACATTTTTACATTTTTAGGCAGGAGTTATTTCAGTATTAAGAACAGATTTGGATAGTTACATGAAACCAGAAAATGCTAAACTTCTAAACTTCTTGTAAAATCTTTAAATTGTAAATAGGGTTGTCAATTTAACACATTCATTTAGTCAATTATAAAAAAATAATAATAATGGGTTAAAAAAGACCTTTGACCATACGCTACCGTTCAAAAGTCAATAAGATTTCTTAATGTTTTTCAATTTCTTAAAGTCTCTTATGCTCACCATGCAAGGCTTCATTTATTTGATCAAAATATGGTTGAAAAAGCAATATTGTGAAATATCATTGCGATTTTTCTTTTTAATATATTTGAAATGTATTCCTGTGATGACAAAGCTGAATTTTCAGCAGTCATTACTCAAGTCATCAGTGTCACATGATCCTTCAGAAATCTTACTGACCCCAAACTTTTTAACTTTTTGTCCATACATTTCATACAATAAGGATTTTTTTTTAATTTCGGATGAGCAACATCTGCAATAAACCACTTTTTGTGTCATTTTTTTCAATGCCACGATAATGTAATATCTTACAATGTTTTTACTTTTGAGAGCTTATCTCACCAAATATTGAGATATGTGAACAATTGTCATTAGTTTTATTAATTAGCATATTATGTCGTAAAAAATTTGTGTGACCATAGCACACAGAATGCAAGCTTCTCTGTTTTTCTCATGAGAGTAGAGACCAGAATGGCTTGAATCAGACTTGTGTAGTGGAGAGAAAATTGGCATTATAAATGTCAAGGGAAATAACACAACAGCTATAGTCTTATATCTCTTTGGGGCGAGTTCTTTCTTCTTTTTTTCTTTCTTAGAAAGAAAGCAAGAAAGAAAGTGAAACCCAGTTATGTAACAGTCTTCTTTTGTTGGTAGTAAATCTCTGAATATAGTCGACTGATAGTAGAAACACAAAGTGCAACAGAACTTTGGAAATCAAGTCTCGTCACAATCAGGGAACCAGCCTTATTTCATGGAGAGATGAAAACAGCACTGGCAGTTGGGACGTGTTAAACATTTGAAGAATACAGAATATCTGCTCTGGCGTTCTTCCAATCTGCAGTATCATTTATTGGGCCATAAATACGGTGAGAATGTGTGTGTTAATGTATGTGAGTCAACAGGAGACTGGGTGATCTATGGTTACTAATAGGCAGTAAATAGGCAGTGACTCTTATGTGAGAGGGCTCTTCCCATGCTGCCACTTTCCTTGATTTAATTATCGAGAAACTCATCGCTTTAAATATGCTTTGGTGTCTGAGGTCTCCCGCCCTACACTTCCGCTTTTCTTCTGTTTACTCGTAAATAAAAAACCTGTGCACAGAAATGCACACATACAAATACACCGTTATCGATCTGCAAGCAAATGATGATGTTGTAGAGAGGAACAATCACTCTTGTTGTCAGTTAACACTTCCATCCTCTTTCTACCATTACTGATCTTAAATAGAGGCATGATCTGTCTAATCTTGTCAGCGCTGAGATCCTGTATAAATCATACGGCTACATGTGAAAAGCACATAAATTTTTTTTAACACTGCACATGAGCTTAAAGGAAAGCATTATGTTTGACTCACTGTGGTCAGATGGGTTTTAGTATTAAGAGAAATGTCAATAGCGTGCCAGTAGTGCAAACCTAAATGGAAGGTTTCCTCCCTTTGGAACTCGCTTGACTTTTACATGGTCTTTTATGCATTTGATGCTACGTTCAAATACCTAAGGTATCATTCAGTATATAGTTACTGAAAGCATACAATCACTAGCCTGATGATGGTTGCTTCTCACAGTTACTGACGTTTCTGTGTGTGAATCACTTTAGCCCTTCAAAATATATGGCCTTAATATGACGCATTTATTGTGCAATAAATCATTTGAATCTGAGCAATGGCTAATCAGGGCAAGTGCACAGAAACACAGCATATACACTCACCTAAAGGATTATTAGGAACACCTGTTCAATTTCTCATTAATGCAATTATCTAATCAACCAATCACAAGGCAGTTGCTTCAATGCATTTAGGGGTGTGGTCCTGGTCAAGACAATCTCCTGAACTCCAAACTGAATGTCAGAATGGGAAAGAAAGGTGATTTAAGCAATTTTGAGCGTGGCATGGTTTTTGGTGCCAGGCGGGCCGTATTTCACAATCTGCTCAGTTACTGGGATTTTTACGCACAACCATTTCTATGGTTTACAAAGAATGGTGTGAAAAGGGAAAAACATCCAGTATGCGGCAGTCCTGAGGGCGAAAATGCCTTGTTAATGCTAGAGGTCAGAGGAGAATGGACGACTGATTCAAGCTGATAGAAGAGCAACTTTGACTGAAATAACCACTCGTTACAACCGAGGTATGCAGCAAAGCATTTGTGAAGCCACAACATGCACAACCTTGAGGCGGATGGGCTACAACAGCAGAAGACCCCACCGGGTACCACTCATCTCCACTAAAAATAGGAAAAAGAGGCTACATTTTGCACAAGCTCACCAAAATTGGACAGTTGAAGACTGGAAAAATGTTGCCTGGTCTGATGAGTCTTGATTTCTGTTGAGACATTCAGATGGTAGAGTCAGAATTTGGCGTAAACAGAATGAGAACATGGATCCATCATGCCTTGTTACCACTGTGCAGGCTGGTGGTGGTGGTGTAATGGTGTGGGGGATGTTTTCTTGGCACACTTTAGGCCCCTTAGTGCCAATTGGGCATCATTTAAATGCCACGTCCTACCTGAGCATTGTTTCTGACCATGTCCATCCCTTTATGACCACCATGTACCCATCCTCTGATGGCTATTTTCAGCAGGATAATGCACCATGTCACAAAGCTAGAATCATTTCAAATTGGTTTCTTGAACATGACAATGAGTTCACTGTACTAAAATGGCCCCCACAGTTACCAGATCTCAACCCAATAGAGCATCTTTGAGATGTGGTGGAACGGGAGCTTCGTACCCTGGATGTGTATCCAACAAATCTCCATCAACTGCAAGATGCTATCCTATCAATACGGGCCAACATTTCTAAAGAATGCTTTCAGCACCTTGTTGAATCAATAAGAATAGAATTAAGGCAGTTCTAAAGGCGAAAGGGGGTCAAACACCGTATTAGTATGGTATTCCTGACAATCCTTTAGGTGAGTGTACAGCTTCATTTAGAAGGTTTCATTCAAAGTTTTCTGCAGCTTTTTCAAAGTGTGTAGCTAGTAGGATCATTCTGATTAAACCGTTCCCTTAACAGCTCAACACCTCAAACTTAGGTCCTAAAGCCAGGGACTCACCAAGCCGGCAGTCGGCCGATGGGCAACGTCAGGCCATTTTTGAGCGTCTGCCGTTTTTTTGGTGTGTTCCACACCGTTGGCGAGTCAGGGCATGAGAATATGAGCAAAAGTGATGAAAGTGAGCAAGTAAGTCAAAACTGAACAGACAGAAGGCTGTTACAATTTTATGTCATCTTACATGAGCAACACTGCGCAAATATTTTCCTAATGGGAATTTTCCTAATTTTCCTAAGATGTTCCATTCTGGTTATTTTATGGTCACATAGCAACGTTACAAAGAGGACATTTGGGATGTTAAATACACATCCCTAAAAGAACTCCACATTGTGACTGTCTCAGAACATTCTGGGAACATTACCAAGCGATGTCCTTGACACCAACGGGGACGTTCTGGGAACATTACATTTCCAAATAAAATATGGTCTCCTAAACGATCTGAGAACGTCCTGAATGTTCTGTGAAGGTCCGCCAAATATCATCCCCGAACCCTTTAAAGAACTCCACATCATGACCGTCTCAGAACATTCTGGGAACGTTACTAGGTGACGTCCTTAACACCAGCGGGGACGTTCTGAGAATGTTCTGGAAATGCAAAATTTCTAGCGGGGAAAGAACATGATCAACACGATTGATATTCAAAACGGTAAGCAAGCGCTGCTTTGTTTATGTTTTGTATACCTGCAGTCTTAGTTTCGCTTTCCCCTTTTGAATGATGATTATAGACGAATATATCTGCTTAAATAGACAGACTCCTTTACACACAGGCGCAGAACGCCCATGCCAGTTGACAGTCGCCTGTAGTCCTTTTTTGTGTGTTCAAATGCTGTTTTTTCCCCCAACACAGGCGACGTGAGGCGACAACACAGTCGGCTTTCATCAGTGATAGTTCTTTTGGCATCGGTTTGGTGTGTCCCTACCTTAACTTTCATCCATCCATAATACTCATTTCTAAAACTTTACTATATCTTTCTAAAACTTTACTATATTTATTTGTTCTTTTGGCCATTCTCATACCTTTCTCTTCTTATTTGTTAATGTCAGATGTTGTATTTTCTTTAAAAGTCTGTTTCTCAAACTACTCTGAAGTACTTGTCCTCTAGTTGTTGTGCACCTGGGCCATCCACTTCTCTTTCTATCTTGCTTGGATCCAGTTGTCTTTCTTCTTTTGAAACAGTAATGTTTGGAATAGCCTTCATGTCTCGAATGGATTCGTTTCTTTTTGGTCACCAAAATTTGCAACAAATGCAAGTGTACTCAATACAACTGTATATATCAGGGCTGTAACCACCATAGTCATTGAGGGGGATAAATCCCCTCAATAATTAGAAATGACCAAATTGCCACTCCATTATGCACTGCTCTGTTTGTTGTTAAAATGACAGAAAGTTTTAGAAGTTACATTTTTAGGCTGGTTTGTTTTAGCGGTCTAACTGCACTCGTCAATGTCAAATTGATTGAGATGGTCAATCAGATCAAAGAAGGCGGGCCTTACTATTTACAGAAGTGCAAATTCCAACGCGAAGCTTTTAACATTGAAAGAGTGTGTGGTAAGATGTAAGTAGCTAAATATTTAATGATTGACAACTGTTTTATGATAGAATTTTTTAGCGACAACAGTAATATCCAGTGATGCAAACTACTCAACTTTTTAAATGAAATTTCACTGATTTAAATTGAACATGCTAGTATTTACATGATTCATGTGATCCATAACCGAATGTGATGAGACAAGAAATGTTTTGGGTTTTTACACTGTAAATCCGAATGAGTTACATCAATTTTTTTTTTACTTAATGTAAGCAGATTTGTATTTTGAATTCATACATTTGAATTGCTCTTAACTTCAAATATTTGAGTAAGCTAATTCGTACATTTAAATAAATATCTTTGGCTAGCTTTAACTAGCTAATTCAATAAATCCTGAACTGCCCGAGACGCCATGGCTACCTGAAATGCCTGAGCCGACGTGGTCTCCTGAGCTTCCGGCACCTCCGTGTTCTCCTGAGCTTCCGGCGGCTCCGTGATCTCCTGTAGCACTGGCACCACCCTGGAGGCTTCTTAGCCAGTCGTCACCTGCCTTTTGTCCTCAAGGACTCCAGGTTGACCACCTTTTCAGCCTGTTCCTGGTGCACCGAACCGTTACATAACTACTCATAAAAGTTAATTTGATTGAACTAATTAGTTTAATTTGAGTTGGCTCTACTCAATCCAATTAAGTATTTTCAGCGTTAGGGTTTACATGCGAATAAGAGTGAATGTATGCATATTTTAAAATAAAATATTATAAAGTTATAATTATACAAATGTTTAAGACATGGTTATGGTCTTGGTATAGCCTATATAAAACATAATTTTTTAATGGCTGCATTTAATCTGTCTGTCTGTCTGTCTGTCTGTCTGTCTGTCTGTCATCTGCAATTTAAGTCAATTTAAGTCAATTCTGAAATAGACATAGGTAGTAGCAAACATTGGCTTGAACTGTCCGTCACCATGAGCGTGTATGGCAGAGCAGTCCGGTTTAAATGCATTCTGATCACAGACACTTTGTTCTTTTATATGGGCAACATCAAAATTCAGGACACATGTTCGAAGGTGTAGACAGGACCATTGAATGCTGGGTGGGTACTTTGTGATCAAAGTCAGTGCAGTCATTTCTGTTTTAGAGGCTTTTCTCTGCGTTTACCGGTATGTGTTCATTCTTGATTAAAAACATAATAGTCACAATTGATGAATGACTGTGTGAATGCAAGAGTTGACTTTTTTGTAAATGTCATCATATTGACTGCATTTGACAGGGCAAGCTCAAACAAAAGGGGACACTGGAAGGAAGTAGAAAGCTTGCTACACTGAGCATGATATATGGATCAGATTTAACTGTGTTTAAACCCAGTTGAATACATGGCTAATAAAAAAATACATTATAATATAACAATGCAGCACTAAACTTGTGGTTTTTTTGAGTGTGACGTCAATAAGACATCAATTCAGACAATTGATGCTCTAAATTTCAAAGGTTACTCACTGCAATACTATAAAAGATCATTTAAGAGGTTTTTAGTTTGCTTGCTCATGTCTTCCCAAATGTAACATGTAGATGAAGTAATATGAGCAAATCTCTCATTGCCCATTCAGAGGACAGAATTATGCAAACAAATGCAATAAATACAGAGGTATGCAGAGGTCACACGCATTGCTTTGTGCCAAGCAATACAATGTGGTATACACTACCAAAACTAGTGCAAAATGCCCAGGATTGCACTCATTTTAGTTCTCTATAAAGTATAATAGGAAGTGAACAACTTTGCATTTGAATACAATTAATACAGGTTGTTTTTAGGAGAACACAATGCATTTATAATTTGTTTTCCAGCCATCTTTTTGACAAAAGCTGAGCTTCGGGTAGTCAGTGCATTTTGAATGACGGCTCTAGTCACATTTATTGAATGCAAATATTTTCCATTAGTTTTCAGTTGGAGAACAAGTTAATTAAATTTAAGGAGCACTGTCAAGTGCATGGTTTCACAAGATGAAACAATTTGTCTCTTTTGTCTCCTTACAAAAACATTGGCATTTCTGGGAAATTCTACATTACTTTGTCATCTTTTCTCTTTTTTTCTGATTTTTATTTGAGAATATTGCCAGAAAGGTGGACAGTAATACAGATTATTACAGCTGGAGAGCTTGGGGAAAGGAGTAGCATTTTTATTGTAGTGTTATGTTTTCTACATGTCTTTATTCTTTATTTGATCATATATATCATATTCTCAGAATGACTTAAAGATTAGAACTTATAGGCCCAGTTTCACAGACAAGTCTTAGATTTAGCCAGAGCCAGTAGCGTTTATACAATGCCTTAGACAAAAACAATGGCACTGGTATATTTTAGGTTAGGTCAGAGCAAGTTTCTTTCAGTTTAAGACAGCTCAAACATGCATTTTAGTCTGGGACCCTTAAAGGAATAGTTCACCCAAAAATATAAATTACCCCATGATTTACTCACCCTCAAGCTATCCTAGGTGTATATGATATTCTTCTTTCAGATGAATACAATCTGAGTTATATCAAAAAATGTCCAGTGAATGGGAGCCTAAAATTTGAAGCCCAAAAAAGTGCATCCATCTATTATAAAACATGGCTCCGGGGGGTTAATAAAGGCCTTCAGAATCGAATCGATGGGTTTGTGTAAGAAATATATTCATATTTTAAACTTAAAAAAATTAAAATAACTAGCTTCCGCCAGACCGGCCTCTGTATTCAACTAATGAAGAAAGTGCAGTGCCTCTCACAGTTCAAAATACTTACGCTACGTCCTATGCCATATACGTTGCATCAGTTACACTTTTTTCGTAATTTGAATTCGGAAGGCGGTCTGGCGGAACCTAGATATTTTACTTTATTACGTGTTAAATATGGATATTTTTCTCACAAACGCATGGATTCGCTTCAGAAGGCCTTTATTAACCCCCTGGATACATGTGGAGTATACAGTATTTATGATGAATGGGTACACCCATATATATATTTTTTTTACATATTTGAATATAACTCTGATTGTTTTCACCTGAAAGAAGAATGTCATATACACCTAGATGGCTTGAGGGTGAGTAAATCATGGGCTAATTTTCATTTTTGGGTGACCTATTCCTTTAAGCCTTGTCAGTGAAACCGGCCAATAGAATTAACAAATTATTTTGTGTTAGCTATTGATTTAACCAATGTTAATGTGTAGAACCTTATTGTAAAGTGTTTTTTTATTTTTTACTTACAGAGCAGTGGCATCATTAAATTCATTGCAATGTTCTGTTTCTTGCTTTTTTCTCTTCTGTTCTTAATCTTCTTAACTTAATAAGGAATTTCCATTACATTTCCATAAATTAGGATTATGGTTTTCTCTGGTTAGTGTGTATATTTTCATCCACATGCCATCGTCAATAGACCGTGCGCAAACTATAAATCAGAAGTCTGTAGTCAAACAGCCTTCAGTCTTCCTTAGGTGAGTCATTACTCACTCTATCATGGGCGGATCCTGGCGGGCCTGCTGCCGATACGACTACAGCATGTAGCTCTCATTTGTGAATCATTTAGGGGTCACTTGTGGTGGACCACTGACAACTGTTTATGAGTAGTTGCATTATTGTAGTGACAGTATGAGTGAGTGAACTCATAGTTGAGAATGAATTGTAGATTGTTTGGTTTGGACAGTATCTCTTATACTCCCAGGGAACTAATGAATGGGAATGCTAACGGTTAGCTTTCTCCAAGTATTACAGATTGCTTTGTATTCTGTGACTTGTATATTATGATAGTTCCACCACCGTGCAACATTAATAGAATTATAGAGACACCGAAAATAAGAAAGTGATGAGCAGCACGTCCAAGGGTGAATCTGCATGTGTGTCTGCAGCCAATTTTGGCACCTGAAAGAGCTACTGATTATTTTGCAATTACTCCTCACCTTGAGCCAAAATATGTTCTGCGTCACAAGGGATCTATCTTTCTATGCCGTCCAATTACCCTTATTTGTCTTCTCTGCTTTTACCTGCATTGTCTGTTTACAAGTTTACGCTTGCTCCTCCTATGTCCTCAAAAGCTCTCAATTAAATCAGACTTCTCCCAGCTGTATTTTATACAATAAACTTGAATATGCTTGATAAGAATGCATCTGTTATAGTAAGAAAAGAGTGGGACAGGTAAGAAAAATTATCTCTTGAATGTTTTGTGGGGGATAATAAAGTTGCCGTAAATATTTTTTTAGTAATTCAGCCTTTTCTATTCCACTCTTCCTCTTTTTATGATATGAATGAAGTGTTTCATCAGCTTGCAGTGAATAAAGAAAACATGACTGGGAGGAACATGATACTAACAAGATTTTAAGTCAACAGCTTTTAGGGCCTGAACAAAACTAACCTTAGTGACAGAGATGTAACAATCTGCCGCAGGCACAGAGAAACAGAACATCTAGAGAGCCAGTATACTTCTGTTTTATAATCTGTTTTATAAATAACTACTCTCATTCCTGCCAGATTCTTATTCATTTTGATGCACTATATCATGGAAAACTTATACGCAGGTTTTGGTTTGTTCCAAACATGCTCTAAAGCCGACCTAAGACCATCTCAGGAGCTGAGTATGGTTAACTTGAAAGTCAGCAATTTTCTTATCACTTGCATTGTAAACTCAAAGTGCACCAGGTCCATTTTCATTTCTTCTTTGCATAATGCCACATTTTTTTTTGCCATTATTGTAAGGTAATGATATCACGCAAATGAGAAGATGAGCCACTTATTTTTTTGAAGATGACCGAATGAGAAGCATATTAAAAGGTATTGTAAAGTACACACAGACTCTAAAAATGTGGTCTTTCACTGTTCTGCTCAAATTAAGGTTTGAAGGTCTAGACTGCAATGCCACATGACAGAAAAATACCATTTTATTTTATGTATGAATAAATTCCATAGTCATTTTGTGATTAATTTCATTAATTTTTTTTTGCTAATTTTTAACATGCTAAAATACCCTCTAAACATTTTCATATAAAAATGTATTCGGTTCTAATGCGTACATTAAGACGTTTCTCCTTTAAGGCGAGACACTACAGGTGAATAGGGATTTTTTTTTTAATTACAAGATATCACCGTGAAACGTACCCAGTTTATTACTGGCATAAACATAATGAAAAAATGTATTACAAGTTTTGTGTAAATGAATGTGTTAATATGCAAATGAGGCCTTATAAACTTAAATATACGCTCATTTGCATATTTTTCCAAAAACAAAATCTGGAAATTGGAAAGGACCATGTTTAAAATTTGTGGTCTATTTGTTGACATAATAGATGAGAGGGCTTTTACAGAGGGGATTCTGGATATCTTATTTTGTGCTTTAGTAAATTAGAGAATAATGACAATAGCCTTAAAAAATCAATTTCCGCCATGTTCTTTGGAGTTAAAGGACCTATAAGTCAGGATAGGAATGATATATCAACAAATCCCTCTGTAGAAGCCTTCAGAATATAGTTCAGTATAAGACTGCAAAAGTTGGTGCTTGTAGGTGCTACTGAAGTGGATATATCTGACTCTGAGTGTGAGAAAAAACACATTTTGAGAAAACGGCCTTTAAAGTTTTATACTGTATAACTGCCTACATTTCTATAAAACCCCAACCTACAAATAAAATATATATTCAGTTCATTAACATCAGTAGTGTATAATATTTAAAACGTGGAAATTGATCAATTAATAAATTATTAATAGCAATAGCTATTAGAGAACTACCTTAAGAGAACTATCTTAACAAACACACATAACAACAGTCACAAAAACTGCAGACAAACTGTCCCTATTTGTTGTATATGTCCATCTATAACTATTTGAATCGAATTCTGACGGGGTTTCGTCGTCTAATCTGTTGTTGTTTACTTTCTTTTTACTAGCTCTTGCTACTTGGTCTTTTCTGTGAGCGTTTATGAGCTGATTTCGGCGTTGTTTGCACTTTCAGGTGGAGAATACAGAAGAAAAAGGGCAGCGCGTAGTGAGAAATTCACATCGACAAATAAGATGTGGTTTTCGGCTGCAAACTTTCGTGGTTGGTCAGTTCTTTAAAGGAAATGTCCATATTTGGATTAGACAGCGCTGTGTGTGAGACTGAGAGCTTTATAATGATACCAAGCATGACATGTTTCTGTGAATGTGAATTCTTAATGTGTAATATTAATATTTTTTTATTTTTACATGAAAGCTTACATGTTAAGGGAGCAAACTGGCCCAAAATCTCAAAATTGACCACTGCATGAAAAAAACTATGTTTTCACCTGCCGTGTCTCGCCTCAAGCTAAAAGAAAACACCTCAGTTACAGCTGTAACCTCGGTTCCCTGAAGAGGAAACAAGACGTTGCGTTGAGATTGACGCTGTGGGAACGCACTGCGTGATTGCGTTGTGAAGCACTTGTGAAATCAGTCCAATGGCATATAGGTGTCACATATCTAGTCTGTCTCTGTTGTTTTTGTTTCATGTACTTCCTGGTTTCATTTGTCACATGTTCCTTTGTCTGAGTTTCCTGCAACTTGTCTGTTTCCTTAGTTACCCTCGTTAGTCTAGTTCTGTTCAGCTGTGTTTAGTCAATCATCTCCTGTATCACCTGTCCTTCATTTATCCAGTCATCTGTGTTTGTATTTAAGTTCCTCTTTGTTCATTCATTCTTGGTCTGTTCACGTTTATGTAAGGTGTGTTGCTATGTTATATGTCAGTCTCCTGAGTATCCTGAGTATTAAACGTTGTTTGAGTATTCTACTTACCTGTCTTTGCCTTCCTGCCTGAACACACCCGTAACAATAGGTGGGTGACTTCATGGCATGAAGCTATAAAGCGCACCCAGACCAAACATAGTCAGCTTCTGATAGGTCTAAGCAAGTCGATCACAGGCATGCCGGAAGTATGGCAGGGTGACGCAATATCTCGTTCCCTCTTCAGTGAAACGTGGTTACTATCGTAACCGAGCCGTTGCCTTTCAACCGAGCCGTTCCCTCTTTCAGGGAATTCGCGTTGCATCGAGATGGGCAAGCTGTGGGAACGTCTATACCAATGCCACCATAGTGACCAGCGTCTGTCTTGTGTGAAATCAGGCGAGCACAACAAAGACAGAAACACCTGGGACCCCGGCCCAAAACTAGTTTGTAAACCCTGACGAGTGTGTGGAGAAAGGAACAGCCCACCGCATCATTCACCTCTTGTAGGGATACCCCTAATACAAGGTTGCAAAGCTGCCATACCCCTCCTTCTCCAACGCACCATGGAGGACACGTGTTTGTTTCCTGCACAGGGAACGCTAGAGTGATCGTGGCCTCAACAACCTCAGTTAAGAGACCCCTCAGAGGCCAAACCCACACTTCCATAACATTGTTGTCTAAAACTCCAGGGATCAGAACAATCAGGGAAACCATGTACAGACGCAGCACAGCCACATCTGCAACCCCATATGAGCTCCACTTCCTCGGGGTGCCGAACTGCTAACTGATGCGACTGAGCCAGAATCAACCAATCGTTGATGTAGTTCATGATGCGAATACCCTGCAGGCGCTAAAGCTGCATCTACGCATTTCGTGAAAGTGCGGGATGATATTGCTAAGCCGAATGGAAGAACTCAATATTGGTATACTTTGCCCCTGAAAGCAAACCTCAGGAACTTCCTGTGATATGGAAGGATGGATATATGGAAGTGCGTCCTTGAGATCTATCGTGACAAACCAGTCCTCGAATCTGATCTGTGGCATGATTTGTCTCAAGGTTAACATTTTGAATTTTAGCTGCATGACTGACTCGTTCAGTCTCTTTATTGAAAGTCTTTATTGACTTTCTTCCCTCCAGAAGAAACCCAACATGAGCAGAGCTAAAACTCTCGGTAGTGCATATGTTACACATCGGGAATTTATGAATGAACACTGGCAGCCCCCTTTTACTAGAGCTGACCGTGCATGCTCACTCCCAAACTAACAACACATCACGTGTATCCCCACTCGTAATGAATCGAGGGCAGGGAGGAACACACAATCCAAAATGCTGTTTGCTCGCCATTATACTCCTGTCTAGATATATATTATGCTTGGGGACAAACAACAATAAATAGACAGAGACAGTTTCATACAGAGTGCATGCTGAAGACACAGAAGCTGACTATGTTTGGTCTGGGTGCGCTTTATAGCTTCCTGCCATGACGTTCCCACAGCATCAATCTCGACGCAACGCGAGTT
Organism: Gobio gobio; assembly: GCF_949357685.1. NCBI lineage: Eukaryota > Metazoa > Chordata > Actinopteri > Cypriniformes > Gobionidae > Gobio > Gobio gobio. Next base: position 34,104,824 of record NC_137111.1, on the reverse strand, counting down.
CCCTTGAAAGGGAACAAAGCATTATGTACTAAACACACTGAAGGTCAATGAAATAATTACAGGACGTGTCATGGGATTCAGAGGCAGAGAAAAACTGAGTGAACAGGTGAATGAGGAACCAAGGAACTTAACTTAAGTTTGACAGGGTGTTAAACATTCTATAATATTATAATATAATATAATAAAAAAATAACATAATATAGTACATAATAATATAATAAAAAGAAAGAAAAAATAAAAGTATTATGGATTGTATCTTTCAAAAGGGTGTACATTTATGGTTGTAAATATCCTCAGCAAGATCAGTGAAAGAAAGATCATCTATTGTGAAGAATGAGATCAGGCCTGGATCCAGTATTCCACAAAGAGCCATATCAAACATTGGATGTTGTCGCTGTCTCTGCACCATCTCAAGATTTCAGTAAAGATGGCTGCCCAGTGGGGAGCAGGAGCTATATGTGAGGGTTCAGATTAATTCTAATGATCGGTGCGGGTGAATAATGCATGACAATGGGAGCCCTGGAGTCTCTGCCAGGCTCATGGTAAGCTGGTTAATTGTGTTAACACTCCCACATAAACATGCACACAGGAGTATGTTAGTCTTTAACACAGACTACCATCCTTTCCACGCTTGTTTCATTCCCACTTTGTCTTCCTGCTCTGTTAAATGATCGTAGATCAGATTGCACACACCCGCTCGAAGCTTTTCAGAGTATATTACTTTCATTCTTTTTGGGACTTCTTCTCTGGGCTGTCCATAGGCATGTCCATTAAAAGGGTATTGGTGACAGCTTTTAGTGGTGAGGTTCATTTAACACTGGAGGATTTTAAATCATGCCACAGAGTTTATGCACTCTCAGTTCCAGCCATTAGACAACTTTTTTCCATTTTCCTTTTCTCATTCATTTCTCAACTGCCCTCACTGTGTCTCGTCCACTCTTCCCTGAGGTTTTCCAAACGTTATGATCCATTTCCTCCCAGTCCACCTCCAGAGTAACATTGGCTCTCATAGACCACCCTAAGGGCTAGTTAGGCTGAGAGACATCTTGATAGACATGCTTACAGAGCTTCCTGTCTCAGTGGATCACTGGGATGGGGCGAAATTTAGAAATAAAAAATTGGACGCCTTTCAATTCATGATTGTGAATTGGTATGACAGGAAGTGGAATTTAATGAATTACAATTCAGAGAATTTCAGCAGGTACATTTAATTAGTAATTTGTTTAATACACTACTGTTAAAATGTACGGGGTCAGTATATTTAAAAATAATACTTTTATTTAGCAAGGACCAGTGATGCGCGGGTTGATCCAAAATGAGCGGGTGCCTGCGGTCACCCGCGGTTACCCGCGGTTACGAGTCATCCAAAAATATTTTTAATGATATTCGGGTCACGGTCGGTCGGGTCGTCAATAAATCCTTATTTACCTTTTGAATGTTGAGCGTTAACTTTTGAATAAATGCTGACGCGGGACAAAAATGCCCTATTTCCCAAAACGTTGAACTGAGCAATGCCATTGTACCATTTTAATAGGCTACTTTTAAACGCATAGCTCCGAAAAGTCAGTTTTATGTATTTTCTGAGAAGGGGCGGGATTTTTGCTGGGAAAGTCGGGGGAGAGACGCACACTTCGATTAGACTGGATAAACACATGCAGCATCTTAATTGTTAAGAAAATGAAACTAAATAAATGAATAAATCAAGCCTGTTTTACATAACACTAGGCTATATCATACAGCATTCAGAAAAAGAACAGTTTGCGCTCCTAAGGGCTTGCTGATTAATTCTTCAAGCCGGGTTGAAACATAAACATCGTGTTCATCAATAATATGCATCTAGACAGCTGAAATGGAAAATGATGGGCCGCCTCAAGAACTGCCTGCTCTCGCCGCTGCACCTCTGAGCGACACCGCGTCAGGGCCTGAAACATTTTCTCAAAGGCCCAATGACGCTACGATGAACATTTACTACTTTTAAAAAATGCGGGTCAGGAAGCGGGTCGGGTACAATATTTTCTTCTTTTTTTTTTGCGGTCCGAGTTGCGGGCGGGTTAGTTGAAAACGTCGGTCGGGTGCGGGTTGTTTAAACACTGACCCGCGCATCACTGGCAAGGACACATTATATTGATCTATAATGCCAGTAAATACATTTATAATGTTAGAAAAGATTTCTATTTCAAGTAAATGCTGTTCTTTTGAACTTTATATTCATCAAAGAATCCTGGCACGTTTCCACAAAAATGTGAAGCAGCACAACTTTTTTCAGCATTGATAATAATAAAGAAATATCAGCATATTGGAATGATTTCTGAAGAATCATGTGACACTGAAGACTGGAGTATTGATGTTGAAAATTCAGCTTTGTCATCACAGGAATAAATTACATTTTCAAATATATTAAAATAGTTATATTAAATTGTAATACTATTTCAAAATATAATTTTTTTCTATATTTTTGATTACATTAATGCAGTCTGGGTGAGCATAAAAAACTTCTTTCAAAAACATAAAACGATATTTTGAACAGTATAAATAATTATATTAATGAACTACAACAAAAAATGTTTGTACGTGTCTTTAAAAACTTCTTATGCCATCATTCAATTTTTTTTTATGATCTTAGCATTTAAAAAATTACACTTTTTGCAATTACATGATTTTTTTGTTTTGTTTTATTAGTTCATTTTAATTCTACTCACTCAAATTCAAATAGCAATTATGCAAGACCAATTATTGCTGTATTTAATTATTCCAAAAACAGGTGAAAATGCACACTGTTCAAGGCACAAGATTTTAGATTTAAAAGGAAAGTTCACCAAAATTAACATGAATATTCAAAGAAATTAATGTAACTGAATGTTCTACTTCTTTAAATTCAAATAACAATTCATTTGTTTATTTAAAAACACAAGGCTCCAATAATGCACTTCCAACGATAAAAGTAAATTACTGTAGTTAAGACAATAAATGTTCAAATACATACTGTTAAAAGCTTGCTATAAGTTTGCAATTTATATAGTGCACACAAATGACAATTCTGTCATCATAACTCACCCTCATTTTGTTCCAAACCCCTATGACTTTATTTAGATGTTGTCTTAAATCAGCAGAACATGTATCTCCTTCCTGTTGTCTGCATACATTAATAATGCCTGATGACAATAACCAGCCGGAAACCATCTGCTACCTTTTTACCTGACAACAGGTGCATGATGAAACATGATATATGTAGAGGCATATATCCAGCAAATATTACATCAGTGACAAATAACTTAAAAGTTCACTCTTGTAGAATCCTCCTTGCAGTCTTGCTACGAAAACTATGATATAGGCAACTCAAATTAGGTCAAATAATACATGTTTTAGAGCAGAATTAATGTAAGGGCTTAGTGTGTTAGCTTCACTTTTTGACCTTTAAACTCTCCGGATGCTGGCACTGTTTACTTCCATTGTAAGTGCCTTGCTGTGACCATGACATAAGGAGCACATTTTTTTACTTGGTAATCGACATAAGCTTAAAACTTGAATCGGACTTGGGACATTCTCTTACGTACAGTATATCTCAAAAGGCTTTGACCCGCATCTGTGAGGGATGTGTTGATTTGTGATGTAGCAAAAATTCACATCACAATCAGTTCTGTTGGGTCTAAAGCCATGTAAGTGTAATGAAACTTGAGGATATAGCCTGCAAAAAGTAGGAATTTCTGATTACTTTTGCCTAAAAAAGGATAAATAAGTGAAAGGAATATGAAGCTTTTAGACTGTGAAGAAAGTGAAAGGAGAGAGAAATTGGGTTGAGGGGGAAGGGGGGAACCAGACAGCTTTAAATTGTTTTCTACACGCCTTTAAATTTTTATGTGTGTGTTTATGAGGCAGATTTTTCTGACTCTGATGCAGTGCCTGAAATAAAAAGAAGAAGAAATGTTTTTTGTTGTCTCACAGCTATTTGTCTATGGTTTGCTCTCTGTGTGAAAGTCTGTGTGTGTGTTCTCACTCTTGTTCAGGTCTTGTCTGTGTGGGCTGCTTTGTGACCTTGGGAAATTTGAGCATCTCTTGGTGCTGTGCACAGAGAATTGAAAATGTCAGAGTCATTCTCTCTCTACCTTGATAAGCCTCTATTAAAAATTGTTCCTGGGATCACCAGCAAGCAAAAAAAAAAAAAAAAAAGCCAACCTACAGATTGAAGGAGACTGCACAAGTGAAGGCTCTGAGAGTGTAAGTAGCAATTTCCCCGTCAGTGCTGGGTGAGAGTTATTTGATTTTGAGGCCAACATTAAAGGATTCATGTATACAGATTGAGTCAATGTTCTTGAGCTGAGCTGAAGGTTAGCTGTGGAGCGTTTGTCTAATTTACACTGCCGTTCGGCAGAAGCGTTGCTCTCCCGGCCACAGTCCAGGACCCTCCCTTCCATATGTCTGGCTCCGGATGGAGAGAAAGAAGAATAAAGACACACAGAAAGAGAGAGCGCTTCATTAGCATTGCTCTCAGGGCCAGCAGGTGTTCTGTGCAGATGGGCCTGTGAACAGAGTCTTCCACCTCCCCGGCCAGCCACTCCTAACTAAATCTGTCCAGAGGCCTTCTGACCTCTGACAGCATCCTGTGAGTCCCTTCCTTCATTTGAATGTACTAGGGACATTGTGTTTGCTCTCAATGTTAGGCCCAGAATGAGCTTGAATGGGTTGATCATCTGTGATAAATGTTATGTGGGCGTGATTGACTGTTCTAGTCTTCATTTTTCAATAAAGTTTGGCATTAGCATGTTGTTCTGTCAAAGATAATTGACTATTTGCATACCGTTTGGACTGTCTTACATGGATAAGAGCAGGGAGCGCAGCGATATAATGCTGTAGGAATGCTGTAGGCGTCGAATTCCTATAGGTAGACATGGATCAACTGAGTGTCAGCTGATGCGGCAATGACTAACGTGACCTGCCAGAACTGACCCTTAAGCTATGTTGAATGAAATATGAACATTTTTGTTTTGATTGTTTACTGTTTTTAAAAGAAGTCTCTTATGCTCACCAATTATTTAATCAAAAATACAATGAAAACAGTTCTGTCATCACAACTCTTGGAGTGTTTTGGCATGGTAATGGGTATGATAATTTTGATATTTGGTCTTGGCGGAGCTGCTATTTTTAGATCTGCTATGCTGCTGCTGCTGCTGCAGAGTAAGTACGGGACTTGCTACTACCAATACATACACGACATGCTGCAAGTAAGACACGCTGCTGCTGAACAATATAGCAAAGACTATAGATATAGAAAGACATCAACTCCTATTACTTATTAACTTGATTACTTTTGTTTTGTTCCAAATATAAATCTTTTGTAACTTAATAAATGTATTTACTGTCCCTTTTGGTCATTTTAATGCATATTCGTTGAATATTAATGATGTAAAAAAAAAAAAGCAATTCTTGGAACTCTTGAATAGTAGTGTAAGCCAATTAGAAAATTCCATGGCATTGCCACAATGGTCCACTTGTTTTCAAAAACCATAGTATTTTTTAAAATAAAAATAATTTTATTTTAGTAATATATTAAGAAGACAACATAATTAGTGCTCTGTCTACAATTTACTGTATAATTGCTGTGCAATTTTATATTGTCTCCTCCCATTTGTTTCTAAAACTAAGCTGTTCTCTGTAGTGTAAGTGACATTTTCCATCATTACAGATTGTGTCGTCAGCAAGTAAACATTTGCTCTGCTGCTTTAATGTGTTTTCTTTGACGGTTAATATCCATGACTGACTGACTCCAGTACATAATGGTGTTTATTTCCTGTTGTATTCATGCTGACATTGCCCAGCCTGATGAAGATGTTTCTCCATTGCTTCTCTTCCAATATGGACTGTTCACAGAGAGGAGGCTAAATGCCAGCCAGGCCCTAAAGGGTATCCTCTGTCTAACAGAGACAGTCTGGACTGCAGAATAAATCATGGCCATAATTACCACATCAGCATACTGCAAATTAACAGCTGTCATTTGTTAACTGTCCCGCCAACAATGAAACCCCAGCACTCATGTCAACGTTTCACCTTTCTGGTTTGCTCCAGGGCCTCAGGAAGATACTTCCACAGGCCATTTCAGCACAGGACAACAATGACAACAAAACATGGCAATTTAAGCAACAACTTAAAAAGGAAGTTAAAGCACTTGTATTGAGGTCAGGTGCTGATGTGGGTCGATCGGGCCTGGTTCACAATTCAGGCAATTATTCATTAATTTGGGTTTAGGTGAGTGTTTTGTGTAGGACTGTCAAGTTTTGACACACCAGAATTGGTAAATAATTTCTGTATGGACCTTGTTTTGTGCACAGAGACATTGTGGTGCTAGAAGAGAAAAGGTAAGGTTCATACTGAATGTAGTCTATGTTTTGCGTTATGCATTAAAATTATTCAGTTCGCTGAGGAGTATCCCTTTTATATATATATATTGTTTTTTACCATAGCTAATTTCTCTTGCATATCTCTCAAACATCACTAATGTTTCCCTTATGACTCAATCAGGAAGGAGGAATGTTTTCTTTTTTTCTGAAATGGCAAGTCTGTCTTGGTTCATTACCTCATTTTGATGTGAAGATAATTAAACATAGCCGGAGAAAGAAAGATAAAGATGCGATAAACGAATAATTAAGATTAATACATGAAAGAAAAATAATTAAGTAGTAAAATTTATATATACAATAAACAAATAAACACACTATCTAAATGAATAAAAACAATGTTTAAAGGCTTCATATCACGAGGGATCACATTTTTCATGGCCATTTTAGATAAAAGAGCTTATTGTACTATGAAAACATTAAGAACTTAAAGCAGGGGTCTCCAAACTCAGTCCTGGAGGGCCACTGTCCTGCAGAGTTTAGCTCCAACCCCAAATAAACACACCTGAACCAGCTAATCAGTGTCTAACAAGGCCCCAGTAAAACACTAATTAACTGGTTCAGGTGTGTTTAATTGGGAGTTGGAGCTAAACTCTGCAGGACAGTGACCCCTGACTTAAAGCAACCACCCGCAATGCAAAAGTTGCATTTATTAAAAACACACTTGTGGCATCAGATGAATGCATTAGCACATGACCAAATGTTTATACTAATTAGGTTTGTAATACCTGGAGAAATCTTTGATTCCGTTTGATTTTGTGAACCTGCTTTATTGAAACGATCTGATTCTAGAGAAAAATATGTTCACACAGTACTGCAGTACTTCGCTCATGAACTGTAATGGCATACTAAAAAGAGCTAGGACTGTTTTTTAGTCAGTTTCTTACACAAATATACGACTTCAGAAGATTTGTGCATGTGTCAAATGGACCACTTGTTTCAGCACAGACTGTATTCAGTGTGACACGAGATGACTTCAGTTCAATCGAATGAAACAATTGCTTCAAACTCCATTTATTGTAACTGTACTGAGAGAACGACCAGTGCAGTCTTCAGAATTTTTCCCTAAAAGGACATGAGGATGAGTAAATTATGAAATCTTTAATTTTGAGTTTGAAGTCAACATGAAATAGAAGTTGCAATAGTGTTTTCTTACCTATTGTGATGTACTGTATATCGAAGTGAAACGGCTTCTCGAACAAGTAAAAAATGGGGGGCAGGACTTGATTTTGTCCATCTGGAATTGATTGGATCGTTGTGGTTTTCATGTGAGTGACAGATTGTCCCGCCTTCGCACCAGTAAACACTAAGGGTGTAACGGTTCAAATGGTGATTTAAGCAATTTTGAGCGTGGCATGGTTGTTGGTGCCAGACGGGCCGGTCTGAGTATTTCACAATCTGCTCAGTTACTGGGATTTTCACGCACAACCAGAGGTGTAGTGGTAAAAAAAGAGGTGGGTAAACTATAAATTCTGGGTGACCGCATCGTGGTCACAGTAAGGTGATGAGGTGCAGGTGTTTGGTGATCAGTGCTCTGGGGAAGGAGTGCGCTGTGATTGGTGGAGGGTGGAACCTGACGTGTCTGTGACATCCCCTCTCTATCTCTCTTAAATATTTTTTTTCTCTCTGAGAACAATATCATCAGGATACGCTATACACCGGTAGGTGTAGCAGATGGAATGAACAGGCGCTGATAACAACATTTCGGCAAGGATTGGAACCTCGGGTACGGCTGCATCTCGCTGCATGCGAGGACTCCATCGGCCTTGAGAAGTTCATCCAGCATTCCATTCGCTGCGCCACTCGCATGCAGGCGTGCATCCAAGAGCACCAGGACCAGTATCCCTTTCAGTGGTCGCGCTCCTCGACTCGGGGTCAGCCGGCAACTTCCTCTCCGGTGCCATCTGCCGCCAGTTACGCCTCAAGACCACTCCGTCTCCGACCACCTACAGGATCAGCTCAATAACTGGAAGACCCCTTAGTCGCAAGCACGTCCGTACCGTGGCTGGACCAGTCACTCTCCAAGTAGGGCTTTTACACCGGGAAGAGGCTCACATGCTGGTTCTGGAGGATTCGACTGCTGACGTGGTTCTGGGGCGCCCCTGGTTGGAGCAGCACAACCCTACCATCTCCTGGAAGACGGGCGAAATCCTGAAGTGGGGCGACACTTGCTTCTCTCAATGTCTAACTGAACTTCCTCTTCCATCCTCGTCTCTGCCTGATCTGACTCTCTGTGCCACATCCATCGAAAGTCCAGTTGAACAACGCTCTGTCGATGTCCCCAAGTGTTACGCCCCCTTCAGCGATGTCTTCTGCCCGCAACGGGCTTCCAAGCTGCCTCCACACCGGCCATGGGACTGTGCCATCGACCTGCTTCCGGGTGAACCAGTACCAAGGGGTAAGATATACCCACTATCCATCCCGGAGGAGAAGGCCATGGAGGAATACATCCAGGAAGCCCTCGCCCAAGGTTACATCAGGCCGTCTACTTCCCCTGCTGCATCCAGCTTCTTCTTTGTGGCAAAAAAGGACGGAGGCTTGCGGCCATGCATCGATTATCGTTCCCTCAACAAAATCACTGTTAAGTTCCGGTATCCCCTTCCTCTCGTCCCAGCAGCCCTCGAACATCTCCGTGGTGCCACTGTGTTCACCAAGTTGGACCTCCGCAGCGCGTACAATCTCATCCGGATACGTGAGGGGGACGAGTGGAAGACTGCCTTTATAACCCCTACTGGACACTATGAATACCTCGTCATGACGTATGGATTGGTAAACGCCCCCTCCGTATTCCAGGATTTCATCCATGAGGTGCTCCAGGAGTTTCTCCATCGATTCGTCCTAGTGTACATCGACGACATCCTCATCTACTCCCGGAGCCAGGCCGAACATCGCCAACACGTTGCGGAGGTCCTCAACCGTCTACGTCAGTTCCATCTGTTCCTCAAGGCTGAAAAGTGTTCTTTCCACCAAGCATCCGTTTCCTTCCTGGGATACCACATAGATCATAGTGGCATCCGGATGGACGAGAGGAAGGTGGAGTCCATCACAACCTGGCCAGAACCCACTACCATAAAAGAACTCCAACGCTTCCTAGGTTTCTCCAATTTCTACAGACGATTCATCAAAGGTTACAGCTCTATCACTCATCCACTCACCAGTATGTTACGCAATAAGCCCAAGTCTCTGTCCTGGACCCCGGCAGCCACCAACGCCTTCAGCCAACTCAAGAAAGCCTTCACCACCGCTCCCCTACTAGTCCATCCAGACCCGGAAAGGCCCTTCGTCGTGGAGGTGGATGCTTCCACAACCGGAGTGGGAGCGGTGTTATCGCAGCAGCAGGGGACGCCCAGTAGACTCCATCCATGCGCCTTCTTCTCCCACAAGCTCAGCCCGGCGGAAGTCAACTACTCCATCGGTGACAGGGAACTCCTTGCAGTCAAGCATGCCTTGAACGCCCATGGTCACACCTAGGAGTAGATTTCATCACTGACCTGCCGGTCTCAGACGGTAATACCACCATTCTAGTAGTGGTAGATCGTTTCTCTAAATCTTGTCGTCTGATCCCACTCCCAGGTCTGCCTACTGCCATGGAAACAGCTGAGACACTCTTCAACCAAGTTTTTAGATACTTCGGAGTACCAGAGGACATTGTATCAGACAGAGGTCCCCAGTTCATATCCAGAGTATGGAGATCGTTCTTCTCACTCCTAGGTGTGGCCGTTAGCCTGACGTCGGGGTATCATCCACAGTCAAACGGGCAGACGGAAAGGAAGGTACAGGAAATTGGCCGCTTCCTTCTGTCCACGTACCTTCTGTCATGACCACCAGGACTCTTGGAACCAGTTCCTGGGTTGGGCCGAGTACGCCCAAAACTCTCTGAGACAGTCGACCACAGGACTCACCCCGTTCCAGTGCGTACTCGGCTTTCAACCTCCACTGTTCCCCTGGGATGGGGAACCCTCTGACGTTCCTGCAGTGGACTACTGGTTCCGAGAGAGCGAGAGGGTCTGGGACTCAGCCCACCATCAGTTGCAACGGGCCCTGCGCAGACGCAGGATGGTAGCTGATCTCCGACGTTCTGACACCCCTGTCTTCCAGCCTGGTCAGCTGGTGTGGCTATCTACCAGAGATATCAGAATGCGTCTGCCTTGCAAAAAGCTGAGTCCCAGGTTCATTGGCCCATTATCCATCACCAAGCAGGTCAATCCAGTCACCTATCAACTCCGTCTGCCACAAGGGTATCGTATACATCCCACTTTCCATGTCTCACTGCTGAAAGCTCACCACCCCTCTGTTTCTCCCACAGGACCTGACAAAGTTCCCGCCGAACCCCCCCTTCCACTCATCCTGGAGGACGGTACGGCCTACAAGGTCAATGAGATCTTGAACTCCCGACGTCGTGGTGGTCAGCTGGAATATCTAGTGGATTGGGAAGGATATGGTCCCGAGGAACGCTCCTGGGTCCCAAGGAACGACATTTTAGATCCCAGTTTACTCCAGACCTTTCACGACAGTCATCCTGAGAAGCCAGCTCCGCGGGGTAGAGGACGTCCACCACGGCGTCGGGGTTCTCGGCCCTCTGGAGCGGGCCGTGGAGGGGGGGGTACTGTCACAGACACGTCAGGTTCCACCCTCCACCAATCACAGCGCACTCCTTCCCCAGAGTACTGATCACCATCACCTGCACCTCATCACCACACTCATCACCAGCACTACAAGACTCACAACCACACAGCACTCCACATCCGGTCTCGTTCGCATATACTTCAGGCTATGCTTACCTCAAGGACTCTACTACTGATACTTACCTGTCTTCAGCGTGTCTCCTTCCTTCCGTGTTCCTTGTCTGCTGTGTGGGTGTGTTCCTGTCCGTCCCTCAGTACTCCAGCGATCTACAGTCTCCAACGATCTCCAGTCTCCAGCGACCTCCAGGCTCCAGCGTCCTTCCTTCTACAAAACAAAAGAGAGTAACTCTCTCTCTCGTATCACCTTCTAATCTACCAACAACCGGTTTACTCACCTGCTCCACAACACCTGCTCTACTGTGGTCTAATAAACTACCCTTACCTGTTAACATCTGTGTCTGCCTCCTGTGTACTTGTAACAGGGGAGGCTTAAATCCAGGGGTTCCAATGCAATGCACTTGTACATAATGATTAGATTTGGGATTATTTTCATAGTCGTTTAATCTGTTGAATATTTTCTCAAGTAATCGATTAGTTGTTTGGTCTATAATATGTCCGAAAAATGTGGATCAGTGTTTCCCAAAAGCCCAGGATGACGTCCTCAAATGTCTCGTTTTGTCCACAACTCAGTGAGTTTACTGTCACATATGAGAGAACACACTAGAACATATTCACATTAAACAAGCTGGAATCAAAGAATTTAACTTTTGTCTTAAAAAATTACTCAAGCCGACAAATCGATTATCAAAATAGTTGTCGATTACAGTTTTTGCCAATTGCTAATGAGGCAGGTGCAGATTAACGACAGAAGGATGAATTTGGTGAAGAAGAGCGAGAGCTTTGTGTTGATGATGACAGGGTGCAGACAGCGATCGCTTGCGATTGCATTTAGAATGTAAACTTTTGATGAATTTATGAGAAATCTACAGACGCAAACAGGAAGTAAAACTCCCATTGATTTTTCTCCATAAGGATTTAGATTATCAGCCATAATGTCTAAAACATCTGAGGTAGACTGACCACGAGTTGTGAAACGAAAGTTTCTGCTTCTGTAGCTAGAGGTCTGTAAGAAAAACTACACTACCCACAGCCCTAAGCTTAACAGCGATGCCTCTGATTGGTCCAACTCGCTGTTATTACCATAGAAACGTTTACCGTACCCGCGAACGGCTGTAGCGATAACAATAACTAGCTAGCTGACTAGCAAAGGGCGCTTGTTGTCACAAACTTCCAGTGGTTTAAATACCAGAGAATGCATATAATTAACTTACATCCAGTTATTTATCTGATAATGTATCCTGAATTTTACTTTTAGGCCTACATTGGCTAATGGGAAAAGGAAGAGGTGACTTGTTGAGTCAGTGGCATGAATCTAACCGTGAACCAAATTAACCCCAAAAACATAAAGTTTAGTACTGTTTTCCCGAGCTCACTCACTATGGGCTTGTAGCCGAGCCCGTTTGCTGGCATGAGGAGGAGGGCTGCTGTCTTGACGGTGCTAAAAAAAATTGCCGGATATCTATGTTTGAATCTTGGTTGCGTGTTGTTCATGAATGATTCGTTCATTTTGAACGAATCTTTAATATGACTCGGGACTACCGAGTTGTCTCAGAGAGTGATTCGTTCATTTTGTGTTGACCGCGTGTGCGCATTACGCAACATATGGGTTCTGATTCTGAATCGACAGATGAGATCCGAGTCTTTTGTTCTTCCTGTCAGTCCCATAGACGGAAAGAGAAAAGATTAGTTCATTTTGCTGAACGAGACTCAAAGATCCGAGTCAGTAAAATGATCCGAACTTCCCACTGCTCACACTGACAGTTGCAGCGCAATATGAAAGACTTCGTCTAATTGTACAACAAACAACCAATGAAAATGAACAATATGAAACTAAAACGACATAAGCGTAATTTAAAATGGCTTAGGAACTGTAGGCTATTTAGAGGTGGATAAACTCAATTTAGAGGTGGATAAACGCACTTTGGAGGTGGGTAAACGCTATTTCCAAATTTTGGGAGGTGCGTAAACAGCGTTTACGTGCGTTTAGCCTCCACTACATCCCTGCGCACAACCATTTCTAGGGTTTACAAAGAATGGTGTGAAAAGGGAAAAACATCCAGTATGCGGCAGTCCTGTGGGCGAAAATGCCTTGTTGATGCTAGAGGTCAGAGGAGAATGGGCCAAGATTCAAGCTGATATAAGAGCAACTTTGACTGAAATAACCACTCGTTACAACCGAGGTATGCAGCAAAGCATTTGTGAAGCCACAACACGCACAACCTTGAGGCGGATGGGCTACAACAGCAGAAGACCCCACCGGGTACCACTCATCTCCACTACAAATGGGAAAAAGAGGCTACAATTTGCACGAGCTCACCAAAATTGGACAGTTGAAGACTGGAAAAATGTTGCCTGGTCTGATGAGTCTCGATTTCTGTTGAGACATTCAGATGGTAGAGTCAGAATTTGGCGTAAACAGAATGAGAACATGGATCCATCATGCCTTGTTACCACTGTGCAGGCTGGTGGGGGATGTTTTCTTGGCACACTTTAGGCCCCTTAGTGCCAATTGGGCATCGTTTAAATGCCACGGCCTACCTGAGCATTGTTTCTGACCATGTCCATCCCTTTATGACCACCATGTACCCATCCTTTGATGGCTACTTCCAGCAGGATAATGCACCATGTCACAAAGCTCGAATCATTTCAACTTGGTTTCTTGAACATGACAATGAGTTCACTGTACTAAAATGGCCCCCACAGTCACCAGATCTCAACCCAATAGAGCATCTTTGGGATGTGGTGGAACAGGAGCTTCGTGCCCTGGATGTGCATCCCACAAATCTCCATCAACTGCAAGATGCTATCCTATCAATATGGGCCAACATTTCTAAAGAATGCTTTCAGCACCTTGTTGAATCAATGCTACGTAGAATTAAGGCAGTTCTGAAGGTGAAAGAGGGTCAAACACAATATTAGTATGGTGTTCCTAATAATCCTTTAGGTGAGTGTATAGCAGTGGGTGATTTCCTTGTCTATTGTTGTTTGAATAACATTAAAATTAGAGACCGCAGGAATATTAGGCTGCTGTCACTTTAAGACACAATGCACAAATTCATTAAACTGATACTGATACACATGCGTTGTCTTTCTCGACTGTTAACGTTCACTTAAGACGTAACCAACTATGGACCCTATTTTAACGATGTGAGCGAATGGTCTGAAGCGCATGGCGCAGGTGCACTTAAGGTATGTCTGAATCAACTTTTGCTAGTTTAACGACAGAAAAAATTTCGGTGCGCTAGACTCATGGTCCAAAGGGTTATACCTAGTCTCTTAATGAGTCATGGGTGTGTTTTTGGCGTAAAGTGCAATAAAAGAATCAGAGCCTCATCTCTCATTCCCTTTAAAAGCCAGTAGTGTCTGCACCATGGTGGATTCGCTATTTAAATGGAAAAATTTGCAAGTGGAAAGACTGAATGCTTCCCCAAAGAGGAATCCTTTTAATGTTAATATTTAAAAATGTTTCGTCCCTGTGTGTAATAAGCAGAGTGTACGCGTGTTGACCCGCCTATACAGTAGACGCATATTACCAATGCGCTCTAACACACAAAAAATACTCCGCTGTTGACTTTAGACCAGGTTTTTGTTGGTCAACAGTCGTTTTCAGTTGCCTCAAAATAGCAACACGCCAACAATGCGCCTGAACACACCTCATTTTCAGACCAGCAGTGGGCGAACAGATGGGTGTGAGTGCATTTGCCATTTAAACAACGTGGCATTGTACCGGGTGTATGATAGGGCCCTTAGGCCCAATTTAAAGGCAGTGTGTTGCACGCGTAGCCTACGACGTACCCTGACATGCACCTCTCCAAAAATTTAACAACACATAAATTCTACACGGACCGCAAGCGCTTTGATTGGTCTGCCATAACCCCTCCCTCAGGGGTACACATGCTCCCTCTGCATGTGTAATTCCACGTCGACATGGGCAATGACGCTGAAGTCTAAATGAAAATCGACATAGCCCTCAGTGTAGAGGCTATGACGCAAGTCCAGGGCAGAAGTATAAATCAGCCTTTAGTCTGCTAGGGTAATCCCCAAGACGGGCATGTTGACATAATTTTTGTGTAAATTTGTCCGTTCAAGCGCAAGACTTGAAAGAGAACTCGTCCCAACTCGCCTACTATACTACGCCCAAATATATTTTATATATATATTGTGCATGGATAAATCATTTATATTAAATACAAAATAATTGTCAATTTTGATTTCATGGTGATACTAATTCACTGGTCCAGTCGATATAAACACGCAAATAAATGTTATGATAACAAGAGTCGGAACAGGACCTCCGTATTGAGTGTCTCTGACACCACATTAGAGAAATTAACAAATTTCCTGTGTCCTGATGTCTAATAAACAAACCAATTTAGGGCATTGCCAGAGAGACAAACTTCTGCGTTCCGTTTGAAGAGATGGATTAGAAGCGTTCTTTGGTGCCAGCTGCACAGAGAGTGAAATGACAGATTGTTGACATCAGTGTTACATCTTTAATCAATCAGCAAAAACAGCAAGATGAAGTGCTGTATACTCTCAGACTGCCTTGAATGGTGCTAGAGGCAAACAGGAACAGACCCAGGCACGGCTGCAAAGATTAAGGCTTAATTAATTCTTTGTTTCCCATTTAAAACGGGGTCTTAGCACCGTACAGGCATCAGGAACCGCGTTGGCTGATCTCTGCCGAATAGGGTGCTGCTAAAGACGAAAAACAAATCTTGGGCGTAGCTTCACACTTACAGCAGACTTAAAAACAATGCACGTGTGCTTGTATGCATGAACTACTATATGCTTGGAGCAACGAGAAACCTTTTTTTCTTAGCATTCCACATCAAAGCTAACAGGGTTCCCGAGGCGTACATCAGTGGGTGTTCGGATAGAGTGTGTTCTGAGACCAGGAGCTATCCACAGTCGTATTGACTCTAGAAGAGCAAGACTCTGTCAAATTAAATACATCATTTGCATTACATCAGGCTAAATACTACACACAGACCATAGGCTATGGTGCCGTCTTGTAGTGTGTGTGTGCGGTAGCATCGGTGTGCTAGAGCAGTATGGGAGTTGATAGTAATGAAGTGATCCTCTCTCTAATTCTTTCCTGTTGCTGCATACCATTGTATTATTGTCCGCAAATGTGCATAAAAGCTCAAGAGAATTCTCCGGAAACCCAGCACTATATTACTTTGAGAAATGATACAATTCTCTGAGTTCAGTGGTAATTGTGAAGATAAGTTTAATACTTCTCTCCCCAGATACATGGTTCAGCCAAGAGATGAAAAGGCCTGAAAATATTAATGAGGGAAGAGGGAGTGAGCCTTGGCTCGCCGGTGCTTTAATGTCCTTATCTGTTTAGCACAGGGTCCACTCTTTGCAAACCAGACCTTCCCGAGTATGCAAATATCTCTGCGATTGGACAGGCTGTGAATTGGGCTAACGGCTAATTTCATCCCTCACCGTGTGCTGCTTAATGTATATTATTAGTGTGTCTGCTGGGAAGACATGACAGAACACAACTTTAATTGATGACATGGCAGATGGAGACTTTATTTGAATGCCAAAGTGTTGCTTCGTAGATGTGCTCTTCATCTGAAAGTGTTTGCTCAAAGTGTGAGAGAGTCTGATCTCTCCTCCACTTCTCCCTGCCCACATCACTTACAGAATTCTACCTCAGTGTTCAACTGTGAGAAACGTCACTCAAGATGGAGGAACATTATTGAATATAATGTATTTTATTGAAAATAAAATAAATCTGAATCTAAATCTGAAAGTGAAATAGGAATAGTATGTTGTGCTGACAAATGTTTAGTTAGTTTAGTTCACTTACACAAGAGTTCCAATAACTAAAAAAGAACCGCAGAGAGTTGATCATTTACTTTAGATTTACTCTTTACTTAGTATAGCTACCATTGTTGTGTTTTGCACAGAGAATTACAATAATATAAATGAAGTTCGAAGTGCCCAACCAAAGGGAACACAAAGGGTGTTTTCACACTTGGGTCCTCTTTAAAAGAACCAAACTCAGACTCCTTAAGGAGTTAAGACGACCAAGAGGTGAACCAAGTGAAAAAGGACCCAGTTCTCTTCACGTTCACACTGTCCCTGTCCCTGAAAGAGGACTCGGATCCTTTTTTGGTACACTTTAGTAGGAATGTGGTCTCAGACCCCTTTGTGTTCATACTGTTGCTTTTTGGATCTAGTCCAGTGTTTGATGGCTGACCCTATGGCCTTCAACATTTTATCCCATTCACTTACATTGTTTATGCCTCAGTAACCAAGATATTTGTTTGTAAAGATTTTTTTTTAAATGACATTAATACAATTGCTGTTTTCTTTGTACACATTTAATGTTTTAATTTTTTTTGCAATACTACATATTCTTGCACTAGCTCTATCACATATCCACCTTTGTAAATAACATTTATTTTGATTCGTTTTCCTTGAATCAAGTTTATTTTATTGCAGAAATCAATGGTAACATCAGCATACAAAAAATAAACAATAAAATAAAATAATAAAAAATATGCAAATTAAATAAACTGCTTTCAAATTTAAGTAGGTATGCCTAAAAGCAGCATTCAAGTAAGAAATTGAATAATCACATGAAAAAAAAATGCATATACTTCACTGTGTGACATACTCCACTGATTCTTATATTAGGCTAGTAATGCAGATGTTTACATTCACTTAAGACAAAACCACCTGTTTATGTGGAACTTGTGTGTTTTTGACAAAAATGAATGCAATAAAACGCTAAAGATTCCGTTTAGTACACTCTCTGTCACAGCTGGCTTCTGTGCATGCGCTTTAGGTGTGTGCGCTTGTAACACCATTTTAAACTGACAAGGCGCGCAGCTGCGTCTCTCACACAGGTCGGAAGCAGTTGAAATTTCAATAAACAAGTGTAAGTTGTGAACGAATAATTTGTAGAGATTTGCCAGAAGAAGCAGCCGTGATGAACAGCCAATTTGTACAGAGGCATTTGATGACCAAACTACATTGGAATCTGCGAAAAGAAAAATCAAGTAAGCCCAGAGCAGTTTGTGTTCAGATTGCGTGTTTTTAGCGAACCGTACCATAAGATGAGATCGAACCGTACCCAGACAACCTCCTGAGATGGTCTCGGTTCGCTTCGCTTTAAAGTGGTCTGAGAACGTTTGGAGTGTTCACATATGGGCCAAAAATCACGCAAACCGTGCTCAGACCCCTGAAAAGGACCAAGTGTGAAACCACCCTAATACCCATAATGGTGAGTTCAAACAAAAACTTTTTTTTTGCTTGACAAACTTTTTTTTTTGCTTGACAAAATGGCAATCAATCAATTAATCTTAACTTTTCTGTTTCTGAGTAAACACGGCATAGTATGTGAATAGTACAGATTACTAGATTTGTACAATTAAGTTAACCCTTAATCGTCCCTTGGGGTCCAGCTGACCCCACTGGACTTTTCCTCCATTTTTTTAAAAGTGTTCCCTTCATCTCAGGGCCATGAGACTCAGTGACTTTTCCTAAATAATCTATCTAAACATGCACAAAAAATCTGGGCTTGATTTGGTTGTTCTAAAGATGTGTAAAAAATTTTTTACCGTTTAAGTCCCTCGGAGTCAGATTGACCCCACATTGAAAATGAATGCGAAAGTGTAAAAAATACATTTTTTCACTTTTTTGTAAATTTTTTTTTACTAAATCCAGTATAAATCTGAAAATGTCCACATTTATATCAAGGTCTGGTCCTAGAGCATAAACACAAAGTAGAACGAACTTTCTATCTCATACACACACACGTACACACACACACACACACACACAAACACACACATGTGTGTGACTGCAACAGAGAGTATTTTTATTGAAATTGGCAAATAAAATCAACAAAACTGGCATAAATCTGAAAGATTTTCATACATAAATGAAGTACTAATACTACAGCACAAATGCAATATGGAACAAGCATGTTCACTCACACGCACACACACACAAACACAAACACAGGTGTCTGGAGCATTTTTTTGGATTTTGGCAATGAATGGGAAAATGTAAAAAATGCTTTTTTTTCACTTTGTTTGTAAAAAAAATCAACTAAATCCAGTATAAATCTGAAAATGTCTACATTTATATCAAGATCTGGTCCTAGAGCATAAACACAAAGTGGAAGGATCTTTCTGTCTCATACACACACACACACACACACACACACACACACACACACACACACACACACACACACACACACACACACACACACACACACACACACACACACACACACACACACACACACACACACACACACACACACACACACACACACACACACACACACACACACACACACACACACACAAACACACACACATGTGTGTGACTGCAACAGAGAGCATTTTTATAGAAACTGGCAAATAAAATCAACAAAACTGGCATAAATCTGAAAAAATTCCATACATAAATGGAGGACAAATACTAGAGCACAAATGCAACAATCATGAGAAAAAGAGGGAAAAGGGCAAATAAAAGAAAGATGAAAGGCAGCTTAACTTTTGCATAACTTCCCTATGGACCTCTATTGGATAATGTGGTCATTGCACTCTCTCTCTTTAACTATAATTCCTAAAGTTTTTCCACAAACCTACAGATGGCGGTATTCTATCCCTAACACATAGAGCAATGTCCAAAAACTATTTATATTTATTTAAGATCATCATTCAAGTGATTTTTTCATAAAAAATTTTTTTTTAATGAGCCAATTTATGACATAGTTAAGTATTTGTGCAGTAAATTGGTAAAAAACTACCAAATACCCACAAAAACACAGCATAAATGTATAGTTGAGAAGTAAATAAAAAAAATTGTATATAGTTTTCCATGTAAAAAAATTATATTTCCTTATGCAATCGCTCTGTAAAAGTTTGGGGTCTATCTGACCCCAAGGGACTCAAACGTAAACCCTACTTGAGGGACGATTAAGGGTTAAGACATTAAAGGGTTTGTTCACCCATAAATGCTAATTCTTTTATTAATTACTCACCCTCATGTCATTCCAAACCTGTAAGACCTTCGTTCATTTTCGGAACACAAATTAAGATATTTTTGATGAAATCTGAGAGCTCTCTGACCCCTCTATAAACAGTTATTTAATTAACACTTTCAAGGCCCAGAAAAGTAGGAACGACATTGTTAAAATAGTCCATGTGACTCCAGTGGGTCAACCTTAATTTTATGAAGCAACGAGAATACTTTTTGTGTGCAAAAAACTAACAAAAATAACGACTTTATTCAACAATTTCTTCTCGTCTGTGTCAGTCTTCTATGTGGTTTACGTTGGTCAGCTCCTGCGTCAGCGCCACACGCGGTAGTGCTCATGTGAACAGCTTCGGCCAATGGTAAGCCAGCATTCTGGCATAGCACTGGCATAACTCGGAAGCACTGACACAGACGTAAAGAAATTGTTAAATAAAGAAGTTATTTTTGTTTGTTTTTGCACACAAAAAGGATTCTCGACGCTTCATAAATTTAAGGTTGAACCACTGGAGTCACATGGACTATTTTAACGTTGTCTTTCCTACCTTTCTGGGCCTTGAAAGTGTTAATTAAATTGCTGTCTATGGAGGGGTCAGAGAGCTCTCGGATTTCATCAAAAATATCTTCATTTGTGTTCCGAAGATGAACGAAGATCTTAGATGTTTGGAAAGACATGAGGGTGAGTGATTAATGACAGAATTTTCATTTTTGTGTGAACTTACCCTTTAAGTAATGTTGTTGGTTTTTACAGTGTACTCTTCTGGTGTGTATTCTTTTGTGTGTCTCTGGGTGACTGTGGCAGTGTCCTGTGATGAGATAAACCAAATCAAGTGGTGCCATTTGGGAAATTTAACTTCCTGTCGAAGTTAACAAGTTAACAAGCCAAACCTGCCAGAGCCAGAAGCAAGTCTCAAACCAGAGCTCAAAAATTCACCAAGAGAAAACACCAATAATCTTTTTAACAAATACATTTTTTTAAGGCGAGATGATCACTGTGGTCAGTGCTTTAAGCTCACAATATGTGTCAGACAGCGTGAGTGTGTATGGGTTGTATTTCTCTGAAGGACTGGCATGAACAGAAAGAGCCAGAGGATGCTTGGACACCATCAGACAGACACAGAAGTGTGAAATGAGAGAGACAGAGCTAGAGTGAAATGTACGCGTGTCTTTATCGGAGAATAGGAAGAGGTTGCCCTAGTGCAGTCACCCTTCTCATGCTCTGTAGACTAATCCTTTCATGAGGTGTGTTTGTGCGTGTATCTGTATCTGTGTGTGTGTTTGAGGGAGAAATAGGGTTCTCTTACGAGAGGTTCTCTCGTATTGCGTAAGTTCCTTACGCATCGGGAAAGTTTTCTTTCTTCGAGATTACTGAAAAACCCAAAATTATCCTTAATTTTGTAATATTGTCAACGCAGTGCGGCAGCCTGGCAGACCATAGCAGGCTATTCCAGCGTGCTATTGGCTGCTCTGCTGGCAACTGCAGCAGCCTATCGGTGAGCCCGCGTGACGTGGCGACCAATGAGGGCGCTTCGCGCCCACCTGGCTTCATTTGCCTACAGGTGGGGCGTGGCCACGTGTATATAAGCGGGGCTCACGGGCTGCATATTCGATTTTCTGTTCTTCAGCGAAGCTCCTCGCATCGCTGGATCTGGGACCCGCCGCCGTTGACCGCGCAGCACAGCAAGCTTAGGACAGCGCCTGAAGAAGCCGGCTGCATTTTCGCCACCTTCAGCCATCCGTGCCTGCTCTGCTATCCGGCAGCATTATATCCTTTTATTGCTCAAGTGTTGTCGCCGCTGCGTCACACTTTCCCAAAAAGAGCCGAGCATTTGTTTCAAAATGTCTCGTTCCCTCTGCGGCTCGTGTCACGTGCCGCTCAGTTCCGGAGACCGCCACGTGATTTGCGCTCTCTGCCTGGGCCGTGATCACGCCGCTGCCGCACTCCTTGCCGGCGGATGCCCGGAGTGCGAGGACTTGACGATGTCGACCCTGCGGGCTCGACTCGATCAGTTCGAGGATGACATCCATTCTGTCCCTGTTAAGCCGCGCAAGAAGAAGCGCCGCTCGCAGTGGACATCGGAGTTCACGGAGAAGAGCTCGCCGGAACCTTTCCCGCCAGCTTCTCTCTCGCCTTCCCCGCCCCCACCCCAGGCCGCCATGTCTGTTGCCGCCTCCTATACAGGCCGTCAAACCCGCGAAGCGCGGCGTTTCGAGCCCGGAGGCCGTTCTATCCTGTGTGACACACGCAAGAGCGTGGGAAGCCATTCCAGGTGTATCAGAATGGGTGCTGAGAACAGTGAAGCACGACTACACTCTGCAGTTCGCTCGCCGCCCTCCGCGCTTCTGTGCGCGTACAGAGATGAGAGTGAGCGAGGAAGCAGCACATCTACTTCGAGCGGAGATAGCCACACTGCTGTGCAAAGGGGCTATAGAACCGGTTCCCCATTCTATGAGCGAGTCAGGCTTTTACAGCCGGTATTTTCTCGTTCCGAAAAGGGATGGGTCGCTCAGACCGATTCTGGATCTGAGGCGTCTGAACAAAGCTCTTATGAAAAGATCGTTCAAGATGCTCACGACCAAGCAGATCCTCGCGCATATTCGCCCGAGAGACTGGCTAATTTCCCTAGACTTGAAAGACGCATACTTTCAAATCAAGATAACGCCGCGTCACAGGCCATTCTTACGATTCGCCTTCGACGGTCAGGCTTATCAATACACCGTCCTGCCATTCGGCCTGTCACTAGCACCCCGTATATTTACGAAGTGCATGGACGCGGCCCTCGCCCTGAGAAGACAGGGTATGCGAGTTTTGAATTATCTGGACGATTGGCTCATCCTCGCCCACAGGGCAGTGCTGCTCAGCCATTTGGACAGCCTGGGGCTCACGGTCAATTGGACCAAGAGCTCATTGGTGCCCACGCAATCAACCTCATTTCTGGGCTTGAATCTGGACACCGTGGCAATGTCAGCCCGCCTGTCACCCCTACGCGCGCGTCGAGTTAGACGCATGGCCGTGTACTTCCAGCCGGGCAAAATTTTAAATCAAAGTTTTTCAGAGGATGCTGGGACGCATGGCCTCAGCTGCAGCAGTGCTCCAGCTGGGCCTAATGCGCATGCGCCTGCTACAACGCTGGTTAAACGCTCGAGTGCCTCACAGGGCCTGGGCGTCCGGGGGCTTCCGGATCAGAGTGACTCAGAGCTGTGTTTCAGCTCTGGAACCCTGGTTAGTAGCCGACTGGTACCAGCAGGGAGTGACGATGGGAGCCATCTCACACCGCAAGGTTATCTCGACGGACGCCTCCACCTCGGGTTGGGGCGCCGTTTTCGAGGGCAAATCGGCTTTCGGCCTCTGGTCGAGCCGGGAAAAACTCCTACACATAAACTGTTTGGAGATGATAGCGGTAGAGAACGCGCTCAAGCAATTTCTCCCTCTTATACGAGGTCACCATGTATTGGTCCGGTCGGACAATACCATGGTGGTCTCCTACGTGAACCGGCAGAGCGGTGTCAGATCCAGTTGTCTGGGCAATCTGACAGAGCGCCTGCTCACGTGGGCACACAGCTCGCTGCGCTCGCTAAGGGCCGCGCACGTACCGGGCCAACTCAACGTGGGCCCGGACAAGCTGTCCAGGGGCCTCTTTCTCCCAGGCGAATGGTCCTTGCACAACCAGACAGTCCAGCTGGTATGGCGCCTATTCGGCAGAGCGGAGCTCGACCTCTTTGCAACGAGAGAAAACGTCCGCTGCCCGAAGTTTCTATCCAAAAGCGAGGATGCGCTGTCCCAGCCTTGGCCCAGCCTCCCGCTGTATGCTTTCCCGCCGATTTCCCTATTGCCCCAGGTTATAGCGAAAATCAGGGAGACGCGCCGCCCGGTGCTCCTTGTAGCGCCGCGCTGGGAGAACCAGATTTGGTACCCAGAGCTGGTGAAGCTGTCGCACTCAACCCCGTGGCCAGTTCCGCTGAGAGCAGACCTCCTCTCTCAAGCCGGAGGGTCAGTTTGGCATCCCCATCCAGAGCGATGGTTTCTGCATGTATGGGTGACCAACGGATATCCGTTGACCTGCCCGAAGGGGTTATGAACACGATCTCACACTCTAGAGCCCCCTCGACGAGGCGGTTATATAGTTCTAAGTGGTCGGTGTTTACTGAGTGGTGTGTTTCCAAGGGTTTGGATCCACAGCAATGTGGGGTCCAGCAGGTGCTCTCCTTCCTCCAGGAGCTTTTGGAACTGGGCAGGGCCCCTTCCACGCTCAAAGTGTATGTAGTGGCTATAGCAGCGTTCGCTCAGACGACGCTGGGCAGCACGCTAGGAAGGAACGAGCTCATCATCCGTTTCCTCAGAGGAGCCAGACGGATGAATCCCCCGCGGCCCCCATCGGTTCCTATATGGGATCTGGCCTTGGTCCTAGAGGCCTTGAAGGCTCATCCCTTCGAACCGCTTGAAACCGTGGAACCGAGGTTCCTTTCGCTCAAAACCGCGTTCCTGATAGCTCTGGCTTCAGTGAAACGCGTGGGGGATCTACACGCGCTCTCAGTGAGCCCGACGTGTATGGAGTTCGGTCCTAATGACTCCAAGGTCATTCTCAGACCGAGGCATGGTTATGTCCCCCTTCAGGGCGCAGATTATCTCCCTCTCGGCTCTGCCAGCATCCGACGAGGGGGACGGTGGCAATGTCCTCTGCCCTGTCAGGGCAATGAGGGTTTATGTCACACGCTCCGCCGCCTTCAGGCGTTCTGAGCAGCTATTTGTTTCGTTTGGTGGGCGCACTAAAGGTCTCGCCTCCTCGAAACAGACCCTGTCCAGATGGATAGTGGACGCGATTGCAACAGCATACGCTTCCAAACACCTGCAGTGCCCGCTAGGTGTCAGAGCACACTCCACTAGAGGCATGGCCTCTTCGTGGGCTTGGGCCAGAGGGATTTCCATCCACGATATCTGTATGGCGGTAGGCTGGGCCTCCCCGTCTACGTTCGTGAGATTTTACAATCTGGAAGTTCCTGCCTTACAGGCCAAAGTGTTATCAGTTCAATAGGGCTGTTGGTTCTGCCCAGTGATTCTGCACAGACATAGCTCACATACTGGTAGTAAGTTCGATACTAGGCTTATGTGAATTTGTAGGAGACCGGTGGTGCCGTTCCCTCATTTACGAGACAAGCTGTTGTGAGTTTGAAGGTGACCGGCGGTGCCGTTACCTCACTCATATAACAAGATATTGTGAATTTGAAGGCGACCGGCGTTGCCGTTCCCTCATTCATGAGACAAGGTGTGGTGAATTTTAAGGAGTCCGGCAGGTGCCGTTCCCTCATTCATGGGACAGGGTGTTGTAACCACCCGTCGTAACCACCCGTCAGTTCAAATGAAGTATCCGTATATGCGGTGGCCCGTTTCCTTACCGGCCACCCTGCCCGAGCAGTGTTTTTTCCCCGGTTCCCCGGGAAACATGTGCGGTATGCGAGGCGCGCACGGCGTTGACAATATGTTCCCGATGCGTAAGGAACTTACGCAATACGAGAGAACCTCTCGTAAGAGAACGATACTTGGTTACTTAACGTAACCTCGGTTCTCTCTAGAGAGGGAACGAGTATTGCGTTCCTTGCCGTGCGCCCCGCGGGCTTTTACGCTTCAGAACTACGAAAACCGAATATGCAGCCCGTGAGCCCCGCTTATATACACGTGGCCACGTCCCACCTGTAGGCAAATGAAGCCAGGCCAGCTCATTGGTCGCCACGTCACGCGGGCTCACCGATAGGCTGCTGCAGTTGCCAGCAGAGCAGCCAATAGCACGCTGGAATAGCCTGCTATGGTCTGCCAGGCTGCCGCACTGCGTTGACAATATTACAAAATTAAGGATAATTTTGGGTTTTTCAGTAATCTCGAAGAAAGAAAACTTTCCCGATGCGTAAGGAACTTACGCAATACGAGAGAACCTCTCTAGAGAGAACCGAGGTTACGTTAAGTAACCGAGTATCGTTTTATACCACCTTTGCTGTGCGCTTGATTCCAAATATGATTATTTCATGGAAAGCTTGCACTAATGAATGATATATCAGTAGGAGGGAGGCGATGAAATCTGTGTTTCATAATGCAACCTATTCATTACAAATGAATACAAAGAAAATAAAAAGGAAATGTTTACTTTTGCTTGGCATCTCTTTCTGTGTTCTGTTTTAATGTGTAATGGGTCCTGGCGTGTCATTCTTTATACTTCAGGCTGTGAGAGACTGTGTGTTTGAGACCCCCTTCAGGGGGCCTGGTTTTCTCATCCCGCTGTACTCCCATGGGGAGTGTGGGAGAGGAGTGTGACTGCACTCGCCTCAGAGCTGATTGCCGGTAACGACCAAAGATGAGTTGTTCCTTCCACCTCCAAATCACTGCGCCCTAACTGTGGGCTTCCACTTGGAAAGTGAATAATTTTTGCACAAGTTTTCACGCGACACATACATATGCACACACACACACATGCACGCACGCACGCACACACACACACACACACACACACACATGTTTGTTTTTGTGAAATGTGAGGACATTCCATAGGCGTAATGGTTTTTATACCGTACAGACCGTATTTTCTATCCCCTTACACTGCCCCTGCCCCTAAACCTAACCCTCACAGGAGACTGTGCAGTTTACTTTCTGTGAAAAAAACCTTGTTCTGTATGATTTATAAGCATTTTGAAAAGTGAGGACATGGGGAACGTCCTCATATTTCACCCTCTTTTTGTAATACCTATGTCATACCCATGTCATTATACACATTTGTGTCCTGATATTTCACAAAAACATGCCCACACACACACACACACTTACCTAAGCCTGGCAGATGACTTGTTTGTGGTATAAAAAGTATACTGTTAAATAAATGCTGAAGTGACTGCGGTTACGCCCACTGAGTGGCAAAAAGACAGTATGTCTGCAGAGTGGCAGCATTGTTTTTCAATGTGAATGCAGCAAAAAACATACAAAACACATCTAAAACAGGAAAGAGCTTTGAGATTAACTCTACAAACAGATTTGACAAGACATATATATTTTTATGACAAGACATGTATATTTTTACAGACTGCCGAAAGCGACATAAAAAAGAAGCAAATGGATCACTGCAATTCATAGAAACTACTGGACTCCAGGCAGCGGAACATGATTTGCAGTTATCATTTTGTCTCAATATGTGAATTATGGGGTAAAATCATACCCTATAAATTGTATTGTTATATATTGTATTGACCATTTACCATTATGGAAAGATATCGCGGGCAATTTTCAAAAGAAATTGCAAATTGTATTTGCAATTGCGTTTTCAATTTGTTGACGCATAAAATGGGACATAATCCAAACGCAATTGCAAATCGCACATTGCCGTTTGCATTTTTTTTTCGCGAACGCACAACGACCGCCAAATTTCAAATGGAAAAGCAAAGTCTGTTTGCAATTGCATTTCCAATATTACGACCCTGGTGTGGCAGGACACGGAGGAAATTAAAGAGCAAATAGGTGATTTTCTATTGCTATTCCAAAATGGCAGGGTCGTAACTTGTAAGACATTAGTTTTAGGGCTGGATGGTATGACGATATATATATAACATTGATATAAGTGATCACCCGGATTTATTGTATTTATATAAAGCATTCACAGGCAAATTTGCTTTATGTATTTCCCCAGCGTCGAAATCAGGCACATATAATTGTCAGAAAATATGATATTAAACCTTTGTAAAAACAAAATATTAATTACAGCAAAAACAAATTATTTTTGTGAAAACAACACCTTTTTTATAAAAAACAGAGTTCACTATTTCATATATATCATATATATGCATATATATATATATATATATATATATATATATATATATATATATATATATATATATATATATATATATTAGAGCTGTCAAAATTAACACGTTCAATTTTAATAATTTCAATAATTTTTTTCTGTTTAACGCATTAAAAATATTTAACGCAATTAACGCAGCATCCGTTTTTTCTGTCATCCTTTGGCTAGCCTTACATTATATGATCACACTCTGCTTTTAAACCATTCAAGCACGACAAGACAAAAGAGAACACGCTGTCTGTGAATGTCCTGTCAATGTGACACACAGGACGCATAGAAAGACGCACGCTCAAAACAGTGCACTATAATCAAACTCTCTTTCACGTTCTTGTCATATTTTATTACCATTTTCTAAACAATAGCAAATAAACTGTGATAATGTGAGAAATGTTGAAGGTGTCTGAATAAATTTTGGTTTGTCTGTACCTTCTTCATACTGTTGAGAAGCCACTAGATGCTTCCGCTGTATGGTAAATCAGCTGTACAGTATTTACACAACAACATTATAGGTGCATTATCCAGAAAAGCCACTTTTCATTAGCAAAATCTCTTATTTTTGAGAATACAAGTCCATACAAAGCACATGATTTTGGAACTTTGATGTAGCTATTAGAAGACTCGCTGTAACATTGTGGCTCTGCCCCTGACCAATGGCCACTATCCTGACTCACTCTTTCTGTGGAACCAATCAAGGTCAATTAATTGTCACAACGATACATGACTTTGTCGTTAATGTTAAACATGTGGCCTGTTCGACAGTGATCAGCTCTGAGGCAGAAACAAAGAGACAAATGGAATTGAAGAGCTGTGGACCTCCGTTTGATCTAGGCAGGAGAGAAATTTCTGATGAAATTTCTGCTAAAACTGTGTTGAACTCACATGACATCAGATAAAAACGGAACAGAACACACATCACACAACAAAACAAAGTATTTTTTTTAAGCTGAACCCAAGGACCAAGGGCAGAAGATATTAATATCAGGAATTTTTAAATCAGATTAGTTTATCGAAGCTGCACGTTTACAAAGTAATGGGGGTTATTCACAGTAACATCCACAAATTGGTGTGTTTCCACTCCACTTGTGTTTCCACTCCATTAGGCTTGCAAACACAGATCCCAGAGCCACAGAACATATAATAGGAATGACACGAGTAGGTGGTTGTGTCATTTACATATACCTTACTTTATATGGGATCACCTCTCTTCTCCAAAACACAAGGATTGGGACGTGATCTCCAGGATAAAAGTATGAATAAAAACATACAGTGGTTTGAAGCTGTCTCAGATTTATATATTTTTTTTTATAAAATAGTGCAGCACTCTGCTTCAAAATAAATAAGTCCAGCATTAATTGATATAATGCCACAAAATAATGCCTTGTTTCTTACTGCAACGTCCGTGCTGTTATGTCCTATTTTATTTAGTTTTGTTTTCACTCTGTTTGCTCTGTTCCTGTCCCCATCCGAATAGCCGTTAAAAAGAACAAAGCTCCCTCCAATAATGCTTAGATTCTCCTTGGGACATGACCCGTCTCCTTTGGACATGGAGGATGGAGCAGCCTAACTACCAGATCATTGGAGGAGGCCACAAGAAAAAAACGTGACAGAATACATTGTTGCTGTTTCCTTTCCAGAAAAAAAATATCCAAGCCAAAATATAGAGAGCATTTTCTTGTGGTGCCCCCCTGAGCACTTGGTGCCCTACGCGCAGCGAGTGATGCGTGTGGTGGGAGCGGCGGAATTGCTCACAAATCTGTTTTTTATAACAGTAAAACCTCCTTTCATGTAGTCGCGATGTTATTTTGTCATGTTTATCAAAATAAAACTGATAAAAAACGTAGACCCCACTTCATTGATAGTGTAGGCTTATATGTTGAACTTTATTCTTGTACAAACACACACTGAGTAAAT
The DNA here is from genome assembly GCF_949357685.1 of Gobio gobio. NCBI lineage: Eukaryota > Metazoa > Chordata > Actinopteri > Cypriniformes > Gobionidae > Gobio > Gobio gobio. The sequence continues at coordinate 34,074,923 of NC_137111.1, read as the reverse complement.
TATTACATGACAATAATGTCTCTGAAACAACAGTGTATTGCCAAATATTGCATTTATTTCACTTCAGCTTTGATAAAGTATGCAAACACAGCGCGAGCGTCACTACGGGAAGCAGAAAGTGTCAAACTCCATTTGCAGCTCCTCGACATCGGCTCTAGAGAAACTGCACCGGCTGTATTAGCCGGCTGCTCTCGAATCGCTCTCACGGCACTTTGTTGACATACATCACTGTCACATGGCGTCAGCGCTGTCTCAAGTCGGACAAAATTTCTAACCGCCATGCACTGCTTCAAGTCAGCCGCCGATCGATCTGCGCATCGCTGTATCAAGTCGAACAAGCCTATTAGCTCACTACACTTTGGGACACTGATGACTATATTTCCGGCCATCTTAGTCAAACATTAATTATAGATGTTGTTAATATGTATATATAGTGAAAAAACTGTATTAAAATTATAAATGAACCTCAAGGAACTTATTAAAATAATTTTAAAAATCATGTCATCACCCCATTAACAGTGAAATGTGCCTTTAACTTTAGAATTAACCTCAGGAACTCATTCTTGGCATTTGGGTCCTTCAGCAGAATCTGTAGAGCAAAAGGTACTAAACACAACCAGGAACAGTACAATGTTTGACAGGATTTCCCCATCTTGCTTTCATTAGTTATTCTGGTGTAGAGGAACAATCAACCCTGGCTCATTGTAAAAATATGCCTGTGGCAACATTTCTGTGATAATGAAATCGTGTTGCTTCTTGCATATTTTTCAACACTTTAAAAGTGAAATGGTGCGAAAAGCACTTTGAGTTTTGTCCAAAACAGATGAATGTGAATCTGGCAATGCTTTTTTGGTTGTTGTACGTATTGAAATGTGCGGTGAGTGGCGCTTGAAGTTTAGCCTAGCTCATATGGGACGTCATGTTCAACCAATAAAATTTGGTTTTAGTAATGTCAAATGACATCCCCTTCAGCCAATGAAACTTACATTTATTTGCCATGTGCTTCACATTTTTGGCAAAAAAGGAAGTGAAGGAGACATTAGCACATGTTGGGTCACTTGCTATCAAGGCTCCATATACCAAAGTGCATGAACTCACTATAAGTTCTTTAAAAATTTGGCATTGTGCAAGTAACCCTTTTTGCACGTATGGTAGTTTCAGTAAATGCTCTTTTTTTGGTTTTGTCCTTTTAAAGTTACAATGTGTTTTCTTAGAAAAAATACTCTTTTATCTCAAAAGATCAAGGCGAATTTGATTCCTCATGATATGACCCCTTTAAGGACAGCTGCCTGGAGATTCAACCCTAGTTTCTCTGATAAAACACGTCTCCTATGATGCCTTTAGGTGAGAATGCACATCACTACATTATTATCAGAGCTAGGCTTTGGGACACTGGGCCGAAATACAGTTAAGATGCACAAAGTAATTAAATCCTCTGGCATTGCTGCTAATACAGTTTTTCTCAGTTGCTTTGGTGCATTTCTCAGATCACAACTGAATTCATAGTCATCATAGTCACTTGTGAACATCATAAAAGCAATTTCTCATTATTTTGAACAAATTGCAAATGCTTTGGTACATTCATGCATTATTGTCTGCTGTTTCCTACATTATCAATTGCTTATGTTATGTTGATCAAAATGTATTATACTGGTTCCCTCTTTAATAGTCTTACCCCTCGAAACATCTAGGCATTAGTTCCTTGCATAAATTAGTAAATGCAAAATTGTTGAACTGGTTGTCATAATGTGTCAAGTATATTTTACATTTCTATTAGAAGTTTGTTTGTAAATGTGTCCTGAATTGCTGAGGTGAATTTTTAATTTCACTAATAAAGGGAAATGTAAAGGGCTAGATATAAATGGCAACCAATGATCAATCAGTTCTCATGAAGCTTAATTTGACAACTTACTGTTACAATGGAAGAACAAGGAAACAAACAGGGTCAACAGCCAGTAAGAAGAAGAATAGTAAGGATGCGAGATGGAAGGCCACTGTTGTGGACCATGTTCTCAATCATGACCATATGGCTGAGGGCGGGTCGAAAGGTACAGCTGAATGTTGGGAGAACAACCATGTCCTCAATCATTCAAACTTTTGTAGACAGAACAGGTATGTAATCAGGCAATGTTCACTATACTGTAATACTGTATAATTACTGCGAAACTTTATTATAGTAGTCCACTGTCAGTCTCTTGCAATCAATATCCCACATAGAATAATGTGTACATTTATACTGTTGAAATGTATATATGCTATACAGATAAAGTGCAGTCTTGTGCATTTTCAATCATTGTCATCAAAATTGTTGCCATAGTCTACATCTGAAAATACTGTCAGAGTACACTGTTATTGTCACTATCTGTGTGTTTCGTTTTCATGGACTTTTAGTTTGCATTCGTCAGTCACCTGTGTCATGTTTCCTTTGTTTCAGTCTTTTTTTTTTTCTTCATCTGAACCCAACCGTGGCAGTTATATTGACAACATTTTTACTGTCTTGCTTGTGAACAACGATGCAAGGTTGTCATTCTGATGGCACAGATATGTTCATTGTCATAAATACTTACTTTTGAGAGATTACGGATTTTGAGCAAGATATGGGTTTTCAAGGGATTGTTTTGAGAAATGTACTTACTCATTTGCATATCTTAAGGATGATTCAAGAAACGTATCAAAGCAACTGAGCAAAACTGTAACAGACTCTTTTTGTTCACTTTTTGTGTTTCCGTGCTCAATAACTTTAATTGAATGTGTATAATGTTTTAAATATATATTCCCTGCACGCTTTGATCCCTTCACATTATCATCAATTTGCTTTTCTGCTTTTTAGTCTCATCACACCTACATAAATTGTCCAACTTTTACACAATTTGTGCAATATTTGTTATGATCGAATAGACAGAGACAGATGGAATTGTCAAGTTCACTTCACTTTTTTCTATTATGCATGCAGTGTATTAATAAGTTCAAGGCAATGGGTTTCCTCACTTTTAAGTTAAGTCAACTGATCACTAGATATATTAACTACACTCACCTAAAGGATTGTTAGGAACACCATACTAATACCCCCTTTCGCCTTCAGAACTGCCTTAATTCTACGTGGCATTGATTCAACAAGGTGCTGAAAGCATTCTTTAGAAATGTTGGCCCATATTGATAGGATAGCATCTTGCAGTTGATGGAGATTTGTGGGATGCACATCCAGGGCACGAAGCTCCTGTTCCACCACATCCCAAAGATGCTCTATTGGGTTGAGATCTGGTGACTGTGGGGGCCATTTTAGTACAGTGAACTCATTGTCATGTTCAAGAAACCAATTTGAAATGATTCAAGCTTTGTGACATGGTGCATTATCCTGCTGGAAGTAGCCATCAGAGGATGGGTACATGGTGGTCATAAAGGGATGGACATGGTCAGAAACAATGCTCAGGTAGGACGTGGCATTTAAACGATGCCCAATTGGCACTAAGGGACCTAAAGTGTGCCAAGAAAACATCCCCCACACCATTACACCATCACCACCACCAGCCTGCACAGTGGTAACAAGGCATGATGGATCCATGTTCTCATTCTGTTTACGCCAAATTCTGACTCTACCATCTGAATGTCTCAACAGAAATCGAGACTCATCAGACCAGGCAACATTTTTCCAGTCTTCAACTGTCCAATTTTGGTGAGCTCGTGCAAATTGTAGCCTCTTTTTCCTATTTGTAGTGGAGATGAGTGGTACCCGGTGGGGTCTTCTGCTGTTGTAGCCCATCCGCCTCAAGGTTGTGCATGTTGTGGCTTCACAAATGCTTTGCTGCATACCTCGGTTGTAACGAGTGGTTATTTCAGTCAAAGTTGCTCTTCTATCAGCTTGAATCAGTCGGCCCATTCTCCTCTGACCTCTAGCATCAACAAGGCATTTTCGCCCACAGGACTGGCGCATACTGGATGTTTTTCCCTTTTCACACCATTCTTTGTAAACCCTAGAAATGGTTGTGCGTGAAAATCCCAGTAACTGAGCAGATTGTGAAATACTCAGACCGGCCCGTCTGGCACCAACAACTATGCCATGCTCAAAATTGCTCAAATCACCTTTCTTTCCCATTCTGACATTCAGTTTGGAATTCAGGAGATTGTCTTGACCAGGACCACACCCCTAAATGCATTGAAGCAACTGCCATGTGATTGGTTGATTAGATAATTGCATTAATGAGGAATTGAACAGGTGTTCCTAATAATCCTTTAGGTGAGTGTATGATATAGATATTTTAGCTGCACTGGGATCATATTGTATCTGACAAGCGACAAATATGAAGTACAGAAAAAGCTATTTTGTTTTAAGGCAGGTCAAAGACAAAGTAGAGCCCACACTGGACCATACCTTCTATTATTATGAGGAAAAGCAACAACTCTGCATTTATCTTTGCAACAGTTGCTCAGTTTGTCTCCAGGCTGCAGTAATAACGCAGGATTGATATGGCTAGATTTGAGTGGAAACGGCAGAGTCAGGTGGTTGTGTTTTATATGTGCCTGAGTGGGAAAACATCACTTGTTTGGTGGCAACTCTGAGATCAATGTAGTCTCTGTGCTTGGCCACAAATCATTCACATGGATGGAATGAAGAGGCTTTGCAGGAAGACTGGGTATCAGGTTGTTTGTTATGTTTAGCTATTCCAAAAGGACATCTGTTTGAATTTGTGTGGAATGGAAAAAATGCTCTTCAGATAGGTCTTTTCTTTACTCGTTTTTGAGCTCTTGTTTGTGTAGTTGAGACAAATGAGGAAGAAGAAATATCCCACCCTTTGCTACAAGTTTCTTTTTAAATGTTGATTTGAAGGGTGGAAAGGGCAGAAAAGATGATCCTTTCCAGTTAGAGTCACCATGTGCAGTGGCTGCAACACTGCCTCTCAGTGCTAACAGGGACCATCTGAAGTGAGATACGAGTCAGAGACTATCTGTACTTGTCTGTTTTTTCTTCTAAGGGCCACAGAGGATTTGAAATGTACAGGGAAGCCTAAATGTAAATGTAGCTGTTCACAAAATAAAAACAAACATGTAAGCAGTGCATATGTAGATACAGAGCATGGTAAGGGTTTATTTCAGTCGTCCACTTTAGACATTCTACAACTCTAAGTAAATGTGCAACTACAAGTTAACTACCAGTCATTAGAATATTAGTAGACTGTCTGCTTAATCTGCTAACACTTGGGTGTGTTCAATAAGGACAGTGATTTCAGTGAATACAACTGATATTAATCAACAACAGACAGGACCTATATCTTTTTAAAATATTTTTTATGCTGTTTGTTCTGTTACATATCCTTAATATTAATTAATTATTAATATTAATTATAAACTAGATGTCTTCACTGTCTGTTTTGTTTTTTTCCCGGTGCATTGTGGAATTTGTTAGGGAACAAACCTTTATCACACTGTGAAGCAGTGTATCGCTACACTCTAAAAAATAAAATGGTGCTATATGGCACTAAAAGTGGTCATTGGCTCTTAATTATAGGGGAACCTCTTTAAATGCTGTATAGCAAAACAATCTTGGTTCTTCAGCGGTTCTTCAGCGGTTCTTTGGCTGAGGTGCTGTATGTTAAGATATGGTGCTATATAGCACCAAAAGTGGTTCCCCTATGATTACGACCAAGAACCACTTTTAGTGCCATATAGCACCATTTTTTTTTTTTTGAGTGTACTTCCGGTACTATCAGAACGCAATCAAAACTAATGGCTAAATCCGCCACTGTTCCGGCTTCTCTAATTCGACACCCTTACCTCAGTTTTCATGATTTCCCGACACAAATAGAATTGAGGAAAGCATGGGTGAGACTTATACAGCGAGATGAAGGTCCTTCTTTTAAAATAATACGCAGGAGTACATTCATGTGTAGACCTATGCATTTCCAAACTGAGGATGTTTACATCTCATATCTTCAACCTGCTGAAATGTTTCTATCAATATATTTCCCTTCCAAATGTGCATTCTGAATAATAAATACATTTATTTCCCAACTTACCTTCTGCAGTCCAGTGCTCGTCTACTTATTAACACCGTTTTTCTCTTATTGATCATATTTCGTATTTGTAGTAAAATGAAAATTGATGAATGAATGCGCGGTAACTGCCTTAAAGAAATGTAACGATATTAAACATTTAATTAATCTTAAAATATTAATATTAATAAAGAATTTCTGCAAAAATGTGTTAATTACATACAGTGAAATGATTGTTAATGACACAGAAAAATGACTCAAATATTTAATATAAATAAATAAAGATCTTATTCATCAGGTCTCACACACTGCAGTATTGCGGTCACTATATAGACGAGTACTGATACCGTGTGGTGAAATAATCACATATGTTTACGAGCCTCGGCTTATGTTGGATTAAAAAACTACAAGTTCCTTTGAGTTTGGAAAATCCTTTACACAGTAATCATCTGAATATCTCTTCTCATGTCTCTGAAAATGTCCGGATTTTGAAATCATCTTTCGGATGCTCATTTTAAAAGGCATTTAGTCAACTAGGTGACTAAAGTACATTGAAAATATACATAACCAGAAGAATCGATACACTGCTTTGAGGAGCACTTCTGGTAATCAATTCCGCTGTGATGAAGGTCTATTAAGAGACAGCCCTTATAATGGCCGACTCCCTGATCAGTGCCCTGACAACAGAACTAGGGAGCTGATTGAGATGCACCCTTTGTCTCACTAGTGTCATTATTCTCGTTAAGACCTTATACTGACACCTATTGGTGTGGATGTATGAAGTTTGTTTACTACTGCTGCTTCACGGCAAAGCTGTTAATATTTTGTTCTGTTCTTTTTCACCCTTTTTATCACATGCGTGACTTGCTCCAGTGTTATGTCTGTATTGTGTTTGTTGTTGTTTAGATGTGCTTTTTAGAAACTAGCTGAAAGCAATAATAATACAGTATGTTTATTTCATAGCACTATTATAGTGGTAGTAGCTAGTAAGTAGTAGGCCTAACTCATGATGTAACTGTTCATCTGATTTCAACATCCACAATTTCAACATCTGACATCAGCATCCACAAGGTAGCAACCTGCTCCATGTAAATACAAACAACAACAACAAAAACAAATACATCAACAACAAATCTGATCCATTGATACTTGCCTGTTTAAACTGAGCTGACAAAGCAATTTTTAAAAGCACACCATGTTCCACAGCCTGTTAGTTGAATGTTAGTTAATTTTAATACATATGTTTTAAAGCATTTTGGATATAAATGATCACTTTCTTAATAGTTAGCTGTGGTAAAGTGCTTTGATTTTGGTTATGCCGATCAGGACCCTCTGGCCTGTTGCAGAAAAAAAATATTGATTTTCTGTTCTTGCTGACATAGTTACTTATGTTTGCTGTAGTTAAGCTCCTTGGCCGGTTTCATTAGAAGTTTGAAAAGAGAGCTGTGTCCCCTGAGTGGACATGCTGATGTGTTTAATATCTCGCTTGGCAGTGAACCAAATCAACAAACACAAGTCTTTGAAGGAACACTAATTACCCAAAGTTTTTGGTTAATCAGATGGGTTTAATTCTAACTGGGATATTTAAATTTTATGTCACACAATCTAGGTGATGTAATTGTGATTAGATTGCCATGTCATCAACTTCACCTCATCCAATATGACAAATAAAAGGAGGATATGACACAGAAAGCCACATTTTAAATGAAATATACGTCAGTTGAAACTCATGCCCTTGGCTGAACTTGTGTTGCTGTGTCTGGCTAATCAGGATGCTGTTTTTCTTAAAAAAAATTATGTTTTTAAAAGATTTTACATACACTTTTTCATATAAATATATATATATATATATATATATATATGAGTCACGCAGTGTACACTTTAATACACACATGTGTGTGTGTGTGTGTGTGTGTGTGTGTGTGTGTGTGTGTGTGTGTGTGTGTGTGTGTGTGTGTGTGTGTGTGTGTGTGTGTGTGTGTTGGCATGTTTTTGTGAAATATCAGGACACAAACGTGTATAATGACATGGGTATGACATAGGTATTACAAAAAGAGGGTGAAATATGAGGACGTTCCCCATGTCCTCACTTTTCAAAATGCTTATAAATCACACAGAACAAGGTTTTTTTCACAGAAAGGGTAACTGCACAGTCTCCTGTGATGGGTAGGTTTAGGGGCAGGGGCAGTGTAAGGGGATAGAAAATACGGTTTGTACGTTATAAAAACCATTACGCCTATGGAATGTCCCGTCATTTCGCAAAAACAAACGTGTGTGTGTGTGTGTGTGTGTGTGTGTGTGTGTGTGTGTGTGTGTGTGTGTGTGTGTGTGTACGTGTGTGTGTATTAAAGTGTACAACAATGGAGAATTTAAGAAAGCAGTCTTTAGTCATAAAGTCCAACGAAACAGCACACAGGAGATCACAAGAGGAAGCTTAGCAAAATAGCCACATATAACATAGGCAACACCAAAGGGCTTAAATGCACATAGGAAGCTAATTATGTGTAATTCAAATCAGTAACCATTAAAACAACAATGGTAGGAAAATAAGAACAAAGGAAACTAGAACTAGAAATAAAACCAAAACAAGCCAATCTTACCAATCAAACCAAACTATCCATTATTACACCATTGTTGTCACGGAATGGAGAGAGGACCCAAATGCAAAGGTGCAGAACAGAAATGTTTATTCAGTCACAAAGGAATAAAGGCAGACTGCCGATCACAGGAAAAGGTGATGCAGATCTGTAGCATAACACAGGTATCAAATTAAGGAGACTCTTGTAACAGGCAGATGTCTTGTGCTCGCAGCGTGTAGGCAGTGGCGAGCGGAACAGCCCCAGTCAGCACACTCAGCACCACAGACAGCGTCCAGATGGGCAACTCACGTACAGCAGGAGACTGGACAGAAAACAGGTGAGACCAACAAGACAATACAGATGCGACCAGACTAGACAAGGCAAATGGCTTCTAGCAAAAAGTGAAGAGCAAACGAGAGATGTGAACATGAGCATAAAGCATACTACAATAATCTGGCAAAGAAGCCAAAAACAGGGAGGCACTAAAGAGCCCGAAAGACAAACACAAAGAGAAACAGGTGCGGTCTCAATCGGAGAGCACGCTGATTGGATTGCGATAGCAAACAGGTGGTAAGGAGTGGAGAGGGAAGAGCGAGAGAGAGAGGCATTAATTCAACAAGGTGCTGAAAGCATTCTTTAGAAATGTTGGCCCATATTGATAGGATAGCATCTTGCAGTTGATGGAGATTTGTGGGATGCACATCCAGGGCACGAAGCTCCCGTTCCACCACATCCCAAAGATGCTCTATTGGGTTGAGATCTGGTGACTGTGGGGGCCATTTTAGTACAGTGAACTCATTGTCATGTTCAAGAAACCAATTTGAAATGATTCAAGCTTTGTGACATGGTGCATTATCCTGCTGGAAGTAGCCATCAGAGGATGGGTACATGGTGGTCATAAAGGGATGGACATGGTCATTAACAATGCTCAGGTAGGCCGTGGCATTTAAACGATGCCCAATTGGCACTAAGGGGCCTAAAGTGTGCCAAGAAAACATCCCCCACACCATTACACCATCACCACCAGCCTGCACAGTGGTAACAAGGCATGATGGATCCATGTTCTCATTCTGTTTACGCCAAATTCTGACTCTACCATCTGAATGTCTCAACAGAAATTGAGACTCATCAGACCAGGCAACATTTTTCCAGTCTTCAACTGTCCAATTTTGGTGAGCTTGTGCAAATTGTAGCCTCTTTTTCCTATTTGTTGTGGAGATAAGTGGTACCCGGTGGGGTCTTCTGCTGTTGTAGCCCATCCGCCTCAAGGTTGTGCGTGTTGTGGCTTCACAAATGCTTTGCTGCATACCTCGGTTGTAACGAGTGGTTATTTCAGTCAAAGTTGCTCTTCTTTCAGCTTGAATCAGTCAGCCCATTCTCCTCTGACCGCTAGCATCAACAAGGCATTTTCGCTCACAGGACTGCCGCATACTGGATGTTTTTCCCTTTTCACACCATTCTTTGTAAACCCTAGAAATGGTTGTGCGTGAAAATCCCAGTAACTGAGCAGATTGTGAAATACTCAGACCGGCCCGTCTGGCACCAACAACCATGCCACGCTCAAAATTGCTTAAATCACCTTTCTTTCCCATTCTGACATTCAGTTTGGAGTTCAGGAGATTGTCTTGACCAGAACCACACCCCTAAATGCATTGAAGCAACTGCCATGTGATTGGTTGATTAGATAATTGCAGTAATGAGGAATTGAACAGGTGTTCCTAATAATCCTTTAGGTGAGTGTATATGCTGCATGGAGATAGAACAGGTATAGTTTAGTTTAATTCCAGTTTTAACTTGTTTCCATCTTGCTTTTATCCACTATTAGTACAAGCATGTTGAAGCGGACCCTGTCTGAATGATGACCAAAACTATATTGATGAATTTTATGAAGTTTACAAAAGATGAAGCGTTTGTTTTGTAACGGACAGTTACTGATCCATCCTCCTTGAGCTTTAACTTTTTAGCAAAACCTGCCGTGAATTGTCCCTCGTTCAGGCAATGCACCTGCATTGCTTACAATACATTGTTGTCGTTACAGCTGCTCAAGTGCGGAGATAATGCCGGACAGTGAACAACTGGCTGAGGGCGGAAACTATGCTAATACGGAACTGTCTGTCAGCGCCATGGGTGGAAAAATACAGATTAAGGGGCAGTAATATTATAATAAGATCCCCTTCCTACGTCAGAAGGGGAGAGAAATCTGAGTGGCTCGTTTTTTCACAAGCTTGCAGAAAAAGGTTTTCCAAAACAAAGTTACTGGGTTGTCTTTTTTCATGTTTTGTGGCTTGGTAGATGCACCGGGACACGATTATAGCACTTAAAGAGTTAGTTCACCCAAAAATTAAAATTCTGTCATTAATTACTTACCCTCATGTCGTTCGACACCCGTAAGACCTCCATTGATCTTCGGAACAGAAATGAAGATATTTTAGTTTAAATCTGATGGCTCTGAAAGGCCTCCAATGGCACAATGGCACGGTTCACTCTCAAGACCCTTAAAAGGTACTAAAGACGTCGTTACAAAGTCCATCTCACTACAGTGGTTCTAAAATAACTTTATGAATCGGTGATAATAGTTTTTGTGCGCAAAAAAACCCTAAATAACGACTTACATAGTGATGACGATTTCAAAACAAGGCATCATGAAGCTTCGAAGCGTTATGAATCAGCGAGTCGATTCAGCATTTTGAATCGCCAAATTTCAGCAGTTTGGCGGTTTGACACGCGATCCGAATCATGAATCGGCTCGCACAAAAACTATTCTCGCCGATTCATAAAGTTATTTTAGAACCACTGTAGTGAGATGGACTTTGTAACGACGTCTTTAGTACCTTTTAAGGGTCTTGAGAGTGAACTGTACCATTGTGCCAATGGAGGCCTTTCAGAGCCATCAGATTTCAACTAAAATATCTTCATTTCTGTTCCGAAGATGAACGGAGGTCTTACGGGTGTCGAACGACATGAGGGTAAGTAACTAATGACAGAATATTCATTTTTAGGTGAACTAACCCTTTAAACATGGAAAAAGTCAGATTTTCATGATATGTCCCCTTTCACAGTTATATGAACAATTTAACATATTTTCACCTCTAAGGTGTTCCTCTCTTAATAATTGTTGAGTTATATTTGGGTCAGTGTGTTATGTAATGTGATCTGTCTAATTTCCCAAAATGCCTAATTTTTATTGTAAAAAGCACCCACTTGTGTGTCCGTGTGTAGTGCTGTGTATTTTTTCATTGAAATTTGATAAAGTAATCCAAAATTATATTGCATATATTTATAATTATATAATTGCATCTTAATATGTTTATTATGTCACTTTCTATCAAGAAGCTTTTTAATAATAATTTGTAGTGGAATAGAAACATGCCTCCTACTGGGCCTTTTTTTAGAGAATGAAAAAATCGTAGTTAAGCAGAGCATCAAACGCAACATGAGACCTAAGGTTATAGATCATAACATTTGTGCATTAGTGCACGCTGCCTTTTTTAAGCGTGAATCTCCTCTGATGTGAGACCTTTTGATCTGATCCATATAGAGACATCAGTGAATCACCTGGTGCTGGTATAAAGGGGGGGGGGGGGGTGTTTGCTACTGAACTCATTAATATATGCTGTGGAAACAAAGAACCCGGAAAGTGTGTTCTCCTCAGCGCGCTGCAGGGAGGCAGTATGGGTAAACAGGGCCAATCTGAGCCTCAGACAGGATGAGTAATGAAGCAGCATCTTCTGTATGTGTGCTCCACATGCTCTGGAATATTCCTTACTTGTGTGTGAGTGCAAAAGTTTGTGCAAATCACAGTGTCTGTGTGTGATTGATCATGGCAGAAGTGGGAACTATGCCTTGTGTGCTTCCCTCTGATCTTTTGTTGTAGTTGTATTCTCTCTATATCTTTTGAGAAAGCACTGTCTGTAAGGTGTGTGTATGTGGGTGTGTACAGTACAGTAATTAACTTCTCTACAACTTCAAAGAGCTATATATGGGCTTGCTTGTCTGCGGAGATTCAGGAAGTGTTGTTGGAGGAGGGTCAGAGTAGCACACAAACACAACAAATACAAGTACACATAGACATCGCCAATACTATATTTAAACATCAACACTGGGGTTATGTAACAGATCGCAGTGATCGTGCATCACAGGAAAGGCCCGTTTTCTGGGTTTTAGGAGCAGTGAAATGCTATACTGCAATTATGAACTTGAAAATCCACTGAAATCCATTTATGTTTCTTTCACAACCCTCTTGTGTTTAAGGGCAAAAGGCGTGTTATGTTCTTAAGCAGTCCTGTCATGTTTGGTCTGAACACATAATTCAATATCCTGGTGTCTGGCCTGTCTCCTCCTCTATCTCCATCACATCTCAATTCAGGCCGTAATAGAACATAGAGAGTTGAATGAACTCTGAAGTTTACAGAAACTTATGGAATTATGTTAATACTTGGGCTGTCATTTGGTTTCCATTTTTTTATCAGATTAATTGGAGGATATTATGCTGACTCATTTAATTGAAAATATTTACTGAAATAAATTCAAAGACATCATTGTGGAACATTGAAAATACATTTTAAAAAGTTGCTTTAGAGCTCAATGTGTAATGTATATGCAGGCAATATCACATGTTGGTCAGAATATTAACATGATTTGTTGAAAGATTGTGTGATTTAGCTTTCAACCAAAAGTTTAATTAACCATGAAAGTACTGTAAAAAGTCAATTATTTAAAATGTTTTCAGACAAAATTATACACTACTTTTTAAAATTTAGGATTTTTACAATTTATGATATTTTACAATTAATACTTATTTAGAAAAGACTCTTAAAAATGATCTAAAGGAATAGTAAAGATATTGTAACAAAAAAATTCTATTTCAAAATAATGTTAGTCAACCGCTGGAATCCTCCTCACACAATCGACAGAGAAACCAGGGCAGTGACTTTGTGTTTTATTTATATTCTTGAAGTCTACCAGAGGTGGGTTCTAGATTTGTTTAGTTGCTTTTTGCTATGTAATTTTGGATTTCTTGACCTATTTGGGGGGTGGTGGGGGGGGGGGAAGAAAACTCAGCTTTACAATCAGGAAATAAGATTTTAAAATATTATATTATTATTCAAAATTTTAAAGGATACATAATACACATAGTTTCTGCCAATCTCATGTTAATCTTGAGTACCCGTATTGCATCCTTCATATCTCCGAAGAGTCTTTAGTTTTATCAGATTTAAAGACGTATACGCTGTACCGATTCTTTCCAAAAACAGCCCATCTTGGTGTGCTGTGGGCGGAGCTAAAGAGTCACGAGCACACATACACACACACACACAATACATAATTTCATTATCCCTGGAATGGATAACTTTCGATTCACTTTGAGTGTATTTGACTGTATGTTTAGCATGATAATCCAACTCTTTAACAGTGTAAATAAGCAAGAATGCATGAAATAGCATTAGATCCCCTCTTTAATACTATTGCACAGTATTAATATTTTTACTCTCTACATATTTTTCTTGATCCAAAAAGACTTAGTCTGTGTAAAAGTGACTTTTGAACAAGTTAGCATGTTAAAATTGGCACCCTATAGTTTATTCATAAAATAAATTTTGATACTAATTGCATTACAAATCTTATTTTTTAAGTATTCAGCTATGTATGCTGGTCCTTCTTCTGAGATCAATTGATTCTGTGCGGTTAACAACAGAAGTCTTATATAGTAATATGTATTAATGATGTCCCAGTCTCTAAAGACATGTGTATAGTGAATTTTTTCTCACATCTCTGTTGTAATGAGTAACAAGAAGTAGCAGCCTCTATTCATTAGAGTCTAAGTGAGAAGCCAGTGATACTGCAGTAAAACAATGGTTTAATAAAGCTTCATCCGTGTGAAAATAACAAGATTCATACACCAGAGGAAGTTCAGTCATCATTAAACAGTTCATGGAGATAGGCAAAGTTTTTATTTTATTATGGGATGACACAAAGTTTTTAAAGTTTAGGCTGCTCTGCCTCAGTAGTTTAACAGCACTTGTCAATGTCAACATGATCAAGATGGCAAAAAAACAACAACAAAACAACTGAAAGAAAAACACCTACTATGCACTCTTAAAAAATAAAGGTTCCCAAAGAGGGTTTTAGCAGCAATGTCAATTTGGTTCCCCAAATAATCTCTCAGTGAAAGTTATTTATATTTTTGTTAAAATTTTGTACATTTTATCATTTTAATACGGTGACCAGGAGGGGAAATTTTGGAGATAATTTTGTCAAGGTATAATACAGGTTAAAGGGATAGTTCTCCCAAAAATGAAAATTAGCCTATAATTTACTCACCCTCAAGTCATCCTAGGTGTATATGACATTCTTCTTTCAGACGAATAAAATCTGAGTTATATTACAAAAGTCCAGGCTAATCCAAGCATTAGAATTGGATTCATAGTTGCTTTGTTTTTGAAGTCCATAAAAAGTGCATCTGCCCATCAAATAACGTGCTCCACGCGGCTCTGGGGTGTTAAAAAAGGCCTTCTGAAGCGAGGGTGAGTAAATTATGGGCTAATTTTCATTTTTGGGTGAACTATCCCTTTAATATAAATATTTCGTAATCTCACACTTTTTTGACATTCTTAATTCAAAATAAAATATGAATTTATTAATAATATCTATTGCTCATAATCCCAGTTTGCTATGGTCAAGCAGGTTAGTTTATGCATTGAACTCATGGCCACAAGAAATATGTCGTTCCCTCAACATGAGATCTCAAGGCCATGACTTTACATGTGTGGCCACATAAGGATGTAATTATGTCAACAAAATGATGTTTTGGCCACAACATATTATCATGTTCCAACTAGTTAATATGCGATGTCCACCGCAAAACTTAGTAAACCTAGAATGTCCCCTTCACCATATTTTAATATTCTAAACAACCTTTTTCCACTATAAAGAACATTTTGTGGAATGGAAAAGTTGCATTGAACCATCAATGCCAAAACCGTTAACAAGAGTTGTGTGTTTATATTAGTGATGGTGTATGTAGGTTGCCCACAAATGCACCTTCTGTTCAGCTCTGGTGTGATACATCTAGCTATTTTAAAACACAAAAAAACTATCTGTGCAAAGGACTACTGAGAAATCAAGGACAGATCATGATGTATCACGCCCTGGGGTCTGTTCTTCAAACCTCGCAAACTCAGTTAGCAGGATTTTATTGTTGATGATTTGGCATGATCTTGGATTGTTTGGTTCTTTTTGAAGTTCATCATGAACGTGTTGTCATAGCAACAGGTCCGGAAGCTTAAACCTGCTTGGGAGCAGGCTTATTTAATGTAAACAGGATTAGATTGCACCTTTTTAAGCGCCGTTGATACTTAAAATTTGTCCCAATCACTGCTACTTTATTACAGGAGTTCCTTACTGAACCAGGGGCAATAATAATTTTAAATAATAACAATAATATAAAAATGTATTTGAAAATAATATGATCATGTTGTGTATAATACTATAGACACAGCCATTTGATTGAGATATTTATTTTTGATAGAATAATTACTTTATCATTTTATTGGAGCCTTACGCACGTTGTAATCTGAGCCATGCATTCATTTCAGTGGTGATGGAAATTATGGGATGGCTTGTTGCAACCCAAGAGATGCAGAGAACTTGATCTTGAACTTTAATACTGTCACATAACAAATCTTCTTCAAATTGACTTAAAAATTAAATGAATTGCTAATAAAGGGTGTACAAATACTATACAATTGTGAATATAAATAATTGGTAATCATGTTTAAAAAAAAAAAAACATTTATCATTTATCTATTATGTTGGTTTGGTCGTTTGGCTGTTTCCTTATAAAGGTCCAGAAATTCGTAGGGCTTTTTTGTGTAATTTGTCAATTTTTCTGCCAGGTGACTTTTTTAATTAGGCATGATGTCATTACGTTGCTGTCTTGCCGCCAGCCAATCGCTGCATTACTGATCGTGGTTTCGAGTATCGATGCATCTGCCCTCTTCTGGGAACACAAGAACGCGCAGTAATCTTAGATCATTTAATCCAGATATTTTAATCCAATCCGCAAATTCGTTTGAAGAACCAAATTAGCCAGAGACCAGTTATCACGATTAGAAGATCTGGGATCTGTCAAATCATCTCAGATGTATTAAGCGAGGTCCGAAGAACGGACCCCTGGGCAATGAGTATATGTTCCTTTCTATTCATCAAAGAATAATGGAAAATAAACCAGTTTCCACAAAAATATTAAGCAGCACAACTGTTTTCAATATTGATTATAATAATAATAATATTTTCTTCTTGAATTTGGTGTATATACTATATTACTGTTTTTAAATAAATGCAGCCTTGGTAAACATTAGAAAAAAAACATAAAAAAATCTTTCCGGCCCAAAATCTTTGAACGGTAGTGTATGCGTACATACCCAGATTAAATGTTTGGTAATCACCTCCTCTATAGGATGAAATAATATGTTACAATAATATATTTTATTTGCATATTAATATAATAAATGATAACGAAGTTATTACTAACAAAATGCTATTATTAATCTATTATATATTTACATGACATATATACTCAGTTGGTTCCACAACTTCTGAAAAGTCTTGTCTGATCTCATTTTGAAAAGCTGATTTGATATGATTTTGGTTGAAAAAGATCTAAAAAGAGAAATCTACCAACCACTGTTTCTGGGACAAAACCATCAATGCCATTAAAGAACCTTTCTCAACTCTTACATTCTTCAAACCTCTTGGTATTTGGCTTTCTACACCTAAAAAAAAAAGCTACAGACAATGGTTGAAATCCTGATATGGTTCTCAATACATTGTCTCACCATTCTCCTCACATGTGTACAGATGTGCATGTAAAGGTGCCCTCCATTGCTTAGATATTCTGTCAGATTTGCCACTATGTTCCCCCTACAGTACCCTACTCGACTGTATTCTACTATGAAATAAATACGCCAGCTTATTTGCAAAATATACAGTGTCTCCAAAACAAAGTGATATCCTTCAAATGTTCCTTAAACAAATATTGTTTTTGTTTTGTTTCTCTGCCTGCAAGTACTTGATTGCGTAAAATGCTGAAATTGGACTATTGAAATAGTCTCGGTTTTGAACTTTGTATTATTGTTAATATCTACTTTTTTAGTTTCTGATTAAATTATTTGTGTATACTTTTCCTAATTGTTCTTCTTCTCTCCTTCAAGAGAGCCTATTAATCATGAGACTTGTCCTTTGTTTTTTATTTGTAATGCGCCTTCATTAAAAAGCACTAGACTACAAAATATTATTAAAAGTATTAGTTCAACTGAATGACATGAATGGTCATGTGATCTCAACATGAACGTATGTACAATAGGATGACCTGTTCCATAAAACAGCTAGGTCACTGAGTTTCATTTCATGTATGTGCACATAAATAATATATTTTTTTAAATGTAACCCTTTTCAATTTTTTAACTTTTTAATTTTAATAAAACAAAATTACAGTGTACGTTAAGTCAAGATAAAAACCTATAAAAAAGGTTTTAAAAACCTCATCAAAAAAACTCATAAAAACCTCATCAAGCAATCACACTATGCTTTTGGTATTAATTGAGAGTGAAGATGCTTTACACACCTTCTGTACGAGGTATTCGTTTTGATGTTGTTTTTTTCCTGACATGATTAAATTCGGTGACCATTAGTGGAACAAAATTTGTCTATGACTTTGCTGCGGTTCCTATTGAAATTCCAAGTATGTGTGTGCTGCAGGTTGTCTTCATCCCTTGAGGCCTCCGTTTGAAATGGAAATTTTCTTGGGAAATCAAAATATGCCACACACACACAGTGGACCTTTCTGCTCCATTTCTAAGCTTTGCTTGTCATAGCTCTGTGGAAGCCCTGTGTGCTCCTATGGCTTCTGACACCTGCATTAGAAGCCATACACTGCATTAGAACATATTAAGCACGCAGGGATCCTTTAGATAATTAAAGTCTCTCTTTGCCTTTACCAAAAGGCATTCATTATGATTATTGCCATAATTGCCATAATTAAACCTTCATTATGGTTATTGCATGCATGTTCTATTTATAGTTTGTCGATGTTATTGCATGCATGTTCTATTTATTTATTTATTGTTTGTTTGTATTCATTTACTTTTTTCATTGTGCATTTTTGCTTAGTCAGGTAAAAAACATAGTAAATGTAACATTGTGAAAGCAGGGAATATTACTTGTGTGTGTATATATATATATATATATATCACTGGCATATATATATATATTGCCAAATGTTTTGGCATGCCTGGCTTTATATACAGTATAATCACCACAACCAGTTAGGCAATCTTCCAGTTAAGTTTGGAATCATTAAGATTTTTTAAATGTTTTTAAAGAAGTCTCTTCTGCTCACCAAGGCTGCATTTATGTTATTAAAAATACAAAAAAAAGCTGTAATATTGTGAAATATTATTAAAATGTAAAATAACTGTTTTCTATTTGAATATATTTTAAAATGTTATTTATTCCTGTGATGCAAAGCTGAGCCTCACAACTCCTGTCGTCAGTGTCACATGATCCTTCAGAAATCATTCTAATATGATGATTTGCTGCTCTATAAACATTTATGATTATTATCAATGTTGAAAGCAGTTGTGTAAAACAACTTTTTTAGGATTCTTTGATGAACAGAAAGTTAAAAAAGATTTGGGTTGGTAAGAATTTATTTTATTTCATTTTTTTTTGGGGGGGGGGGAGAACTTAAAGAAATTAATACATCTATATATTCAGCAAGGATGCATTAAATTGATCAAGTGACAGTATAGACATTTATAATGTTGCAAAAGCTTTCTATTCATTAAATAATCCTGAAAAAAATGTGTACACAACTGATTTCAACCTTGATAATAATAATAAATGTTTATTGAGCACATGGTACATTGGTACACATGCAAATTGGCATATTAGAATGATTTCTGAAGGATCATGTGACTCTAAAGACTGGAGTAATGATGCTGAAAATTCTGTTTTGAATCACAGAAATAAAGTGCATTTGAAAATATATTCAAATAGATGAAAATTATTTTCAATTGTAAAACTATTTCACAATAATACTGTTTTTGCTGTATTTTTGATCAAATAAATGTAGCCTTGGTTCTTGCAGCCTTTATTCTTGCTCAATATACATTTAGCTTAATATTAATAGCTTTGGTTTAAAATCCGTTTTGCTTGTTTGAAATTATCTTTATTGACTCACTCAAATAATGTCTTAATTTTCTTTTAGCTTTGTTACTTAACAGTGAATTTGACCAGGCATACTCTATATGGATAATGATAACAATAAGCATTATAGTCAGAATAATGAAAAAGATCATTCTGAATCACCATAAATGTGGAGGTGTAAATAAATCCTTCCTTTCTCCAAAACCTCTAAACCTGCCAAATGTCCCTTAAATGTCTGCCAACACCACCCTCCTGCTTTGCTGAGATAGGCTTTAACAACGCTGTGTTCTCACAAGGCTGGTATTAACTGAACACCGTCCCATATCCACATGCTTCTTCAGGTCTTAAGGGGGTGTTCTTCCAGTTGGAGGCAGTGGGCACTTTACAGCCTCCAAAAGGAGTTTAACCCTCCCAGCTGACCCTGTTATCTCAGTATGGGGTGAGGTGTGATGGAGGGGGTTGTGCATGGGCCAAGCTCTTGTCCCCAGAGGTACTATTCGGAGGCGGTTGCTGGTCCTAACCGCCCTCAGTGTGCTGTCCAGCCCGAGACAGCATGTCACCGTAAAGGCCGTGCTAGTTTTGACAGGACTCACATGCTCTTCATGCCTCATAATTCAGCACTTCTTTAAAGCCATTGCTTCTGGCCAAGTGATTTTTCTGCTATCCATTTGGAGATGTATCGGTGTGTGTGTGTGTGGGCAGTTCTGTGCGTGGACGCTGCTGTCTGCGTCATCTGTACATGCATGTGTCAGTGTGTGCCTTTTTTATGAAAGGCTGATCCACACAGTGCAATGAATGTGTCACTTTTAATGGCTGACATTAATAAAGGTGGACTGCCCAGCTGTTTTATAGCCGTGAATGACAAGAAGCGAATTGTTCGGTATTTTGCCCCTCTGAAAGAGAGAAAATATGAAAAACATAAACACGCATTAATAAAACATCTGATGTCTGAGATCTGATGTCATCTGCCTCCCTTGTGACTGTGATTCCTAGCATGTTATTGGCTCTTTTCCTGCACTGACAGCTTGTTTTGGTTGACCTGCCATTCAGGTGACATCATCTGCAAGAGGTACAGTAGTGAGGCACTCTATATTAATAAAGTGCTAATTTATTTACACCCCACCCAGTATAACTACAGCTCACTGAGAAGAACTAAACGATCTGTGGGCTCAGGCTCAAGAACATCTCTGCATACACAATGATCTCTCATTTAGTTTTTTTTTTCTTTTGAAGTATGTGAGTTTGCTTCTGCTTGAATCTGTAAGAAAATCGGCAAGAAATGCTTTTGACTTCATGATTTTACTGATGCACGTGTCAATCTTCACTAAACAAAAATCTGCTGTGTTTTGTAAAATTACATTTATGATTTCAAAGTGAATTATACGTTTATTATGTTAAAAATAATATTTTTGTCGTCATTGATATTCTATTTAAAATATATCTGAAACAAAATGTACTGACAGGTAATTAAGCAACATAATTTGTGTTTCAATCCAAGTTCTGTTCTCATTTAAAATGTATATATTTTTTTCATGCATGACAAAATTAGTCAATAATAATATCCACCCGTTTTCTTAAAACAGTCTGACTTTTTTTCACAGTATCCCAAACATACTAATTATTATTATTATTTACAGTGTTGGGGACAGTTGCTTTGAAAAGTAATGCATTACAATATTACGTTACTCCCTTAAAAAAGTAACCAAATGCGTTACTTGGTTCCTTTTTAAGAAAAGTTATTTGTTACATTACTTTTGCGTTACTTTTTCTCACCTGGGCTGGACTTGATTTTTATAACAAAAAGTTATATTTTTGGGCAAATGTGAAGACCCTTTCACACCAAAAGTGCAAATAATAAGCCTCAGGCTGAAGGAAATGCACATTCATGCGTTTACAGTAGAGGGTGTAGCTCAAACAAACCTTTCAGCTATGCTGGATTGCAGAAGAATATGTGCAGGAGAAGAAAGTTTAACACTTACTTCACCAATAAAAACAAAAAAAACAAAATCATCAAAGTCATTTTTGCTTATTAAGGTCAGCAGCAAGTACATTTGTCAATAAAGTGATATTAAATGCATACAAACATTTGTTTTAACATATTTAATTATTAGATTATTTCCATAGTATTCTGATTTCGCATTTCTATGATTTTATTCATTTTAAGGGGAATACTGAATGTTTTTTTGTGCAAGTGAGATTAGTAAATACATGCTCACATTTAGTCTAGAACTACAATAACCATGTTTACACCAAGCGGCAACCTCCCCCAGTTTCTCTTGAAGCCAATCCGGAAGTGACTTAAACTGCAATTCATCGTCTGGCCGATAGAGACAGTCTCCAAAAGGGAGCAGAATCTCATTGAGCTCCATGTTAAACTGCCCAACTTTACAGCAGAAAAAAAAAACATGTTTACAGCCTGGTACAAATTGTGCTTTATGTCTATACGGCTAATTTCGCCCTTCATGACAACTGTGAGGGGGTTGAATTTTTTTAATAACTAATTCGTTTACATTATATAAAGCCTTAAAGTTCTGCATAATTAAGGGGTGTGGCCACTTTGAGTGATGTTTGTCTGCTGTCTGCTAGTAATCACGTCACCTCAGCTCCACCCACTTCCTGCCTTTTTGCCCATTTTCTGTTATCTGGGAATGACGCGCTGACAAGATGGCAACGGCCGACTTTGAGGCTTCAAAACTGCTCTTCAGAACCCTATGGGTGACATCACGGACACTACGTCCATATTGTTTAAAAGTCTATGGTTTACACAGCACACAGAATGACTCTTCCCTTTCTCCTGATTTCTCAACATGGGGAAAAGAGTGCTCTCAGTCAAAACAATGGAAAAATAAAGTAACTTGCGTTACTTATGTTACAACACAGAAGGGACAGAGACAAGAAAGCAGGAAACGGATGTTTTTATTGAACAACCAGATGAGATATCGGCAGTGCAGGTGAGTGAACGTGGAATTGCCAGGATACTGAAGTGGATGACTGAGTGATAATATCCTTATACTTGCAGATGGAAATGGGCTGGAGACTGACTGAAGCGGAGAGGACTCAGGAGAACTTCACAGGAGACAAGGAACAAAGACGGAGATAACACTGGAGACAGGTAAGTAGGTTAGGGAGTCCAAGAGGTAAGCATACAGGTAAATCTTTTTACAAACGAGACCGGACAAAGACTGAGAGTGAGAGTGTCGCTGCGTCCCAATTCACATACTATACGCACTAAATAGTATTCGAAAAAATAATTAGTATGTCCCAAATCGTAGTATGTTGAAAAGAGTATTCCAAAGGATGGTCCACTATTTCCGGTCAGAATTCAAAGTACAGATCGATGCACACTCTAACGGCTGATATTGCCCACAACCCATTGCGAGATGGACATGGATTCGATTAGAACTACAAACGTGGATAAAAAGTGTTAAAAAACTACAAACATGACAGTTATGCGAGTCTGACGGTTAAGTAGAGAGGGTTAAATAAAGGGGATTAAGTGAGCAATTATCAGTATTTAACATGACGAAAAAATATTTATTCAATATTCTCCACATTATATTTCACCTGCAGCAGCATTGTGAACTTTTGTAATTATATGTTTGGCCATTAACTTTGCAAACACATAAGAGGAGTCTCTGCATTAAAGACCCACAAATGGCAGATCAACGTGCTACAACATTTCTCTCCAATATGGTAGGAAATTAAATTGAATGTGGAGGATTTGGAACTGTGACGATGATTCACAGGGCAGTTTAAACAGTGATGGAATGCACTTAAATAAGCAACAGAGTCTGTTATAGATGACGAAGTAGTATGTCCCAAAGCTTGCATACTCTTCTGAAACACACTCAAAAGTTTTAGGTCGTAGTATAAGTAGGCGAATTGGGACGCAGCATGTGTCTTAAGTGCTGGTGGTGATTGCCGAGCTGATGGGGTGCAGGTGTGCATGATTAGTACTCAGGAGAGGGAGTGCGCTGTGATTGGGTGAAGGTGGAATCTGGTGTGTTTGTAACAACTTATTTGAAAAAGTAACTCAGATATTTTGTTGTAAATTTAAAAGTAATACGTTACTTTACTAGTTACTTAAAAAAGTAATCTGATTACGTTACTCAAGTTACTTGTAATGCGTTACCCCAAACAATGATTATTTATTATTATTAGTAGAAGTTTATTTTGAGGTGGCACAATGCATATTAGCACCTGTACATACAGCATTTGTCTATTAGAACAGAAAATATAAAAACAATACTATACTTTTTTAAAGTATAAAGTTTAATGTAATTTTTTTTATTTGATCTATGACATTCAGCTCTTAAGTCATGTAGTATAGTTGCAAACATCATCTTGTTTTTCCGCAGTTCAGTTATTTTCATGCAGGGTGGGATAGAGAGGTTTTTTGTTCTGTATTTTGAGCAAATAAAATGCTTTGTTTGCCAGTTTTCAGTTGTCATTTCCATATCTTAGTCTAAGCACCGGAGCAAACAGGGCAGTTTAGAAGTAAACAAAAGGAGAGGAAGTACCAGAGCTGCTGTTTCTTCAGCCCAGCGGAATAATCGGCCTCACGCAGACTCGCCTTATCACAGCTGCTTTGAAACAGCCTGAATCTGAGAACAGCCAAACTGCCATTCTAACAACTCTCTGTTTGTTTGGGAAGATGGCCTATTGGTGTACAGTTGTGACTTATACATCATGTGTCTTCTTTTTTTCCTTATTCGTTCAGTTTGGAGGAGCAGGAGAGCGTTTTCTTTTTCTTCTTTTCTGCATTTTAATGCATTGCTGTCGAATTTTACTTTTAAAAATCTCAGATCTCATTTTAACACATTAATTCATCAAACGAGATGGCAGCTGGAAATGTGAGCATGTGTGTGAATGTGAGATGAGGGTGATGGAGAGAGTGTCTGTGATCTATGAGGAAGCGCTTGAACAGCTCTGTGAATCTCGGTCTCTCTGCTCCTCCTCATCAGATCGATCTGCTCGAACATCTCTCTTTTTTCCTTCTGCATGTGTGTTAGAGCACGTGCCCCTGTGCGTATGTGCGGTTTGAAGCGTGGGGGTGTGTACTTGAAAGTTTCCCTCCACCCAAACCAAGATGCCTGCTAACTAGCACTGTGTGTGTGTGTGTGTGTGTGTGTGTGTGTGTGTGTGTGTGTGTGTGTGTGTGTGTGTGTGTGTGTGTGTGTGTGTGTGTGTGTGTGTGTGTGTGTGTGTGTGTGTGTGTGTGTGTGTGTGTGTGTGTGTGTGTGTGTGTGTGTGTGTGTGTGTGTGTGTGTGTGTGTGTGTGTGTGTGTGTGTGTGTGTGTGTGTGTGTGTGTGTGTGTGTGTGTGTGTGTGTGTGTGTGTGTGTGTGTGTGTGTGTGTGTGTGAGTGAGTAAGCCGGGGTGTTAGAGGCTGCTCGTTGAGCTGCTCTCACCCACTGGAGGTTAACAGTGAGCAGATCGGTGATGTCATACTTGCCTGCCTCCATTTCGTTCTCTCTTAAAGAGTCAACTGAGCTGTACAGTATTTACAGTGCTGTAAAAGTGTACACAGTACTTAAATTGCAGAAAAAGAAAATGAATAAGGAGAAGGAAAAAAAAAGAGGTGAAGGAAACAGGAGAAAAATAAATAAGAAGAGTCAAATAAAATAGAACACAATTGAATAAATATCTATCACTCATCAGAGTAAAACATTTTTGCAGTCTAGTGGTTCTTATTGACATGCTGATACATAGTTCCTAAGGGGAAATGTGATTTTCTCATGCTCATTTTGTTCTGTCATCTCTTCCATTTTTCAGGATTCTTTGCCTTCAGTTGTTCAGATGAAAGCAACGAGAAACAGAAAGACCATAGGCAGAGTACAGATACAAACACATTTGAAGGTGGTATCTTTAGTTCAAAGCAACAACCACAATATTGTCAGATACATCAAGCTTATAGCCTATATCTCAGGATCTTTAATGTCTTTAGTAATGATATTTTCATGCTATTTTGCTGTAGAATAATGTAAAATAAAAAACAACGTTGAATGAATGGACAAATGAAGCAAAATACGCTTCTAAACACAGCTCTTCTTCACCATCTTTGATAGCTGGCACAAATAAGTAATGCAGCGAGTCAGGCTTTTAGCAAGACAGACTAGGAAGACTTCAGATGTCTTTACTCTCATTTGCAGTTTTGGGGTGTGGACTGTGATCATTATTCCTGGAGAATACATTCCATCTGTCTGCCATCTGTCTATGAACTGCAGATGATTTTCTTAGTGGACAGACTGTAACACAAATGCTCTATTGTGTTCATTAGAGACCAGCAGTCAGAGCGTGACATTGTGAAGGAGGGACAGAAGTCCCTCATAAGAAACTTGTCCATTTTGCAAACATTTCCATGTAATCACATAATTATTTAGCATATAGTACATGCACAATGACGTGCACTTGTTAAAGTGCTCCTATCCCAATTTTGTTTTGTAGGTCTCCTACAACAGGTTTACATGCATCAAAGGTCAAATACAATTTAATTTTCTCCTCATATACATTGCACATCACCACATTTTTCAATGATTCTCAAACATCTTGTCTGATGAATCAGTCTCTCTAAATCCCTCCTTTTCTTGAGCCTGCTCTACTCTGATTGGTCAGACGACCCAATCTATTGTGATTGGTCTACAGTGCATGGTGGAAACCAAATGCCATTACCATAACTGAACTTCAGCTCCAGAGGCTTCCTAAAGCTCAGCGGATTGTACACACTGTAAACGCAGTAACGATGGCGTTGATTTTACCATATCAATACGAGTCCGATAATTAAATATTCAAAGAACTATAGTTATTCAACCCGAACCTCCATTGCAAGGATCGCGTCGGCGGTTAGCTGGAGACATGCACAAAACTTCGTATTTTGAACACTCTGTAGAAAATATACATCAATAATTAATCGTACTTACAGTTTGTAATTCTGAGGAGCAAGTTGGTCAAAAAAATTAAGTGGGTACTGTCCCATCTTTAATGGGTAGTTGTTTTGTGAATCCCATTTAGACCTCACAGAGATTTGACAAGAAATCATCAAAAGTTATACTGCTGTTTTACGTGTTGACTTGTAGACGTAACAAAGTGAGATTAGAATTCCTTATGGCTCGTTTAGGCGGTTCAGAGTCCATACTTTCTTTTGAGAGACAATAACTTCATTTATGGTGCACTTTTGGCTTCAAAACTTTGCAGATCATTTACATTCAAAGACAGCTACATTACAGATTGCATGAAAGATATTATTCGAAAAAGCAAAATAGAGGCACTTTAAATTTATCAAAGTCAAACTTTTAAGTTGGCTTGGCAGCTTTGAAAGTTTAAAGTAGTTTTTAAAATGAAAGTTTTTGATTTTAAGGATATGCAGACTTTACAGGGGGAGATTAGATAGATACTCTATATTGCCAGAAGTTTTGGGACGCCTACCTTTACATGCACATGAACTTTAATGACATCCCATTCTTAATCTGTAGGGTTAAATATGGAGTTGGTCCACACTTTGCAGCTATAACAGCTTCAACTCTTCTGGGAAGGCTTTCCACAAGGTTAAGGAGTGTGTTTATGGGATTTTTTGACCATTTTTCTAGAAGCACATTCGTGAGGTCAGGCACTGATGTTGAATGAGAAGGCCTGGCTCGCAGTCTCTGCTCTAATTCATCCCAAAAGTGTTCTATCAGGTTTGAGGACAGGACTCTGTGCAGGCCAGTCAAGTTCTTCCACACCAAACTCGCTCATCCATGTCTTTATGGACCTTGCTTTGTGCACTGGTGCGCAGTCATGTTGGAACAGGAAGGGGCCATCCCCAAACAACCCCACACCATAATCCCCTCTTCACCAAACTTTACACTTGGCACAATGCAGTAAGGCAACCATTCTCCTGGAAACTGCCAAACCCAGACTCGTCCATCGGATTGCCAGACAGAGAAGCATGATTGGTCACTCCAACACGAACACGTCTCCACTACTCTAGAGTCCAGTGGTGGCGTGCTTTACACCACTGCATCCAACGCTTTGCATTGCACTTGGTGATGTAAGGCTTGGATGCAGCTGCTCGGCCATGGAAACCCATTCCATTAAGTTATTTACGCACTGTTCTTGAGCTAATCTGAAGACCACACGAAGTTTGAAGGTCTGTAGCTATTAACTCTGCAGAAAGTTGGCGACCTCTGCATGCTCTGACCCCATTTTGTGTGATTTTACGTGGCCTAGATAGATAGATAGATAGATAGATAGATAGATAGATAGATAGATAGATAGATAGATAGATAGATAGATAGATAGATAGATAGATAGATAGATAGATAGATAGATAGATAGATAGATAGATAGATAGATAGATAGATAGATAGATAGATAGATAGATAGATAAACAGTAAAAATAAAATAAAAAATACTATTTATCATGTTGAGGAAGTGGTGGGGCTTGTGAAGAACCGACTGTGAGATGTTTCTGATGAGAGAGGGAGAAAGACAGAAAAGAAAAGACTAGAAGTGGTGGTTTATCATCTTCACTGTGCCATTCACATTCATTCGATAAGGGACAGAGGGGTGAATGGCCCTGGAAATGTCTGCGGAGTGAAAGGGGAGGATGCCAAAGGCTCCTCTGTGTGCCAGCGCTAAAGGCAAGTCTTTGAGGGGTTTTGACACAAATGATCTTTTAAAGCTGCTTTGAAAATGTTTCTGCAGACATTGCCATAAAGACTGAGGTTTTGGTGAGGAACATTTGTCTTTGACAGCAACAGCAGATTCTAGCTGCAAGCCTGTAAATTACAGGGCTTAGACAGTGTTCATCTTGTAAGACACAGTGAAGCCTGTATTGGACATTTGTATTATCAAATAAATACGTAAAAAACTTGAATCAAAAAGATTGTTCATTTTTTATTTCATAAATTATAAGACAGACATAACATAAAAGTAGTAATTGTCAAAATGTAATTTTCATGAAAAAAACATTAACAATGTTTTAGAATAAAGCAAGAAGAAGAAAAAAGAGATTAATCAGCTTTATCCATAATATAAACAGTGGTAAAGACGATCTGCTGAAGTTCAAACTGGGCATCAGAATGGGGAAGAAAGGTGATACACTCTAAAAAAAAAAAAAGGTTCTATATGGCACCAAAAAATGGTTCTTGGCTCGTAATCATAGGGGAACCTTTTAAGTGGTATATAGCACCAATTTTGATGCTTCAGTGGTTCTTCAGCGGTTCTTCAGAGGTTCTTCACTGGTTCTTTGACTAAGGTGCTATATAGCACCGCTACCATATACAGAACATGTTAAGATATGGTGCTATATAGCACCAGAAGTGGTTCTTCTATGATTACGACGAATAACCATTTCTGGTGCCATATAGAACCTTTTTTTTAGAGTGTATATGATATATAAGGTGAGAAAGGTGAGTATTTCAGAATCAGATCTACTGGGATTTTCACGCACAACCATCTCTAGGGTTTACAGAGAATGTTCTGGAAAAGAGAAAATATCCAGTGAGCGGCAGTTCTGTGCATGGGCGAAAATGCCTTGTTGACGCCAGAGGTCAGAGGAGAATGACCAGACTGGTTCAAGCTGATAGAAAGCCAACAGTAACTCAGATAACCACTCATTACACAGGCTCACCAGAATTGGACAATAGAAGATTTGGAAAAACATTTCCTGGTTTGATGAGTCTTGATTTCTGCTGCAATATTCCGATGGTAAGGTCAAAATTTGGCATAAACAACATGAAAGCATGGATCCATCCTGCCTTGTATCAACGGTTCAGGCTGGAGGTGGCGTAATGGTGCAGGGGATATTTTCTTGCCACATTTTGGGTCCCTTAGTACCAATTGAGCATAATTTATACACCACTGCCTTTCCTGAGTATTGTTGCTTACCATGTCCATCCCTTTATGACCACAGTGTACCCATATGTGTCATATCACAAAGCTCAAATCATCTCAAACTGCTTTCTTGAACATGACAATGAGTTCACTACACTCAAATGGCCTCCACAGTCACCAGATCTCAAGCCAGTAAAGCTCCTTTTGGATGTGGAGGAACGGGAGATTTGCATCATGGATAGGCAACCGACAAATCTGGAGCCACTGTGTGACGCTAAAAAAGAATCTCAGAAATGTTACAGCATCTTGTTGAATCTATGCCATTAAGAATTAAGA
The DNA here is from genome assembly GCF_949357685.1 of Gobio gobio. Lineage (NCBI taxonomy): Eukaryota > Metazoa > Chordata > Actinopteri > Cypriniformes > Gobionidae > Gobio > Gobio gobio. Next base: position 34,044,998 of record NC_137111.1, on the reverse strand, counting down.
TAATTCTGAAGGCAAAAAGGGTTCAATGTGGTACTAGCAAGGTGTACCTTATAAAGTGGCCGGTAGTGTATTTTTTAGCATATCTAATTAGAAAAAAAAAACAAAGCAAGTGAGAGAGAAGTCAACAGTATTCCATAAGAAAAATTAGATTAGGAAACGTGTTTAATATGATTGTCTTTCTCTGGTGTCCTACTAAACGGTGTCTGTTCAACCTAATTTAAATATTTTATCATATGAGTGAGAGTGGCCAGCAGCCATCCTCAGGCTTTTTTAAAAGTGTTGTTATGTGCATAATGTCTTCCTCTCTTATTTTTACAGCAGCTCCAATGCCAAAGAGTCTAGAAGGTGCTGGAGAGGGATATCAACATTTCCCTCTATATCTTTCTGCCCATAAAGACATTTCAGTTTTGTTGACAGGCAGAGAGCTCTCCTGCAAGGACTGTCCCCCTGATGTCCTTGTCCTCAAGTAGCTGGACAAAGAAAATGGCAAATGAGAGTTTGGTATAGGGAGTTTGCTATAAATAATTTAAAGTGGTGTACCGTCATCAAGGGAGATTAGGCTTCAATCCCAGCCCCCCGAGTCACAACCAATGTTTGGTTAGGGGACATGCACACACACATTCACACAACAAGAGACAGACAGAGACAGACTGTTGGAACAGTTGAAAGAGAAATGTTAAATCCCTGAGGAGCAGTGCTAGTTTGGATCAGAAGAGAAGCACTCTCTCACTCACAGCTCTATTGGAAGATTCAGATGCAAACCGTGTCTGCAAATCAATAGTAGAGGAACGACTGCTGTTAAGTCAAACACCCAAAGAACCCCGGTGAGATAAGATCAGTCTACAGTGATTCTGAACCATCTCTCAAGCATCCAAAATTAGACAGACGTGACAGTTTTGGATCAGCCATCATTATCAAAATTGTCACACTTCCGTTTCCACTTCTAAATTTACTTTGTTTTGCCTCACTGACTCTGTATTCCGAAGTTTATAAATTTCACCCCCAAAAAAGAGAATTTTCCTATCTTTTACCCATCCTCTTGACATTCAAAATTGACTTTCTAAGAAGCTCACATTCAGTGGAAGCATTTGGTGACCAGGTGCAGGATTCATGAAACATTCTTAAGAAGAAACTTTTTTATTTAGAATAGTTAAGAATATTTTGTATTCACAAAAAAACTTCTTAAAAATAAGCTTAAGAAAAAAGATAACATTAATTAAGTCAACATTTTAAAAAAGATCATAAATCAGTCAAATACATAATTTGCCTTAAATCCCCAAAGGTAAGAAGTTTAATGAATTTATTGGATCATTTAAAAAAATTATAAGCTGTACAATTTTAATATATAGGCCTACAATATTTAAAAAAACGTGCAATATAAAATATATGTCATGGGTGTTGCTAACAAGAATCGCACAAAGACAAAACAGTCTTCAAACAAAATAGTCTTTAATCCAAATATCCACACTCTAAAGCTGGCTGGGTTAAAAACAACCCAATTGGCAACCGATCGCTGGGTAAATATTGGACAGAACACATGCTGGGTTATATTAACCCAGTGGTATTTTAACCCAGCAGGCTGGGCTGTTGAGAAAACCCAAAATGTAGTCAATTTTTACCATTAGCCTAATGGATTTGCTATTCTGGGTTATTCTTATAATTTCTCCTGTGCCTACTGTAAAACTAGACAATCATTAAATTAAAGGGTTAGTTCACCCAAAAATGAAAATTCTGTCATTAATTACTTACCCTTATGTCGTTCGACACCCGTAAGACCTCCGTTGATCTTCGGAACACAAATGAAGATATTTTAGTTGAAATCTGATGGCTCTGAAAGGCCTCCATTGACACAATGCACGGTTCACTCTCAAGACCCTTAAAAGGTACTAAAGACGTCGTTACAAAGTCCATCTCACTACAGTGGTTCTACAATAACTTTATGAATCGGCGAGAATAGTTTTTGTGTGCAAAAAAACCCTAAATAATGACTTATATAGTGATGACGATTTCAAAACACGGAATCATGAAGCTTCAAAGCGTTATGAATCAGTGAGTCGAATCATGATTCGGATCGCGTGTCAAACCGCCAAACTGCTGATTCGGCTCACTGGAAACTAGCATGTAACCTTAATCAAACAATATAATAATCATCTTAAAAAGGATCATTTATACCTGTATGCATGATATTGGGCTGGACCAGTGCGGTTCGGAAGATGGATGGATGATTAATTCAGCTGTGGGCACTATTTGAGGGAACAGCCATTGAGTGGTGTCCGAAACCATAGTGGACGTTATTAAGTGCACTCATACAATCCCACAATGCACCACAATAACGAGTTTGCAACCGATGTATGCTTGACGGCTAGAGAATACCCATAATGCACTGCGAGAGTCGCGCCGTGCATTGAATGAATTCCCGTGTTTCGCCAGGAGATGGCATCGACTCACACACTTTTTAAGACCAATGATATTGGGCGCACTCACTTGTATCGTCTCTAATTGAGCACGTCTGTTTACATACCCTGATAAACACTGATTAAACGCGTAAGTAGCTTTATTTTCACTTTTCTAATATTTTCTTCATATTCATAGAAAATAAATTCCTTTCCGATCTGATATATGATGGAAAAAAGGATCAGTGCGAGTTTGGTAAAAGTCGGATTCGAACCTCTGATCAATTTGCGTCAAAGCTTAATGTCATGCGTCTTACCCCTACACTATTGCTGCTGATGAAGATTGTGTATTCCGTAGGTATGTGTTCGTCAACCAGACGTTTAAACAAGCCGATATATTTAAGTATATTTTTTGTAAATTGCATCTACTCCAGGCCATAGGCCTACTACGGTACAAATATTATTGTTATTTTTTTAATTAAATGCTTATTAGTTACTTTATTATTCCCCTTTCCAAGTAAGTTCAGTGCCACACAAGTAAAGAGTTATAGGGTTAACTTTAAGCTTGTTGGCTCGTTTTTGGAGTAGTGGAGTAATGGAGAATGAGGGTACATAGGGCGAATCGGACAGCGGTAAGTTCATTCACCAGGGCGCGGCTCTCACAGTGCGTTGAGAGTACACCGTCTGGTTGAGTGAGAGAACGTTTCAAAAGCATAAGGAGTTGTTTCTCGTTTGCTCTCGAAATGCTCTCGCGGGACTTTGCTGTCATACGCCGATCGGGCATCGAACAAGCATATTCTCCAGCGCGTACATCTAATGTACACTCGTTATTGCGGTGCATGTTGGGATTGAATGAGTGCACTCAAAAACGTCCACTATTGTTTCGGACACCCCTAAAAATGGATGTTCACTCAAATAGTGCCCTATTTAAGGGTATAGGGGGCGATTTCGAACACAGCCACGGTTTATGTGTTCGCGTCCTCATGTGACACACGGCAGAGACTACAAAGACAGTGAGCGAGTGTCACGCGTGCGTGTGTGTGTGTGTGTGTGTGCGCGTGCGGGCGCACCCGTCATTCACATTGACGCAAAACATGCAGGAGTAATATTTAAATAGTATTTTGCAGTTTCATGCTGCCTTCACGTGCTATCGGAATTATCGTAAATACGAGTTTCCTAGGTAAAAATTGCACATGAACGCCCTCTGATGTCGTGTTTACCACTGGGAAGTTCGGAAATAATTTTGATACCCCAATTCCCGAGATGGGCGTGTCATAAGCTTTAAACATGGTGGCGGGGAGAACTGGACTGCTGTGGCAGGTCCAAAACAGCTTGGTCGTCTTGTCTTGACATTAACGTAGTACATATTTACATGTGAGTAATCATATGAAGTGTATTGTATGTTTGGTACACAGCGAAAATAGCCTGCATTTGACTGAAATTACAGAATCAGCAGAAAGCGGACTATGTGGAATGTTTATGGTTGTCCGTGCATGGAGACTACAAATGATGATGGTTTTAAAGCAGCACTAGGTAACTTTTGCTCTCGGGCTCCCCCTACAGTTGTGAAACAGTATTGTCCTCTACTACTGTCGTAAACTGTCATTCTACATCAGCGGATGCATCGCACGTGCATTTGTTGACATGACAACTATGATAGCCCTCAACACTGCAGGAGTTCACATGCAGGTGTTCTGCTTGCGTCGTGTGTGAAATGTCTTCATCCCAGGTACAGTGGCATATGTTTCAGCATGTCATATGAATATAATTTCATGGGTTTTATTTTTTTCAAACGCCAAATGATCGCGATGCTCACGTTTACAAGCCAGCGTCATTATAGTAGCCTAGTCTATTGGTTCCCGTTTTACAGAATCTATATGATACTTCTGCTGCGTTCCAGGCAGGTTTTTGAGCCCGTAAATTACAACTTCAAACCACAACTCACGACTTTGTAGTGTTCCAGGCAAAGTCACGCCAAACTGCCTGAGCGCAAGGAATTGTGTGGTAGTTTGATGTAAACAAAGCATGTCGGACCTTATGGGGTGTATGCTCATTTACAATCATTTCTAGCGCCAAAGGTGCTTACTCCTTGCTTATTTATTTGAGGCAAACGGAGGAGAAAAACAGCGCAGACGGCAAGAAAAGCTGTTATACCTTTTATTTTACGTTATTTGTATATTTGTTTCATAAACACCGCATCCGTAGGGGGCTGCTTCGCGGGCTATGTGACGTCAAAACTCGTGTACATCGATCTAGTACGAGTTCACGGGTGGGAAGACACGGGTTTGACTGCCGTTCCAGTGCACTTTCACGGGTAGAAGGTTGGAAAAACACGGGTTACGGGTTGCCTGGAACGCGGCATTCAATTCAATGTTTGTGGTAGGTAATAACCATATATCGTCAATATTATAATATCAAGCTACCCTAGATGAATCTGCAAATTTGAAAAATCGATTTGCATTATAGCTTGAGGAAAGACAAATAAACCAATATCACAGACATGTTAGGTGTCCTAAAATATGATTTTGTATGTATTACGTATTTACTTGCAAGAATGTAGCCCCTCCTCCTTCAGCTCACGCCAGCGAGCAAACGCTGGCCCAATGTTGATCCTCGTCCTGCCTTTAATCCGATCACTTTCTCGTTTCCTCTTTTTGCTTTCCTCCGACAAAACCTTTGCTTTCTTATTTTTCTGTGCTGCTTCGGCCATGACTATAACATTTGGCAAACAATTATAGTTTTTCTCGCACGTCCGAATTTAAGGAAGTGGGGGTGGTGGTGGAAGTGACGTATATGCCGTAAAGCAGTCGAATTTTGTAGTTCTTTTTTTTCTCGGGTTACTACCCGAAACCCGAAGTTTAAAAGTACGATTAAAAACGATACAGACCCCGTCAGGCTATGGCAGACGTGTCATTCAACCTATTGTAAGTCGATGTATCATCACAAGAGTTTTAAAAATATATTATGAAGGTTGAAAAGTTACCTAGTGCTGCTTTAATAAGATTTTCCCAATAAATAGGCAAGAATAACCTGGTATCCACCATGATTCCTGTTCACTCCGACAACAAAGCACTTGAATGCAACAAGCTCGTAATCACGACTTCTAAAGTGGGAATTAGGACATTTCCGATAGCACGTGAAGGCAGCATAATATTCACAGACACGTATATATTCGGCTACAGTCTGGAGCCTTGCGCTTAGATAAACATGGAAGCGACTGAACACAGCTGCTGGGACCTAGTGTTGTTTTCGTCAACGAAAAGTATGACTAAATATCTTCGTCAACGAACCTTTATAACGTGACGAAAACGAGACGAGACGCAACGTAAATGCTGGTCATGTGACGATGACGAATAAAAACGAGACTAAATGTGGTTCACAAAATAAAAACTATGCTAAAATGTCTCTTCATTTTCGTTGACGAAAATGAGACGAGACGAAAAGTCGTGTTTTTATTTTGCAGTATTTCTGTGCGTCTCAGACGCAGGTGACATCACTCTCTTCAAACCCCACTCGCGCGGCGTCTCCGGTGAGTGAACGGGTCCTATGGCCGGCCAGTCGGGGTTCGTAAGCCCTATTCGGACGGTAATTGTCTGTCCTGCGGTCGTAAGGTGTCTTCATCATTTACAGGGGCTAGTCAGTGATTTTATTGTCGTCTTAATGCAGAATATCAGTGTTTTTCTCCCACCACCCGTGTAAAAATCTCCGGCCGAATTACCTAACTGAATTACTGTTTGACAAACACCAAGGTCGTGGGGTGCCGTCTGAATCCACATCTCTGAGTTTTCAATCACTTCAGAATTCACGGTTTATATTAGGGGTGTAACGATTCGTTTTAACAACGATTCGATTCGTATCACGATTTGAGGTTGTCGATACGATTCAAGGACGATATTGGTTCATTTAGAACGATACGATCCGAAACGATTCAGTGACTTGAAATCGATTCAGTAACTTTTTAGCCAAAAATTGTGTGACTGAAATAAATATCTGGATACTGGTCAGTGCAGGTGAAGTTTCAATGATTCAATGCAGGAATCAGGTATCAATTAATTATGGATATAAACAAACAAGTAAACAACAATTAATGGCAAATGCATTCAAATTTTATTTGAATAAAGTGCAACCAACAGTTTAGGTTGAATTAAAAGGAAGTTAACCTTTTCTGCTCTAATTTTCAATTTTCAATACATTTTCAATAAAAGCACAGTAAGTGCAACCAACACTTCAACAGTAGGTTAACCCGCTACTTCTGCTTTTGTTTTCCAACATAAAAATATTACAATATTAGTATAAAAAGTAAAGTGCAACTAACTACTCTTCAGGTTTAATTAATAGTAGGTTTACCTGCTACTTTTGCTGTTGTTTTACAACATTAAAATAATACAAATACAATATTAATATCAAAAATAAAGTGCAACCAACATTTCTTCAGGTTGAATAAACTGGCTGAACCTGCTACTACTCTCAGTTTAATAAACAAACAATATTTAACAAAGATAAAATGTAACCAACTACTCTTCAATGACTCTACAGATTTCTTTTTCAAAAATATCAACATGATCTGACCGCAGAACACTTCTCTGTGCGTTCACTATGTCGCCAGCTGTACTAAAACTCGCTCTGCAGGCACACTGGGGTCAGGAATTCACAGGTAACATTTAGCAAGGGTTGAAAGTACAGGTAAAACGTTACTAACTTAGCTCTTTCTCCTGGTGGCTTGATAATTTCTCGCACGTTGGCTTCTCTGTCATCCGCCATGCTATGTTTTCTTAGCGCTGCTGCTGGTGCGTGCGTTGCGATGATGTCACAGATAGGCAGACTTAATCGAGTAACGTTTAACGGCTTTATCATTAAAAGTGCTAAGAAAAAATATCCATATAAAGTCTGACGTGCTTAAATCCAATGCGTTATTTCCCATGATCGATACAATCGATTGATTACCTTTTAAAACGATGTTAGATCGATATATGTCGTCCGGAAGGCCATCTTGCCGAGCACAGATCGATGTAGTTAGATCATAGGAAAATAAATCGATACATCGATGTAGTAGATGAATCGTTACACCCCTAGTTTATATCCTTTTTGGCCACTGCAGAGCACCGTGCGGTTGTGCTTCGCTGTTATCTGGATGCATTTTAAAGATCTAGACTTGTATTACTGAAATATTGGTAAGTATTTACAAGAGCAAGATATTTCATCACCGCTCAAAAAAAGAAAGAAAGAAAAGCACGTAAACATTTGAAATGTGCCGTTATAACGGCAGCAATTATATATGTTAAAATAACCGCAGCATTATGAATACCTCATAAGCGAATAAGAGGCTATATTCACTTATTTCCGCTCATTTCCATGTGGAATAAAATTACATCATTTATTTTGAGATACAAGACAGAAAAACATTTTAACTATAATGTGGGTCTAATTTTAAACATATTTAAATAATTAAATAATAATTTGGATATTATTTTCCTATTATTAAATTAAATATGCATTTATTCTTATTAAGACATTTGGAAAAACTTTTATTACATTGAAGTGGAAAATAAAACGGGTGTTGTGGAAATAGATGGGGAAAAATGTGGCCACAAAAATTACAGGAAAAAACACCACAAACCTTAAGAGACATCTCAATGTTTTTATTTATTTTATTTAAATGTATGTGTGTGTACTTTAAACATGTTTAGTTGGTAAAATAAATATGTTGTAACTTCAAATCAGAGCGTCTTCCGTGTCTGGAATGGATGTATTCTTGAGTCTAAGGTAACAATAATATAATAAGATAACCTTGTTTGAAATGGGTTTGGCTAAAAGAAGATTTTGGTTTTGTCTATAATACGTACTTATACTACATTGACTGGGTTAAATAGAATTGCATTACTAAAAAGAGACTAAAATACAATTTGCATTGACTAAAACTTGACTAAAATGTCATCAGTTTTCGTCGACTAAAACTAGACGAAAATAGTTATAGATAATTCTGACTAAAATAAGACTAAAATGCTCAGACTTTTAGTCGACTAAAACTTGACTAGACTAAAAAGAGTATGACTATGACTAAAACTAATAAAAACTAAAATGACAGCTTGACACAAAGACTAGACTAAAACTAAAATGAAAACAGGCCGCCAAAAACAACACTACTGGGACCATACTACAGAAATGCTGGTAGGCTATCATCACATTTTTTTAATTTCAGTACGGATGAAAACATTATTAATGAAAACATTATATGAACTTCCCTTAAAACATCTGCAACCAGTGCCCCTTGCTTTGTCCTTTCAAAATGACAGTTTGGCAGCGAATTTAAACATCAAGGCGCTGGGTAGAATCAACCAAGCGTTGCAACCCAGCAGGTTTAACCCAACAACTGGAAATTTGAAACTACCCAATGATGTTTAAAATGTGATCAAATAAACCAACAAAAACTACCCAACAGTCTCAACCCAGCATTTTGGATTAAACAACAACCCAGCATTATTTAGAGTGCAGGAAACTCTCAGGGAATAGATGCAAACACCTAAACATTGAGGACACTAGACAAAGAACAGAGCCAACTAGGGAGTATAATACAAAGAGGAACTAATGAGATCATTAATGGGCAAAAGGTGAACGGGATATAGACCATATTTGCACCAACGTCACAAATACGTCACAGTGTTAGCTGGAGGCAAAACAAGGGAAAACTGGAGGCGGCCAACAGGGGCGGTTCTAGGATTTCCATTTTTGGGGGCTTAGCCCAAAGTGAGGGTATTTTAGGGTCCAAATTGCGCTATTAACTAGTAGCTTACTAACATGCATATCCATGGCTGTTTATTAATACTTAAAAGTATTAAAAGTAATACTTATAAAGCTCCCCCAAGAAAATGTTTATTTCTCTGATCTACATATGTGCATTTTAAGATGTTCTGAAAGCCAAAAAATTAGACAACAATAGCTTGAAAACCATGTCATTGGGCAGTAGATTATTTGTCTTTCTTATCTCCACATCTCTCTTTTTTCTGTTTTTATCTTGCCCAGTCTCTTCCCCTCCTAACGCTGAGCTTTAACTGATATAGTTTTTCCATTTTCGTCAGTGAAGAAAGTAAATATGGTTTACATTTTAACATACTGACATTTATATGTTTTATGAATACTTTTCTTAGACACGTTAATTTACTGTTTATTAAAGTTTTATGTTTATTAAATTAATTCACAAAATAAACACATTCATTACTAATCTTATGCCCAATACAGGCTGAAATAGCTGAGCTTCTTTTTATTTACTGAAGGCTAAACATGGAATAATATTAATTTACAATATGTACACATTCATTATTAATCTTATGCCAAATCTGAAGAAAACGGCTTTGTTAATATTTCTTGTTTGTTAATTACATTATGAATCACATTGGCCTATTTTCAATTCAAAATGGCGAAATTAGACAAAAGTGTATTCATTTGCCTGAATATTTTTGTCTTTGTTTAACATTTCTGACTTAAAGAAGCAGCTGTCTTAGCTTACATTTCTCTCACTTGACGTCGAGTCGCGCTGCTAAAATTCGCGTTTAGCCTCAGCAAATTCTGTGTGAACATAAAGCCCGCCTACTCTGATTTGATTGGTTTTCTCAAATATTTTGATATTGACGAGCGGTGACAGACCAATGAGGCTCAGATCAGCGCACACGCCTCTGCTTCTGACGTGCGCTCTGCTCGGCGCCGCTGCGGATTGAAGAATACGCTGACTAAAAGACGGGACGAAGCCGAAGCCTCCCACCAGTTTCATATGCTTTAAAGGTTAATCAGACATTTTTTAGGCGGGCTGGGCAGAAGTTAAGGGGTAAAAAGGGTCTAGAACCGCCCCTGCGGCCAATACAAACCAGCACTGAGTCTGAGCTCAAAAATGTCCTCTTGATGTGTTTTTGGGTGCCAGAATCGATGGAGTACAGGCTCCAAATTAAAATTTTACCGCATACCTGCTGCTACTGCCAGACAAAAAAACAACGACGGCTGTGGTCAAATGCGATAAAATGAGCGGACTGGAGTGAGTGTGCCAGGCACTGGCTAGGCAGAACTTCGGATCGTATGACACAAAACTCATCTGTTAAATCTTTGTATTTTAAGTCTTGTACGTGTCAATTTAATATATAGTTATTATAGGCATCTAACGATCTAAACTATGCACAGTCATGTTTTCACCATGAAGTAAACTGAGAAATTTCTATATTTAATGTGAATTTTACAAAAAAGGTTGCCATTTTAAATAAACCTGTATATATAAATATCATTACTAATTTCAGCAAATGCATTTTAAAAATGCCATATATCCCCTTAAAACTGCACAACAGTAGAGTAAAAACATTAGGCTATTAAAAGTGATATGTGTTTATAAAAAAAAACTGACATTATTGAGTACCCAGAACAGCTGCTTGCATAAAGGTTTAAGGTAAAAATAAGCATTTGCCTATTCCGCCTATGCTGCGGGTCGGCCCCGGGTGTAGATGCCAGGCCACTCAACCGGAGGTAATCTTGTCAGATCGTCCACCCATTGAGTGAGCGTGTACTGGTCGGTCATCTGGTTCCGTCTGTTAAGGTTAACTTTTTAAAATAACAGTCACTGTCCCGTACAGAGAGGGACCTTACATATTCAGATAAAATTACTCCAGTCATCGTTTAAAAACAAGCTCACCTTAAAAAAAAAAAACTTGCTGGCTAGCTTTAGTGAAGCGATCAGGGGAATCGTTCTGCCTCCAGCTAAGCTCCGCCCACAAAAAACATAAATGTTTACTGACTGAAAAAGGGTCCATACAATCAAGGGAACAGGAGCCATGGTGTAGACTTGGCAGACGCCACCCTGGGGACAGCCGATGGAGATATAGCCACTGGAGATGGAGACCCAGGTGGAGCAGACAAGTCAAAGAGCCCACGCGACATTGCTGCTACTGGAGGCCGAGGTGGAGTTGCAGCGACTGGAGCGTCTGAGGTGGAATCAGGGAAACTGAGGTAACGCCGTTGAAACCGAGGACAGAGGCAGAGCCAGAGGGAAGACAGAGCTGAAGGTGCAGGCAGGATGACATATGACCAAGGCTGAGCCGGTGGGATGAGGGAGACAGGTCAAATCTTAAGGATGCTGGTTTCTGGTGGAGCCGAGAGAGGGAGGAGCCACGGTGGAGCTGACAGGTCGACAGGCCGCAGTGGAGTAATGGGTTCAGAGGCTGGAGATGGAGCCAGGGGATCCTCTTTATTGGGCGGAGCTGGTGACTTGAGGCTCTGAGGCTGCTCCTCAACTGAAGGTGTTGGAGATGTAGATGTGCTGAATGGAACCAGAGGAGGCGGGCTGAGGAACTGGCTGTTGGAGGAAGCGGCTGAGGGAGGGTTCAAAGATGATATGGGGCTGGGCGGAGCCAGCAGGGAAACAGGAGATTCAGGACTGGGCAGAAGTACCAGGAAAACAGAAGATTCAGGGCTGGGATGAACCAGCGGGGTCTGGAGAAACAGGTACTTTCCCTCCTCAAACACATCCAATAGTTCCTCCAAATAGCTTACCATCACATCCCCCAGCCCTTCACTAACACTTCCTCGGTGACGCACAGTGTTGCAGGCTCACGCACCTGGTCAGACACTCCATGTGGCTCAGGCTCTGGGGCGATGTCATTCTCCGTCTTCATATCAGGCTTGGGGACGTCCATAGCAGCAGGCTGGAGTCCAACGTCTGTGGTTGGCTCTTGTATCTCCATTGTGTCAGTCGTTGTGGCGGATGGCTGGCACTCCACAAATGAGGCAAAATCCTCACTTTGACTGCTCCCTGGGAGGCGTGCCCTAGACCGCTCGCTAAGGCTGCCGTTGTAAAAAACACAGAGCGAGTCTGGATAGTGAGTTAGGCACACCAACTCCAAAAAGTCCCTGGTGTGTGTGACTCCAGAGAGCGGTCATTCTGCTCAAGGCACAATAACTTGACAGCATAAAAAAGAAAAGCAAAAAGAAAAGGGGGAAATAAATAAAAAGAAAATAAATTTCGACACTGTATAGGTCTGGTGTTCTGTCATGGGCAAAGATTCAAACAAAATCCAAATATCAAAATCCATTAAGGAGACCAGACAAAGAACAGAACCAAGCAAGGAGTATAAATACACAGAGGAACTAATGAGATAATTAACGGGCAACAGGTGAACGGGATATACAATCAAGGCAACAAATTAGTTATACTTAATTTATTAATAACTCTTAACACACATACAAAATTGTGGTCATCATTCTTCTATTCACTCCTTATCACTTCAGTTAGTACTACTTCCCCTTAGAGGTCTCAGTAACCATAGCATTGAATAACAAGACACCATGCAACATTTTGTAAGTAGGCCTATATTACAGTATTCCTCTCTCACTCTCATTCCTTTGTGCATGCTTGGTGGTGGCAGACACGTGGATAAAAAAATCTGTTCCAGTAATTTAAAGGTTGTAAGTTCAAGCCAAGTGGGGTTTACCCAGAACCGAAGAGCTGCTGAAATCACAGTCCTACTCCATCACCACAGTGACAACTGTATCTGAGAGCAGGGCACTCGACCTTCCAATTAGTGTACTATATATTGCTCAAAATGACAAGCGTCTGCAAGCAGACCATACAGATAAACAAAAATTGTTTTCAAATATTGTTTGCTCAGTTAATCATTCAGTCTTCCATGATCTTGTTTAATGATTTATATAGCCAAAATCACGTTGCCATGGCTAACATGATATAACATGCTATTGAGCTCTTGACTGTGAATAAAGTAATCTACACTATACTCAGATCTAATGTAATCATATATAATCACTTTGAATCATATATAATCATAATCATAAACGAGCACTGGTTTCTTTTTCTTTTTTATACCTATGACCTTAAAGGGTTAGCTTACCCAGAAATGAATATTCTGTCATTAATTACTCACCTTCATGTTGTTCCAAACCCGTAAGACCTTCGTTCATCTTCAGAACACATAGTAAGATATTTTTGCATGAAATATGTCTGACCCCGCATAGACTGTTAAACATTAACTAACCCTTTAATACTAGTTATCCTTCCTGGACATTGTATATATGCATTTTGAGAGACTGTGCAGTCTTACACACTGCGTGTCTGTGTGTGTGCAATCGTGCGCATGTGTGTCTAGATAATGAGCAGATCTGCAGGTGCCACTGCCTTGTAGCCTCAGCACACTCCTTACAGGGGACAACAACAGAGAGGAGATTCTCATTATTTTCAGCAGAGTGAGTGAATGAAAGAGCAAACCAATGAGTTAGCAAGTTAGTGACTCAAAAGAGTGAGCGAGCAAGTAAGTGACTGTCTGAATGAGCAAGTTATAGAGAAAATGGAATGATATTTGATGGAAAAAGCCCAGATTTGAACAGCCAGAATGGAAATATTTAAAAGCTCATTCATATTTGAACAGCTTCACAGAGGGAAGTGAACTTTTGCTCAGCGCCGAATTGCACTCCAAACCTATTCTCTTCCAATGCCAAAGCCAGCAAACAAATACAAATAAACATGATGGAGGAACAAAATGGATGAGTCTGTTCTATCCATCCATCCATCCATCCATACTATTTGAAGCTGATCTCACATTCACATATGCACTTTCTTGACACAAAAAGGCCATTGGACGCACATTCTAAATACAGATGAATCTTATTTATGTCTTGCCAACCATGAGACATTCTGGCATTCATTCTATTTATCCTTTTTGAGAAATGTGGCATTCACCTTGTGCACAATCACATCTGTGGCCTGTATTATATACACTTTGAAGCCTTATGTGGCGTTCACACCGGACGCTTGAACATTTTGAGTTTACTCGCTTCAATCGCGTGTGACATTCACTGCACAACAGACGCGAATTCGCGTCATGGGCGGGGCTCCTGCCAGCGGCTCGTCTCGTTGAAAAATGGCTGACATGGGCTGTGTTTACACGTCTTTTTTTGTTAAAATCTACTGTTAATGTGTAACAAAACGTAGTTTTAAGACTTTTTCAGTCGATAATGTAGTTGTTTAAAGCGCAAATATGTGGTCTATTTATATAAAGAGTGCCTATTTGAACATTTTATCTGGCGTTTTCGGAGTTGTGAGCTCCAGCGGACAGCGGCGCTCAGCGCTCGTCAAAGCCGGCGAGGGCAACCTTTCCTCGGCCAGTCCTTCTGCCGTCTGCCGCTGGCTCTGATGTCTCTGTGGTGTGTCTCGATCTATAATTCGTCTTGTAACAGCCGATCTTTGGTCTCATGGATCTATAATTTGTTCCCTGGCAAATCGTTTAGACTGAAGGCAAAGAGAAGTTTCATTACTTTATAACTGTATGTTGCAGTTTTAACGTTAGCCTACTAGCACTGACTTTGAATGTTTCACTGAATTGTTTGCTTTTTTTCACGTGTAGCTTATTATACCTTTTACTTATACCTTTGTATTATTGATCATACATAAACTTGCATTTAACAAAAAGAAACTGTGTTGTGTGTCATGTCATTTAATGTTATCACAGTGATAATCATATTGTCTGAACCCGATATTAATATACAGATTTTCTCCTCATTGTTGTCACTACTAGAGCAAGCTCCTGATTGGTTAACGCGGCGCGAAATATCCGCCAAAGTTCAGATTTTTCAACTTGAGCGATTCCCGCGAATCGCGTGTTCAAAACGCTCAATTCGCGTCCTTCGCGCCGCCTCAATCACGCGAATCTCGCCGCAGAATGCCATTTCACGTCTCTGCATTGACTTAACATGTAAATCACTCGCGCGAATCGCGTCCGGTGTGAACGCACCATTACAATCCTCAGTTGAAGAGAGTTCTTGGGGGTGAATCTATAGAGACAGAAAGGAAGGAGACTGAGAAATGTTTTCAACAAATGAGAATTATTTTATTTTGGACGTTCAAAATTTTACTTTTACCATTTAACTTTTTTCATTTTATAGATTTCCCAGTGGAGACTTACACTGTAAAAAAGTCAGTAAAAATAGGACATAATGTACTGTATCAATATGAAAGAATTTTCTGTATTGTTTTTTTTACAGGTGTTTTACCTGTATTTTGAATTACACATTGCATTAGTTTGTGTTTTAAGGGTTAACAGAAATTTCCATAAAATCACTGGATAATGTCCTGGCAGAAAATTACCAGTACATTTTCGTGTTTATTTTTTAGTGTAGGGTATGTTTACACAACACCGTTTTCAACTTAAAATGGAAAACTTTATGCGTTTTGGCCGTTCATTTACATGACAACAGCGTTTGGGGGCCTGAAAATGAAAATTTCAAATTGCAAGGTTTTGAAAACAATGTCTGGTACGTGAATTTGTTAAAATTTGTGACGTCATGCATACATGTTCACGCATGCGCATTCGGTGTTTGCGGGGTGTTTCTTGACAAAGTGACATTGCCAACTACTGGCCTGGCATGCATAATACAGGCTTTTTAGTCATTTTCACAGATCTGTGTGAACATTGTAATCTGTTTTTAGTACATACCATACAAGAACAAAGCATATACTCTAAGTGCTTCACATTGTACACCCAGATCAGCACTATGTGCCACTTTAGAGTCCTTTATAAGATATTACCAATGAAGAAGATGTGTACTGAAAGATGGAAAGCCAGGGTGAGAAAGATGAGAGAAAGAGACACATCTATAAGTAGAGCATATCTGAAATCTACTATGTAGCATGTGTTTCTATAAATGGTACAAGTTATGCCAGTTAACTGTTCGACAGAGTGAAATGTTGCATTTATGGTGTTCAGATGAAGCAATTTATAGTCAATACATTTTAATTAAAGTTCAACTGAAGAGCAAACATTTAAATGTTCAGAATTTTTTTTATTACAATTTTTTTTATTAAAGTTATTTCAAATTATCCAAGAAGTTTTCCATAGGGATTTCAAAAAAGTCTTCAGTAAAGTGTTATAAGCCATGAACCAAACCAACCAGCTATAGGTGAATCACAACATTACAAACTTTGATTGGAAGGAAAAAAGTATTTGAAAAATTACAAAGGTACAAGACTGTGTATACTTATCGGCTTTAGTGAGGGAAAGAACTACAATCCCTCAATCCCATGAATCATTGAGAATAGCATAATCGAAATGATGAACGCCATTCGCAGTGCTTTATGGGAGTGGGTGGGGCTAAAGAGATTGTTGCTTCGACTCTCTGATTGGTGGAAATTTCTGTAGTCTACAGCACCATGGGTAATGTAGTTTTTCACCACAAATTCTGCTGTTAAACATGATTCTTTTAAATTAATGTGGGCTGACGGCTTTAACAGAGGAAAATACTATAGATTAACATCCTTGTAGTTCACAGTTGGCCTGTCTTTAAAGGATTAAAAGTAATCATTAAAAATAAATTTCCCAATGGAGAAACTGAATGGAGTTTTTACTTCTGGGACCCACCTGTTGCACTCTATTGGCACAATGTCAGTTTGTTTGTGTTTGTCTTGTGTGTATGGGAAAATGTGGATAAAAGCAATGTGTCTGACAAAATAAAAGCTTGAGTGTGTGTAGTAGGCAGTGAAAATGGACAGAGTCATAATAGTCAGCCATGGTCTTGAGTAATTTAATTACAATGAGGGTACCGTTTACAGACCAGATACCTCATGTATAAAACTTTCCATAGATTTCATCCTAAAAGTGTGTGTATGCACAGATTTTGTGTACACACAAAATATTTCAGATTTATAAAACCATGCGTACGCCAGAACCTGCGGAACATTCCCTTTATAAAACCAGTCAGTGGAAAATTGTACATGCATCTCCTTCCTGTCTCCTCCCCGAAATAACCATGGAGCTTACAACGCATAGATTTACTTTACAAAACGCCATCTGCATATCATGTCCAAAGCCTTATTTGCGTGATACTATAATGGTACAAGACATTAGGAAAGTATGAGATAGGGGGACTATGTACCGTCACATTACATTGCTAAAATCATTCAGTCGGCATATCCTTGCCTTGTTTTAGAATAAATAAATCAAAATGGTATAAAATACATTTAAGAAAAAGTTTTCAGAGAAGAGTTGGCATCTCTTTCAATCTTTTCCACAGGCCAAGTATTTTTAATTGCTTTAAAATCTAATTCATCCAATTTTGCTTATAAGGTAAACATATATTTTAGGATGTTTATATATTTTTAATGGAAACAGATAGGCCTAGGCCTTATTTTTTGCAGTGTAGGCAAATTGTCTGACGCGCATATACCATTTCCTTCAAATTATATCATTCAAAAACACAATAAGGCGTAATTATCGTGCTGTAGTTCTCGCTGTAGTTTAAATATTAAAACACAACATGCCACAGGAAAAGTGTTCAAAAGCAACGCATCCACTACAAATATTTCGATTTAAATTAATAATAAAAAAAATTGGTTAATGATTTCACGAAATTTCAGTGCTATAACCCGATTTGGCATATTCTAAAATGTGTATATCAGATGTTTACACAGAGTTTAAATCATTCTGTTTGATTCATTACTTTGCTCATTCCAATAAAACTACGTTCGGGAAGCGGTTTAGATTAGAAGATGCCCAAAGGACCGTTTTCACATTTACAAGCGGAGAAGCCAGACTATATTAAATCTATAATTTTTTTTTGTGTTCCCATTTGCTCAAATAGCAAAAGAAAATGCCACAATAGTGTTTCACAACTTAAAGAGGGAAAAAATAGAGAGAGATAGGCCTATGTCAACTTGACTGTCACTCTAGCCAGAGCCACTGTATTAGAAACAAACACCCTCACAACAGCGTTTAGCTCGTTTTTTTGTAATTTGGTTCAAATGTAGTGTTTTGTAATTTGATGTAGTATAATATAGTGTTATAAATATACATACATTTAAAAAAAATGAAAATACAAAAAACGTTGCAGGATTTACGATGTTGATGACCATTAAAATGATTCATTCGTTTGAATCGGTTCTTTTTAATGAATTGTTTGAACGAGTTAGAAAACTGTCTGAATCTGTTCACCACGATTCAGTCTTATTCGAACAGCTTACTAACGTACTGAATCGTTTGGATCTCTGAAATCAGCAATGGTACTGTAGTAGTCGTCGTGTCGCATTTTGGCGTTTCGAGATGTGATTGATTGACATCTAAGAGACGTTGCGCTGCGTTGCACGTCTTTTTAGCGTCTTGCGCATCGAAACTACATTTTAAAACTCCATAACAAGATAAAGTAGCCTACGTTCAACGTTTTTGCAGCTCGAGATGCTGTGTTTTATTCGTCAGCGCCTCGTCATGTTTTTACATGCAAGATTCCGCCTGTCGCTTGCCATGGTTTTGATTACGTCTACCATTATACAGCAGCTAGGTTAAACAGGTTTTCATACATTGTTTTTTTGGACATTGGTCTTTCCATTTTAATGAATTGAGCCTACTGAACCTTTGTAGGCCTGGATGGTTTGATGTAGCACCCACCCACTTGATATTTAAATAAACAGCAGTGACACACAAAATTGTATATACTAGGTTATCTATCTATCTATCTATCTATCTATCTATCTATCTATCTATCTATCTATCTATCTATCTATCTATCTATCTATCTATCTATCTATCTATCTATCTATCTATCTATCTATCTATCTATCTATCTATCTATCTATCTATCTATCTGTGTCTCCATCCATCCATCCATCCATCCATCCATCCATCCATCCATCCATCCATCCATCCATCCATCCATCCATCCAGCTCCACCTCCACCTCCACCTCCACCTCCACCTCCACCTCCACCTCTCTGGACGTCAAATGAGTGGAGGAATTAAGTTATGGGTAGTGTTAGGGTGTGGTTGGAACTTCTTACTCCACCCATTATGGCCAAATTATATCCAGACCAGGGGAAGACCAGGTGTAACTTTCTCACACTCCAGCCATGGCTCTGCAGTGAGCAGCCTCTCTGTCAACACAACTGCATGTGCACATTCAGGAGAGCATTATGATGCATGTGTGTTGTGTTGACGCAAGAACAGACGTTGAGTGAACGCGCGCCGGAGATTAATATTGTGTAATCAGTGTGTAAAAAGTGGTAAATTGTGTTTTTTGTGTGCAAACACACACTCGTGTCGCATAGATTACTTTAATAATGCCTTTACTACCTTTCTGAGGCCAATAGAAGGACAGAAAGCTCTCTGGTTTCAATAAAAATATCTTTATTTGTGTTTCAAAGATGAACACATTTCTTACGGGTTTCGAATGACTTGAATGTAATTAATGACATAATTTAAATTTTTGGGTGAACTAACCATTTAACTTAATCACATTTAAAAACATTTTCAACTGGCGTAAATCTCTGTTGTCTGATGACGTTTCATTCTGTTCTTTTGCTTTTTTCCCCCATTTTTTTGACAGTGAAACAAACCAGAAACAAACCATGTGAACCAGTGTGCTGAGGTATTACAGGGTTTGTAGAGGTAGGTGATAATTGATTATCTTTGAAGTTCATTGATTATTTTTTTGACCAATACCAGCAAGTAGTTTCCAGTGGGTGTCAAACAAACGGCACATAAATTGTAAATTAAACAAGCCTGTGCAATGCCTCATCTCCCCCTGTCCTTCCTTACCTGATCTCACTTTAATTTAGTCCAGTCAGATTAACACAAGGCTTGAATGTTCCTTGCATTGAACAGCATGGCCAGATGGTAAGGGTTTATTGATATAGATTGATGCAACTTAAAAGGGCTATTCACCAAAAAAAAAAAAAAAATATTCCATCATTTCCTCACCATATTGTTGTTCCTTTTCTTCTGTGAACACACAACATATGAGAATATCTTCTTTGAAAAATATAAGTAAAGTGGTCCAATGTTGATTGGACCCAAATGTTTTTTTTTGCAGAAGAAAGAAATGCATACTAGGGGTGTAACGGTACACGTATTCGTATTGAACCGTTTCGGTACAAGGCTCTCGGTTCGGTGCACGCGTGTACCGAACGGTTATGAATGCAATCTTTAACAGTTAACAGTCGGCTTGTTTAAAGCGCGGAACACACTTCAATCCTAGTTCCCACACGAACATATTGAGTATTCAGTCCATTTTATCACGAAATTCAAACGATAAATGCATTTTAATGCTCTTTAATGTTACGTGACCGATAGACGCGTATCAGTTCAACTTCAAGCGGCAGCGCGCGCTGCGCGAGTGAACGCGTCGCGATCAGGAAGAGAATAAATATTAATTAATATCTTGTTGAGGATACATTACAACTTACTGAAACGTATCATATGTTGTGTAATCACTCCATCGGTGATTCAACCGCGGAAAGACAATAAAATAGCTCGTAAACAATGTCGTGTAGAATCACGTTTACCTCAGAAGTCAGTGTCCACAGCTGTTAGCTCACTAACGTTAGAGAGATTAACACTTTCACTGAATACATGCACTATATTAGCCTATATATTCATTATATTAGCCTATATATATTCATTATACACTACTTAGCCTGTTAGTGATGTCTTGTTTATTTAATGTATGTTTAAATAAACCTGTCATTAAAATTACAGCCACTAAATGATTATATTTCAACAAAAATTTGGAGAAAAAATTATAATAATTCGATTTAGAAGTTACTGCAAAAACTGCCTTATGTGAAGCTTATGAGTGTTGATTATTATATCTAAAAATAAATAGCAACTGAATTTAGGCTAATAGTTTGGGCTCTGTTGTTAATCTTTAATAGCAATATGTAAGTAAGGGCTCCCTATATAGTTTACAGGATTATCTTTAAGAAACTTTTAGTTATAACTGAATTAATTTAAGGACAGACACAATTTTTTTTCATTAAACCACTGTTGAATAAAAATTAATAAAAAGCAATTTTGTAAAACTGCTGTACCGAATCCGTACCGAACCGTGACTTCAAAACCGAGGTACGTACCGAACCGTCAGTTTTGTGTACCGTTACACCCCTAATGCATACAGGTTTGAATGTGATTAGTGATGACAGAATTTAATTTTTTTATGTGGTGAACTTTGTGTGTTAGTGGCTAAGTATAAGTTTCACATATATTTTCACTTACTGAACACTCTGACTGAGCACTTGAGAGTTTCGCTGTCCGTCAAGTGATCTGTACTATTTCAATTCGGCTCAATGGATGCACAGCGTACCTGTATTTGACACACCGTAAACTATGAAGGCTCACAACTCGCTGTCGCTTTGCTGAGAGCGCTGTGTTTCTCACACACACGCAGAGAGAGAGAGAGTCTTACATACCATGCAGAATTGCCATGCTACATGTAAATTATATTCTTTGGGTGCTTTCACATCTCTAGTTCGGTTCATTTGGTCTGAACCAAGGGCAAACAATTATACTTTGTAGCATTTTTCAGCTTTTTCGGTTCCTTTTCACACCACACTGATTGCTTTGGTCCGAACCAGTTGAAACGAACCAAAATGCAGTCACATGGCAACATCCACATCACTCAGTGTCCATGGCGTATTTCCTAAACTGCTTTTACATGTTTACGAATTTACGTGTGAGAAAATTCCAACAGAAGAGGAAAAGCCAGCAAACAACACGGAGACAACACAACTATGGAGAGATGACTGTGTGGGCTGGTTTTCTCCCTGGCCATAATCTATTACATTGTTTGTACACAATATGCAAACAATACATCTCTGTAATGAAGCGGGGATGCGGCTTGAAAACAACGTTCTAATGCACTGCAAACGGCGAGCGCACATCGCTCGTCACTTCAAGCGGAGGCGTGCGTTAATTCTTCTCAAAAGGATAGTTCACCCAAAAATGAAAATTAGCCCATCATTTACTCACCCCCAAGTCATCCTAGGTGTATATGACATTCTTCTTTCAGACGAATAAAATCGGAGTTATATTACAAAAGTCCAGGCTAATCCAAGCATTAGAATTTGATTAATAGTTGCTCTGTTTTTGAAGTCCATAAAAAGTGCATCTGTCCGTCAAATAACTGCTCCACGTGGCTACGGGGTGTTAATAAAGGCCTTCTGAAGCGAATCGACGCGTTTGTGTAAGAAAAATATCCATATTTAAAACTTTATCAAGTAAACTTTCGACGACCGCCTTCCATGGAAAAGTGTTGAATGTTGAAAGTGAAACTCAAGATGCGTACGTAACGTCATGACAAGCGTACCTGGTAGCGTTAGTCTTTCAATCGACAGGGGAACTTTCAACAATTTTTCCATAAATTGATCAGGGAAGGCGGTCGGTCGAAAGTTTACTTGATAAAGTTTTAAATATGGATATTTTTCTCACACAAACGCATGAAAACTCTCAAAAAATTCTAATGCTTGGATTAGCCTGGACTTTTGTAATATAACTCAGATTTTATTCGTCTGAAAGAAGAATGTCATATACACCTAGGATGACTTGAGGGTGAGTAAATTATGGACTAATTTTAATTTTTTGGTGAACTATCCCTTTAACTCTGACATGCTCATCTTCTGAAAATATTGCCAACGATCTATCTGGTAATGTCATGCCCTCTTTTTTTTCAAAATGCAGCTGGTTTAGTCCAAAAATTATCAGTACTTTTTGCAGTTGGGTCTGTTCGAGGTCGGATCACGTTCTCACCACAAACAAACCGCTCCAGAGTTAGTTTGAAAACGTACCGAGACCACCTCTTCAAGGTGGTACACTTGTTTGGTCCGCTTTTGGTGCGCACCCAAGTGCGATTGCTGCTTTCACACCTGACCAAACGAACCGAACCAAAGGGGAAAACGAACTCTAGTATGATTTAACCGAACTAAATGAGGCAGGTGTCAATTTTCCTGTCAAAATAACGGAGTTCATTTGGAATTATTAAGCTTTTAAGAACAAGCAGAAGATATGCTGAAGATATATCTATATACTGTGTATATATATATATATATATTACTAGCCAATGGTGATCATATTGCCATGGTGTGCGTAGAGGGTTGTATTGTCCCTCTTATATGCCATCATTCATCCATCCTAGTCGCTGTGGGAGTTCTCTAGTCATTAGGACCTTGTCCCCTTGGGGCCACTGTTTTGAAAACACCCTGATGAAAAGACTTTGCTCATTTACAGCCTGTCGATTTCTGTCACCACTTTGGATGGAGAAGTGTGTTTGGTTGTCTGTTCGTGTGAACCTGAAGGCTAGTCATGTCCACACAGAATGTTTGCTTGATGCACAGTTCCTGACCTTTAGTTGACTTGTTTCATTTGGTCTGAATCTGTATGTGTTTAGCAGTCATAGCATTGTGTTAACCTTCTGACCTCCTCCTTGCGTCATGTTGTTTTTGATTTTGTTTTTCGTTATTAATTTCCCTGACCGGTTCATGTCTTTCCCTCGGCCACCTTTGTAATGTTTTGTCATTCTGTAGGCAGAAAATGTCACAACATTGGATGAATGACCTTTTTAAAGCTCTGTCGACTCGCTCTAATCCTTCATCTTCACCGTGTGATCTTCCATCTGTGACCCCTTCACATTCATTCTCAGCCTAATCACCTCCAACATAACACAGACCCTCACTCATCTGGATAGCTGAGTGTCAAGTAATCTCTGATATATGGATATCGCCAGGGATATCTCTTGACCTAAATGCATATGGATTTGTGATCTCTCTGTCTGTGATATCTGCGTATCCTTTTGTGTATGCTTTCTACTTCTGAAGATATCACTGCAGTGATGTATAATGAGCTTTTAGTTCTGGCATAACATGACATAACACTGAATAATATTGATCAAATATGCTTCAACAGCAGCATTTTGGGTTGTGAATATTACCCATCAATATATTTGAAGAGTGATCATTTGCTTACCATAAAGTTGTTACAAACCTGTATTACTGTCTTCTTTGGAACACAAAAGAAGAGATTATGAAAAATGTCTTGGTGCTTTTTGTCAATGAAGTTCAATGGATCCAATGTTGTTTGTGCCCCAATATTTTTCAGTTTAAATATTTCTTTTGTGTGTGCATTCTGCAGAAGAAAGAAATGCATTCAGGTTTAAAGGTTTATTTTGTGGTGAAGTTTTCCTTTTAGATGATATTCTGGAATGTATTCTGGAAAACAATGATTAGCATTTCATACGTTTTTAAAAGCTTTTATTGGCAAAAACATTTAATATATACAAAGTCAATGTTTACAGCTTTGACCCTTCTTCATAACCTCTGCTATTGACTCTGGCATGCTGGATATCAGATTCTGGGCCAAATCCTGACTGATAGCAATCCATTCTTGCCTTATTAGTGGCCAATTTGTAGACTTCTGCTTGTCCACTTGCCTTTTGAGGATTGACCACAGGTTCTCTATGGGATTAAGATCTGGGGAGTTGCCTGGTCATGGCTCCAAAATTTCATTGATCTCCAAGCCACTTCATTATTACTTTTGACTTGTGAAATGGTGCTCCACCATGCTGGGAAATGCACAGATCATCACCAAATTGTTTATGGGTCGTCGGGAGCAGTTGCTCTTGCAGGACCTTTTGATACCATTCTATATTCCTGGCAGTGTTTTTGGGAAGAAATGTGAGAGAGCCGACTCTCTTGGATGAAAGCAGCCCCACACATGAATGATCTTAGGATACTTTACTCTTGGCACACACATGGTAGCATTCATCTTTTTTCCCCCAGACAGTCAATTTTCCGGATATCTAAAGCAGTCGGAAGGGGGCTTCATCAGAAAAAAATTACTTTTAGAGGCCGTTGTCCAAAGTCTTCGCCTCACTGTGCGTGCAGATGCACTTACACCCACCTGTCGCCAATATTGAACAAGCTCTGCACGGGTGGTGATACAATTCTGTTGCTGACTCCTGGCTCTTGCTGGACACACTGGGATGTCCTGAAGCCTTCTTCACTGCATTTGAGCCACTCTCCTTGAAGTTCTTGATGATGTGTAAATATTTTTTTCAGGTGCAATTTTCTATTTCCTTGCATGTGAGTCCATTTCGATGCAAAGCAATGATGGCCACGTCTTTCTTTGGAGGTAACCACTGCTAACACAAGACCACAATGATTGGATGCCCTTCTTTCCTCTTCTTTCCTTTTATAGCAATCTATGTGTAAATGATGACAGAATTTAAATTATGATAATCTGTTGAAATGGAGAATTAATTTTGACAAATTATTAAAAATGACATTTTTTCTCTCTGAAGGGTTGGGTTCTTTAAATAGTGGGAATTTTTCCTGTTATATTCCTAATTGTACTGCTTTCCACTCGGATGGCACACAGATGTGTTTTTGTGTTTCTTCGTTTCTCTTTCGGACAGGGAGGCTTTGGCTTTTACAGGCTCTCAGAAGTGCCTGACAGACAAAGTGCTTTCTCCTCAGTCTTAGGAACAGGACTGTGTGGGCGTACGGCTTTGGGGTTTATAACATGGAACAAGAAAGGCTGGAAATGGGGTTTAGTGGAAGGATAAAGTGTAGATGTGTGACATAATAAGAGAAGATGTAGAGTGTTTGTGTGTGAGTGGGCGCACATACTCATATGCATGGGGATGCATGTGGCCCTCGGCAGGAGTCGTCTAATCATTGATTTGATGTGAACTGGCAGGTTGATGCATCCTAAATCAGACAGGTAGAAACTCGCACTGCTCTGTCAGTCATTTAATGAGTAGCATTAGCTTAGATATATGCTGGTTGAGAAAACGTTCACTCGGAGCTACACTCACCAGTCAAGAATGGACTACCGAATACTCAGCAGAACAAGGCCTTCAGCAGGATAATCTTAAGGGAATATAGTATGTTAGAGCAAGGATGGATAAATAAAATTAGTAAGCTTTTGTCCTGCTTTGATGTCATGTGATCACATTGTACTGCACACAGGGTCCAAAATGAACACTCACCAAGTGCCAAATGAGTTGAAAATACGAATTTGGCATATAGCAGAAAGATTTAAGTTAATAAATTAAGAAGTTTAATTATTCGTTAATTAGTTAGTCAGTACATTTATAAGGATTCATGATGGTGTGCAGTATGATGTTGCTTTTGTACAACAGTTCTAACACAATGTAATGAGTAACTTGCATTTTAGACTCAATATGCCTACTTATTTTGTTTATTTTTCTCAATGCATTATGTGACAGATGCTGTTATTATGGAAAGAGATTGACTCATCTGGTATATGATGCTCTGAGTGACACAATGATCTGAGCTGTTTGTCTCAAACAGGCATGGGATAATTGTTATCATAAGGATAATGGGATGATTCATAAAAAATAGTGCAAAATACAGTTTCATTGCTAGTATGAAATATGTATTTTCTCAGTTCAGCCATGTATGGTGGTAAAAAAGTGTTATTTTTGAACCCTGACTCCATGTCTCACCATCCAGGTTGATTGGCTCCCCAATAAATTGTATCCGCATTAGGGATGTCAATGATTAATCTATGATCAATTAATTGTCGATAATCCTTTTAATCAATAAAACGTATCGATCATCTGCCGACCGACTGCCGCGGGTTGCGGAGGACTCAACAGGGTTCGCCGTTTTCTGGGGAACTCGACTGGAGCATATAAGCGCAGGTATCCGTTCCATAAGAAAGGGAATGGCGCAGCAAGCCAACACTTAGA
This sequence comes from Gobio gobio, assembly GCF_949357685.1. NCBI lineage: Eukaryota > Metazoa > Chordata > Actinopteri > Cypriniformes > Gobionidae > Gobio > Gobio gobio. The sequence goes on along the minus strand of NC_137111.1, from coordinate 34,018,099 downwards.
ACGGGCACTTCGGTGTTACTGACTATGGGAAGTGAGCACACAGGAAGATACCGGCTCTACATGTAGGCTATAAAACCTAGCGAACATGTTAGGTGTCGCCCAGCCCGCAGCTCTACAAATATCTGTCAGCGAGGCGCCACGAGCCAACACCCAGGAAGAACCCTGGTGGAGGGGGCTCTTAACCCGAGTGGGCAGGGCACGTCTTGGGTTTCATACGCCAAGACGATGGCATCCACTATCCAGTGGGCCATCCTCTGCTTGGAGACAGCCTTTCCCTTCTGCTGGCCTGAGGTCCTGAAGCTTTGCGTTCTGTCCACGTAAGTCTGCAGGGCGCGGACGGGGCAGAGAAAAGCTAGGGCTGGGTCTGCCTCCTCTGAGGGCAGCGCTTGCAGGCTCACCACCTGGTCCCGGAAGGGAGTGGTAGGAACCTTGTGCACGTATCCGGGCCGGGGTCTCAGGATTACATGGGAGTTACCGGGCCCGAATTCCAGGCACGATTCGTCTACCGAAAATGCCTGCAGGTCCTCTACCCTCTTGATGGAGGCCAATGCAGTCAGGAGTACTGTCTTCAGAGACAGGATCTTAAGCTCAGCTGACTGCAAAGGCTCAGGGCGCCCTCTGCAGTGCGGTTAGCACCAGTGTTAAGTCCCAAGAGGGTATAGAGGGAGGGCGAGGCGGATTTAGTCTCCTCGCCCCCCTCAGGAACGTGACGATCAGATCGTGCTTACCTAAAGACTTTCCATCTACCATGTCATGATTAGCAGCGATAGCGGCAACATAAACTTTGAGGGTGGAGGGAGACAGCCTTTGCTCCAACCCATCTTGTAGGAAGCAAAGCACAGAACTGATAGAACATCTTCGGGGGTCTTTTCTGCGAGAAGAGCACCAATCGACGAACAGGTTCCACTTCAATGCATAGAGCCGTCTCGTAGAGGGAGCTCTAGCGGAAGTGATGGTGTCTACCATCTAGAACCTCCACGTCCCGTCATGGACCAGACATGGAGTTTCCAGAGGTCCAGACGCAGGCGCCAGAGGGTGCCCCGTCTCTGAGTCAGGAGGTCCTTCCTCAGAGGAATGGCCAAGGAGGTGCTGTCGCAAGGAGCAGGGTTTTTAAGCCATGACAATTTAAATTTTCAAGTGCCAGAAGACGCAAAAGAGAACCAAATTCAATAGTGTGAAGAGTTTGTGATCCAAAGCACGCGCCCAGAAAGCCGCTTCTCATACAGAGAATGCTAAATTGACTTCTTTCACGTCTTCCTGCGCTTGAATGGGAGATATTCACACAAGTCAAGTATCCTAGTAATCATAAGCAGCTTTTCCAGTGTCGGGCCAAATGGTTCTAAGAATGATAAGGAGAGGTTACAGCTATGCAGCTTATTATTTATTTTTTGTGGTGGGTCCAGTAAAAAATTTGGCAGGGCAGGTAAAAAAATTTAACCGGGCCAGTGGAAAAAATCCTTAGTGTTGAGCCCTAAAATGTTTAGTTCACTAAAAGGACAAAGGATTTTTATGTTCTCTCTTTCTTAATTTACTTGGATCCATGTTGTTTCAGCCTGCCATTATTTTCTTTCTTACAAGAAACACAAAAGATGTTAAGCAGAACGCACAAGCATTTTTTTAAAACAGGAAAATAGACAGTGATTAGGGTAGGGTGATTAACACTGGAAAGCTACAAAAAATAGGCAAAAAAGCACCATCGGTTTATCATTTAATTTAATCTTGTGCTATATTCCAAGAATTCTGGAGGTTACAGGTGCTGGTCATATAATTAGAATATCATCAAAAAGTTGATTTATTTCACTAATTCCATTCAAAAAGTTAAACTTGTATATTATATTCATTCATTAAACACAGACTGATATATTTCAAATGTTTATTTCTTTTAATTCTGATGATTTATAACTGACAACTAAGGGAAATCCCAAATTCAGTATCTCAGAAAATTTTAATATTGTGAAAAGGTTCAGTATTGAAGACACCTGGTGCCACACTCTAATCAGCTAATTAACTCAAAACACCTGCAAAGGCCTTTAAATGGTCTCTCAGGCCGTTTCTCAATATGCGTTCTTGTCTGTACTTGTGTTCTCGTGGACTTGTGAAACGTCATCAGTCGCTGCCCAAGTACTGTTCCAATTTAGCCAGCCAAGCACAGTTCAAATCCCCGGATGTGTCCTTGATCCGCCACTTTTATTGAGGTTGCATCGAGAAGAGACTTCACTTCAGACAGACCGGTATCCCAGAATGCATCTCGCACCAACAGACGCAATGATCCGTAATGCCCCCCAACACCCCCGCATGATAAGCTGACGCTACTTGGTTGTGCGCGAGCCTTTACTACTAAGAACGTAACAGAGAGCAGAGCGACATTATCATCAATTAAAGTAATACTGTTTGCATGTGCTTTATAACAGAGCCTCAACTGGGTGCGGCATTGTTTTGTCACTTGCAACACATCCAGAATACACATAATTTCTGCTTAAAATAAGCCATAAATGCAAAACAAGACCAATTTAGGATAGTTAGTTATTTTTAAGCACAAGCATAATAAAACATTTGAAGTAAAAACATTTTTTTAAATTTATTACTTATATAGTAGTATAAACTTGTGAAAATTTTAACTTTAAATACAATTATAAAATGTTAAAATATTTGTTGAATAGTTTTATTTATCTTATTTATGTTTTATTTTTGTAATGTGTTTTTGTTTAGTCATGTTATAATATTGTTTTTAACTGCTTGTTATTTACAATGGCAACTATTAACTGTTTTCATTTTTTTTTTTTTGCGGGTGCGTTGAATTATATTAAATCCACATAAAAATCCTAATAGTCAAACTAAATCATAATAATTATTAATGTTAATAATAATATAGAGAGCCCACAACAACAATAACAACAAATAAACAAACAAAAACATTTAAAAAATGTGTTGTACCGTTTTTTATTAAAAGATAATAACAAATTCGATTTTAGTGATATTTTGACCACTCAAACAGGAAATGTCCCTGGTTTCCATTTCAGAAATTTGGTCACCTTACCTAAACCACATATTACTGTTTAATATAGGCCTATTATTTTTTAAATCTAAATGAAAAGAGGCAGGATTCTGTTTTATACTTTGTTTTGTTATAAATATATAATATAATCAATGTAGCTATGCGTTGCCTGAACGTCATTTGTGTTTTCAAAAAAATGAAAAGAGGCAGTGGTGTTTTATGACATATTTCGTTTTATTGTAGCCTAAAATATACGTTTCTCTATACCAAGTAGGCCTTCGCGAACTTCTGACTTGTGTCCGTGGTAGTTCAGGCTTGAGAAGTTCAACTCCGGAGAACGAACTCCCGAGGACGGGAGGACAATAGTCGGTACTCTGCTAATGGAACAGCAGCATTCTTGATAGTGTTTTTCAGTGTATAAATATGTATATTTTAGGCTACAATAAAACGAAATATATGATAAAACACCACTCTGCCTCTTTTCATTTTCATTAAAAAATATTAAACATATTATAGCCACACAAATGAAGTGCAGGCAATGTATTATCTTGCATACTTATAACAAAACAAAATATTAAAAACCCTGCCTCTTTTCGTTTACATAAAAAAAAAACATTAATATGTGTCAGAAGGACGTCAGAAGGACTAGCCGTGTTAAGGCTGCTCTCGGCGGGGAGAGTGCCCGCTGAGCGCCCGCTGATCGACTGGATCTCACAATTCCGAAAACTCCAGATAAAATTTTCAAAAAAGCGCTCCCTTTATAAATAAACCACAGATTTGAGCTTTAAACAAGTACATTCTCGCCTGAAAAAGTCTTAAAACTACATTTTGTGAAACATTAACAGTAGTATATTTTTAAATTACGCTGGGTTTCTCATCTGCTATTGCTGGTTGGTGCGAGATGGATTCTGGGATACCGGTCTGTCTGAAGTCCACACAAGTCACCTTCTGATGCATCCTCGATAAAAGGGGCGGATCAAGGACACATCCGGGCATTTGAACTGTACTTGGCTAAATGTGAACTTTGAATCGGAACAGTACTTGGGCATAGGGATGACGAAAACTAAAAATTTTCTTGACCAACCACCGAGCCTCATTAGCCGGTTGAAACCGGTTAACCGATTAGTTTAAAATATGCTGCGCTATTTGAAATAACAGCCGCGAGCCGCGCCTGCAATTTCGCAACTCTGTCGCATCTCTCTGCCGCTCTGCCTCCCGCTCTCACACACACACTGTCCCGGCGCCGCCGCCTGCCTTCCACTCAAGTCACTTTTTAAAAATCCCCTACAGCGCGAAACATGAGTCCTGCAAACGCGGCGCCGAGGAGCTTGTTTGTAATCGTTGTAATCGGCTCATTTGAAACGTTGCCGCGGCTCATTTAAGAAAATGACAGCTCCGAAGAGACGCCACTTTAGTTCGAGGTAGTGCTAACAATAATAAAGAAAGATGATGATCAACACCTTATGTGTTACCACTGAAATGTAGATGTAATATATTTCCAAATGTAAGCCCATCTTATGCGGAATGTTGTCTAATAGACTGCAACACGATAAAACCAATGGATAAAACAGGCACCTTCAGAATGCGTAAAAGACGCACCGGCCAAGGCAGGTCTAACTCACTGTGTGCCTTCTATTTAAGCACTGTATCACACAAGTTGCAACTTGCATCTGTGTCGTTCTTTTTCGTGAAATGGTCCCACACACTACTTTTCTTTACACGCTTCATACTGTCGTCTGCCCTGGCTCTAACCGCAAACCTTGTGAGCGCGCAAACCCAAACGCTGTGACCTCGCGCCAAATGTTTTTATTGGTTTATTAAGTACAAACAGTCGAGTTATGAAAAATTGAGTGTGAGGGATTTGTTCACTTCACACAAAAAGATTTTGGAATGAGATGGCTAACTGTAGTAGCGTTTTGTCCACTGTCTATAATAGCTTAATTTAGAGATCTTTTTTTTTTTTTAACCGACAACTTTGATCGGTTAACGTTGATACGGTCAACCATCGGTCAAACGGTCATCGGTTAACATCCCTACTTGGGCATCGACTGATGACGTTTCACAATTGACAATTGATGACGATTCCTCTCGTCCTCTGGAGTTCGTTTTCCAGAGTCGAACTTGGCAAGTCTGAACTACCAAGGATGCAAGTCAGAAGTTTGCGTACTTGGTATTGAGAAACGGCCTTAGTCTAGTTCTGGAGACTACACAATCATGGGGAAGACTGCTGACTTGACAGTTGTCCAAAAGAATACCATTGACACCTTGCACAAGGAGGGCAAGACACAAAAGGTAATTGCAAAAGAGGCTGGCTGTTCACATAGCTCTGTGTCCAAGCACATTAATAGAGAGGTGAAGGGAAGGAAAAGATGTGGTAGAAAAATGTGTAGAAGCAATAGGGATAACGGCACCCTGGAGAGGTGAAACAAAACCCATTCAAAAATGTGGGGGAGTTTCACAAAGAGTGGACTGCAGCTGGAGTCAGTGCTTCAAGAACCACTTTGCACAGACGAATGCAAGACATGGGTTTCAGCTGTCGCATTCCTTGTGTCAAGCCACTCTTGAACAACAGACAGCGTCAGAAACGTCTCGCCTGGGCTAAAGATAAAAAGGACTGGACTGCTGATGAGTGGTCCAAAGTTATGTTCACTGATGAAAGTAAATCAGGGTCCCAGAGTCTGGAGGAAGAGAGGAGAGGTACACAATCCACATTGCTTGAGGTCTAGTGTAAAGTTTCCACAGTCAGTGATGGTTTGGGGTGCCATGTCATCTGCTGGTGTCGGTCCACTGTGTTTTCTAAGGTCCAAGGTCAACGCAGCCGTATACCAGGAAGTTTTAGAGCACTTCATGCTTCCTGCTGCTGACCAACTTTAGGAGATGCAGATTTCATTTTCCAACAGGACTTGGCACATGCACACAGTGCCAAAGCAACCTGGTTTAAGGACCATGGTATCCCTGTTCTTAATTGGCCAGCAAACTCGCCTGACCTTAACCCCATAGAAAATCTATGGGGTATTGTGAAGAGGAAGATGCGATATGCCAGACCCAACAATGCAGAAGAGCTGAAGGCCACTATCAGAGCAGCCTGGGCTCTCATAACAACTGAGCAGTGCCACAGACTGATCGACTCCATGCCACGCCGCATTGCTGCAGTAATTCAAGCAAAAGGAGCCCCAACTAAGTATTGAGTGCTGGACATGCTCATACTTTTCAGTTGGCCAAGATTTCTAAAAATCCTTTCTTTGTATTGGTCTTAAGTAATATTCTAATTTTCTGAGATACTGAATTTGGGATTTTCCTTAGTTGTCAGTTATAATCATCAAAATTAAAAGAAATAAACATTTGAAATTTACCAGTCTGTGTGTAATGGATGAATATAATATAAAAGTTTCACTTTTTGAATGGAATTAGTGAAATAAATCAACTTTTTGATGATATTCTAATTATATGACCAGCACCTATAATCAAACTTGCTGTGTTAGTCTGCTTAACATGTCCTTTTGTATTTCTGAAAAGAAATAAAATAATATAGGGCTCAGAATTACATGATTTTATTTGAGTTTTTGGTACCTTTAATTTGTAATGCATTTTTAGGATTATTTGACTTTTTTCTGTCTCAAATGGATTGGATTTACTCCTGTTATTCTGCTAGATCCAGGTCATCTGTGTTGGAACAGTTCACTCAGGAGCATTTTAACTCTAGAACCACCAGTGGTCGCTGTATACCTAAAAACGGGTTGTTTACCCAAATTTACCCATGCACATGATTACTGTTTTGATAGTTAAAAAAACGTAATATGTCACTGTATCATGCCTCTGTCTTCACAAAGTAATGTATAGAGTCATGAAATTATTATTTTTAGTCATCAACTATGTTTTTGTCCTGTTGTTTTACAGGGTTGTAACGGTACACAAAACTGACGGTTCGGTACGTACCTCGGTTTTGAAGTCACGGTTCGGTACGGGTTCGGTATAGCAGTTTTACAAAATTGTTTTTTATTTGTTTTTATTAAACAGTGGTTTACTGGAAAAAAGTGTCCTTAAATGAATTAAATTATAACTAAAAGTTTATTGAAGATATTGCTGTAAAATACAGGGAGCCCTTTACTTGCACATTAATATTAAAGGTTAACATCAGAGCCCAAACTATTAGCCTAAATTCAGTTGCAACATGTAAACTTCACATAAGTTTTTGCAATAACAACATTAATATGTTGCTCAAACACAGCACGGAAATAAAGGAATTATATAGGGGTAAATTTGACCTTACAGGTAGCCTAGAAATCTAGATGCACCCTAGTGGCAGCAAATCTAATTTGCAGCCAGGGAAGTCTAGCAACTCTCCGTTGGCGTGCGAGCTGGAAAAACCAAACTCTGGTCAGGCCAATCACATCGTGTATAGAGTCGGTGCGCGGGCTCAACATAATGACGGCAGAGTTTCTGTGGTTCCGTGTGCTACTTGTAATGAAAAAAGCTGGCGAACAGCGGTCTTTCAAATCAGCTTTGGCCGCAACTCGGGAAGACTTGGAGTTAAGCTTTTCTTTGAGAAAAGAACAAAGAACGGCACTGAAGTTTGCCGACCGGATACGGCGAAAGTTTAATCTATCCACTAGCTCTGCTTCACCTTCTTCGCTGCTCTGGTTGGTTGTAGCGCTATCCTATTATGTGCAGAGGGAATTTGAAAGACAACCGTTTATCCGGCCCCTCGGATTGAGCCCTGCCAATGGTGAGTTCCCAGACCCAACATATTGATGTGGGTCTGGCTTGTCAGGCTAGCTTTTAGATATAAATGCCCTGTTTTTTTTATCTGGTTTTATCTAAACAATTTTTAACAACAGGGGATGGTAAATGATACAATTATAGTAAAAGTCAATGACTGGGAGCCTTGGATATTTTATTGAAAATCTGTCATGTACATTTGAAAAACAGCCATGGGTAAATTTTACCCCGTGGCGGTTCTAGTGTTAAAGGTGCACTCAGTGATTTCTACATGAAATATAAAGCAATAACTGAGTAGTACTTGAATTGTTTAAGCTCAAGTTACTCAGATGATAGGAAGATTATAAGATTTGATAAGACTTATAAAATCACTTGAACACCAGAATGCTACTGCCATGTTCCAGATTAAGTTGTTAATGGCAATACAGGAGTTGAAATTTCCCACTTCCAACCTCTGCAGATTCCAGTCAATCACACGTGTATACATTGTGTATACAAATCAAGATGTCGCTTTTACTCACCAAGACCATTTAGGGCCAGATTTAATAAACAGGGAAAATTAACGTGAGCGCATTCCAAAAAAAAAAAAAAAGGATAACCTTAAATAACCTTGCATGATAACCTTAATCACCTTGCATGCTTCATTTAAATACTTCTGCCATACATTTTGTGTCTGAAAGGGAAACTCCTATAAATGCATATGCAATAAGTTCAGCCACAAAAATAACTGTGACTTAAGTAAATTATGACAGTAGTTTTAATGCCAAATGAGGGTTTACGCTGGCGCAAGCTGCTAGTAAATCTGGCCCTTAGTATTTTTTTTTATTGGCAATTATGCTAAGGACTGCCAAGGTAAGATTATTTGTTTATAATTATTATATATGTTACAACGTTTAAGTGTAAGTTATATTATATGCCTTCTCACAAATATGCTTTTACACATTCTCTTGGTTGATCTGTCAGCATTGCATATTTTCATGTGACTAACATTTGTTTATAGCAATAATAATAATACTAATAATAATTTGAATTAAGTGTCTAACTCAGGTTGTTGTTGATCGATTTGAGTAACCTGACTGTTATTTGAGACTTTCACTCATGGAATTAGTAATGGCTCATAGGAAATGGCATATTTGCACAGTGGTGTTGGTAATTAAAAACGTTTGTATTTGCGCGATACTACATCTACACCCGCTAGGTGTCAGTATTAGGCCAAGAGGGCTGCCATATCAGCCAGCACAACTTAGACAAGAAAATATTGAGTAAAATGAATTAGAACCAACCGGACACAAACCAGCATCTCTGTTGTCTTTGAGTTTTAAAGTGTTATCCACTCCATATAATTACTACCCTTTGGTGTTGCACTACAGTCTATTTAAAAAATACCACCCATTAGACACTGCACACAACTCCTAATTCTTACCATCCATTAATTTAGCTCTCAAGTTTCCTCTCCCTCTTCCGGTTCTCACAGCGTCTTAGACATAAGGAGGGGCTGGTTGCATGACTGACAGTCCTGAAAGAGAGATGCTGAGACTCACTTTGTTTACAGCAGTCAGTAATCTCTTTTCTGCTAATACCGCAGAGCACTGACACGGATCTCTTTATTTCTTTACCGTATCTTGTCTTTCTCTCTCTTGCCCTCTGCTTCTCTCATTTTCTATCTCATCCTGCTGTGAATGCTTTCTCAACTCCTTGTACTTATCTCTCCTTGCTTCTCCCCACTGTCTTCCTCTTTCTCTCTGTCTCTCTCTCTAAAGGGGTGGGGAATGTGAAGAGAGCAGGTGCAGTGCCTCCTCCCTCTCTCTCTCTCTCTCTCTCTCTCTCTCTCTCTCTCTCTCTCTCTCTCTCTCTCTCTCTCTCTGTTTCTCTGTCTGTCTCTCTCTTTCCTGGCATCAGCAGTAGGGGAGAGAAGGCTGTCTGTGTGTGTCTGGCTGCAGTGTCGTAGACTTGATCCACGTTAAAATCCCACAGGGGATTAGAGCGGGAACCCGCGCTAGTCCGGACTCTTTAGAAATGGCAGCCCTAGGAGGGAGCAACAGACAGGCAAAACAAATCCAACCATAATGAGGAAAGGATGAATATTGTCTCATGGAAAACCTGCACACTGTCTTTTTTAACCCTTCTCTTTTTTTTTCCGTCCGTCTTCGACAAGCTCCCTCCTCCCGTCCTCCCTCCCTCCCTCCCCTCCCTTCATCGCTCTGCTCCTCTCCCTTTTTCTCTCTCTCTCGCTCTCTCATTCTCTCTTGTGCGCTCTCAGTGGAGGAATGTAGATAGAGGCTGAGCGTATGCCCACTGCTTTGCACGATATCAACGGCTCGCTCTACGGCAGTGGGGCGCTCATCGGGCGCTGTTCAGAACGGATTTGCACTGCTAACGGATTTAATCATCCACCGTCTCTTCCTGGACATCTCTGCACCTGCCACTGCCGCCTCTACCGGGTTTATTGCTCAGCTTGCACGTACTGAGTCCGTGCTGCAGGTCCCTTGCTCACTTAAGGATGCTATAATTTATCAGGAGCTTTAGTCGTGAAAAAGGGGACATTATTGCTTCATGGTCAATGCTCAGTCCTCCTGCGTGAGGGAACCAGCTTTCTGGGATATGTATAGCTGACTCAGCTCTCAAATACAAGTCAGATCGAGACCTTGAAAAAGGAATTGGAGTGAAGGAGGGAGCCAGAGAGGAAAAATATGAGCCAGTGTTTAACTTTTACTGAATTACATCTTTAAATATTGCATTGAATGGAGTGACGAGTTCAGAGGATAAATCTAACGGTGGTGTCATCTGCAAAAAGAGGGATTTGATAATCTGACGACAGAGAGTGCTGCTGCAACGGATGGTGCTTGGAGTCAACCTGCAGATGATTTCACTCCTCCCTTTTCTTCCACCTTCTTTGCTCAGCACCTTTTATTTAACATTTGTACCTTTTTTGTGATCATGTGGCGAGCTGGAAGTCGTCTGGACGTATTGTTGGAACTGGACTAAAGGACTGTCCTTTTGCTGGATTCTGCAACCGCTGAGATTTCTACCTCCGGAATTCTATTGGGTGTATGCGCTTGTCTGATTGTGAGTGCGTGTATGTGTATTAGTTTGTGGCAGTGTGTGAATGTGATTTTGCCTGCCTTGATGTGTTCATAATTATTTATGTGTTCTTGCGGTTGTCTTTTTACTTTCTGTTTTTTTCCAATGTCTGGCACTTCTGGTCGGCATTTCACCTTGTTCTGTCCATGTCTGCCGAGCGCCCGGCCTTGGGGTTAACCCTTAGTGTGCCACAGGCGAGATGAGTGACAGCTCGGGAACAGTGAATAACTCGGGGGCTATGGTACTGGAGGAGCCCGATGGGAGAGGCGGCTCCGGTGGACGTGAACAAGCCCAGGCCCCTGTGCGTGGTGGCATTTTAAGGTGTGGGAGCTGTGCCCTTTGGCCCCGCCAACAGACTTGGCTTTGTGTGGTTCCGCTTCTCATTGGCTTCATAGGCCTAGGGCTCAGTCTCATGCTGCTGAAATGGATTGTAGTGGGTTCTGTGCGGGACTACGTGCCCACAGACTTAGTGGACGCCAAGGGTATTGGCCAGGACCCTATCTTTCTGTCCAAGCCCAGCACTTTTCCTAAGGGATCTGACACCACCACCACCACCACCACTACAACCACTATTGGTGTGGTCAACTCGGTCAGCCCCACCGTCACCACAGTGGTGCGGAGCAGGACTCGAACGGGAACTCCTCCAAACATTCCCCCTAGAGGCAGCGGGGCTTCCGGCAGTCAGGTGACACAGAAGAGCCCCTCTACACGCTTTGTTACACGTAATCCCACCTTTACGACCACCGTGGCCTCTACCACCATGTCTACTGTTCATACGTCTACATCCACCCCCTCTCCCTCCAACCCAGCGGTCCTAAACGACTCCACCCAAATGTGGACCAGAGAGCAGTCATCTGAAAGGCATGTGACCACGCCTGGTCGAACCCATGTCAGTCACAAGACACGTAAGTTTGATACTTTTATGATCAGTTCTAGCTGGTTTTGCTATGGCAAGAGCTGTGCAGTTCTGCTGCTGGTTGGTGTTAGTGATCAGACAGTCTTTGTTGACTTCCTTTGCAGTTTTGGGTGGTACTGTTAGCACATGTATATTGTTTTAATGACATCCCAGAAGCAAAGCATGACAGACTTGTGGCCGCATGCAGCGCCGTCTATCATGTCGCCAGGGAGCGGCACAAACACTAATGACAAGCAGTGACTCTGACCACTCCTTGTGTTTCAAAATGTGATGGTGAATCAAGATTTCATGGGTATAATAGTGTAAAAAAGGTTTATGTTTCTTGTTTTATCGTATTTCACTGACTGCAGCACATTAAAAAGCTTGTGTCAGGATGTCAGTTACGGTGGGGTATGTCAGAATATGTTTTTCTTTAGCTCTGCATTTGCTTAAATGTATATAATTGACAAAAGTTAAACAACATATTTTGTTGTTTATTTGAAAACTACAGGAGCCTCTGAAAATAAGAAAACTGTATTGTGTGCTAATGTTACATCTCAATATAATATCAGTGACATTTTAATTGTATATGAACGCAGAAATTGATTAATGTGTCATCATGCCTGATTCCTTGCACCTGCTCACATTATATTACCTGACACCAAGATATGCTGTCCGTATGTGATTGTGTTGTGGGATTATAGTGGCTAAACCATACATGGGCAATATACGGCCCGGGGGCCGGATCCGGCCCGCATAGTGCTTCAATCCGGCCCCCGCGATGCGCTCGATGTGCTGGCAATTTGGATGAAAGTTGAATTTTTGTATTCAGGATTACAAATGAAATGTTTAAGCTTTTGATCGTTATGGTCGCATATATGGGATTTTTACTTCTGTGCCCCTGAGAGTACGGTCCCACATGGTATTTAGGATGTTCAGTGACGTTGCATGACTACCGGATTGAAACTGTGCTGTTGCGCATTGGTTGGCGCTGAGCCAGAGACGGACGAGCTCAGCCTCAGCGCTGTCATATATCACAACTATGCAGTTTTTGTTTATTTTAGGTTTCAGACATTTCAATACACATAAGCACGAGTAAAACAATACATTTGGAGTTTGTAAAATACACACTGATGGCTGTGGAAGCAGCAATAACAATCTATTCAAATATAATTTTTCCGAAGTATATTATACCAGACAAACATAGTAGAAGTAACTATTAAGTTTACTCTATTCTTGTCACAGTTCACCGGCCACTTTCTTGCACGTATTTCGGGAGAAACTGATGACCCTGATTCTCTGGGAATAAAAGCGATGCATCTGTAATACAGTGTTATTGTGGGTGCGGTGTCACGTGACAAATATGACGCATCGCCATGGAAACATTAAGGGGGAACAATCTAAAATAGGAACCGCCTTGAAAAAACTCACTGGGGAGTCAGTTAGAATATTAAAATTAAGCGTGAAACAAGGGTTAATATATGCATAATAAATGACGCTGGCTTATCTTTTTATTAAGCTAGTTATCAGTGTGTATTGATCATTGATGGTATAACGTTAAGCCCCCTTAACAATTTCACGTGCCCCATTTCATACTGCATTTCATACTGCATGCATGTCCTGTAGATGGTGATGATGATACAGCTAAATCAAATTTAAATTCTGTGAGACGCATTGGACTATTCCATGTTGTTCTTTATCTTTCAAGCAAACATACGTGTGATGAAGTTGATCTGCACTTAAATTGTTCTATTTTATAAAAGATTTAAACAACATATGTTAAAAAAGAAATTACAAAAAAAATCAATAATAACAAGTGAAATAAGATGAATATGTTTTTCATTTAGTGATGAAGGTATCCCCAATTAAATTTTATAATTCCAAGCCAGATTGCCTGAAGTCTGTATGTTAATGTAACCTGCACACATACATTTGCAGTTTTGTTAATAGTTTTCGATATTGAATAGCTACAGCTGGCATGAATGACAGTTGAACAATATGCAGGGTAGTGTAGTAAATGAATCCTTGAAAGTAAATCCAGTTATTGTAACCTTAGAGTAGCCTATGTCAGACAGGCCGCACAAATATATATATATATATATTAGGCCTTGAAATAGGCTGGCAAAAGTCAAAGTAACTGTAGCCTTATACATATCTGCATTTAATTAAGCATTTAATTAAGTACTGAATTTAATTAAGTACGATTTAATCATGTAACTATGTTTAATTGCAATTGTCCAAAGTGTGGCCCTCCGTTTACTTTGCCAAAGTAACTGTGGCCCTCAGACTAAAACTGTTGCCCACCCCTGGGCTAAACTGTAGTCATCAGGATGCCCAGAGAGAGATGCATTCACAATTAATGATCACATTCATTTGCATGCTGTGGGCAGCCTGTTCACAGAGACATTTAGGTAGTTTGGTGGTACATCTGAATACTTGTTATCATAAGGATTACAACGACTTCTTTTCCACCGTTGGGCCGAACCGTTCTCTTTGCTTAACCGTTCCATTCCGTGCCAATGGATATGGTTTCATTTTCCACTGTGGGGCTGATAGTGGAGCTCTTTGGAATGTAATACAAATGTTTACAGATTATATGAGATTTAAATAGTGACCACGCTAATGAAAGATAATCGGATATATATTTTTAATTTTTTTCTTATTCATTTGTGTTTACATTGCTCAAATAGCATGCTTAGCCAGCTACAGAGAAACTGGTAGCCAGGCAACAGATAAGTTACAAATCCTGAGTTGCGACGTCACTTATACGCATTCTACCAGCACAGTTCAGCGCGGTTAGCCAACCGTGCCGAGAATATCCGGGACGAGAATGGTTTGTAATTGTGCTCAGAATGTCCCATAGGATTTTGTGGGTGGACCTCTGTCCCTCTAGAGGGCATTTATTTTGGTGGAAAACATGTTTACAAACGCTCATGACAAATCTAGTAAAATGCGGTAATCGTCAACTATGCAAATGTGAAAATAATGCGTAACTGGTGCCCGCTACGTTCCCAAATGCATGCTAAACTCAGCACATGCACAGACGGAGTTCACCGCTTTCATTTACTGTGAACTGAGACGAGGAGCTGATCACGTGAGTGCAGCGCAAACAAACGCAAAACCTTATCGAGCTCTATCTATTTGTGGCGGTCTGGCTTAAGTGGAAACACAACTGGAACCGTTCCCTACCGTTTTTGTTGTAGTGCTGTCTGTGAATATCATAATTTAATTTGAAGACCTCTTTCTTTGAATTCATACGGTAATATTGGATCATGACGTTGGGTAGTAAGAGGTTGTCATGACTCATGCCTCACCACTCTATGAGATTACTTCACTCTCCATGCTTAATCCAGATTAATTTACCTTCATTCATGAAATCTGCCACTGTTGCAACTACAGCTAGTCTTTAGAAAATTTACATTGTAGTTATGTTGGAAAACCTTCTCTGTATTTCCATGTGTTTGTTTTTACAAGAAATGTAAATTTATAGAGCATTAACAAAAAAATATAAGATACCAGATCTCTCTCTCTCTCTCTCTGATCGCTATGGATGTTGGTCTTTTCTATGTATATTAATGTAGACCCCCCTCTATTCAAAAGTAATCAAAAAGAACTAGTGAATTTTATGAGGGGTCATAAGTCTTTGAACAAGTCCTTATCGTATACTTTGGTTATACAGTAATTCATTACCATTTCAGTTGTCTGACAGAGGATATCTTAATCCTTTGTGTCCCCTAGCAACACTTGGCCACCTTTATCAATAGCACATCGAAAAAGATAACTAAACCATTTGTGATCCAAATGCATTTGAGAGCTCACAGCTGTGGCTCATCTTAAAACTCATTACTGCTCGTCATATTTGATATTACAGCTAGAAACAGATATTTCAGTGAAGACTTTCCAGATAAAGAGACCATTTTGTTTTCCTAGAATAATTGTCCACAAGATTGGCTAAGGTGAATTGAGTGGCCTTTAATTTTGTTTTCCCTTCTTGGACTACTAAAGTTACTAAAGTTAAAGTTAGTTATGTTTGTTTGAGGACATGCAAATTCTGATGCTGCTGCCATGGATCTGCTAGCAGCTCATACAATGAGCATAGGTAGTTTAGAGATTAATGCAAATTTGCAATGAGTGCTGGCGGCACTTTACGATGAACTTACCGTATAAAAGCCATATCTCAATGTGATCGATTATGAAGTTGCTGAATCAATTGTAGCATTAAATGAAAAAAGCTTTGGTTGAAACTGGCTGACACGATTCCTGGTTCCAGCTGACTGCCATTTAATGACCATTGATTCTTCCTTTGTTTTGTAACAAGCTGATTGCGAGGATTAGTTCATGTCATCTACCACACTGTATTGGGCATTTACTACACTGTCACACTATTTGGTTTCAAAATACAAATGAGAGTGGAATCATTTGATGATTCTGACATTAAATCAGTGCAGTGTTAAATGACCAAAAATCATTCAGAATTTATGTTTGAAGACGAGGTGATTTATTTGGCTTGTCTGACTATTTCCTGTTTTAATAGAAAGCCATAAAAGCACTCCCTTCCAGTACCATTAGAGCTTAATATTACTGAGACTATTTAAAAAAAAGAAAAATGTCACTTTGATTTATATTTTTAAGATTTTCTAAAGGAGGGATGAAGCTTTAAATATTAATACTTAGAAAGGGAAACATGTTCAATATGTAGAAGAGCATGTGAATAATTGACAAGGGTGTGCTGAAAAATTATCAGGGAAAGGGATGAGAAATGTGCAGGGTTTTATAAATAGAGGTGGAGGAGAGGATGATAAAAACAGGCAGTGGTGACTGGATTCGACATGTCAATGTGTAGAACATGCCAGAACTAGAATCTGTAGGGGGACACCTTACTTGAGAAACTTAACATGACTACTGCCCCCATACCCCCACTGCTGGGCAGAAGAGAAGTTAAAAATTAAAGAAAAAACTACCCTACCCTAAATCAAACACAATATAAAATGCATTTGCTGAAGCAACCATTGCAAGTGCAATGTACCAGGTGAGCCCAAGCAAGCTACTGCATTAAAAGCCATACACATGGAGCTTGTGATGTGATGCAAATGTCAACATATATTAATTTACAAATCATGCACTATGGTAAAGGTGTTTTTTTGGTGTTTTACTTCTACTTATATTAATTTGAGCTGGAAACTGCAGTAAATTATATGTATTGGTAAAACATTTTTTACATTTGCAGAAATGTAGGTAAGAGACATTATCCCAATTAACCTATGTTGAAAGTGAACATTCTTCAAAATATCTCCAAGAGTAATTAATAACAGAATGAAAATGTTTGGGTTGTGGTAGAAATTACCCTGACTTAAATTAAACCAGGTGTCCCCTGACACCACCAATATTATCCTCAGGTGTCTCTTGTGCTTCACTAACCTGCTGCGCGGCATTAACCAGACAAACTCCAGACAATGCATTTGAATATGCTTAATTTACGGCCTGGAGGATCTCTGACCAATTTCAGAAAGAATCCCCCCCTGACCAAAGTCCGGGGGTACAACAGTTTTTACAGAATAAGTGTATGGCAAAGATCACATGGTAACCCATACTCAGATTTATTCCCCTGCATTTAACACATCCAAGTTAATGCACACGCATAAGGTGTAGTGAGTAGTGAACACACACACACACTGCAAACCGTAGACACACACACCCGGAGCAGTGGGCAGCCTTTTTTGCTGTGGCGCCTCAAGGACACCTCATCTCCTGCCAGTATTGAGAATCGAACCCACAACCTTCGGGTTACCAGTCTCACACTAACTTTGGCCCAAGTGTTGGGGACATTCAGTTTTCAAATGCATACAAATATTAATCCTGCAAGAAAAATAAATGTTAGTTATGATTAATTCATTAATTTAAATCGCAGGGTGAACCATTTATGTTGGTCATTGCTTACTGATGACAATGAACTTGAACCCTTGATCTTTTATTTAGATGATTTAATCCAGGGGTTCTCAACCCTGGTCCTCGAGGCCCACAGTCCTGCAGAGTTTAGTTCCAACCCTAATCAAACACACCTGAAACAGCTAATTAAGCTCTTCAGGATTACTAGAAAGCTACAGGCAGGTGAGTTTGATCAAGGTTGGAGCTAAACTCTGTAGGACAGTGGGCCTCGAGGACCAGGGTTGAGAACCCCTGATTTAATCTACTTAACCAACATGTCAATATAGCTAAACTACTGTGTGGTTACAGTGCCATAAATCCACCAATTTCTGTTTAACGGCCTTCTATTTTTTCAAGCTTGCAATGTAGCATGCAGCCTTATTTCTTCCAATGATTAAGAGTCTTTAACTTGGTACGAACGTGCGCGAAGGTACGCACGGCAGAAATGACGTCATCGCGGAATGGGCGGTAGTGCGCGTTGAGTGCGCCATTTCGTGTGGCGGTGTGCGGTGCATTTTTTTTTGTAACTTTCCGCGCGGCTCCGCATCTGAAGATGCACAAGCTCGAGGTGAATCTTGCTGGGCATGACGTCTCATCATACCGGCACCCAGTTTGCACGTACAAATTAGTTACTTATATTTACAAAATGAGCCTACAAAAGCATAAATAAGCCCTTTTACTGAAAATAAAGTTCCAGGTTTAATAAAAAAAGGTTAATGAAACTAAATTAAAATGTTTAGTTAAATTAGGAAATATTTAAGAGATTGTTAATTAGTTGTTATACATGTATTGGCTACATGTGTACATACATTTTGTTCTAATGTCACAAGTAATAATCTCAAGGTTTAGCAGTGTTTCCCACAGATTAGAAAGCAATGTGTGGTGGCAGGGGCGGGCGGGGGGTTGGGTGTTGATTGGCACAAATATCGATTTCGATCTTGATTCTGTATCAATTCAAATGTATATACCCTACTCAGGGCTCCAGACTAACTTTTTTCACTAGGAGCACAGTGGCCCCCAACTGAAAATTTTAGGGGCACAACCAGAAATTTTAGGGGCGCACACCTCCACAATCAACATGCTAACCAAATCTACTAATTTCCACTGTATTACTAATAGGGATCGGTATCGTTAAGGTTTTAATGGTATTACTACTCTTACCGATACTGCTTATCGATCCGTTACTTTAACAGTATTCTTACCGGTTCTTTTTATAATACTTTATTTTATTTTTTATATATAAAAAAAAAACATAATTAAGAACATAATTAACATGGCTTTATAATCTGAAAAGTAAAATATCTATAGCAAAAGAAACCGCAAAGTTTGAACAAAAATATAAAACATCTATTTGTAAATGGAGCAGTGTGCAGGCATTCGGAAGGTCTGCTAACATTAATATTACAGTAAAGAACAAACCTACAAAGAAATCTAATAAAGTAATGAAATGTAAAATAACACTGCATAGTTTTCACTGTATAAATTGATAGATTAATGCTTATAAAAGCTAAAGTTATTAATTCAAGAGATGTGAATATTTTCTATTTGCCTTTTGTTCGATTTGAATTAATGGCTCAATCGTCAGCAGGTTTATTAGACGCTGCCCCTTTAAGACCGATCGAATGTATAACTAATAATATCATATTCTCCTATTTCTCCAAACTATTTACGCCCATTTAAAATATAAACTGTTAAAATAACTACTCTCCAATCCGGTCATTTTGACACCGGCTATTTGTTGTTTATTTGATGGTTTAGACGCGCATACAAAGCCTAAAATATTAAGTGCAAGTCGGTCCATTTCGCAGCACACACACATAGCCGCCTTGAAGTTGGAAACAGCGTCTCTTGCGCGGATTATTGTGCATTTAATAGGTCTTTATTATCAAACACATCCCGCAGTTTAGCAACAGTAGAGACTGCAGTTTACAACAATCACTGAATCTGACGTTTAGTTTAGGTTTAAGGAGAAATGACAGCGCAAGGCTGTGACGGGATGTCGCGCTATAGGAATAGTTTTACCTCATACCATCTTTTTATAATTCTTGGAAGCCAAAATTGAAAATAAAATTAGATTAATATCACAGCACATCCCTAAAGTTTAAGCAGAATAAACTTTTGTTTAGTTGTTGGCCATCGTAACTCATTAAAGCTGACTGTGGTGTTGTGTTCACTGTAGCTCCACATGAGAGAGCTCTCGCTTTCTCTCTCTTCTGGATTGCGAATGGCAAAAATGCATCACGGACAAATGGTTTAATATTATCTCATATAGAAACGGCTGGCAAAGATAGAATTTGCCAGACATAACGTCTATCAATTATAATTAGTAAGTGTATTTTCTTAATTTCTCCAGTACCGACAGCAGGCAAATTTACTGGTCGCACATGTGCGACTGGATGTAAAATTCAGTCGCACACTCTCAAATTTTAGTCGCAAAATGCGACCATTTAGTCGCACTCTGGAGCCTACTGACCCTACTGTACATATAAGGAACAATAAGTTTGCCTTTTTAGCATATTTTAAACTGTTCTTGGGTTAAATTATATTTGCTCACATATTCACTTGTGTGTGCTTATACAAGTATCATTAAAAATATTAGGTTGCACGTTATTAACGTTTTACAATTTCACATTTAAAGAAATTAACTGCAATATTTTTTGGAGCAACTATACTAGATACATGTATATTAATTAAAGAGCCATACAGGCACCTAGTGTGGGTAATGGCATTACAAGTGAAAATTATTATTTTTCCAGCCACAAAATAACTCTAATTTGCCTCTTTGCATTGGAATTCTCTATTTTAACCTTAATTACGACACTGATTGTAATATAAATAATAATAAGAAAATATTAGAAGAAAAATATTTTAAGTGATCATTAATGGACCATAATTATTGCACATAGTATTTAGTACCTAAAGATCTCCTCAAAATATTCAATAAATATTATTGAACTAAAATATAAAACATTTATTTAATCGAAAATTAGTTAAGGTGTATAGTCACCTTTGACCACCAACGAGTAACTTATGAGTGTGGGTTAAGTAATAGCCTGAGGGCTAAATACAAGAAAAAACATTAACATTAATGTTCACAATGTTGCACCTCCATCATTCTCCATAATAAAATGATCCTGTAAATATGGTTGACATAATAATCAATGCACACTATGCTGTACTGTTTACCACAAATTGCGGCAAATACCTGTATAGTGAAGCTGTTGTCATTTTGACAGTGCTGGTTTGTTTGGAACTATTGAGAGCTCCATGAACCACGTGACCGCGCGTGCCGCCGGGAGATGAAAGCATGTCGCAACGGCTCTGGCTATTTATTGTTTAAATTTCGTATTAAAACTTAACAAAAACTTTGTTTCATATCAAAAGCAGGTTTCGCGTGAGATTTACTTGGGCAGAGTAAGAGCATGAGGACAGAGCCTGAAAGTGCATGCCTCACGCCAAATGCGTGAGAGTAAGCAACCCTGGCTTACGGTAGAATGGAACGCACCGTGTGTGTGTGTGTGTGAGAGAGAGATAGAGAAAAAGAGAGAGAGCAGGGAAAGGAAATGCAGCTGAACGTATATGCTGCGTGTTTTAAATAGCGGAAAAAAAACTGAATAATGAAACGCAATATGTGGCGGCCGGTGTTGATTCTGTGGCGCACCGTCACAAATTAGTCTGTGTAGGAAACACTGTTTAGTGAATTTTACACGAGTCTTATGTAGTGTGGTGAAGTGTAATAAAATAAACATCGTCAGTTTGTCACCGGTGTACATTACTTCTCACCACTGTTTCCTGATGGTTTATGGAACAATTAGTCACCCTTTGTCGTTTCAAAGAATAGTACAACGGCGAGCGTGTCAAGTATAAACGCCTTGTCCATTTCGGAAGGAGCGTGCAGTCAGCGGAGGCTAGTGCTGCGGGGCCAGGCGAAAGTATAAACAAGGCTTTAATGTTCTAGATACGCTGGAAATGAATGCAATTAACAGCCATTTGACCACTTTGTAATTTTTTTTTTCCATTTTGCAGTTTTAAGTTGAAATTAGCATCAAAATGTTGACAGCTGAAATTTTTGAATGAGGAAAATAACACTAGCAATTATAAACTCCTGAAGGCCTGGCAGGATATTTGTGAAGTGTTGAACTCTGGTTCAAATGCAAATCATTTCTACATTTTGTTACGCGCCGAGGAGTGCAATATTCTTAAATTGTGTGCTGATTAGTACTTTTTTGAAACCCATCACCCCCCCACCCCAGCCCCTTGTTTATGTAACAAATAAGTCTCACAGGAGAGTGGCGTAAATCGTTGGCGATAAAAGATGCATGGGATGTTTATAAGAAAACAATAAGCTGTTCATCAGCTATGCTGGAGGCAAATGTTAAAGGAGGAAGCTTTGTCTTCATTACCACAGGTTTAGTTTCTGTCACAGGGATTGGGCGTTTAGATTTGTCATATAGAGTATCATTATAAGCACTGTTTGGAAATAGATCTTTCATTGATTCCATGAAGATAGAGATACTTGTTTATGCCATTGAATTTACAGAGCTCTCAATTAACTAATAGCTGCATTAAGTCTTAATGATGCTTTCTGACGCAAACTAATGCTTTGTTGTGTGCATTCGTCACATTGCAACAGTACGTACTCTTTTCTGTACTCATCTTCATCAGTTTAAAATATTAATATAATGCATGCTCTAAAAACAAGTGTATCATAATTTTGCTTGTCAAGTAATTTCATCTTGCATTAAAGATGTTTTTTTTTCTACATGGGGAGACAAAATATACAAAGATTTTTTTTCTTTTCAGTGTAGCATTAATTACGTATGATGTCATTAGCTTTATTCACTGTTTTTCGTTTCCCCCACTTCCCTTTCATTTCTTTTCTTTTGTCTCACGGTATCCTATGCTTTTGCAGGCCTACTTCAAACCTTTTAATATCTTTGGACAAACGAATATCAAGTTGCTTTGGCGGGTTGCCTTGGTCACTTGATGGTGTTCAGGCTTTTCAGCCTAACACCACATTGTGACTTTAAAAAGAGCTGACCGGCATGACAAATGAGGACCATAACCCTCAACAAACCATTGTACTGAAGCTCAGCCAATCAGAGATCAGGGATAATGTTTTCTCTCAGCCTCAAAATACAGGCCAGTGTAAAGGAACACAGCCCCACTATCAATCTTGCTTATTACTGTTGCAGCTTAAAGCCTATTGAATATCCCAGCCAACACAATAGAATTCTGTAGAAAGACCTACCTACCTTACAACATACAATACCATAATAGTATCATTCTTATTATATTTGAAATCAAGAAGTCATGGAAGTGAATATGTGTGTATAATGTAGTAGTAGTAGTAATTAATAATAATAATAATAATAATAATAATAATAATAATAATAATAATAATAATAATAATAATAATAATAATAATAATAATAATAATAATAATAAAAATAATAATAGCGTGAACTTGATTTTCAAAATCGAGTGAGTTTGCAACAGCTGAATGTAAAGTTTTTGACAAGCCAAACACGTCAGTCTCTGAGAAACGTAATTTATTTAATCCATGAAATAAACTTAACTCCGTTCAAATAAGTATAATGAACTATGCAAAAAACATTTCAAATACATGGTTTATAATTACCCAAAAATCAAACATAGGTCACCCCTCACGGACATTATCACATCCGTCAAAAACTGGCTGTTGAAGTATCAGAACTAAAAATACTTGCCTGCTAAGAAATAAATAATTACCGTACGATCCATATTTTCAAAGCCACATCATTTGAATATCACAGCATTGATGTCCGTTAAAAAATAACCTACACAATTCACGGTAGTATTTACAAGAAGCAGAGGTCCAGCAAGTACATGCATTTCTTAGAAAACCCACGTTACCGGATGTTTTGAATGCGTCATCGATTTTTGAGAAATTTGGGTATCATATTATAGAAAATGCTAAAAATCTTTTTAATATAGTTTTTATATGCTTTTTCCCTGCAAAAAAACCCCAACATAATTTATAATTTTATTTACAAAATATTAATCTCTGACGCGCATTCATGCAACGTCTGCTTTCATGTCAACACAACAGCCGTGTATCAGAAATCTATCAGATTTCATTAAAAATATCTTCATTTGTCTTTCGAAGATTTGTCTTAAGGAGTTTGGAACAGCATGAGGGTGAGAAATAAATTTTTGGGTGAAGCCCAAAACATAAATTGAATCTTTCCATTGCACAAAAGGTTCTTTATTGTGAAAAAAGGTTCTTTAGATTATTAAAATGTTCTTCTCATTAAAATAAAAAATGGCTCTTTTAACGACTGTTCACAGAAAGGTTCTTTGGGGAACTCAAAACGGTTCTTCTATGGCATCCCTGTGGAATTTTGGAACCTTTATTTTTAAGAGTATTTTCATGGAAATAGGAAGGGGACTCTAATACCTGACCAATAAAGGGCTCAATAAAGATGCTTTGTAGGCATATATTGGCATATATCTGTAATAATTCATTCAAACCATCATTATGCCCACAAATTAAATAGCTCTTGGGATTAACTTGAATTTAAAATAAGGTAATTTACACAATTAGCAAGCCTGCAGTGGCACAGAATAATTCCTCTGCATATCCATTTCAGTCATTTGCTGTATATGTTTGTGGCTGGTTTGCATTGTCCCTTTCAGCGCTACCTAAGGGATAAAAGAGTGCATCACACTCCTGGAGTCTGTTATGAGATATTGATTCACATGTGATTGTCTACGAGACTTGTGCCTCTCAGCACTTTGACTGGGATCAGTTTTAGTGTCACAGGTCTGATTGCTCATGCACAGCACTTTTCTCTGTTCCTGGGCTTGTTTTGAGTAGCCACACAGCCCTTTCCTATGTAAGCGCACAAGAGATCACAAGCAATTTGATAATTCAATTTCTCCCCTGAATTTGGTAGAAAAGCGGCATGAAATTGGATAGGCTTTGTTTTAGGCATTTTCATTTCAAAACGCTCTCCGTCCACAATAGCGTTTTCAAAATGTCCCGCCATTTACTGGTGCACACTTTCCGTCATCTTTGCAGGAATAAAGACTGTACAAAGTAACATTATTTTTAACTTCTATGAAAATAAGCAGAAAACTATAGACATCTATAGGTACAATATGCGTCACATAACGAAACATGCGTCATAGTTTTTGAATACCTATTTTTTCACATCTCAAACTACAATGCGAAAACTGCATTTTCAAATGTATCCACTTGGGAGAGCGTCTTCAAAAAGCTCAGTTTTCGCAGGACAAAAATGCTGTCTCCGTTTGGACGGAAGAGAAAAAGTGAGCAAAAGCATTTTCAAATCTGAATTAATGAAGACGTAGCCTCAGGATGGAGGCTCTGTTTTCTTCTTTTTCAATGAAGTAGTGGTGTCACCATTCTTACTTAGAATATCTAAACGTCTGTTGTCTGTGATTTGCTCTCCCACACTAGTTTGACAGATGTAGTTAAACTAAATCTGTCAAACTACAGATTTAGATTCTACCATTCTAGTTTGACTAAACAAGAATAAAGACTGTGTGAGTTTTAGAGCTGTCTGAATGGTGCAGCTGCAGAAAGGCTAAGTCTTTCTCATAGCCCTGAGGGAACGATCCTACAGCCATGACATGATCCCTTATGCCTGAACTCATTTAGGCTGCTTAGAGCACTCTCTTTTTGCTTACCCCCTCCCCTCCCTCCCTTTTTATCCCTCCTCCAAAAACGCTGGTTGGTGGCTAATGTGCTCCATGTGCTCTCCATTTCGGTCTTTTCCCCTCACTTTTTCTCTTCTGCCTTCTCCTTATTCTCTTGTGGTTTATCGAGGCAGATCTGTCACAGGGACACTGCACCTCAGGACATGGCTTCACACACCGTGACAGCATCCAGCCAACACGCTCTCAGCTCAGATGGCAGATTAAGGATATGCACTCACAAACACACACACATTTTGATGTCTTACCGAGGTTGATGAATGGTGGAAATGGAGCGAGTGCTTTGCACGGCTGTGTGGTCAGGGCTCCCACGGTGAGTGTCTGACTATGTACGGGGGAGTGGTCAGCACGGATGCGGACCGTTAGAGGCCATATGTGTCTTCTTCCCGCTCGGATCTGGCTGGCATCAACAGGGTTGAACACATCAGCACTAGAGCCGTTCTGCCGTTTCAGACACCTTTCAAACGTTTACTGATGGTTTCCTACTGAGCCTCATGCCTCTGACTCCTCACATTCTGTAGATGTGAGTCAGAATCATAAATGACTGCTGTGGTGATGAGATCTAATATGCATAATGCACGATATAATGTTCATCATTTTAAAATGTCAGTTAGGTTTTACATTGTAAATGTCTGTTCAAAAGTAAGACCAAACTATTGTTTATTATTTTCATGAACCAAATGCTGATTCCTTCCAAAGAGAGAGAGAATGAAATGAGATTTTATTTTTATTTTATTTTATTTTTCGATGAGACCGTGGTAATAATTATCTCATAGGGTCAAAGTGAATAGGATAAAGTTTCACAATATCTTGTTTGACATTTAAAATGTGATGCCACATGGCTTAGCCTTTAAATATAATACATTTGTTTAACTAGCATCTGTCTAGTAAATGTCCTGCTTTACCTGTATTTATTCTATTATTACAGATACAATCTGATGTTTAAAAAAAAAAAGATATATATATATATATATATATATATATATATATATATATATATATATATATATATATATATATTTATTTATAATATTCTAATAATATAAAATTCTAATAACTAGGGCTATCACTAATGATTATTTTGGTTATCGGTCAATTATTTTATGATTAATCGAGTAATTAAATCATTTTAATAATTTCGGATAACCTAAGGAAAGACCTTAAAAACCTTAAATACAATTACTTAAATACATATATAATAACAATGAGGCAATAATTTTTGATTGAAATAAACTACCAACTATAATTGTAAAGTTTCATAGAACAACAACACTTAAAATACATATGTATAATATAAACAATCATCTTATGTACATTATGTATTATAAAAAATGCCTACAGAGGGTACCAACGGCCTATAAAGTTGTTGTTACACTTTACAGCAGATCGAATCCTTTTATCATTTTGGCCAAACGGTGTTTGATTCAAACGTTTACTTAATCTTTAATTTTTGATCACCTCTTTACGATAGAAATGCTACAGCCACTGTAACAAGAACAAGAATATGTGGACATCAAAACATGCAAACTCAGAGGTTTTAAACTTTTATTTTGAAATTGCGATAAACAATTCTCATATTTAGAAACGTATTGATATAATCTCATCTGTTGGCGTAGGTTTATAAATGATTTACCTTACATGTCTGCGCACATTGCATTCCTAGATTAACATTATAAGCAAACGAAACTCACAGCATATGCAGAGATGGAGTTTGAGATGTGCTCCACGCATGTAAATGATAACAGTGCGTGTGGAGCAGCATTTACTGTTAACGGAGCCTATCTGAGACGCACGTAAAGCGCATATATATTAAACCCGCGGGGCATATATGCCTTTTTTGAATTCACAATAGCACTATGCTGATGTAGTATGGTTTTTAAATGTTGTTAAAACAAAATGCAGCCTTAGAAAAGGGTCTTAATAATGCGGTTCATGGATTGTGGTCCGTGAAATGTGCCACTTCCAGTATTTGGCTGGTTACTCGACATTGCAATCAAGGATTTTTTTTTAATCGAGTACTCGAAATGAATCTAGGAATCGTGACAGTCCTATTTAATACAGTATCTCTTCAGTTAAAGGTGAACTATGTAAGATTTTTGCAGTAAAATATCCAAAAACCACTAGGCCAGTGTTATATATTTTGTTCAGTTGAGTACTTAGAATATCCCAAATGTTTCCAACTATTTGTAAATCGTGAGAAATTGCTATTTTAACCAAGGAACCGGGACGTGTGAGCTATGCGTTTGAGGGAGTCGCCTGTCGATTGGGTCATATCTGCGTTACCCTCGGTTTCCGGTTTTATTTTGCAGAAACGCTGTACTCTCACTCCAGTGTGAACAAGTGTCATAACAACCGCCGAGCGAACGTCATAACTTCCTTTTCAACACACTCAGATATATCTAATACGATAAACAGAGTTGCGTTACCTCATACTCATGACCGGAAAAGAGGAAGTGGCGCCGGTGACCGTGTCATAATAAAAGTCCCGCTGGCGACTATGCCATAATAACAGTCCCGCTCTTCAATCGCTCCTGCGGCCTTGCTCAGCTCCACAACACTCGGTCCTGCTCTGCTTCATACTACAGTAATGTTAATAATCATTAAACATGATTTCTGCCCGAGTTCTATCCTGACTCTTTTCCACCGGCTGTGAGGTGAAGACCACATGTCCCAAGATTTTGCGCTCAAACAAGGCATCATCAAACTACGCCTTTGTTTTGAACAGGCGACCTCTAGTGGACGGAAAAGTTACATAGTGTAGCTTTAAAACCAAAAATGCACATTGTCCACTCAAGTGGACATCTGAAAATCTCTTTGAAAAATGTGTAAAAAAACATTGCACCATGAATCTAAGAAATTAGGAAAATAAGAAATAAAAAAAAACTTAATTCACAATGTATTCTCTGAAATAGTCACTAGGTCTTATGTACTTTTAATTATCTCGTAAATGTATCTGGTTTTTAAGAATTTGAGCTTCTCAATTCTGTACACACAGGTTCCGTGTTGGCCTGGAGCGTTGATGAAATGGTGCCATTGACTGGAAAATGTTCTTAGTGCCATGAGCTCTCTTTAACTGACCTTGTCCGATTTCTTTAGTGGAAGACGTTAGGGATCATCAGCCTAACAGTAATACTGTATTATAATACCATAAAACTAGATCCCACTGTCTCACTACATTAGCCCAAAGTAGGCCTGTCCACCCACTCTGCTGTTTTCTTATGGTGACGGGTGAATACGTCACCCTACGATGAGCCCATTTTCTCAATGCCCCGTCCCCTCTCCCTCCATGTAGGACACCATTTTAAATTATGCATGTAATATTCTACAGCTTTAAGCTCAGAAACAGTTTTTTTTTCTATAGGCGGTATAAATAATTAATAGTGCAACCACAGAAAGTAACATCATTCTATCTGTCATTCAAGGCCTACGCAGCGGCTCTTTCACCAATTGATAACATGAAGAGGACAGCGAAGAGGGGTAATGATAACGGTGTCATGTTAGGGATGAACTGCTCTTTCGGCTCAATTTCTGCTCCATTTAGAATGATCAGGAATTCACAGTATTGTCAGTGAAAACTCATGCTTAGGCAGAACTCCTCAGATCTGACACAAAATGGAGGCAGTTCAGATGAGATGATTGACAGTAGTCGAGTCACTGGTTCAGAATGAAGTTCATTTGCATCTGAATTTCTGTCATTTTCCTAGTAACAGAGGTGGTGATAGATCGAAATGACGGTGTTTGCCTTTGTGTTAAATGAGTAATTCAGAGGTGTGACAGACTGACATGTCAAGATTCAGTGCAGAGATCTGAAGAATTTCTGTGAGAATGATCAAAGTTTAGATAAGACCTTAGAAATAGGGTGAACACACACACACACACACACACCAAAAGATGGGAAACTTACTTTAAAGGACAAGGATGCATTTTAAACAACAGGGTGCCTCAGCAAGACAGCGAATAGTACATTAATAAGAGAAAATGCACTGTTTTATAGCTTACCATAGCTTTGGTATCTATCTCAGTGACAGCAAGGAGACCTGGGACATTTTGCTAAAGCGAGAGGGAGTGATAGAAATAAATATGAAGCGCGAGTTATTACAGATTACAGACTTAATCTTTTATTTATGGAGACAAATTCCAGCAAGCTGCACAGTGAGTTCTTATGGCACATGCCAATGTGCAGGCGTCTGATGAGGACCAGCACCCACCCGACTGGAGATAGATACTGTCTCACTCCATTTTTCATTCTGAGACAAGACCCAGATTTTGAAATATATCTCTTTCACTGCTTTCCTACATCTTATCAATTCTATAATGCATTTCTTAACTCATATGTTCTGTTTGGAGTCCCAATGCCATTTTAATACCTCAACAAATGTACTTAGTTAGTACACCCAAATAGTGTTAGTCCACCCACTTTTCATTGTATGGGCAAAAACGTTGAAACATTCTTCAAAATATATGCAAGGAAACAAATACAGGTTTGGAGCAACATTTGGGTAAAGTTAATAAAGACAACGTAACATAATTCTAGGAACTATCCCAGAATTAAGTTGATACTTCATGGCCTGGTTTCACAGCCAGGGCTTAGACTAAGGCAGGATTAGGCCTTAGTTCAATTAGGACATTTAAGTAAGAACATTACTCACAGTACTGGTGAACATCTTGAGACAAAACAGTGGCATATTTTAAGATATGCCAGTGCAAGTTGCTTTCATTTAAAACAGCTCAAACATGTTAGTCTAGGCTTAAGCCTTGTCTGTGAAACTGGGGGCATATATTTTTTATACATTTAATTTATTTTAATATCTAAATTGAAATTATATATTCAAAAATTTCCTGTAGCTTACGTTTCTTTTTGTAAGAGCATCACTTCTTCGTGTTTTGCTTTACTTAGTCCAACATGGTCATGATTTCATACGAGTTAACCATACCTAATCCTAAACCCAGCCCCTAAACCTAACCAGTATTGGTACTTTTGATCAAATTAATTAATCCTTGCTGAATAAAAGTATTAATTGTATGTGTATAATATGATCAATTTAACAAGCAAAAATACAAATGTTTGCAATGGTCTGTATGGATAAAGCAACAGCAATAATACAAATACATACAATTTTACATTATCATAAGATGTCACCATATCCTATTAATTCAAATGATTTGTCACTTTTAGTATGAATGCACCTGTGCTCTGATCTTCCACTGTGTCTAAGTGGCAAATAATATTAGCTATTAGCAAAGAAATGGTTCCATGCTACTAGTGGTGATGTAAAACTGCAGTTGATTTATGATTTTCTATCTTTCTTTTGTTTAACTTCCAGTAACTTTTCTGAGCTCTTTGCACCTTTCTCACCCTCATTAGCGTTAGAGACCCTCAGGCATCCAATTCCAAACAATTATTAACCTTTAAGGAGAGGAAGGCGCTCAGACCGAGGCGCAGTGCTCGAATGTCTGAATCGAATTATTTTGGGGTTACTGAGAGGGTGATATACGGGCCTCTATGCAGCCAGCATGCTGTCAGTTATTGGTTCCCTTGACGGGAGTCTGAAAAGTGTGTACAGAGTGCATTAAAACACATTAATGCACATTTTTTATACCATATTTGAAATTAACCTTTTCACTCACCGGCCAATTTGGCTTCTGAATCTATAAGTTACCGGCCATTCAGAACTTCTACTAGCCAAAAGAGAAAAAAAAAGAGAAATAAACCAGATTATCTACGTCACATCTTACATAGATATTTATTTGTAATAAAATTTGGATTCCATACATTAATTTCTTATTCAAACAAAATCCTGTCATCCAGCCATCTCCTCCCTTCCTCTTTCATCCTTATCCTTTACACCAAAAATGTATTTTTGGTGGACAGATCAATACAGTACAATGTAAATTAAAAACCACATGGAACAAAACAAACACCACATCATTGTTTTTTTAATCTTCGATGTTGTTTCAATCCAAATGAACAAGGGTGCTGTTATTTGTTGCGTAGTGACGTGTGTGTTCAAATAAGCCTGATATGAGCAGATTCTGTGCAATACATTGTATTTAAAGTCATCATGATGACTCACGAGTTGAGTATTTGCACTAATTCTGTGCAGATTTGGCTCACACAAACTTCCCCAGCAAAGTGAGTAAACATAAATAACCCACCAAATTGGCTAGTGATTTGACAGCGTTACCCGCCACAGTTGATTTGTACCCGCATTTGGCAGGTTGGCAGGTGTTCATTTCAAACCCTGCCCATATACATATAGACAGTACAGAATGTTCAACATATTTCTTGTGTAACCATCTTCAAAGTCCACCGAGTGTGTGTGTATGATGTGTCCATCACGTGCACCTTTTATCTCAGCAGGATTTTCAGGTGCAGCATCTTGTGCCCACACAGCATTATATGATGAAAACACCTTATCTTAGTGCTTTTACCACATCAAACATGACAGCCTTTGGTCCGTGTTCTTTAATGTGATATATTTAAGTGACACTTCAAATGTACTCCCTTCTGGGGTTTATAAATATTTTCAAGTTTTTACCGTACTTCCCCGAGTATCTTGATGGACGTTAATCCTTTTGCGGCGAGATACTCGGCTAAACACCATCGAACGTATCTCTGCCCGGGCAACAACTGCTCAATGATGGCCTCAGTCAGAGAAATGAACCTGTCTGTCACAATATACTAGACAGTCATGGATAGACAGCTTTAAGCAGGTTGTAGAAAGTTGTTTGTGTATTGGATATTTCGGCCTTGTCTTGGCCAGCCTTGCCTTTGCAGTTCGCTCGGTCTGTCTGTGTGTGTGTGTTTGTTTTTCTTGTGATGGAGTGTACGACCAGGGGCCACGGAGTGATGGATGGTGGAAGAGGACGACAGATCTCTTAGATGGCTGGCCTTTGCCGGTAATGGTGGTGAAATGCGATACCAGGGCAGAGCAGGAAATGGGGGAATAAGCAGGCTCCAGCCTTAATGCTGACAGAATCAAATGGGCAGCGCTTTCACTGAACTCCTCCGAAGGCGTTTTCTGCAGGGTTTCCGCTGAATAGTCTAACGCTACCTGTTGTGTAATCTATATATTTTAGCCGGCGGCAGTGCCACTCACCTTTTTCCAGTTTGGCTGCATGTGGATATCAGTATTTGTTTTGGATGGCCACCCCAAACACCAGCTGTTTGGTGACCCCTCCCCCTGACCTTTATCCAAGCCTGTGATTAGCTGAAGCAGAGGAGATGTTATAAATATGTATGAGGCCAAAACCACTGCGGATTTGCATAATACCATATCTGCCTGACATTTTGCCTTGTTACATAATCGCTAAATGAGTTTAAAAAAGCAACAACAATCTCCCTGTTTAGAACTAATAAATCTGAATGTAGTGAGTTTTGTGTGTGAATGCTGTTAGTGAAGGGCACTGTCTGTTTATCTTGCTCTCTATGGCCACAGGTGGCCTTCGTGGGGTGGCAGATGGGAATGTGGAGTGGAAGGCTAGATGAAAAAAGTTTTTTCCCTTTGAATTGTTGATAATCTCTATACAGATGGCTGCAGTTAGTGAAAGAGCGAGAGACACTAGTGATGTGTTGTGTAACTGTGTGTGTACATAAGCAAACACTTATGAAGGATTAATGAATGCATTAGTCTCTTTGCCAGACAGACAGCGAACATGCAAAACGTCCGTATGCGTTTTTGTGTGTGTGTGTGTAGACTGTAAAGCTCATCTCATGAAAACCACACTAAATGGGAGCAATAAGCTCATGAGATGAGTTGATAAGTGCTTTGAGTACCTGCAGAATGCAGATCCCTCTGTGTGTGTGTGTGTGTGTGTGTGTGTGAAGAGAAGCAAGATAAATGACATATGAGAAGCTGCCTTTTACTGGAGCCTTGTAACGGTGAATGACAAAATCAATCATTAATGCTCATGTTTCATACACGTTTGGTTTGATTGAATGCTCTTTACAAAACAACAGCACATCTTACAGTAGCTAATTTTCATATAATTTTAAAGGGATAACTAGGATAAAAAAAAATCTTGATCTTTTGAGATTTATTCATTGATTATTGTATATGAAAACAATTTTTTTCAGAACTTAACGTCAATAATAATAAAATACAAAAAAACATATTTTGGTAGTAATATTTACTACAGTAATGTTATTACAATTCAATATAACTGTTTTCTATTTTAAATATTGAATATTCCTGTGATGGCAAATCTGAATTTTCAGCAGTCATTACTCATATGTCATTTATGTCATATATGATCCTTCAGAAATCATTCATTTATCAACAAGCATTTCTTGAGCACGAAGAAAAAGTAGTGCTGCTTAATATTTGTGTGGAAACCATGATACATTTTTGTTTTCAGGATTCCTTAATGAAAATAGAAGTATTTATTTGAAATAGCAATCTTTTGAAACATAATAAATGTCTTTCAATCTGATCAATTTAACGCATTCTTGCTAAATGAAAGTTGAATGGTTGTGTGATCTAATGTAAAATTACATGATCTAATGTAAAATTTGTTTATATACAGTTGTGGTCATAATTATTGGCACCCTTTTATGAAATACTTTTTGCAACCTCGCTTTGCCAAGATATCAGAGACCATTCCTCCATACAGAATCTCTCCAGATCATTCAGATTCCCACCTCCATGTTGGTGCTTTTTCTCTTCAGTTCACCCCACTCATTTTCTATAGGGTTCAGGTCAGGGAAATTGGACGGCCATGGCAGAAGCTTCATTTTGTGCTCAGTGACACATTTTTGTGCTGATTTTGATGTTTGTTTTGGATCATTTTATCCTGATGGAAGATCCAACCACGGCCCATTATAAGATTTCTAGCAGAGGCCGTCAGGATTGTATATTTTATCTGTTGGTATCTGCTAGAACCCATGATACCATTCATCTGAACAAGATGTCCAGCACCTTTTTATCCCTGTTTGCACCAAAACCTTCTGGTGGGTTTACTGCCAAAGAGCTCTTTTTGTTTTTAGTGACCATAGAATCAGTTCCAGTCGTTTGGACCTGATTCTATGGTTTGAAGTTCCAGTCGTGTCTGTCAACTGAATATGCTGAAGTTTGTTTTTGGATGAGGGAGGAGGATTTTTCTTGAAACCCTCGCAAACATGTGGTGATGTAGGGGCTGTTTTTTTTTTAGGCTTTCTGACCCCAAAACTCAACTAATCTCTGCAAATTTCCATCTGTGATCCTCTGAGAGTCTTTGGCCACTCAAACTTTCCTTCTTACCGTGCATTAGGACAATATAGACACATCCTCTTCCAGGAAGATTCGTAACATCTTTAGTGGATTAGAACTTATTGCCCTGATGTTGGAAATTGGAATTTCCAATTCTTTAGCTATTTTCTTACAGCCTCGTTTGTGAAGCTCAACAATCTTTTGCTGCACATCAGAACTATATTCTTTGGGCTTACTCATTGTAATGGATGTTTAAGGGAATTTGGCCATAGCTAGTCTAGCTATGACAATTTAATGTTCCTAGTCACCCTGGTGTGCTAAAAAATGTAAATATTAATGGGAAGTTGCCAACAATTGTGGCCAACGATTTTTGGAGAAAAACAATTATTTCATAATGTAACCCCCCCCCCCCCCTCCACACACACTTTACATTTTTTAGTTCAATGAAAGGTTAGATTTTTGCGAACTTTTTGAATAAAAGATTAAAAGGATAGACAATGCAGATTTATTTTTACTGCCATCTTTGATCATATTTACCAGGGGTGCCAATAATTCTGACCACAACTGTACATACTGTATATATACTGCATGTGTTGTGTTTTTGCCTGTTAAATGGATCATATTATAAGTTTGTGGTGTACGTACCTGTACAAAGCCACTGCAATAAGAAAAATGCTAAAAAAGATTTTCTTAAAAGTTTAATTTTCAAAGGCAAAAAAAATATTTATTATTTTCACTTAAAGTCCTCGTGAAATCAAAATTGATCATATTTACTTTGTTAGCGCAAATTGCTAGTTTTGTGGTGAACAATCCATCCGTGCAAGTCAATCCACATCAAAAAATTATTTGGCTTCGTAATCTTTAATCAAAATCTGAAAATGCTCCTCCCCTCTACATTGGCAGGCCTTTTTTGATGACGTCTGTATGACGGCTTGGGCTTCGACACCGACATGCCATCATTAAACACGCCCATCCAACTGCCCGCGAGCTAATAAACAGAGATGGCGAGGAGGTGCGTTTTTTGAATGAAACGCCTACGTTTCTATATCCAATCAGGTCACAGGGAGGAAAAAACAAACCACGCCCTCTGTTCTGCTCATTTAGTATTCCGTTTCTCTCGGAAATACGTCAAATCACTGAAATAAAGTCGGTTGCAACTTCCGGTTCACTGGGACTTTAAGGGAATTAGGGATATTCGTAATACTTTATTCTTGTTTTAAGCTAAAAATATAGTCTATTATATTATATTATATTATATTATATTATATTATATTATATTATATTATATTATATTATATTATATTATATTATATTATATTATATTATTATATTATATGATATATTATATTATATATTATATTAATTATATTATATTATATTATATTATATTATATTATATTATATTATATTATATTATATTATATTATATTATATTATATTATATATTCATAATATTATATATTATATTAATTATATATTATATTATATTAATTATATTATATATTAATTATATTATGTTGCATGTAGTAAAGATCTCTGTTCAGTTATGACTTCCCAACAACTCAATTTGAAATCCATCTCCAGCCTCACACCTCTAGTTGGTCAGACTCTGTCAGGAGGCAGGGGTCTGTTAAATTGCATGGGAAAAACAGTGAAGGGCAGCAACTCTCTCAGGTCGAAATCATGCTTTCACGTTCAAAGTGGAGCTGCATGGGAGATGAAACAAGGCCATTTTTGTACATGGATAGATACATAGACACTCACACACCACATACTGACCAGTGTTTCTCTGCGATTGTGTCTGTCTGCAGGGACAGCGCTGTCACACTGCTTGATGATGCCATGCCCTTCCACTGCAGCCCTTTCATTCAGATGTAATAGTTCACATTAAATCTTCCCAGAGTAACTGATCTACAGTTTAAATGCTCATGTGTTGTGTCAGTAGTGAAAATAGAAGAATTTGTTGGCGTATTTGTATGATAAGCAGCTTCGTCTCTCATGTTTTTAAAATAAGCATAACATGTACATGCGTATTCACCCACTCGCGCGCGCTCGCGCACACACATTTTCAAAGCCCTCCAGAGGGGCGGTATCATGCCATGCCGTCAAGTATAGAAACACATTAGCATAGATTAGTCAGTCACAAGCTCTGGGAAAATAAACAATCAAAGCTAATTAATAATTGGTGCAGCAGGTGTGAATTCATTCTTGTGTTATGATGTAATACTTTAGGTAAAAAGGTACCGTTTTTGGGCACTTGAACCATTATTAAAATATAGGAATGTCATTGATCAATCTTTACATATTCAGGGAGCAAAATTCCATTTGTCTACATTTTAATTTTTATTACATTAAAGAGCTTTTTTACATTTAATGATCTTATCAGCATTGTATAGTTACTAGTTTTCAAATATACAGTGACAGTCACAAATATACAATAAGTTACATGTTTACATGTTAGATCAACATGTAAAGCTAGTTTGTCTGTGAGTTCCCAGCATGCATTGAATACATTGTTTAGGATTTAGGACAGTATAGGTGCTGGTCATATAATTAGAATATCATCAAAAAGTTGATATATTTCAGTAATTCCATTCAAAAAGTGAAACTTGTATATTATATTCATTCATTACACACAGACGGATATATTTCAAATGTTTAATTATTTTAATTTTGATGATTATAACTGACAACTAAGGAAAATCCCAAATTCAGTATCTCAGAAAATTTGAATATTACTTAAGACCAATACAATGAGAGGATTTTTTGAAATCTTGGACAACTGAACAGTATGAACATGAAAAGTATGAGCATGTACAGCACTCAATACTTAGTTGGGACTCCTTTTGCCTGAATTACTGCAGCAATGCGGCGTGGCATGGAGTCGATTAGTAAACACAGTGGACCAACACCAGCAGATGACATGGCACCCCAAACCATCACTGACTGTGGAAACTTTACACTGGACCTCAAGCAATGTGGATTGTGTGCCTCTTCTCTCTTCCTCCAGACTCTGGGACCCTGATTTCCAAAGGAAATGCAAAATTTACTTTCATCAGAGAACATAACTTTGGACCACTCGGCAGCAGTCCAGTCCTTTTTGTCTTTAGCCCAGGGGAGACGCTTCTGACGCTGTCTGTTGTTCAAGAGTGGCTTGACACAAGGAATGCGACAGCTGAAACCCATGTCTTGCGTACGTCTGTGCGTAGACTCCAGCTGCAGTCCACTCTTTGTGTATCTCCCCCACATTTTTGAATGGGTTTTGTTTTAGGGCTGCAACTAACGATTATTTTAATAATCGATTAATCTGTTGATTATTTCTTCGATTAATCGATGAATCGGATAAAAAAAAAAAACAACAACATTAATTTCTAATCCTTTATTCAAAAACCGAACTGACAGTGCAAATTCAGTGCAAACAATCTTCAGAAAGTGCACAGGTTGCTACAATAAATCCATAAATCTTTTTTTTTTAATATAAAGAAAAATACTAATCAGAAAACTTAACAGGATGTTAGAACTTGTTCTCTACACTACACTCAGACGCACACACTCACAAACAAAATTAATGGGTTTAGTTAAATTGTAATGCATTAAGAATTTCTCTAAAATGTCCAAACACATTATATACTCCTGGAGAAAACATCTACTGTATTAACCTATTAAAGGAACACTCCACTTTTTTTTTTAAAACAGGCTCATTTTACAAGTCCCCTAGAGTTATATAGTTGAGTTTTACCGTTTTTGAATCCATTCAGCCGATCTTTCTATCTGGCGGTAGCAATTTTAGCATAGCTTAGCATACATCATTGATCAGTCCATTAGCATCTCATTCAAAAAATAACCAAAGACACTTTCAATATTTTTCCTATTTAAAACTTGACTCTTCTACAGTTACATCGTGTGCTAAGACCAACTGAAAATGAAAAGTTGCAATTTTCTACACCTATATGGCTAGGAACTACTTTCTCATTCCTGCATAATAGTCGTGGATCTTCGCGGCCGTACCATGGCTGCAGCAGCGCAATGATATTACACAGCGCCTGAAAGTAGCCCCCAGCTAGGTAACTTTCAATGTGACCGGCACTAAGTTTGTGTAGTTGCAGAGAAAGTTTCAGGCTTGCAGCCGACAAATTGTGTTGTGGATTTACCTGTGTGATTAGCCATGGTTCTGTGTGTTGTAAAGGGCTGTGATAGTAAGTCGAAGGTGTATACTTCCACCATGTTTCACAGAATACCAACGAATCATTGCGCCGCTGCAGCCATGGTACGGCCGATTTATTAATGGCGCTTTTTGACTGGTACGCTCGGCTCGGTTTGCTTTTCCGCTGTGTGGTACGACGGGCACAGCACGGCTCGCCCGCTTCCACTCTGCTTTGCGCTCAACCGTGCTTTTTTTATACTCAAACATCTCCGCGTCTTATTGACGGGCATAATAGTCGCGCGACACAACGAATCGATAATGAAATTCGTTACCAACTCTTTTAATAATCGCTTTTTATCCATTTTATCGATTCGTTGTTGCAGCCCTATTTTGTTTCACAATCCTCTCCAGGGTGCGGTTATCCCTATTGCTTGTACACTGTTTTCTACCACATCTTTTCCTTCCCTTCGCCTCTCTATTAATGTGCTTGGACACAGAGCACTGTGAACAGCCAGCCTCTTTTGCAATGACCTTTTGTGTCTTGCCCTCCTTGTGCCAGGTTTCAATGGTCGTCTTTTGGACAATGGTCGTCTTTTGGACAACTGTCAAGTCAGCAGTCTTCCCCATGATTTTGTAGCCGACAGAACTAGACTGAGAGACCATTTAAAGGCCTTTGCAGGTGTTTTGAGTTAATTAGCTGATTAGAGTGTGGCACCATGTGTCTTCAATATTGAACCTTTTCACAATATTCAAATTTTCTGAGATACTGAATTTGGGATTTTCCTTAGTTGTCAGTTATAATCATCAAAATGAAAAGAAATCAACATTTGAAATATATCAGTCTGTGTGTAATGAATGAATGTAATAAACAAGTTTCACTTTTTGAATGGAATTAGTGAAATAAATAATTTTTTTGATGATATTCTAATTATATGACCAGCACATTATTATTTTAATGTTTCCTTGTCTTAATGCATGTTTTGTCAGTTATTTTGTCAAGGTTAGTTGTTGTTAAAAATGCAGAATGCACTTTGTGTCATAAGCCATAAATAAGAATATTTGTTTTGATAGTTGAAATTTCTGAACAAGAATCAGAATTCTTGTTCAGAATTCTTGCCTGACTAGAATTTATTGGCTAAAAAAGACATTTTGCATTTTAAATCAGCACAATAAAGCAATATTAATGAAGACTATTAATTAGATGACTGAGAATTTTTACTGCACCTTGTCTTTTTTGTAACTTTTCCTTGTTTTGTGTAGCAATGCAAATATTGCTAGTATGTAATTGTGAATGTAGTTCTGAGAAAAGCTCATCACTTGTTAGCCGATTTCACTTGGTTTATTTGATAAAAATCATTCAAATGTAGATGTGGATTAAGTGTTCAAATACTTTTCTAGTGTTTCAAAATCAGGACCCCCTGTGTTTTGTCTGAGCCTATTAACTCAGCTGTCTGTGATCACTTCAGCCCTTTTATAATCTCTGATTATGGGTTTTCTCCATGTTTACTGAAAACAGCACCAGCATGAAGCTACCTTGCATAATTTTAGTCGGAATCCTCCTCTTCGCAGTTTATTAAATTAAATATTATCTGTCCTTCGTGCCAGTGTCAGTGGTAGTGTTACAACTTTGTTATGCAGTTTACTTTTACTCTCCATTCTAGTGAAATCACAAAATAAAATGGAAACAAATGCGGTCCAGTTCCTGATATATCCACTGACAAAGAGTTAATATTTTGATTACTCTTTAATTGCTCTCTAATTGTCACAATTGTTAACCATTGCTGTGTACAAGTGGTGCTTAACTTACAAATGTGACACAGAGACCAGGGATGAAAGAGACAAGGAAACATTTCTACTAGTCCCTTATCCCCAGTGGTACTTAAACTCTGTTTTGCTTCCAGTGGGGGCATCGCAAAACACAGACCAAAACACCTACTCAATGTGTCTCATTCACTAAGCATGCGTACGCACAAATATGTGCGTGAAATGTGTGCACGGACGATTTTAAGAACAAATCACAATTCACCAAAGATTTTGCAATAATGTTTTTTTCTAAATTTATGCAAAAATATAGGAACAATTGAAACCACACGTACGTAAAAAGAACTTACTCTGTATGTCTTTATAATCGTGTTAAGTTATATTTCATCTTAACATGACTATAATAAAAGCTGCGTTATAGCTCTGAATATCACAGATTTACGTGTAAGTACAGCTGGCTAATGAGAGCGCTGTAATCTGGGTCTTTATAAAAGGTGTTTATTGTGAGAACTGGTGAGAATGGCACACTTGGCATTGCTAGAGGATTCGGGCGAGAGCGTGTCTGCGAACAGCGCGTGTGTGGAAAAGCCCTTATATGGAGATGGTTGGGGCATGTTTTATGCAAATGACTAACCTTGTGCACGTGGATGCTCATTTACTCATTTTGTGAAGATTTTTCGTGAGAAGTTCTCCTGTGCGTACAAATACGAAAGAATCCATGCAATTACTAGTGAACGAGACCCAATGTTTTTGGCTTTTCCTTTCCTTTTTTTTGCTTCTGCTTTCACAATTTAAATTTTCGATTTTCACAATCATTTAGCATATGCATTATTCTGCCTTTTATATTCTTGCAGTATTATTTTTCTAGGGCTGTCAAAATTTTATTTAAATAGCATTATTATTTTTGAATAGTAAAATATTTTTTTTCATGAGGCAAGTACTACTGGGGCTGTCTGCCTTCATTTAAACTGAAAGACAGGGAACATTTAAATACATAGTTCTTTTGAATACAATCACAAGCAGCATCAATTGGACAATTAAACCAGAATGGTTTCCTCGGCTTCATTGTTACTTTCAATCTCTCCTTTGCATGCAGTCAGGAAGGGGTTTCCACCGCCTGGCCTTTGCCCTCGCGCTGCCCTGCTCTATTATGAGTACCTGGGGAGAGGTCATGGGTCAGTAGTCGGCGGTTATTAGCAGATGTAGCGTGCGAGAGAAATGTCAGTCTCGTCTTTCTCTACAAAAGGCTCCACCACACACATGACGGGAATGGCAGGTTTTGTCTGTCTCTGTTGCCCTTTAAACAAACAACAAAACCGTTATCAGTATCCTCTTGTAGAATGGATGTGTGTTATTTACAGTGACTGGTTAACTGAAATCTGATTGAACAAATTCTACAGAAAGGGATTGGCATGTACACCCAGTGTGATAAGTCTCTGCATCCTTTCTTTTCACACACAGTAAAGCTACAGTATGCTGTAAACACTTCTTTGGCTTGATTAGCTTCTTACCTAAAGCCAGAGCTACTGATATCTCTGTCTCTGGTGCCACACTTACCATAGGTATCATTCTTATCTAATTCCAGCCTTATCTTCCTCAGCGGAGCCTGTCAGGCAGACCAGGGAGGTGGGCACATGTTCACAGGGCCATGCAGAACGTCATGTAAATCTAGGCTAAGAGGCTTAACGCCTGTTCTCTCTCTCGCTTACCATGGAGTTCCCCACAGATAGGTGCCATCACGACTGGCCAAATGCCAAGCATCCTTTTCCTTACTTTATCTCGTGCTTTCTCCATTTCAGCATATCTATATAGTTTCATCAGGCCTAAGGATCTATCTTCTGCTGTGCCAAGGGTGTGTAAGTAGGGCATCTAATCATCCCTGATCAGCTTAGTCCCACAACACCAAGAATGAAAACATGAGATTTCAAATTTCGGGACATTTTCTGCCCTGAATTGTGTGTGATGCTTTCCAGAACAAATCAATTGAGCAATCATAATGATGTCGCGTGCGGTGTGTAAATGAGGGCATCTCTGAGTGGCATTGTGGCACAGAGTAGGCAAGATCTCATTTGCATGTTGGTGGGCCCTAGAGTTTCAGTAGTAGTTAGCTGACTTCTATGGAGGGGCAGTGAACACTATGATGAGGGTAATCAAACTCGCTTCTTTCTTTCTTTCTTTCTTTCTTTCTTTCTTTCTTTCTTTCTTTCTTTCTTTCTTTCTTTCTTTCTTTCTTTCTTTCTTTCTTTCTTTCTTTCTTTCTTTCTTTCTTTCTTTCTTTCTTTCTTTCTTTCTTTCTCTCTCTCAGTATTAGGCTACACTTGTTTTGTTTTTTAACTGTATTTTGATAGCAAACAGCTTTGGTGATCATAAGAGACTTTTCAGAAACATAAAAAAAACCCGCACTGACCCCAAACTTGAACTGTGGTATGCTTTAATCTATTTTTAATTGTTTTGTGCTATGCTTGTTGTTATATGCCATACTGTGATTCTTGTAAATCCTAAACTACAAAAGTTGTGTGTGTATATGTGGAGAGTATTTCCGTATGCTCTTGGGCATTGCAGGGTTTTGATAAATTTTAAGGCTCTGTGATGTTTTTTGCTGATATTCATCACTTCCTGTCCCACTCTCTGCTGGGAACCACAGCCCACAAATCTCCCAGCATTCACAGCAGGCAGCCAGGGAGAACATGCCCAAATGTAGAGATTCATGGGGCATAAAACATTTTTCGTGTCACTGCATTAAGTTTGGACTGGTCAGGTGAGCAAGTGGGAATGGAGTGCATGACAGCTCATGTTCACTTCAGCATACCGATGCTCTCTACATGAGATTTGTGGAAGGTATAAATGTGAACCTAGACTTTGAACAT
The DNA here is from genome assembly GCF_949357685.1 of Gobio gobio. Classification (NCBI taxonomy): domain Eukaryota; kingdom Metazoa; phylum Chordata; class Actinopteri; order Cypriniformes; family Gobionidae; genus Gobio; species Gobio gobio. The sequence continues at coordinate 33,974,802 of NC_137111.1, read as the reverse complement.
ACATTTGTAGGCCCATCCCTACATATTGTAAATTTTTAAAGAAGCACTCATAGGTTTAATGTTGGCTCATTGATCCTGGTGGTGTAGCATCATCTACAGATTATGTTTAATGGTGGTTAATCGTATCGCAGTAGATCTGTATGGACCAGGCCACACGTTTCGGCATGCATGTTTAACCATCACAGAGTGAGAGATTATCATTTGCACATGTTTTCGTATTGCTAATTTATACATTCAAGCCATTTTAAACCATTCCAGTGCAAGAAGAGGCAAAAGAGAACTCAATTCACTACTTGCACGCTGTTATCTGTGCGCACAGCCGCACAGGCGCATTTCAGAGTGCAAACATTGAATTTACTCCTCTTTCACGTCTCCTTTCGTGAGAACAGACACATACACACAAAATGATGTCAAAATTCCCATCTCGGCAAGTATTCTCATAAACAAAAACGGTTATGTCATTAAAGAACAAACAGTTATGAAATCGGATGTGCATCATTATATTGGATCTGTGCATTTAGGCCACAGCCTAAAAGTACCTTCTGCTGTCTTTGTCATTGATGTTAATCAAACAACAAAATGCAGCTTTAACAAAGCTGAATCTATATTTAAATTATACAGTGATTATACAGTAATTATTAAATATTTGTACCGGAATACTACATTTAGACCTTACTTTATGGTAAATTTGTTATATTGTATTTTCTGTCTCTATGCTTGTAATTAGTGTATTTGAGACCCCCCAAAAACAATTCTTGCTGATCCCAAAAATTATTAGATCCATGATTCAAAAACCGTAATATGTGAGTTTTGTGACCCCGTTGAACCACTAATGTTTAATGCACATAAATTAAGCCTGATATTTGCATTTTTCTGGCCGTACCTGTATTGTCCTCCTCAACTCTGTTATGTACTTGAAAGTTATGCACAAATTTGCATTTCTGTATCAGTCTATTTTCCATCTATTCCATGTGCTTCGCTTTAGCTATTCGTCCTGCGTTTGACCTCATAGAGACTCACCAATCAACACTAGTCATTTTCATGCATCTGTCTTGTCCATAAGTAGTTATTAAACTAAAATGCTGTCAGGGAGAGGCAGCATGATTTATATTACTACTTTCTAACACCGCTATAATTATTGCCTGTGCTGACAGTAATACCATTTCCTGGCTCTCAAAATTCTGAGTAGAACCAAAAAAAGGCACAAAAAAAAAATCAAACATGAAGTCAGAGGGTAGGGTTGCACCAGCCTTTCTACTTCAATTGCAACATAAAGTGCACACTAGAGGCTTAGTAACTACTAGCTAGTTTTTAATGAACTCTGTACTTTATTTGGTTGTGCCGTATGTTCTTAAGGCAGAAATGTAGCTAGTAGGTTGTAAGCTTTCCATAAAGTAATGCATAGTTGCATAATTGGACCCTTAATGAATCAATAGCCTTTAAAAACAACAGAAGTTGTTTAAAGGCTTTGCATTTCAGTTTATCCTTCATTCTAACTTTTTTTTGCCTCACGTAAAAAACAGTAAACATGTTTCCATTAAGTACAATACTACCTAATCACAAATAACATATTAAACATAATAGGTATTTTTAATATGAAAACAATATTCAGAAACTGTTAAATTAGTAAGGATCAATAAATTAAAAAACATTTATTTATTATGACTGATTTTATTTGAAATGCACTGTTTTAGACAGTTTCGTGTTGAAGAGCCGCTAACAAAAAAAACGAGTGTAAATGTCAGCATTATCATATGTCTATCTATGTCTAAAGAATTGAAGTCCGTCGGGTAAAACAAGCTTATTGATGCAGTTCAGTCAGTCTGATATTTTATTCCAACAGTTACTCCCGATTGGAGGCTTCCGTAAATATCTAGTTTATATGTAGAGTTGCACTTCAACAAAGTTTAATGGTGCAACTTGCGCACAGCTGGTGCAACCGGCCCCAGGATGTATTTCTTTCATGTATTTTGTGAACTTTTCAGAATTGTGATCAATAAAGAATTCAGCTCAGAAAGGTCTTTGTATTTTATAAATGAACCCGAAACCACACTGTGGAAAGATGTTTGGCCGGTATTGAGTTCTTTATTTAAAGGCGAGTTCTGTAAAGTCCTCTGAAGGGAGGGCATTCGTTCTTACAAGGCTAAAGCTGTACCTTTTCCCTGAATAGTGAGAGGTTAAGAAATCTATGGACTCATTTTCTTCCTTACAATGTTTGATTATGGTTAATAATTATAATATGCCAGACCATGAGGCCCAATCTTACAGCTAAAATTTTTTTTCATATTTAGAAGAAAATTGAAATAAGCAATGTTCTTATGCAACAAACTGACAGCTGCTTATGAAACTGAATATGATGTAAAACTCGATTGAACTGCTACTACTACACTCTCAGCTTCCTGCTTCCTATATGTGTTGTCAGCATGCAACATAATTGATGGTTATAAAATATTCTGACTGGCTAACCAAAGACTTTGCATAATTTTCCGGAAACTCCAAAACTCTCTGTTCGGCGAGTGAAATTATATCTATGGTAAATTTATACTTAGCCTCTAACACACACACTGGTGAGTAAAATCTAATAATTTATTAGTCAATGGCTAATGATAAACATTATTTAGTCACCTAGAGTGAAAATTTAGATGCATATGCGATTTAAACCCAATTTATACTTCTGCGTCAAGTGTACGCCGTAGCTACGTCATAGGCTGTGTGTAACACGCGTTGCTTACGACGTACCCTGATGTGTACCTCTCCAAAAATGTAACAACGTGTCAATTCTACGTGGACCGCAAGCACTGTGTTTGGTCTGCCAGAACCCCTCCCTCAGGGGTACACATGCTCCCTCTGCATGTGTAACTGCACGTCAACACGTACAAGAACGCAGAAGTATAAATGAAAATCGACGAGTAGCCCACGGCGTTGAGGCTACGGCGCAGGTCCGACGAAGAAGTATAAATCAGCCTTTACTCGCGTTGTAGAGGGTTGACCGAATTCAGTGATATTTGTGTGGCAAACTGTAGTCTTTTATTTATATATATTATTTAGACTTGAACAATGCACCTAAAATTACTAGGACATTTTCAAGTTACACCTGTGGGTGTAGAATTAGGAGGAAATGGAGAATTTTCAAAGTCAACCGCCTTCCTCCAGACATTGTGACTACAGTTTCTGGAGGGAAAATAGGACACAGTAAATGTATTATAATCTCTCTAGGCCGGGCGCTCTCAGACAGAGGTTGCTGTGTGGTGTTTTATTATGTGCTTGTGTGTGAGTTTATATGACGGAGATACAAGTTTTTGTGTCCTTCTGCAAGTATGCTTCAATGGCTGTATGTTTGGTAAGTGTGCTAGTCAGTGTGTTTGTCAGCAGCCCTCCCCATTAGATCCACACTGAATCATTCATAAATGTTGCAGCGCATCACTACAGGCATCCACCCCCATCTCTCTCTCTCTCTCTCTGTCTCTCTCTCTCTCTCTCTCTCTCTCTCTCACTTCCGGTGTGTCTGAGTGCGAGTTGACGGAGTGTGTGAGCGTGGCTGGAGGGCTTGTGAGTGAAGCTGTTTTCTTTTTTCTTTCCCCTTGTTGGTTTTCTGGTCTTTTCTATTTAGTATTTTTGGTTCTTTGTTGGGCCGCGTGCTATCCACTTTATTAGGGAAGCATGTCGGCCCCTGGTGTGCAGGTTTTGAGTTCACTTACGCGGCGTAATGCGGTTAAAGTTGCCGCCGCGGTGACTGTGGAGGAATGTTGTCTTGCCATTGGTGAGGTTGTGGGGCATGAAAGCGTGCTATCCGCCTCCAGAATGAATAGTGCCGTTGTGGTGTTTCTTAATAGCGTAGATAAAGTCAATGAAGTAGTCGAACACGGGATAGTCATTGGTGGTGATTTTGTCTCTGTTCTTCCTCTTTCATTGCCAGCTAAGAGAGTTACTTTATCGAATGTTCCACCGTTCGTAAGTGATGAAATTTTGACCCAAGCTTTATCCCGGTACGGAAAGTTGGTATCTCCGATCAAAAAGATTCCAATCAATAGCGGATCACCTCTGTTGAAACACATTGTTTCTTTTAGGAGATTCGCGTATATGATTATTCAGGATGACGTCGAGCTAGACATGACGCTTAATTTTCGAATTGACAATTTTGAATACGTAATTTTTGTCACTACCGCGAAATCTAAGTGTTTTAGTTGTGGTAAATCTGGACATTTAATTCGCAATTGTCCTGACAAAGTTTCAGAAAGGGAAGCAAACGTTGTGAATGAGAATACTGAGGGTGACATGGTTGAGGAGGTATTGCCGGGGCCGAGCTCGGCTGTGGCGGTGACGGCTACGAGTGTTCCCGGTGAGAGTGTTGATGCGTCGTCTTCACTGCAGCGTGAACACTCGGGCACGATACGCACTAAAACACTTTCAGAGGCTAGTGTCAAAGATTTACTGAGCGTGGCAGAGGTTTCTCAGGATAAAGGAGATGCTGAGCAAAATGAAGTTGCTTTAGAGAATAGTTCATTGCAAGGGGCTTGTGCGACGGACTGTGTGGAGGAAGAGCATTTTTTCAAAATGCCCCATAAAAGGAAGATGGTTAAAAAAAATTTTGATGCCAAAATAAGTAAAACAAGTGAAGTGCAAGACGATATGGATCAGGATACAGAAAGTGATGGTGGGTCTTCTGACTCTAGTATGACACTTTCTCAGGGGGAGTTCATTGGTCGGGATTATGGACTTGATGATATTAAGTTATTCCTTAGATCAACAAAAAATAAACGAGGTGTGAATGTGCAGGAATATTTTCCTGATGTCAAACAGTTCACTGAAAAAGCAAGAAGCCTAATGGCAGAGAGTTGCTTTACAAACAAAGAAGTCTATCGACTTAAGAAAATTGTGAGGAATCTCAATACTGCTTTAAACAATGATGTCTGTTAATTTTCAAAGTAGAATGGCTGATGTTTTTTGGCTATTTGGGTGTTTTTTCTTTTCCTTTTTCTTTTTTATGAGTGAAGTGCATGTAGCTACTTTGAATGTTAACGGTGCAAGAGATTCTAAAAAAAGAGCTACAATATATGAAGTAATTAAACAGAAAGATATTGATGTTGTCTTGTTACAAGAAACTCATAGCGACTTAAAAAATGCTGCTGACTGGGCGAGGGAGTTTGATGGCATCCCTGTGTTAAGCCATAACACTTCAATAAGTGGGGGAGTTGCCATTTTATTCACAAAGAATTTTAGTCCTATCTCTTATGATGTTGATGAAATAGTAAAAGGTAGGCTTTTAAAAGTTAGAGCTGTTTTTGAAAGTTATGTGTTTGTTTTTATTTGTGTATATGTTCCAACTGCACCTGTTGAAAGAATGTTTTTTTTAGACATACTGTGTTCAACTCTACAAAACTGTTGCCCTGAAGATTTTTTGTTCCTAGGTGGTGATTTCAATTGTACTGAGCATAATTTAGATCGAAATCACATTGAGCCTCATTTGGCGTCGCGTAAACGTTTTACTCATATTATTAAAAAGTATGATTTATGTGATGTTTGGAGATCTTTAAATGGTAATGTGAGACAGTACACTTGGGTTCACACACGTGATAATGTTATGTCATTAGCAAGGCTGGACAGAGTTTACAGTTTTAATCACCATCTTAGTATATTCAATAAAAGTTATATAACACCAGTAATTTTTTCAGATCACAGTATGGTGCACTGTAAGTTTATTTTAAGCTCAATAAAACCAAAAAGCGCATACTGGCATTTTAATACTAATTTGTTAAATGATCTTTTTTTTAAGGAATCTTTTAAGTATTTCTGGGAAGCTCACAGAACAAAGAAGTCTTTTTTTTATTCATTGCAACAGTGGTGGGATGTTGGTAAGATAAAAATAAGACAATTTACTCAACAGTATACTCACAACGTTACTAAGGAGTTGACTCGTTCTTTAGAGTTTTTGGAAAGAGAGATAATTGAATTTCAAAATTTGGCTCAATCAACTGGCGAGATTCATTATTTAGAAGCCTGTTCAAAGAAGAAAGCCCAGTTAGCTGATCTACTGGGGCATAAAGTACAGGGGGCTCTGGTCCGTTCACGTTTTCAAAGCATTGACCAGATGGATGCACCATCCCAATACTTTTTCAATCTGGAAAAAAAGAACGGCCAGAAACGGTTTATTCATGGTTTGCGCTCTGAAGATGGAGTTTTATTGTTGGATCCTGCTGGTATTCGGGGAAGGGCAGCACAGTTCTATCAAAATCTGTATAGGAGTGAGCTCAAGTCAGAGTGTTGTGTGGACAACGTTTTCCTTGACAGCCTACCAAAGGTGTCAGAGGAGGGTAATAGTGACCTTGAAGAGGTGCTGACCCTGGAAGAGCTTTATAAGGCCCTGCAAAGCATGGAGTCTGGGAGGGCCCCAGGAGTGGATGGCCTCCCGGTTGACTTCTATAAGGCTTTTTGGTTGGAGTTGGGTGTAGATCTGCTGGAGGTACTGAAGGACAGCTTGTCGAAGGGCGGGTTGCCGTTGAGTTGCCGAAGAGCGGTGATCACTCTTCTCCCAAAAAAAGGGGATCTTACAGATATTAAGAACTGGCGCCCTGTCTCGCTTCTCTGCAGTGACTATAAAATACTTTCTAAGGCATTGGGTAACAGATTGGCTGGAGTGTTGGGTCAGGTTATCCATCCGGACCAGACGTACTGTGTCCCTGGTAGATCTATATTCGACAATATTTCTTTAATTCGGGATATTTTTTACGTTTCTAAATTGTTAAATTTGGACTGTGGCTTGATATCTTTGGATCAGGAGAAGGCGTTTGACCGAGTAGAGCACTCATATTTGTGGAGTGCTTTAACAGCTTTTGGTTTTAGCCAGAACTTTATAGACATGCTTAGGGTACTCTATTGTGACGTTGAGAGTTTGCTGAAAATAAATGGTGGCTTATGTGCTCCTTTTCAGGTTCTCCGGGGTATCAGACAAGGTTGCTCCTTGTCCGGAATGTTGTATTCCTTGGCTATTGAGCCATTGCTTCAACAGATAAGAGGTCAATTAAGTGGTTTGTTTTTACCAGTTTGTAGTAATACAATTTGTTTGTCAGCCTATGCCGATGATATTGTGGTGATGATCAACAGACAAAGTGATGTGCAGATTTTACTTCATTTAATTGAAGAATTTAGACTGTTGTCTTCTGCAAAGGTCAATTGGAAAAAAAGTGAGGCTTTATTGTTGGGACAATGGACTGATGGTAAACCTTGCCTTCCTGATGGGTTGTGTTGGGGGAATGGGGGTATAAAATATTTAGGCGTTTATCTAGGGGATGACAGTGTGTTACAAAAAAATTGGGAGGGGCTGATGGAAAAAGTTAAGGGGCGATTGGACAAGTGGAGATGGTTATTACCAAATATGTCCTATAGGGGGCGAACTCTCATTGTCAACAATTTAGTGGCATCTTCACTTTGGCATAGATTGGTATGTGTAGACCCCTCACCACAGTTTTTAGCGGAAGTTCAAGCTGCCCTTGTGAACTTTTTTTGGGACAAACTACATTGGGTCCCACAGAGTGTTTTATACCTCCCCAAAGATGAAGGTGGGCAAGGTTTGATTCACTTGCAAAGTAGAATGGCTGCTTTTCGGTTACAGTTTTTAAAAAGATTACTTGATGGTTCTACAGATTTCAGCTGGCGTGCTGCGAGCTGCACCATTTTGCACACTATTGGGGGTTTCGGACTGGATAAATCCCTTTTCTTAATGGATCCAACCAAATTGGATTTATCGGAACTGCCTGCTTTCTATCGAAACCTTTTCAAGGTGTGGAGTTTTTTTCGTGTTCACAAGACTGAGAACTCATATTCTCTCCACTGGCTTTTGCAGGAACCACTGATACTTGGGGCTCGCTTGGACATTGCTACTCACTGCTATTTGCCGGGGTTCAGCACCATATTTCTGAAATCCAAGGTTTTTACTTTGGGACATTTGTTGACTTTAACTGGGCCTCAATTTGAGAATGTGGATGTTGTATCCAAGCATTTAGGAATCAGATCTGTTCGTTTATTAACTCGTTTTTTTGTCAAACTTAAATCATGTTTTACAGTTGATGAAGAACATTTGTTAAGAGACTTTTTTACAGGGATTTGTACTCCTGATGTTGAGGATCCTTTTCCGTGTTTAATTATTCAACCCAAACTTGAAGAGGGTATAGGTTTTTTGCTGAAATCAGGTGAATCTTTGATTTTAGATTTCTTGTCAAGTGAAGGAAAAAAACTGTATAGAGCCTGTGTTTTGGTTTTTAATAAGAAAATGTTAGAAAAAAGAACTGATACACCATGGCGTTCTGTTTTTAAACTAAGAAATGATGTAAAACCTGAATGGAGATCATTATATAAGCCACCATTGTCTAAAAGGTTTGGTGATATACAATGGCGAATTCTCCATGGTGCCATTGCTGTCAATTCTTTTATTTCAGTGCTGAATCCAGAAGTTAATTCTGCTTGCCCTTTCTGTCTTCAAAGGGAGACTGTTTTTCATGCTTTTATGCATTGTTTTAGATTAGAACTTTTGTTTATGAGATTAAAAGAATTGTTTTGTAGGTTTGATGAAACTTTTTGTATTGAGACTTTCATTTTGGGTTTTAAGTATTTTCAGAAAAAACGTTTCACCTGTCAATTGTTGAATTTCATTTTAGGGCAAGCAAAAATGGCTATTTATATCAGCAGGAAAAATAGAGTGGAACAAAAGTGTAGCGATGATGTGAACGTGTGTTTTTCAACTTTGATAAAATCTAGAGTTTTGATTGATTTTCGATTTTATAAAACTATGAGAGATCTTTCATCTTTTGAATTGATATGGTGCAGTCATGGTGCTTTGTGTGCAGTTTGTGAAGGTGATTTGTTTTTTTCTTGGTAATTTATTCAGGTGTTAATATTCTTGGTGTAATGTGTTAAAAGTATTATATGGTCAGTTTATTGTGAAGAGATACTGTTAAAATTGTAAATAAAGTTTTTTCAAAAATCAATCTCTCTCTCTCTCTCTCTCTCTCTCTCTCTCTCTCTCTCTCTCTCTCTCTCTCTCTCTCTCTCTCTCTCTCTCTCTCTCTCTCTCTCTCTCTCTCTCTCTCTCTCTCTCTCTCTCATTCTCTTTTTCTTTGTTTCCCTCTGTCAGCCAAGGGAGAGGAACTGACGTCTGAAGATGTATCTTGGCCTGCTAGTGCCTCACACCTATTGAAGTATTCATATCATCCTCTGTACTACAGCAGCTTCCTTCAGAACCTCCTCCAACCAGTCACAAGGCCTCACAAACCCACAGTGACCAATTAGTTTTCACATCACTCCAGCAGTGCTTTTGGCCAATGGTTCGACAATATCTTGTTCACTCTGACCAATCAGAGGTGTCTGCTCAGCATGGCAACTAATCATACTGCCTGTGTAATACATGCGGTAACCATGGGATCCATATGCCAGTCAGCAATGTTGCAAGAGGTGTCACAAAAGTGTTACAGGAACGACTGGCAGCAGAACGTGGTTGGTGGGCGGCCTTCATGCCTTGTGGGAAAGAGTGTGAGCGTTGTCAATCTTTGCCTCAAATATGAAAATCATTCTTTATGTTTCCATGGACTATTGTGACTCATATATTGCATCTGTCATGAAGCAGATTTTTAAATCAAACAGTTTATCTTTTTATATATATTTTGGATTTATCAGTGTATAATGGTTTTGTGTTTGTGATCTGCCCTATAATCTTCATCCACTGAGTTAAAAAGGAGAGACTCTGATGTAATTAAGTTGTTGCCTGTCTGAACTTGTTTTTTTTTTTGTTTTTTTAAAGAAAATTGGCCTCTAAATATTCTAAACAATTTTCAGGCTTAGGAGATTTATTCAAATATGCACTGCCGTTCAAAAGATTCAAGGGTTATTGAGATTTTTTTTCTTCATGTTTTTGAAAGAAGTCTACTCTGCAAGTAAAAACAGTAAAATTGTAAAATAGTTATAATATATAATTTTCAATTGTAATATATTTTGCTGATTGCTGATTTAAGAAACTATTATTATTATCATCATTATTACTACTTCTATTATTTTTATCAATTGTGCTGCATGACATATTTATGGGGAAATATGTTTTTTTTTCAGAATATAAAGTATAAAAACTTTTATTTAAAATAAAAATGTTTTGTAACTTTATAAATGTTTTTTGTCACTTTTGATCAATTTAATGTGCCCTTGCTGAAAATAAATAATTAAATAAATATCTAAATAAATAAATAAACTCTTACTGACCTCAAACCTTTGAAGTGTTGTTTTGAACATTTAATCAGTTTAGTTTAGGCATCAATAACAGGGTGGGTAAAAATACAACACATTTATAATGTATCACATTTTCTTCTAGCTAAGTAATGAGATTTGCACATTGAATAACTTTCCTGTGGTAGGCTAAGTGTAACGTCAAGTGACTTTTCACAAGCTGTTTTATTGACTGAAACACCATTTTGATTAGATGAGAGATGACCATTTAGGCCAGTGGTATTTTGTCCCGTCTGATGTTCATTTTATGTTTTTCGTGTTGTAATTTTATAGTAAAGAGGAGCTCTGATCTGAGGAGACAGTGAGACCCCATGCAGTGCTTTTGTCTGAATTGACAGCTACATGATTTGAAACCACTTTTATTCTTTACAAATGGGCCTTTGCAACTTACGATTCAGTTTAATGGAGCGTGCCACTTTTTTTTTTAGTTTTTGGTGGGGGGTTTTTTAGCACATACTTATATTTTGACTGTTACATATTTGAAAGATCAAATACTGGTTCAATCCATTAAATATATACAAACCCCTTTGCATTAATCAAAATATGTGATTGGAAGAGAATTGACGGGCAATTTTCTCTCTTGATATATCGGTGCTCACAGTCTTCTGACACAAAAGAATGCCTGTGCTAATGGTGACATCTGACATGATGTTTTAATGAGCTCTTAGCTTGAGAACTATTTCTTTTTCATCTGGTCTTGCTTCTTCAGGTGACTTTCACCTCAGGAGGTCACGTATTAATTTCATATATTTGGCTGCAGAGAAACAGAAGAGACAATTCAATTGGGCTAAAAATCAATGGCATTGGACGGACATTTTAATAAGGCTAAAATTCATAATGCCTTTATGAGCGTGTCGGTTTCTGACATGTTAGGTGTGTGTTTGTTGGTTGCATGTGAAGTTTACCATTTATGCGCTGAGATATAGCAGGGCTCATAAGGTCACACAGGAATCGATCTGTGTTCAAAATTCTCCGTATCATTGTACAAGCTCAACAAAGCAGCAGATGACACATCCCCCATCCACAGATTTTTAATTAGACTCTCTGAAGCATTCAGTCTGTTTTTTTTTCCTGTCCTCTTTTGCTTTTTTTCTTCTGCTCGCCTCAAATATTGGTCTCTCATTAGACAGGTGCTTCGTTTACTTCCCATCTTTCCAAGGTTTGTTTGTGTTCATATTTCTTCCACTATCCTTTAATCACCAGTGACCGCTTAAAGGTTATGTGTAGAATCTCTTTGCTATGATGTTTTCTCTGAAGCTGCTGCTGTTGGTATTCGTTGATTTTCTTGGGGATTCACACAACCTTTTTACAGTTTATTTAAAAGAAGCAACTCAGCCTTGATAAGACCTATAGAAAATGGCCACTCAAATGCATGATAAAGTACAGGTGGAATAAGTGAGAGCGATCATTATAATCAAAGACTCAGAATTCGATTTTATTGCGTGCAAATGTCCTTCAAGTTGAAACACTCTATATGGTTAGTTGTCTTCCATATCTACTTTTCTTCATAACCCTATAATCTAACCGCTTGTGTGCCTCATTTTCTATGATGACTCATCGAGTCATTGGTGTCAATCAGATTTTTTCCATCATTGTCCAATTTTTTTGAATGTGCAATCAGAAGATGGTCAGTATGAAATGGGGTTGTCCTTGCTAGATTGCTCTCATTGGGCAAAGTATCGCAATCAATGTCTATCTCATTGTACCACACACCACCCTCACGTTTTCCTGCATGATTCACACATTCAGAAGTGAATGACTTTGCGATTGTCAAACGGCAACATTGCAAATCCGGCTTTTATTCTGGTTAATCGTGATTTTTGCCACGTGCCGTCTGCAGAGCATGTAGGCATGAACATGAGTGATATGGTCCCGCTTGAAGGAAACTTAATGACGTTGAGTGAAATCTTCATCACCATTTATAGCTGTTCCTTATTAATGTCTAGTGTGAGTATACGATCATCCATAACATTGTCTTATGTTTTATGAACTGTTTTATGAAGTCGATATTCCTGCCAAGTCTTTTTTTTGAAAGTGAATATGGTTTAAGTATACAGTCTACAGCCATCTGCTCACCTGAGAAGTAAAAAAGGCCATGATTGGCTTATTTGATTATAACGGTGACTTTAAGCTTGACATAGGGGATGCTGTCTTTGTCCTCACAATTTGGTTTGTGTGCAGGATAGGATATTTGGAATGCATGAGAACTATAGCACATTGAGAGGTGTAGACTCTAGAGGGATTGAGGAATGAATTGAAAATGACAGATTGAACTGAACAAAAATAAGGGAAGCCTCTGCTCCAGTCGGGAGAGGCCTGTCCAGGGACTAGGATGGATGCAATTTTGCACAGATGTTCTTGAAAGTTCTGGATGTACAGTGGGAGGTAGAGGTAGGAGGGGTCAGATGACAAAGAGAGATGCCTTCTGTTGCATTAAAGTGCCAAGATTGTACCAGACACAAGTGTTGCAGGGATAAACCGTTTCCCATGTCCTCTGAAACACCCTTTACTTTTCTACTGCTGTTCCTAGAGGTCTTTGGCCCATTTCCTTCTTAATCCCTTTCTTTTTGCCCTCTATATCCCCCTTTTTCCTGTATAGTCCGCTTTTTCCATCCCTCCATGAGTGATTTTCGCTGCTGGAAATCCTGACCTCCAGCCCTCTAATATTTTGGAGGCTGTTGGAGGATTGAGTGCGTGTCTCTTGTTGCCTTTGAGTCATGTCAGAATGATGGTATTTATGAGATGAGCACGCACCAACACCACCACGTGTCCTAATCACCAATGGGGATTCTTAGGATTTTCTGTGAGCCTCGACATGACAAATTGGTATTGATCATAAACAATAGGGAATAGTGACTGTACCGCACGGTGGCTTATTCACATTTCATGTTCGCATAAATGAAGAATAGTGATGAAACTATTTCTCTCCTCTCCTCTCCTCTCCTCTCCTCTCCTCTCCTCTCCTCTCCTCTCCTCTCCTCTCCTCTCCTCTCCTCTCCTCTCCTCTCCTCTCCTCTCCTCTCCTCTCCTCTCCTCTCCTCTCCTCTCCTCTCCTCTCCATATTGTTTCTGTTTTCTATATTCTTGTCTTGTCTGACCTTCCCCCCTCTCTTTTCTCATCTTGTGTTTTCTAATCTCTTCTAATCTCACCTCTTTTCTTCTTATCTTATCTTGTCTTCTCTTTTACTTTTTTCTCATCTCATTGGATCTTGCCACATCTCGTCTCCCTCTTTCCTTCTCATTCTCATTCTCATTCTCATTCTCATTCTCATTCTCATTCTCATTCTCATTCTCATTCTCATTCTCATTCCCATTCCCATTCCCATTCCCATTCCCATTCCCATTCCCATTCCCATTCCCATTCCCATTCCCCTTCCCCTTCCCCTTCCCCTTCCCCTGCTTCACCCTCTTTTTTATTGCATATGCCCACAAAACATAAATCTGTCTCTCTTCATTCAGTTTTTTCCCCCGCATACACCATAATCATGAGAGTCCTGGCTGCTGTTTGTAATTTGCCATGTATCTGTGTTCTCCCACAAGCCTCAGAGAGACATGCTTTGCTCACCCACTGAGAGAAATCTCTTATATGTTTGCTCTGCATGCTAATCTCTGGCTCCAGAGCTACATTTGTGGAAGAGTTTGGGCTTGTCTCTAAATCCTTGCTCCCTCTGTGTTATTCAATTCATTTGAAGAGTACCCCTGAGTAGACTTTAGCAGACAAGACCAGTTCAAAGTAAAGCTGAAAGATTGTGGGAAAATAATCGTCTTTTGGTTTTGTTTGTTTGTTTTAAAAAAAAAAAGCTTTTTGTATACTGTATTATTTAACAAAGACAAACAATAAATCATTGTATGGTAGGGGTGGGAATCTTTAGGCACCTCAAGATCCAATCCGATTCTGATTCTGGGAGTCACAATCTGAAACTATTCCTGTTTTTTTCTGATTATTTATTTTATTAATAAAACTTGCAATCTTTTTTTCATTATTTAATTACATATGTAATTATAAGTACTTTTTAAAATAATGACACATTAAAAAAATAAAATAAAACAATTGCATGGTAAGAATTTTAAATATATAAACTAATATAGCTTCAAAACATAAAAGCTAGTAAATAATAAAGAGGAAAAAAAAAAAAAAACATATTACAAGCAATAAACAAAGAGTGCTTTCAGTATTTTAGAGTAGCTTGGCTTTCTGAACGTGTTCCATTTTGATTCGTTAGATTATTATGATGACATCATACACTGTGGGAGATCTAATAAGCTGCATTCACACCACTGCACAGATCTCTTTTGAATTATAAGATGTGGTTTGTCCTGTCTATTTATTCCCTTAAGTCTTGACATAACTATCTGTGTTACTTTGTTTATTTTTATGACATTAATTTAGCATTTTTTGATGCAAGTACATTTAACCACTTACACTGAGTCTCTCACAAATGCATGCGCGGGCGCTCTTCACAAAGTTCACGTCAGCATTTGAAATATAAAGCAGCCTTCTGTCAGTGAGTTTCATATTTTTAATATATAAGCCCACTGCATTCCAAACGACATAAACAATGGATTCGTCGGCGGGCGAGCCTGCACACTACACGGATAACATCAAGAACACGTTTCTCACACTCACAGTGCATATCCTATGCAATGAAGGCCGCGAATATCATTGTAATTGGCTTTAACCTTTCCAAACTTTATGAAAGATTATCTTCCGAAAGGTTCAAGTGTGTGTGAGGAATCGGAAGCCATCAGAATACGGGTTTTTCTACATGCGGTTAAAAGCTAAGCTCAGAATCGACCCAGAATTGTTAGAGAATCTTTTCTCCCACCCCTATTGTATGACCAAGAAAACATTAGATAGATTAAAGATAAACCGTTCTGTTGAGTAGCGTGCCAAGTTGATGCTTCCTCAGAGCTGACTGTTTTACTCTCGCGTGTCACGTGACCAGAGTGTAATCGCAGCCTTTGTGGTTAAAAAATTGTGTTTTATCATATCGCAATATTATCGCAAATACAATTAATCGTTCAGGCCTAGTTCAAAGTATATCAATCACTTTCAAACTCTCGATTTATACATTTTAGAAAATGGTGATCAACTTGACAACTTGAAAACATATATGAAAGAAGTCTTATATAGGGTTAAACTTAGATGTGTCCCCTCCTTGTGGAGAATAATAACTCAGCTGGGAGGACAATCACTGGGAGCTGCCCTGTGCTGTTAGAGCTCAGTGTCAAGATCTGTCTGCAGGCTGTGGTGCTGAAACCGTAGGAGGCCTGGAGCTGTCACAGCCCTCCAGTGCTGAAAAGAGCGCTGCAATAGGGAGCTATCTTCCTCTGTGGTGCTGAAAGAATGGGATGGTGCTGTCCACTCCCTGGGGTGCTGAACCATTGTGATTTACTCTGGGCCACAAAATAGATGTTTTTATAATAATAATAATAATAATAATAATAATAATAATAATAAATATTTTTTAAATAATTTCCCAAAAATACATTTATAGTATATGACTTTCTTTATTGACTATAATTGGCTATATATAAACGAAATATAATTATATAAATTTTGTTTCATTTAATTCAGAAAGCATCAACTCATTAAATCAGATCTTTATCAACTTTTCTAATGTTTTGGCAAGATTGCATTTGTTTTTGTTTTTGTGTTGATAATGAGACTTAAGTTCGGTCATTTCTTTTTATTGTTTGCTTTACACTATGATGTGAGCAAAATGTATGGTGTGCATGCTGTGCAATGTGCATATATGCATACATATGTGTTTAACGAACACAAGTGTTAGCACAGGAGCAGCTATGTGCACATTTGTATGTGCTTCTATGTTTGTATACACATGGCATGATTAAAAAAAAGGATTTGCCTGCTCAGTGGGCTGAGCTGTGCTCTAAAAGCCAATTACGGTTTAATTTACCCACTGCCACATGTAGTTTTTTCTACATTCTGGGCTGCACTGTTTGGAAAATAGCTGCAGGCATATTGATTGAGAATAAGAATAAAATAAGACCCAGAATATTTCAGTTGTGGCCCAGGAGGAAATGTGGAGAAGGAGGGGATGCAATACAGACTCAAATGAGTCCACCCATTGTACATTTATGGCTATACCTTACATTTTCTGGAGATCATTATAACTTCTCTCTCCTCTCTGTTTTTTTTCTTCTAGTTCTGACAGTAACTTAGTTTAATTGCCCCAGGTGACATCTCAAGTCAAACATAGCGTCATGCAGTCAGTTCCCTATTGCCCATCCATTTGCCCCTATAGAATTGTAATAATGCACTGCTTGTATTACACTTCCTTCCATTTCTTCCTCATCAGTGACTTCAGTTTCTATTGTATCTAGGGCTTTAAAGAGGTCATACATTTGTCATTTAATGTTCCCCTCAGTGGTCCACTTATGTTAGCAATGTTTTTTTTTTTTAAGGCAGAAAATTGCAGAAGTTTCTGCTGTATAGTTTCAATAATGGTCCTTTTTGCGGAAATTTTGAAAGTTACTGTCAAAGGTGACTGTAAAAACATGTAAAATGCTACAAAAATGTATATTTCAAATAAATTCTGTTCTTTTTAACTTTCTATTCATCAGGAAAAATGTATCACAGTTTTCACAAAAAATATTAAGCAAGACAACTGATTTCAACATTGATACTAAAGTGAAATGTTTCTTCAAGGGATAGTAAACCCAAAAATGAAAATTAGCCCATGATTTACTCACCCTTACAGGGGTGATGCATTGAGAAATCAACTTTCCTTTGAGCCTTTGGTATGTAAAAGTTCATTGTGATGAATATCCTGTAAGTTTCAGAGCTGAAAACGTCCTTGTAGGTCATATGTATAGCAAAGTTACAGATCGTTTGATATCTTTTGATTACATACCTAAGCATGCTGTCACAGGCTGGAGAAGGTGTTATTGGTTCATTGGTTCATTCAGACTCGGACTTGTAACGGCAGCTAGCAAAGCAAAAGTCCCGGGCTATGTGTTTATCAGACGGGCTATCACGGGCCGGCGGGCTATAGTGAAATAACATTCCTTTCGTGCGTGTGTGTGTGCGTGTGTGTGTGTGTACGGGTCGCGGTTATTCACATATCGGGCCGGCTAAAATACAGAAATAACATTCCAATCAATCGCGGGTGGATGAGAGATGAATCATTGTGTTTGTTTGATAAAGGCATTTCGCGAGTCCTGTGAGCGATTTCCCCATACGCTTTCGAAACAATCCCCACATGTACTGAGGGGAGCTGAAGCTCATTTAA
The DNA here is from genome assembly GCF_949357685.1 of Gobio gobio. NCBI lineage: Eukaryota > Metazoa > Chordata > Actinopteri > Cypriniformes > Gobionidae > Gobio > Gobio gobio. The sequence continues at coordinate 33,957,281 of NC_137111.1, read as the reverse complement.
ATATGCAAATCTTATCCAATCCTAGCTATGGGCGTTTACTTCCAAGTCTTCAGTGCGGCACGCCCCCATCAAAACCGACCGTTTTTCAGAGAACCTCAAAACCAAGGCAGAAAATTGCCTATTACTTATTAATTATGATGTTTCTGAATGTAAAAACCACGCGAACGTCATAAGTTGACCTCAGACAACACTATAAAAAAAAAAGCCAGTTCATGACACCTTTAAGTCATCCTAGGTGTATATGACATTCTTCTTTCAGACTAATAAAATCTGAGTTATATTAAAAAAGTTCTGGCTAATCCAAGCTTTAGTATAATGGCAGTGATTGTTGCTCTGTTTTTGAAGCATAAAAAATGCATCTGTCCGTCAAATAACGTGCTCCACACGGCTCTGGGGGGTTAATAAAGGCCTTCTGAAGCGAATCGATGAGTTTGTGTAAGAAAAATATCCATATTTAAAACTTTATATATGGCCGAAACTTTACTTTATAAAGTTTTAAATATGGTTATTTTCCGTACACAAACGCATCGATTCGCTTCAGAAGGCCTTTATTAACCCCCCGGAGCCGTGTGGAGCACGTTATTTGACGGACAGATGCATTTTTTATGGACTTCAAAAAGAAATGTAATTCTATGGGATGACCCCTTTAAATGTAAGTTTTATAGGATTATACTATTTTATTGCACCATTTAGAAATGGTTATGAAAATCTGATAGCATATCCTAAATCCTCATTGTTGCAAACCCTGAATGAGAGATTTACGTGCAGGAGTTGTGAATTTCAGCTCAAGTCTAAACCTCACCTGTATCTGTAACTGATGCTTATGTGCAACTGGACAAGATAGACACTCCACAGTTGTTCCAGGAAACAGATATGACGTTATATGCAGCAGGGCATTTGAAGCAGTGGTTAAAAGGAGAAGGCCATCTCCCTTGCCCCACATTACGCCTGGCGTAATGGTCCATAACTCAGAGTTCTGAGAAGTTTCTCCTCTTCAATGAAAAAAAAAAAACATGTTGGGCAGAGATTTCTCTTTAATACAGCCCATTACTTAGAGCTGGAAGGAGGAGAGAGAGAGGGAGGGGGATGGAGAAAAGAAACTAAGTGCGACAGAAAGAGGCTGAAACACAGCACAGCCCTCTGAGGGGAAACCGCATGGTTTAAAAGTGAACAGTGAGAAGTGCTCAGCTCATGTGGAGAGACTATGCTTGTCTAGTACATGGTCTAGACAGGTTTCTGTTTTGTGCACACTGATATGAAATTCGCATACCTCTGCTAGTCATGTCGTACTTTACTAGGATCCGCTGCAGTCCCAGTCCTTGTTAATTTAACATTTCTATGATCTTAAATACACCTCCTCTATGATTATATGATTTAGATGTTTTTAATTTATTTTTAAAACATTCCAAACCATTCCAAAGTTTGGGCTTGTTAAGATTTTGCTCACTTTTTGCTCAAGTGTCTTACGCTCACCAAGGCTGTAGTGACAGTAATATTGTGAAATATTATTACAATTTAAAATAACTGTTTTCTATTTTAATATAAAAATATCATTTATTCCTGTAATGGTAATTTTAACCAGCCATTACTTCAGTCTTCAGAGTCACATGATCTTTCAGAAATCATTCTAATATGCTAATTTGGTGCTCAAGAAACATTTGTTATTATCAGTGTTGAAAACAAGTTTTTTTTTTGTGGAAATTGTGAACCCTTTTATTACATTTGAAACTTTTTCCATTTTTTTTCTTAATCCTGTAAACTCGTACTGTATTTGTCATTGTTCGAGTACATCCCAGCATTCCCCTTGGCCGACCCAAATCTCTTGTGTGCTATGCAGGGCTCCCTGCGTTTCCGTTCAATCTGGATCACAGTGGTTGGCTAGGAGTCGGTAATATGACGTGTGTGTTGTGCCATTGTACATTTGTCTGTCTTTATCCCCGTGGGATCCCGAGTCGGTCCATGTGGTTCCTCACAGGGGGCCGTGCTTTGAATGTAACACTCTGGTGTTTCTATGTAGGTCAGGCATAGTGTTGTCTACGTACGTTGTAATCTCTGCATTCCCCTGTTAAATCTAACGCATGTTTGTGTAAGTCTGATGGTGTGCTTTATTATCGGCTGCTCTCAAAGATGCTAATGGGTAGCCATGAAACTTTAAATACCCTTGACTGATTCAATAATTTAATAATGATCTCTCGGAAGATTCCTCCTACGCACGGCCCATTTGTTTTCTCATTCCAGAGGTGGAGAGAAAAAGTGGCCATTTGGCTCTGGTCTCTCTGCCGGCACAGTGCTTAAGCAGTTAGTGTTGATGTAGTAAAGCGAGCATATTAAAGAGAGTAAAAGTTGTTTTAAACATGCTGTGACTAGTTTTATACAGCAGGTCGGAGCTGCTGAGAACACTTTCCATAGTTAATGTCTTGCTAATGCGAAAAGTTAAAAAGAATAACTTTTGGTTCACATTGTCCTTGCTTTATAGGCAGCAGCTGTCGGCCTCAAGAACACACAGATCTCGGTTATTTAAAACAGTTTAAATCCAGATGAAACAGCGCTGCCATTCTCAACAGCACTGATACGGAAAACCTTAGAAACATTGTACCTTGAAGGAATGAATGACCCAGTCAGAAGGCTTCTTCAAATCAACATTTACCAAGGATTTACTGTAGTAACCCTAACTGCATGATGGTATTGGGGCAAATGCATTTGTATTTATACTAAATGTATTTAGGCTTTTTACCATGGAAGTGACATCCATATGCATGTGTGGTGGTTTTACCTATGGTTATCACAATCTAAATGTATAATACTATATCGTATGACAAATGGTTATTTGAATAAATGTAGAGTCCTAATTCAAACTGTTAGAATTTTTTACCCTATAAGAAAAAATTGTTTCCCTCTGCCTCCCAACTCAAGCTACTGCTACTCTCAGCTCAAGCTATTGTCAAATGTACATTTTTAAGAGACACAACATGTAATATTATGCATATTACAGCCATATTATCACCCATTAGAGCATGCAACAACTAAGAAATACATTTTTCTATTTAGATTTTAAGGAAAATCAAGTGAAAAAAGTGTAAAGAAATAAAAAATGTTTTTAATGTTCTACCTGTTTGGCAAGTGTTTGTAATGTTCTGACAATAAATAGTTGTTTAAAACTACAATTAATGATCACTCATTTGCAAAGATCTACATTTAAACTTGAGAGAAATAAATATTTGACATGTATCGTGATAATTAACGATATTGACTGATATGAATACATTGATATGTAACATTTTAGCATAATTATTTTTGGCAATTTCGCCCAGCCCTAATAGAAAATAACAGCTTTTTCATTGTCTTACACTGACATTTGATCTTATTTCTCGAGTGCAAATGTACTTCACATTCTTTGAGTTACAGTGTTTTGTTCTGTAAAGGCTTGTGTGGATGCACTGCAGGCTCTCTTCTCTCAACCGTCGGTGCATTCTCATTCCGCAGATGGCAGTAGTCCAGTCCCTCCTCTTTTTCCACTGGGATGAATGGCCTGCAGCTACCACTCTTAATTAATGATGTCTGAGCCTGAACTACCTGTTCTTGTCTCTCCAGCAGGATCCTAGATAAAAGTATTCAACTTATACTGGGAACTAGCCACAAATGAAAATGCTGTAAATCGTGTGATTCTAGACTCTATGCTGAAAGCAATGGCTGCTGTATCTTAGAGTGTTTCACTCTGAATCCTCACCCTTACAGTCTTTTAAAAAGATTATGTCGAAGTATTTTCCTCCAGTGATGTTTCCATGAATATCAAATTTGGTAAATGTTTTTAAAAATGGTAGTGTTTGGGTATTGCATTACAAGTAATATGAGTTATGTAATCGGATCACTTTTTTCAAATAACACTTACATTTACAACAAAATATCTTTCAAAAAAAGAAATTCAAGTACAGGTTTGTTTGAGCTGAGCCCACTACTGTTCAGGCATGAATTAGCATTTCCTTCAGCCTAAGGCTTATTCATTTAACTTTTTTGTGTGAAGAGGCCTATACATTTGCTAAAAAAAAAAAAAAGGTTAAACCACACTTTCCATAAAAAGTAACTTATGTAACAATTAGTAACATTTTTAGGGAGTAATGCAATATTGTAAAACATTACTTTTTAAAAATAACTTTCCCTAACACTGATAAATGTTTGCATTCAACCCTCTACGCACACCTTGGCAATATAATCGCCATTGGCTAGTAAGGTAAGCTGCGCATTCGTTTGGCTGCACTGAAATAGACAGATCGCTTGACGGAGAGCGAAACTCTGTTTGAGTGTTCAGCGAGTGAAAATATATCTATGCTGAACTTAATCTTAGCCTCTAACACACACTGGCGAGTAATATCTAAGCATTTATTAGCCAATGGCTAATGATAGATATTATTTAGTCGCCCAGAGTGAAGATTTACTTGCATTGTAGAGGGTTGGCATTAAACACACACTAATATGTTGAACTTTGACAGCCCTGTAAATACATATCCAATTTTTTACACTACCATTCAGACATTTGGGGTCAGTTTGATTTAAAAAAAAAAAAAAAAAAAAAAACATTTAAGTGTCATTTGCCCATCAAGCATTTATTTGATCATAAATGGTGACCTCATATCATTTAATAAAGTAATAATGTAAAATATTGTCACAGTTTAAAATAACTATTTTCTTTTTTAATATATTTTAAAATTGTATTTATTCCCGTGATGGCAAAGCTAAATTCTCCTCAGCCATTACTCCAGTCTTCAGTGTCACATGATCCTTCAGAAAACATTCTAAAATGCTGATATGGTGCTCAAGAAACGTTTCTTAATATTAATGTTGTGTATATTAATCTTGCGCAAACAGTGATGCATGTTTTTCAGGATTCTTTGATGAATAGAATTCATCATGTTAATTTAAAATAGAAAAGTAGAAATATTTTGTGTTTTTTAACTTTGTAATTTTGTGATTACACTTTATGCATCCTTGCTGAATAATTATTAAATAAACGTTTAAACAAATAAAAAGCAAGTTAACTTATCAACATATTAATGGAATACTGTATATTTAATGCAATCTTTTCTTTTTTTTTGGTCGACATTTACCAAATTTGATATTATTGCAAGGAAATCACTGGAGGAAAATACATCCCAATGTTTTTTTTTTCTCTATATCATGGAAAACAAAATCCATTCTGATCATTGTAATTAAACCTATAGAGTTAGAGATTAGAACCTATCTATCCCACCACATGCCAGTTTAGAGATTTTTTGAGGAAAAAATAGTCTATTTATTTCTCTGCATCAAATACTTAGTGATGTTATTTCAAACAAACCATTTCGCACAAACGCACATGTAAAAACGTAATCATAGCACAAGGCATCTGTCTCTGATTGTTTCAGTTCAAGCCTATTTTAAATCATGAAAAACCTCAAGGTGTTCCTGGAGGTGATGTCTCTTTCATGGACAGCTGAGGAATCAAATGTTGCGTCCTGTCTGACCTGTATGTGAAAATAACAGTCTTTCTGAGGTGTGCTACTTTACTAAGCATCAGTATTGATGGAATCAGGCTGGAAGGAGACTCGGGTTGTTCGGCATTGATTTTGTCTGGTAGCGCTCACGCCCGGAGCTGTGCTATACTTTTCTTCCCTGCATGAGCTTTTGTAGACAAATGCCCTGTTTATTTTTTTCTCTGACACTTTTGAATGGAGTACTTTCATCTGTTTCTTTTCTTTTTCTTTTGCATATCTAAACTTTTTAAAATGTAACAGCCTCTTTCTCTCTTTTTCTTGTCCTTTCTCCCTTTTGAACTTCTTTTATTCCTGGTCTCTCTCAGTCTTACCTACGATTTCATTGTTACCCTGTTCGCTCCATCTCCAAATCTCCTCTTCCATTCCTGCCTTTATTTGTACCTTGCTTTCTTTTGTTGAGTATAGCTGCTGATTGGTATGCTAAACATTCAGCACTGCAGACTTTGAGAGTCTGTTGCTGGCTGAGGGAATGAAGGCCTGCAATTTGATTGACAGGGTGAGTGGTAATAAATGATGCCGGTACTGGCTGGCGAATGAAGCACTGTAAATAAGTACAACACACGGACAGAATCATGGTGGAAGGCAGGTATAAGAGTAGGTAGACGGTATGTGCATTATTGCAAGTTTATAGGTAGGGATGGGACGGTATGAAAATGTCATATTACGATTGTAGTGACCCAAATTATCACGATTATCAATATTATCACGGTTTTGTTCAAATGAGATGAAAGTGTTCAAAAAGATATTAATGCACACACTGAAAATATTTCAACAAGTTTTATATTTGAAAATCAACAAACAACAAATAAAAAATATCCTTCCTTATAATGACCTTCGTCAATAGCAATGCATTATAACAGCGCACATCCATGCATCACAATGACGCGCTCTCTAGTTTCATTCAAATACAACTTGCGTCTCTGTTTTTTATTATATTGAAAATGAAATCAGAGGACTTTACTATTAATGCTATTATAATTATTACTATAATTACTATAACTTCTTTTAATCATCTTGTCTATATGGATTTATAAACAGGCAAGATTTAAAACATCTCAATTCAATATGTTCCCGTAATTATTAAATTTCCCATTTTTCCTGTGTTTTTGAAGCTTTGATTGTGTTTACAGTGTGCAATATAACATGTGTTCATGTTTTGCGTGTAAAATAACACAGTATTTTTCACACAATTTACTTATCTGTATACCGCTGTTTTCACTGTCCTAAAAATGGCTCGATGATTTCCTTATTCTATGAAGTCCCTCCTTCAGAAATACGTAACGAGTTCTGATTGTGCCAGCGGTTTCCGTGTTGTGATTCGACAGCAGCTTAGCACACGTTGCCCGGAAAGGTCACGCCTCTTACCATAACGGGGAGATGCATGCGCTCAAAGTACAGCGTCCCTGAAGGCCAAACAAAGGTGATTTGACTCCGGGATGAAAATAACAGCGTCTGGGACATGGCGACAAACACACTCTACAAACGCAACACTTCCTCTTCTCCGTGGGAGAGCAACAAGACCACGCCCCCTTTTTTGCTTATTCTTGTGGGCGGAGGTTAGTCAACAAACTGTTCTATTGACGTCATTAAAGCAGGACGTACAGGGATGTAGTCCAAACCGGTCGTTCGCTGTAGGCTTTGAAAGGGAACTTCTGTTAAATAAAATATCTTGCTTGGCATTGAACTTTGAGCTTTATAATTTTACAGGTATTATTTATGCTCTAACAGCAACATTACACACTAACTAAAGTTTGAAAAATGGGATCATGAAGAACAGGATCTTTAATGTGGTAAAGAAAATTGGTGCAAAAAATGTCTTACATCCCTTAAATGTCTCCCTTATTTGAGGTCTTATTTGAACTTGTTCATTCATATTTGGCTCAAAGCCACTTGCTGCAAACATTTGTGAAGTGAAATATCACTTTATCGCACAAAAGTGAGAAAACATTTAAACTAAATACTTTGTGTCCAATTATTTCCTAGACGTAGTTTTGAGGTCAAAGTCCACTTGCCTTGTGAGTTGTGTTCGCTATACAACAGTGGGGATTGTCACAAAGACAACTCAGCAGATTTGAAGCATTTCCCATGGTTTCCCCCTATTTTAGCGACTTTCTTGCTCCTTGTTCTGCAGACAGGGTGACCATCTTCGATTAAGTTTCCCTCAGGACTTTTGTAGAAGCCAAATGATGAACACACCTCACATTTGGTCCTTTTAGAAGGCTGAACAATCCCCCAAGCGCTGTCACTGCCTTCTGCCATTTCTTATTTCTGCTGCAATATCTTACAATATTACAAACCGTCAGTCCTTTTTTTCATGGTTTATCGTTAAACCGGTAATCGTCCCATCCGTATTTATAGGCTTTAGTGCTGAGAAGGTTAATAGTACAGAGACTTGGGACGTGTATGGTCAATGAAGGTCATATTCTCAGGAACCAGACATGGAAATACGCTTTATTTAATGCAGATATTCAGTATATATACACACACGGATTGCGAAAAGATTTAAACCTCTTCATTTTTTTCACATTTTATGTTGCTGCCTTACTACTTTAAATTACCCTTTTCACATCAATCTACACTCCATACACCATAATGACAAAGCAAAAATAGATTTGTGAAAATTTTGCAAATGTATTAAAAAAAATAATTACAAAAAGTATTTATACCCTTTTCTGGGACACTTGAAATTTGAAATTCAAACTGAGTAATCAAAGGAGAATGACCTTGGTTAGAGTGGTGACAAAGAAGCTGATGGTCACTCTGGTTGAGATCCATGATCATATGGAGACGGGAGAAATTTACAGAAAGACAAACATCACTGCAACACTCCACCGATCTGGGCATTATGGCAGAATGGCCAGATTCAAAACTTTCCTCAGGGAAGACAAATGAAAATCCCCTTGGAATTTACAAAAAAAAAAAAAAACAACAACAGGTAAAGGACTCTAAAGTCTCTCAGACTGTGAGAAACAATATTCTCTGGTCTGATGAACCTCAGGTTCCAAGTGTCATGTATGGTTGAAACCATGCACTGCTCATCACCTGCAAAATACCATCCCAACAGTAAAGTGTGGTGGTAGGAGCATCACGCTGTGGGGGTGTTTTTCAATGGCAGGGCCCGGGGGACCCATTTGAGTAGAAGCGCACAGCTAAGACAGTGCAAGAGTGGCTTATGGACATCTCTGTGAATGTCCTTGAGTGGCCTAGCCAGAGCCTCGGCTTGAACCCAATTCAAGATCTCTGGAGAGACCTAGAAATGTCTGTCCACCGATGGTCCCCATCCAACCTGACAGAGCTTGAGAAGATCTGAGCAGAAGAATGCCAGAAAATCACCAAATGCAGATGTGCAAAGCTTGTCACATAATACTCAAAATCACGTGAGCCTATAAATGTGCTTTAGGTACTGATTTAATTATTATTATTTTTTTTTTGCAAAGTTGTTACTGATCTGTTTTTTATTTTTGCTTTGTCATTGTGGTGTATGATTGATGTGAAAAAGTCATTTCAAGTAGTAAGATAAGGCAGCAACATAAAGTCGTGTTTAAATACTTTAGCAAAGGCACTGGATGTGTGTGTGTGTGTGTGTGTGTGTGTGTGTGTGTGTGTGTGTGTGTGTATGTATGTATGTATGTATGTATGTATATATATATATATATATATATATATATATTAGTGACAAATTATCGCGTTAACGTAGGCGATTTAATTTTTACATTTTAACGCAATTAAAAATATTTAACGCAATTAACGCAGCATTCGTTTTTATACCCATTTTTGCCCAGTGTTACTCTATTCTCTATACTGATGTTTGCCCTCTGGCTGAATGCCCTGTTTCAAGGGGCGTGTCTGCTATGAGACCTCAGTAAAAACGCCCACTGTTGTGATTGGCTGACATCTTTGCATTTGAGATGAGTATCAGATCTTGTAGTGGAGGGGGCGTGGTTTAACAAGGTCTACGAGGCACAAGCAGGCACGAGCCTGCTGCTAGAGAGACGGATGGACCTGAGTTCACTTCTCATCAGTTCTCAGCACGTCTCAGTTCAGTGAACTGTTGTAGTTACAGCATATACTTCAGGTTATTAGTTTATTTCTTTTCGGAGGGGCTGTCACTCATGTCAGAAAGTTAGTAACTTTAGTAAATTATGGATCAGCGCTGACTGGAGACGCGAACCGTTTAGAACGATTCAGTCCGATTTGGTGAACCGGTTCAAAAGAATGATTTGTTCGCGAATCGGTTCAAAAGAATGATTTGTTCGCGAACCGGACATCATGGACCAGAGACGGAGCGATTGCTAACAAAGTTATATATAATAACTACTGAGTTGTGGGAGCACTGTCAGCGCAAGTTTATTGTGTTTGTATCTGAGAGTTATAAATAAACACGAGTCCCAGTCACGCTGAGTCCGTCTTCATCATTATTCTACCAACTTTGTTACACATGTAATGTACCATTACAGGAGATGAACGAGTTACGAGTAAGTGTTGATTATAGCATTATTTTTTAGATATTTTCCTATCATATGAAAAGTGACGTACATTGAGTAGACAGCGCAAACAAAGACACAACAACAGTAATTGAATGTAATCCAGTTTATTGTGGGGATAGCTGGCTAGCCTAGCCGGATACCCTCACACTTACCCCCCTTCTGCTTAATTTCGCACCGCGTATGGTGCCTCTGCTGTGGGCAAGATGTAGTACTGGGGGTCAGTGATGTTGAAGGCCGACCGGTCAGTGCAGCCCGAGCTTCGGCGTGCGTGAAGTTTATCTCTAAAGATGTGGCTCTGCCGATGTTGAGCAGAAACTCACGATGGTTTGCACAATTTAGAACTGATAGACGCGACGAGGACGTACAAAAACACTGACTCACAAGATAGAAAACACTGTTCTGTCGGGAGAGAGAGAAGCCGCAGCGTGTGCATGAATAATAAAGTTCTGTGTGAACTTGAATAATTAGCTACACATCAGAAATCAATGATCACAGATCAGAAGGAACTGAAAAAAAACTTTAGTTTTCATTTGTACATCCAAACACTGAGAAACTGCCAGCATTCAACTCGTTCACAAGCCATGATCTCTTGAGGACAAATATAGCGCTTGCATGGGCGTGCCAAATTCTCTGGTCGGAGGAAAGGGAGGTAACTGTTCCTGTTATGACGTCATAACAGGAAAAATCCAGATCAGCTCGTCTGGGCTGTCATTTTCTCAAAGGCAGAGGAAGACAGCCAGAACTCGGTTTACATCGATCAAAATTTCTAGCCACTTGGGGACAATATTCAGGCTAGGGGAACTCATATTAATGTTGAAAAACCTCATAAAATGAAAATTTCATGCCATGGGACCTTTAAAGTTTCATAGAGACATTCATAAAAAGTTGCTATTAAACAAATATTTAAAATATGCTGTCTTTAAATTGTTGCTACATTGTTTTGGAGAGTAACTGAAATTAATACAATATCGAAATGTTAAAAACTAAAAAAATATTTAAAACTTGCGATTAATTACAGAAAAAAATTTGATTAATTAGTAGAAATGTTTAATCGATTCCCAGCACATATATATATATATATATATATATATATATATATATATATATATATATATATATATATATATATATATATATATATATATATATATATATATATATATATATATATATATATATATATATATATATGATCTCACAAATGGAGTACAAAAAGTAATGTAGTTTGAGGTCATAAACAACATAATTCGTTTTAAAGAATCTAAATTATGTTAAAGTGTAGCATTTTGATCACAATGCATGCTTGGGTGTGAGTGCACTTTATGGATTGATGTCCTCCTTATCACTGAACTTTGAGAATGGAGCCCACCTCACATTGATCTAATTGGACAGTGGATGTTAAAAATCATTTGAAGGGTTTTGAGTACCTTACAAATAGCATAAGTGTGTGTTCATTTGCCTGGGGAGCATGTTCACCTGTCTTTTGTATGGCAGCCCTCCAAATCGCCACTCTATAGTCAGCCATAATGAGCTCTAAAATCCTGTGGCACCTCCTCAGGTCTGTGTTTGCATGTGCAGTCGATGTATAGAATTTCCTGCTGTTCTTTATACTTGTTTCTGCTTCCATGTGGCATCCATTTCAGTATAAATGGTTTGCACATTCACATATCAAATTACTGATAGTCAGACCTCTTATAAAGACAAACGCATACTGCTAATTAGCAATCAGCCTAATGTAATTCATCTATGCAGCTGCATGTTTAATTGTTTTTAATATAGGCTTCAAAGTTAAAGATTATTTGTCCACACTTTTTTCTTCAGTTTTATTTGTAGCATAGGCGTATGCAGTGAGATTCATGAACTTTTATTCCACTAACTCTGTCAAATGGTTTGCAAGTGTGTATGTGAACATATGTACACTACTTTTGGGTGTGTTTGTGTGCATGTTTGATTAATGCTTTCTGTTCCCAAGGACATTATTCACAGCTGGAAGACTGTCGGGCCAGCCAGGGCTAAGGGAATGCTTGCCAAGGTGTGTCTATGTATGTGTGTGAGCAAAAACACATGCTCCTCCCCTACTGTTTTTTTTTAGGGGTGCGAGCATAATGTACTGGGAGCATGTTTATTCTATTTATTCTTTATGTTTATTATTGTGGGAACAATCTATTGTTTCCAGAAATGTGAGCCGCTACTTAGAAAATATGATTGCATGAATTTGACTTGTTCGTTTTGTTTGACGATTGTTTTATCTTTCTCAAAAGTAGCCATTTATATGTGGTTATCAAATTGCCCACAATACAATCAGTCCCATGGCTTAAAAAACATTTCCTTTTTCCAAAATCCTTTAGGCTTTTTACCTTTTTGTGTTCTGTTAAGGTATTTCCTTCAGATTCATCTGCCACCCGCAGGTTTTTCATTGCCATGGGAACTACTGCAACAAACAAAATAAGGCTGCCCCTTATTGGTTCATACATCCTCCCAAAACATCCAATGTCAGTCTGGTATTTTATGGATTTGAACTGTTGATCTTAGCGCGGAGACAAACCTTCTGTCGTGCCAATCACGTCCAGAAATCAAAGAAGCAGTGGGCTGTCACCTGTATCTTTGGCTCCATGGCTTTACTGTCTTCGAATCCGGCACATTTGTGCTACTCTGTTTTCTCCATCCACTCCCTGCATGGATATCTATCTACAGTGCTCTTGTGAAATGTGAAGGTCTGTGGTAGGAAATCGCATCCGCAAATCATCAGACTGAGACTATGAGCTCCATTAGAGGGAAAGAGCTGGTCGTGATTCACTTTGTAAACTCATTAGGGATGTGAACATGGCATACTTTCAATGTTCCTCTGCTCTCTACAAAGACCTTGGACCATCTATCTAGGCGTAATGACAAACTAGGGAGTTCCTGCACACCTACCTGTTTATATATACTTAAAGAGAGCCTTTCACTGGCTTGTTTAAGTGGTGATGTTTGTAGGCCAATGAGTAAAAGGCAGGAAAAGCACTTTGCCAAGTGCACACTGAGGAAACCATCCATTTACCTGGATGGAATACAAACACAGGCTTTATTGTTCTCTATGAATGTCTGGTCGACATCTGGCACATACAAGCGCACATGCATGCATAAGCCATAATTTTCCTTTTCTCTCTCTCTCTCTCTCTCTCTCTCTCTCTCTCTCTCTCTCTCTCTCTCTCTCTCTCTCTCTCTCTCTCACTTTGTCTTTTTTTGTGTACAGAATGACCTGCTGTTTCATGCATTAATGCACCACTAAGCTGGCAGTGAGCATGTTAAGCTGCTTTCAGGCAATGCTTAGAGGGACACTGTGCCTTTAACATGGGTGCCACTGAAGTGGGTGCCAAACATCAGGGAGAGGGACAGATAAAAACGCCAGAGCTTTGGTATAATATCTGGATGAGGTTTGTAATGTAGGGGAGACAGGGGCTAGTTGTCACAAGGCTTTTTCTCGGTAATGTAAGGGTTTGAGTCAAAAGACCTAATGATATGAATGCGTTTTCTCGAAAAGTGGTTTTGGTTGGTTTGGTTTTTAAGCATCTTTATCGAAACCCCTTAAATAGGAAGCAATTTTTCTGTGTGCAGAGATTTGCTAGACTCAGTGGCAGGATGAGATTGCTAATTAATTTTTCCCCTATCAAAGTTTGTGCATGCATTGGTGTGTGTGTGTGTATGTGTGTGCGTGTTATATCAGCATAAACATCCTGTTTAAAAGTATTCATAGTGCATGAAGCATGTGCCTGAAAGAGCAGCTTTATATAACCTCATTATAATTCATATAGTTTAGCACATATTCAAGCTTTGACTTCAGGTTTTTTTTGACAGATTCTTATTGATTACTAATTTTGATTCCAAGGTTAAGAAAAACAAACAAACAAACTTAAATATCATTCACATTTATTTTGTCTTATTGCAAAACGTTTTACTGTAGCTGAATACCATGAACCAAAATCAACAAGCTAAAGAACATGGACACAAGGAACTTTTGCATATGGTACAATACCGTAGCAAAAACAGCTAGCCTAACTAAAATACATTTCAAGCATTATTAAAGACAACTAAACTCTCAGTAATTAAAAAATAACATGAACAAATTAGCAATCACACAAATAAATATAACTAAACAAAGATATGATTGAAATAAACAGTGTTTTAAGTTGCTCAGGTTTTCAGGTACAGAAACTGTAGTCAAATGTAAAAAAACTGCACTTTATACATAAAATATACATTACAAATATAGTTACAAAAGTTATGTCAAGAACAGCGACTGAATTACATTATTATAGAGATGGCAGCAGGATTTTGGCTGCTTTCACTTTAAGAGCTGCACGGATCCAATACACGGTCATGCGTTTTCTTTGTCAACTGTTTATGTTCACTTAAAACATAACCGACTGTGTTTACGAAAATTTTTATGGCATATTTTTGTGTGTCCGATTTCAGAATTGGAATCAATTCTCGGTTCCCAACCTTAGACTTTACTGTGTCTTTTTGCTGGAGATGCTTTGCTGAAGTGCTTTAGTTGATTATAATGGATGTACTTTTGCTTTGTATATGCACATAAATGAGTTTTTGTCCGTTTGTCACTGTCCCGTTTTGGAAACGTTAAAAAGCCTTATTTCTAGGCTGTCAATGTTTTATGCTACCGTCACATGCTATTGGAACTATCGTAAATATGAGTTTCCTAGTTATAAATTGGACATGAAAGCCCTCTCAAGTCATATTTACCACTGGAAAGCTCTGGGATAATTTTTATACCCGAGTTCCTGAGTTGGGCGTGCCATACATTTTAAACATGGCAGAGAGGAGAACGATTGCTGGTGTGACGGGTATTCTTTATTAGTTTTTTTCCACAACAGCTATATCACCTTATCTTGTCGTTAAAGTAGTGCATATTTACATATATGAATAACAATTTGAAGCATATTGTATGTTTTATACACAACGAAAATAGCCTGTATTTGACCGAAATTCCAGAATCGTTAGCAAGCTGACTATCTAGATAGCTGGTGAATGTTACCAATGAATGTGATGCTAAATATAATTTTGACTTAATAAGATTTTCCCAATAAATAGGCAAGAATAGACCTCCATGTCCTCCGTGTCCTCCATAATTCGTGTTCTTTCCGACAACAAAGCACTTGAATGCAACAAGGACATATTGGACATTTCCGATATCATATGAAGGCAGCATTATTACATAAACATCTGTTGCTAGTATGGTGTTTTGTTTGCTTAGGTGTTTGCATACGCTGGCACATGGAGATGTGTCAATATTGTACTAGTCAAGGATGCAGTAGACCTCAAAAATATTCTCTCTCTATCTGTTTTTGACAGTCAGACAGTCCCTTCATCCAGTCAATTGAATTATTTATTGTTATATCATATATTATCTTTGAGGGTTTCAATGGGTGCATCAAGTTTTATGTTCCAGAAAGTAACATTAGACATATTTTGGTACCACTAATATGTAGAGCTTAAATAATGCATGAGTAATAGATAAAGGAAGGGAGAGAGAGTAAAAAAAGAAAAGTGCATTCAGAACAAATATTTATTTATTTATAATACAATAACAAAATAAAATACAATATACAGTATTTTAAAATAAGAATTATTTAAAACCAAACTTTAGAATATTGCTCCTCTACCACCTAATAATTATTCATAGTGTCCTTTACGTGCTTGATAGTCACTAAATTAAATTTTCCCTACATCCTCAAGGTATTTAGTTGTAGAGAAGAGCAGATGGTGAGTCGGGAGCATGAGCTAATCAGAGGAATTTTGGCTAAGCTCCAGTTCACAGTAGTATGGAAAAGTGAAAAGTGTTCTGGGAGAGGTGTAGGCCTGTACAAGGACATTTTTTTTTTTTGTCGTGGAAACTGCTTTATGATTCCCCTTGTCTCTGCAACATGCTGATTTTTCCCCCCTTTTTTTCTTTTGCATTCACTGATTGATGTATATATTTGGGGTGCTGAGTGTTTGTTCATGACACTGCATAATCAAGGCAGTATCAAGGAAAGCAAAGCTCATCAGTCTTTCATCAGCCTCATAACGTTACTCTAATATTAACAAGACAGTCTATCAATCATTTTTATCTAGCGCTTCCTAGCTCAGAGTAGACAAAGAGAAGATGATATGGCAGACACAGCAACGTCTGAGTAATGTTGGGAATAGTTATTACAATTTTAAATAACTCTTTTCTATTTAAATATATTTTAAAATGTAATTTATTCCTGTGATGGCCTAGCTGAATTTTCAGCAGCCATTACTCCAGTTTTCAGTGTCACATGATCCTTCAGAAATCCTTTTAATATGCTGATTTGGAAACATTTTTAACTATTATCAATGTTGAAAACTTAAGGGAAAGAAAATTATTATTTTATGAATAGAAAGCTCAAAAGAAAAGCATTTATTTGAAATATAAATGTTATGTAACATTATAAATGTACTGTTACTTTACTTTTTTTTTAATCAATTTAATGCATCCTTGCTCAATAAAATAATTCATTTCTTAAAAATATTACTGACCCCAAAATTTCGAACTTTAGGGTATACAATGTGAGTGTGGTCCTTGTAAACCCTACATCGTGAGGACATTGTGGGAGGAATGTCAGCAAGTTTTTTGTGTAAAAATTCAGAAAGTGTAAAAATGCAGAAAGTTTTCAGTGATTATAGGGTTAGAGTTAGGAAATAGAATATACAGTTTGTACAGTGTACAGTATTATGTATATGAAAAGTCCCCTTAAAACATGTAAACCCAACGTGTGTGTGTGTTTGAGTTGCATTCAAAATCCATTTGGCTGATAGTGGCTCCTGACGCTTGATGCTTCTGAGCAAAGTACATCTGGTTTTGACTGAGAAGTGGGGGGAACCTTGTTGTTTGAGACCCAACATCCATGCCTCTCACTGGCTGCCAGGCTTTTTCGTCTAGGCTTCCTGGCACACTCTGCCTCAATTGATGTCCTCTTACATTTGGTCCTGTGGGCTTTGAGAGACACAAAGCGAACTGATGCCCAGGCCTGACATTAGATGACAATGGAATACTTGGAGGGATGAAAGAGGAGTTTGGCAGCTGTAAAAAGGGAGGAAAAGAATAGCTAAAAGAAAAGTACAGTGAGAAAAGTGGGGAAAACAAGCGCTGCTTTTTCTGAGTCATACTATTCCTAGTGAAGACCCACCTTATTTTCAAGAAATATGTGATTAGAGGCCATTTCTTTTGAAGGAGAGATAACCAAGCTCTTTTTTCCCTCCGCAGTGGCCAGAATGGGCTTCCTATTAGAGATGAAAATTAGAGATTAGTCAATAACATGAATAAATACAGATCTCTCGCTTGTCTGCATGGTTCATATAGACCACATATACTAAACACTGCCTGCCTGGGTGAGCTGTGGGAGAATGGCAGCCGGACACTGACCCATCAGTCAACATCTACATCAGCAAGTTGACCTTTCCGTTATACCCACTCTCCAATTCCCGCTGCTTTTCACTAATGGAGAGATGGGAGGATGAAGGTGAAAGAGATGTCTCTGTTAAGCATAGCAGAAAACAAATACCTTTGGTTTTCTGGACCATCATACTGGGAGACGTTCTGTTTGAAGTGACAATTCACACTTAACAAGGTCAAAGTCAACAAATGTCAATATCTTTGTGTTATTTTTATATCTGTTTTATATATTTATTTAACACTAGAACCGCCACGGGCTAAAATTTACCCATGGCTGCTTTTAAAATGTACAACAGTTTTTCATTAAAATATCCAAGTCTCCCAGTCATTGACTTTTACTAAAATGGTGCTATTTACAATCCCCAGTTATTAAAAATTGTTTTGATAAAACCAGATAAAAAATAGGGCATTTATACCTATAAGTGGCAGCAGGTCAAATTTACCCCTACATAATTTCTTTATTTTCGCACCGCTTATGTTTTAACATCCTATGTTACTAAGCAACACCTTTCACTGAGATAGTGGTAATCAGTTTTAGTCACAATGGATAATGCTACACCACCCAAATGCGTATTTTTTTCCTTCTAATTCTAATTCTCATTGACATTGCAGGCTGGTTTAGTCTATATTCAGTGATTAGTGTAGCCTGCTTAAAATAGCCTTGAAAAGAAAACAACAGGACAAAAACATAGTTGATGACTAGAAATAATTGTATGACTCTAGACATTACTTTGTGAAAACAGTGGCATAATAAAGTGATATAATATGTTTTTTAGCCTTATCAAAACAGTAGTCATGTGCATGGGTAAATATTTCCCGGTTGCGGTTTTAGATATACAACGACCCCTGGTGGTTCTAGTGTTAAAGATTTATTTACGTTTGCATAAATTGAACTAACACAGTTTAAGCGAAACATTTTACAATTCATTTCAAATGATGTAGGCTACAGATATATTAAACTAGTTAGTTAAACGTATTTGCTAACTAGCTCAGTAAATGTATTACTGAAAATGCAGAAAATGTTATGTGTTTGTAATAATCCATTTACATGTAGGCATACACATTTTAAGTGTGACATAAGTATTCCATTGTTATTATTATTACATTTTAATATATTTATATTTTACACAGGACAGGCCACTCAACTACTTTTACTTTGTTTGTCCACAATAATACTGTATAGTAATACAATAATACACAATAGTAATGTTTTTACAATATAAAAAACAACTATATGGCATATTAATATACAGTGAAAATCATTCTATATAAACTAGATAATAGTTTATACTTTTTATGCATATGTGATACACATAGTGGGTAACTATGCAGTGGGGTTTGAAGTTTTATAGTCTTAGGATATCCTTTGAAACAGTCGTTCTCAAACAGGAAAGGCCGGAACCCAATAGGGGCACTCAGCAAACTTCCAAGGAGGTCACAGGATGGCTTAGGGCCTTATTTAAACTGAGCACATGATCTGAAGCACATGGCACAGGTGTACTTAGGGTGTGTTCCAATTTACTTTTGCTAGTTAAATGACGGGAAAAACGGTCGGCGCATCAGGCGAATGGTCCAAAGGATTGTTCATAGTCTCTTAATGAGTGTTTTGGGCGTAACGTGCAATAAACCAATTCGATTCTCTTCTCCCATTCCCTTTAAAAGCCAGTTGCGCTTGCACCATGGCGGATTTGCTATTTGCAAATTTGCGAGTGGAAAGACTGAATGGTTCTCCAGAGAGGAGTCCTTTTATTTTTTATATTTATGAACGTTTGTGTGCTGCTGCACACAAATTTAGTTGTCTTTTAGACTTACATTTTAGACTCACATCTGCGTGTAATAAGCAGAGTGTACGCGCGCTGTGCACCTTTGAATAACACAAAAAATACTGCGCTATTGACTTTGAGCAACAAAAACCTGGTCTAATAGCGCAGTTTTCAGTTGCCTAAAAATAGCAACGTGTCAACAATGCGCCAACAATGCTCCTGAAACACCTCGTTTTCAGACCCACGCCCATGGGCGAACAGATGTGCGCGAGTGCATTTGCTATTTAAACAACGTGGCACTGGAATTAAAAATGATAACTGTGTCGGGCTGAAACTAGCAAAAAACACTTGTGTTGCGCCTGGCGTCGCATTGCAGCGGATGTATAATAGGGCCCTTACAGTTATCTAAAATAATATGTTCATTTCTGTTAATAATATATTGTCCTTAAATAAATAGTGTAGTTATAATTCTGTTAATGTTATATTAGATAGGGGCCTTTGGATATTGTGCTGGACAGCGAGAGGCCTTTGAGTCAAAAAGGTTAAGAACTACTGGTATAAAATACTGAGCATTTAGTTGTCTTTTAGACTTACATTGAGTCCCATCGCTACAGATAAATCAGACATGTTGTCGGGTCTAAGTGATTAGAGAGGCATTGAAGTGCAAGGCTCAGATTTAGCCAATCAAGTGGGTGGTGAAAAGAGGCACAAGCTTATCCGCGTAACGACATCTTGTCTCTGAAAGACACATTCTGACTCTCTGCCAGGTATTTCATGGCTCTCTTCACCGATGAATATCTGTGGTCGCTACGGTGATTCTAGAGACAAAGACGCCTCCGTCCCTCTCCTTAAAGATGGTATCTATGGAAACTGCTGGGATCCCACAGCTGTAACAGAGTGCCGCTATTTTCAGAGTTGGTTAATCACAACAAATGAAAGCATGCTTTGTTTTTTCTCACTCTATCTAACCTTATGAACAGGTAGCGTGTGACTTTAAAATGCATTATGTACCTTTCTGGCTTATCATGGTCCACTTGTGTCAGCTACATATTGTCTAGAGGCTCACAAGAGGCTGAGGCTGAGAAATGAATGATACTAGCAAAGAAATGGCAGGACATGTGCAACGGATAGGTGAGATGTAGATTAGAGAGGCCTAAGAATATGTCAAGCGCTTGAAAGTGGGACATAATCGACAAGACAGGAGTCTTGTTTATAACATTTATTCGCCATGGATACATTTAAAACCTCAAGATTGAGAATGTACTGTGCGTAAAACCATGGTTAATTTTTGTAAGGGTTAGTACACTTCAACAAAAACACACTACAAAAAGAATCGTGTAAAAACCAGTAAACCTTGAGATTATTACTTGAGACTTTAGAACAAAATATGTGGATATGAGGACATATATACAACTAAATTAACAATCTCCTGAATATTTTCTAAATTCACTAAACATTTTCATCTATTTTTGTGAACATTTTCTTTATTAAACATGGACCTTTATTTTCAATAAAATGGCTTTTTGTAAATGTAAGCAACTGAGTTAGGCACACGTTTACCTGGCAATGGTGCATGGCATCAGCTAATTCTCTTCTGTAGCCTTACATGCATACTTTCACCCTCTGACCCATCTTCACAAGAAATACAATTTCAGCTTACATCATTATTCATGGTACGACCTTTGGTTTCATTTTAACACAGCTCTGAAGGGCCCTCTGACACCCCCTGCTGAAGTTCCATCAAATTTGCAAAATAAAGACATTGATTTTCCAAACACACTCTGAAAGACTGCCTGGAATTGAAAGTCAGTGTTTTCTGTCAACATCTCACAAAATAGAGCCTGCCTCCCTTTTCATTTACCACAAATGTGTTGGTTAAAAATCTCTTCACATGAGTTAATTGCGGTGTTGGTGCATATTGGGCGGATATATTGAGGCAGAAATCACTTGGCGTGTTGCTGTCTCTATCTCTCGCTCTTCCCCTTTTTCATTCCCTTCATCTTTAGCGTTCCGATTGCTCGGCTGACATGAAACAAATGACTGTGAGTTGAGATCTGGGTGCACAGCTGAGCCACTGTAGATTGATTTAAAGTGAATTGCTTTCATTTCTACACTGACGATACGTCGCTCCTCGTAAACAAACTTCTCTAGAGAGGAAATGAGAAAATTGTAATCAATGCTGGAGTACCCACAAGCAGACATTCATTCCTTTGGATTAGGGCAGTTAGAAGGAATTAGACCTTAGGACAAACATCAGGAGAAAATATCTCAGTGGGAAGCAGTTTAGCGGGTCTGCGCTAACGTTTTATTGAATGCCGCTTATTGCCTCTGACTTGAGGTGACGGACACTCCTCGCATGTCTGGCTGAAAGGCCGTTTTTATGTTCGATAAACGTTGGTGCATTCACCCTTGTGGGAGGAAAAACAGAGCCACACTTGTCTTCCAGAGACAGACCATTACTCCCTCATTGTTTGCTGAGGTTGTGAGTTGTAAATAATGCACACCAGCTTTGTAGCTTCACTATGTTTTACACCAGGTCACCACCGCCAATGAGAGCAGAACATCAGCTGCGATATACCAATGAACAGAGACCAGCTGAAAGTTTTATCTGTGCTGGCATGAACTTGGATATCTTGCCTAAAGTTTGATAGTCAATAAAGACAACAATCTGTTTTGACAGTAAGGAGTGAAAATGTATTGATTTACTGGTAGGTTTGGCTGGTTTTGCTTATTTTCTGGTTTTAGAAGGGTTTGGGCAGATAGTCAGTCTGAGAATCCAGCTTAAATCGTTTAAGACCAGCAAACCATCTTTGGTGGTTTAATATTTATTGTCTCTGCAGGATTGTAAATTGCATATTGATATCTCACTCAAAAATTTAAATTCCCCACTCACTCTCAGGTCGTTCCAAAACTTTTTTGCTGCAGAACACAAAAGAATGTGTGTGAGTTTTTGTCCATTGAATGAAAGTCAGTGAGGTCCAGTATTGTTTTGAGCCCACTTGACTTTCATTGTATGGACAAAAACAGTTGAAACATTTTTCAAATGATCTTCTTTTGTTTTGAAAGTCATACAGGTTTGGAACGACATGAGAGTAAGTAAAATATAAGAGTTTTCACCTTTTGGATGAACTATTCCTTAAAGTTGCAGTCCGTAAGTTTTGCCTCTATGTCGCCATCTCTGTTTGAAACCTGCAGTTATTAGCGGAGTTATCATCTGTACGCAAGTTGTGCATTGGCGCGGCTCTTCAGCGCGGATGAAACTAATGTTTTGAGGAGTGTGTGCGGCTTGCTGCCAATCACCGCACCGGTGTGGATACTGTACATCAGAATCACAGATTCTACGTCTTGGAGTATAACCTAAGTAAGAATTTTCATCTGAACATGTAAGTAACATGTCTGCCACTTTTGGGAACAAAACATTACAAAAGATCGCTCATATAACATCAAGCCGTGCAAATTATTATTATTGTTATACTTTGTTCTCAAATTGTTAATGTTAACAGCATTATCATTGCGTGACTACGTGAATTTAGTGTTTATTAGCGTTACCTGTAGATTTCATTTTCTGCTTTTGACTCCGGGTGAATCTCCAGTTGTCACTGATGATGTCATTTGAGCCTTTCTGGATTAAAGTCCGCCATCAAAATTAAACGTGTAATTACTCCAGCTGCTGTGAGAGAAATGCGGTCCGCTCCTCGCGTGCGTTGCTACTACTACTACTACTAGCCAGACTCTTTCTTTATGTATACAGACGTGACGTAATGACGCAAATACATTTCCAGTGGAAATCCACCAGTACCACTCAAATTATAAAATTGTTATTACAAGCTTACCGTTGTGAATGGAGCTAAAGTAAGAAGATGGTTATGAATACTGACTTGTTGTGTACTTGTGTAACCCCTCCTGTTTGAACCGCCCACTCCAAGAGGGACTCAAACCCGGGTCCGCCGGCATGAGAGTCTGGCGCTCTAACAAGGAGGCTAAAGGCTGTAACCTCTAGCGTCAGCCGCTAAAGCATCTCTTGAGATCAGGGGAGTGAAGTTTACTCACACAGCAACTACTAGCTAGCCTCCGTTACATTTGCTCAAAATTGATTTTGGATAATAAGTTACGGACTGCAGCTTTAAAGTCACAATCATTCTTACCAATCATTTATGTCTCCAATCCATGTCTTTATGGCTCAACTCTAAAACGTTGACATTCTGTCCCAAAATGGAGTTTTCTTGTCACGGTGGCCTAAACTAACCTCCGAACAGGCCTCTGTCCATAAGGAATGTTATGCCGTAATTTTACCTCTGAGTTTATCACTGTTGACCCCAGCTCAGACGTTACCGCAGGGATTCATCTGCTGGCTGCCCGTAAATCAGCAGAGTGCTGGGTGTCTACATCCTTATCTCTTGTAACAGTCCTCAGGGGAGGGTCCAAAGGCCGAGAAATAGATTAGCAAGCTGCTCTAAAAGCAATCTCTCCCCTCTTCTCTCGATGGTGTCGCCAGCTTTGGTTTGTCTTGGGCTCTGGAATGCAATTACAGCAAATTTGGTATTATGTACCTTCTTTATGGTGATAAATACCCAAGATGCTACATGTTAGCTCTAAACAGCCCTTGTGTGCAAGAATTGCTGTCTGGGTTTTCTTTTCCTTTATGTCTTTTTAGCAGCAGAATTGCACCCCAGCTTCCAATTTACATTTCAATTGCGTTCCATTTGTATGTTTCACAATTGAGCAAATCTGTCATAAGCGGCAGAAAAAACTAAAGTGGCTCTATGAGTATTTAACAGGCATTATGGCAGTTTTAAACAAGTACACTATGGCCCAGGTCTAGCTTAGCAAGTAATCCGTAGACCTTAGTCAGGGTAGGCCATATTTAATTTCTGACAGGAATGAAAATGAGGCTGTGAGTGACAGAAGTAGAATGTGTTCAAAAACTCCAAAAAAACAGTTTTGAAAGAAGGTGAGTTGTGAAAATGACGTGATCTAGGACCTTTTTATATAGCGCATGCCATTGTAAACACGAGGTCTATCCCTCGCAGCCTTGTTTTCATCCACGTAAAATTTGATGTGAACATGACTAAAGCCTATAGCTAATATTTCACGTTTTCGATTGTGACCATCGATTTACCATTTTTCTGGTATTTTATTTCATTACTTTGAGGCAGAATAATGAATATCATTGTTCTGAAAGTAATTCATTTATTATTATAAGATAAAAGGTCAAAAAAGTCAAAGGCGTCACAATCAATAGCCAGATATTTACTGTTTACCTCATACCCTATAAATTGAACTAACTAACTTTGTTACAATTATAGAATCTGACACATTAATACCTTAAAATAACTTAATGGCCTTTTTAACAAAGGATGTTTTTGGGTCATAGTGTAGTAGCATTAGCATCATCTAGGACAAATCCATTCCCCTCCAGGTGGACATGTGTCTTTCTGACAAAGCAAGATGCGGCAGCAGTGCAGAGCAGTTTGATTAGGAGATAACTTACTCTGCAATTCAAATCATCTTCCTTCTGGGAAGCAGCAGAAGCACAAATTCAATTCTCTCACCTTTACTTATTAATCTGTGTTCAATTTTTAAACAAGTTTGAGCATCTCATGTTTATTGATGCCACATTTTTTGAATCATCAGAGTTGGAGGATTAAAAAGGGCAAACTCGTAAGACTCATTAAGCACTGATCAAAAATAAAATAAATTGTTAAACAGTATCTTATTTTGCTGTACGGCAATGCAAATGGAGTAATCTTTCTAATGTTGTGCTGTACAGTATATGAAGATGGCACTGTTGTAGAACAGATTTCCAATGGTTGTCTTTTTTTGGTTGAGACTAAGGGCCCTATAGCGCATGGTCTGAAGCGCTCTTTGGGCTTGTCTGAATCCACTTTTGCTAGTTTAATGACCGAAAAAACTGTCTGCGCACCAGGCGCATGGTCCAAAAGTGTTGTACCTAGTCTCTTAATGAGTCATGGGTGTGTTTTTGGCATAATGTTCAATAAACCATTCAGAGTCTCATCTCCCATTCCCTTTAAAAGCAAGTTGTGCTTGCACCATGGTGGATTCGCTATTTAAATGGCAGAATTTGCAAGTGGAAAGACTGAACGCTTCTCCAGAGAGGAATCCTTTTATTTTTAATATTTAAAAATGTTTGTGTGCTGCTACGCGTCCCTGTGTGTGTAATAAGCAGAGTGTACGAGCGTTGTGCACCCACCTATAGGCGCATATTACTAACGCGCATATATAGCAACGTACCAGCAATGTGCCTGAACACACCTTGTTTTCAGACCAGCATGCCAATTGGTGAACAGATGGGCACGATTGCATTTGCTTTTTAAACGTGGCACTGGACGTGAAAATGATAATTGCGTCGGGCTGAAACTTGCACAAAACATTTGCGTTGTGCCTGGCGTCGCATTGTGCCAGGTGTATGATAGGGCCCTAAATGTTTCTCAGGCAGATACACATATTTTGACCTCATCTTGCTGAGTCTCACCCTCAAATGGCCAGGCAGTCTGGGCTCAAATGAGATTAATACACACAACTAGATGACATGAGTGGCAGAGGTGAAATGTGAGGCTGTGGATTCACCATTAGGAGTAATTTGTGCAACATTACAGCCATAGAAAGCCTTGGCGCAGATGGGCTTTTAATGGTCATGTGTCAGTCATTATAGAAATGACAGCCCAAAAGTAGGAGTGACTGCTAATTCACATTTTCAATCAAAAGTAGCTTTTGAATTGCTGTTAATGGTTGCATAGACAACAATTAATACAGTAGGTGAACCACTAATGGCCACTTGTCAAACATGAAATGCATAAACTTAGCCCAGTGGCCATCCATCATTTATACAAATGGGGTGCATTTGGGGATTTGGGTCTCTCTTTGCATGTGATGTAGACAACTAAGATTATTTCAGTTACATGGTTAGCCAACTTTGAAAAATGTGATCAAGAAAGTATGTTAAACATGTTTTGGACAAGTACATTTTTGTTTTGAGAATTATATTTAATGATACGGGTGATTTGCCAATGAATTAATCTGCTTCTAGTTTTTCTAAATATAGTATTTCTTAACTTCAATTGCTGATTGACTGGAAGGAAATATATTTGAGGACGATAACATATTTGAATTGTGACCAACGCAGTTTCGGTGGGTGTTATGGTACAACATATTGTATACTGTCAGCATGTTTGCAAACAAACCAGAGAACATGTCCACCTTCATCCCATTCACACATTTCCTGCCATAACGACACTGATTTCACAGTCAACAAGTGCTATTGAGGACATGAAAAATCTGCAATTGATTGACGCATATTTTTCTCTCTGAGCACTTGAATTTTATATTAAACAGCGAAGCCTCATTTAGATGATAATTGTTTTACATGGCGACATTATGCAATTTCAGCATTTACAGATGCTGTCCAAATAGGAAATGTCTGTGTTTTTTTCTCACCACCCAGAAGAAAATTGCCTACTGTTTTATGACAAGCGTGTGGTAATATAATGCCTGTCCAAATTGTCATTTATTAGTTTACATGAGGAATGGGGGAATTTATCATTTATAAATCAGTTTTGACCGCTGCTATGTCTCGCTTGGCTGCTGTTTGACACTTTTGCAGGTAATGAGTATTTGGACATTTAGCACAAAGGACGCTTGTTTCAGAGAACTTTGAATGTAATATAACAGTGCCCTGTATGGAATTCAGGAATTAATTCGGAAATGGTTGAAACTAAGTGATAACACAAATGGTGATGTCTCGTGGCTGTTAACATGGATGCAAATAGCTTAAAATGTTTGGGTAGCTGTTGTGAAGTATAGTATTAGCAAATGGAAACATTTAAAGGCTTAGTTTTTTTTATAGACTTATTTTTTCTGAAACTCCGTTGCATGTTGTTTCAGTCCCATACATAGCTCAAGTCTCTGTTTAGGTCTTGAATATCATCAAGATTGCAGTTAAACAGTTAAATAAACAAGTTGTTAATATTAAAGGGGCTATATGCGTTTTTCTGAAATTTAAACTCGCGACTGACACCTGTGGCCAAAAAACAGAACTGCTCTTATTTTCTGCTCGCTCTCGCAGCGGTGGTGACGTCACATCCGCAGACAGCGCGGGAAAAAAACGACCCGACAGAAAATAGGAAAAATAGGATACAGGCTTATAGGTGCACACACTGTGAGCGGACAAGGTGTCAGTATGCTCATCAGGAGATGTTTGAGTCATAAATGGTAAAATAAAAAGGCTATTGTTACGTTTATTTTGGGGAAAAAGTTGCATATAGCCCCTTTAAGTGACTCTTTGCTGTATTTCGCCAATGAGAATAGTTCCAAACAATGCCACAGCAGAACACATGCGTTTTGGGGGAACAATGCGGGAGCAATGTTTTACAGATGTTACCCTGAAGGTGCGCTCACATTTACGCTTTCACAGACGATATCCAGTCATTTCATTATGATCACAGATTTAAGACTTGATCATGCAAAAACACTGTGTTGAATTTCACTATTTTCACTATTGTGACAACACCTTGAGAAACAATTACAGGATTTACAGGCTCATGATATCATGTATCAGATCCCCCTGGCAGTAGCGAGTTCCATTAGATGTCTGCAATGGATAACTTTAAGAACACTGTTTTTCATTCCAACAATCATGGTATTTGACAACCCAAAGCCCACATATAACTGGCCAAGCTTATTGTGTTCCCTTATCAGCAGTAGATCGTGTTGTTGGGGGATTGAGACAGATTGAGTTGATATCTTCAAAACCCACCTGAGATTAGATGACACAAGTTTCTGTGAGGTGATTTTAAAGTCTCTGAGTTACAGCACCTTGTCTTTATAAATCCATTGTGTTCCAGAAAATTCTGGATTCACCTTGACAGGCAGTATCCAGTGACATTCAGATCTTGTAGAGTGTGTTTTAGTATGGCCCACCATGCCTTCTACAGAAGTGTCAGTAAGGGAGAGAGACCTGTCACACGTGTGTATGTATGCGCACACACTCTCGCACACTCACTCTCACTCAATCTCAGTATAGTCCCCAGGGCAGCGCTGCATAGAAGTAAACTTCCTGTGCACTACTGCCAAGAGTAGCGGTGGGAAGTACGCTAGAATGATCACAACATTCTATCATCCCTTTCAAAATCCTTCCTTCCATTAAAAAACATCTGTTGTTGCAGTAGTATTATTTTAAAAACTAGAATTGATTCAGTCTTTGGGCAACTCCAATAAGCAAACACAAACCAAGCCATGCAGTGATACAGTAAGACCAGGGGTGGGGGACTCATTTGGGGTAGGGGGCCACATTGTCCGGAACACAATATGCGGATAACAGAATTGAATTGAATGTATAATTTAAAATTGAAATAGATTAACATATAACAGCTATAATATGATAAAACTGATACAAGTGTCATAAGGGTCCTATCCATTTTAAGGAAATTTTAAGTGAAACAGTGAGACAACACAGTTGCACAGTGGGAAGGAACCGGAGACAAATACTAGTAAGCTACAGTAGGAGCGTATGCATTTAATTTGATAGAATTGGTCACACATTGGACGAGAAACGCCAAGACATGCTACTTTGAACCTAGGACAACTCTCTTGTATTAGTTTGTTTTATTTAATTATTTTATTATTAAACATTGGAAGCAAGACTTCCTTGGACAACCAGCTTGACCAAGTAAGGCCTTGTCAGTTTACCAGCTAAACCAGCTCCATCACTGACCAACATAAACCAGCCTGGAACATCACATCAATTTTTTCTGGTCCTTTTTGCAGGGGTATGATGTAAATCAAGTAAGTTTGTGTACATATTAACACATCGCTTTCATCAGATATTGATTTTATATTTATTATTGATCATTGCATCAAGAAACCTCATCTTATTACCTCAAAATCTTGTGATAGTGAAGGAAGTATAGTGGCTTCCATGCAGGTCTATAGATTCAGCTGGTGCTCTACTGTATGTCCTTAAAGCACTGCTGCCTTTACAAGAAATATACTTTTTGGACTGTTTTAAGGCTCTATATGGTGTCTCTAAAAAATAATATCAAAATCACAGGGACTACTACTGAAATAAATGGGAATTTGTATTGGGGTCAATGTTTTTCAACTTAGGTTGTTTTCAGCAGGAAAACACTTACTGAGAGGAAAGTAGAGAACATGTGCATTGGGTAGTAGATACACTTTTTTTAATGCTTTTGTTGCGGAAGGAAACAGTTTTCCATTTTGGAGAACTAAATTTACAGCCATTTATTCTGTATTATTTATGTGTTTTTTCTTTTTTGAGATGAGACAGCAAAAAGGGCTATTTGTTCCACAAGATAACCAGAGAAAAGCAAGGCTTTTCTATTTATTACTTACTTACTGACTTACTCACTCACTAATTTTCGATTTATGATAATCTACATAATAATATACTTTTTCCACCATCTGATGGTTTCAGATTATGTACATAAAGCAGATGAGGCTAATCTAATTTCAAATTAATTTCACTTTTGCAGAATTGTACTTGGTTACCTGAGGTCTGTCAATTTCCTTGGTATTATTGAATTATTATAAGGCACAATTAGATGTTACCCCACATCCCCGGTCTCCCTCAACAAACATCTTAAATGCTTATTTCATCACTCAGGTATATTTAGTTCTTCTTCATACAGTCCAAAACAAAGTCTCAACTTGAAATGGTCATTTAAAAAAAGAAAATAAATTTAAACAATAAATACCGTTTTGTGGCTCTCGTGAACCGTGAAATGATTATCTCTTCCTTCTAGTTCATTGATAAGCATTAAAATAAACATGAATGAACACTAAAATAAATGTTGTTTCTACCGCAGAAAGACGTCAGTACACACGTTTTTTTCCAAGTTCAAGTCCACAAAGTTTATCTACTAACTCTCCTGACTGCTTTGTCGGACAAAACGGCAGATTCAGCGATGTGATTTGGTCAGATGACCTGTCAATCAAACTTGCAGCGAAGGGTGAATTAGCATAGAATTGTATTTCTACAGATATTTGTTCCTCACTATACACTATACATTCCTGAAAAGGATATTAGGTAAACAAAGAATTGTCTATGTCTGCTGTAATTGCTGTGCCCCAGTCTGAATGCGAAGTCTGTTACTAATGCTAGCATTCAATACTGTTAGACAGGATGAAGTCCAAACACTCTCAGCAAAAAATGGAACAACAGCTGTCACATTACTTTTTGAAAGTACTAATATGCACCATTTGGGTGCTAATATGCATCCTTCATGAGTAAATAAGGTACAAAAAGAGTACTGCATCAGAGACAGCTGTTGTACAGTTTTGTTTAGTTTTTTCTGAGAGTGAATATAAGACAGACATGGATGGATTTCTCTTTGTGTGCAAACCTGTGACCCCAGCAGGATTCTCTTACAGCGGCACAGCTCTATCTCTCTGTTTAGTCACTCACAGTGTAGCCCACACATCAGATCTGCTGCTCCAGATGTAGAGCCAGATGTGAATGTCTATAGTGTATACAGTAAGTGGATTGGGAAAGTGAGCCTGACAATCCATAAGGCCCACTGCATGCTTTCAATTTGAGATAAAACGCATAAATACCCAGCAAGATCTGAAGTCATTTTCATGTTTTCTTTCATCGTCCCTCCTTAAAGTCTTTGTCTAAAAGGGGCAGTGTATAGAGGACCTTGTTGAAAAAAAAAAAACAACAGATATGCTGGTTAGGTATGTTTTGAAGCAGCTGGTTTGAGCTGGTTTACGCTGGTCCTTAGTTGGTCATGAGCTGCTTATAAGCTGGTCCAGAGCTTGAGCTAGTTTCTTAGGACCAGCACTTGACCAGCTTAAACTAGCTTAAACCAGCTGCCATGCTTTTAAAACATACCTAACCAGCATATGCTGTTTTTTTTATGTATTTAGGTCTACATGGGTGGCAACTCTGCATAGCATACAAATAGTGCACCACACAGGAGATGTGACAATTGATTCCAGTAGAGTTTGATGTTAGCATGTTGCTAAGCTAAGGATGTGATACCCTAGTAAGAAAAACAATCATAGCACACACAAAATAGTCTAATGCTAAGGAGACGAGATGATTGATTCCAATAGAATTCGATGTTAGCATGTTGCTAAGGATGTGATGCTCTAAAGGCTCATTCACACCAAGACTGATAACGCCAACTATATTAGCATCCACAGCATTATAATCACACACTGCATTTATGTTAGCTGCTACTTTAAATGTTCAAGCTCTAAGTCAGAGGATTCCGATTGTCAATTTTTTTAAGCAGTTGGAAAAATCATTCTGAAACTGATTCAAATATTAATATCGTTCCTCTGCATTGTAAGTGTTGTAGGTGTGATGTGGACTTTGCCATTATCTTTCTTGGTTATTAAATCTTCATAGTTCTTGTTAATTACCGTCCTTGATGTGAATGGGACTTAATAAGCCAAACAATCGTAGCACCCAAACTTTGGGAAAAACACTACATTTTGCCTCATCTGTCATCTTGGATTTTTGTTTTTCCACTGAGCTCACTGCAGTGCATTCAAGCCTTTTCAATAAAGGATACATGCAAACTGTTAAAATATGGCTACAATGAGATATAAGGTAGCATAGTGAAATTATCTATGTTTTAGAACTTTGAGTGCACATGATGCCTTAAAGGGTTAGTTCACCCAAAAATGAAAATTAGCCCACGATTTACTCACCCTCAAGTCATCCTAGGTGTATATGACATTCTTCTTTGAGACGAATAAAATCAGAGTTATATTAAAAATGTCCTGGCTCTTCCAAGCTTTATAATGGCTGTGAATTGTTGCTTTGTTTTTGAAGTATACACCTAGGATGACTTGAGGGTGCAAATCATGGGCTAATTTGAATTTTTAGTTGAACTAACCCTTTAATGCTTCCTACAGCGCTAACTAAGATTTGGGACAGAGAAAAAAATAGTTAAACTCCGATTAATCTGGAGGCACTGGCAGGATTATTATATTTACACACGGACAAGCATATTTAGTGTTTATATTAGCAATGGTGATTTTAGATTTAGATTGTGTCCTGTGTAAACAGTGTTTGTTCTCAGTCTCCATTCATTATAGTAGAACAGTAGGGTGGAGTTTACAGGTAAACCGCTCCAGTGCCACTCGTACACTTAATGGCAGATTTATTCTGTACAGCAATCCGTCTTCAGATTCCGATTACATATCCTTTTCCAGTCAGTAATTGGAAAGGTTTGCTTTACTCAGTTTAAGATGGCTCCCTGGTAGGGTGTATGGCTCACCCCCAAATTCATTGCCTTGACAACAGTAACTCGCACCAGTCACATAATGTCTGCCAAACTAAATAAAAGCTACTAGCAGGGACACACAGCAGGAGTGTTCCATCTGTGTTTTGCTAATTGATACTTTTAGGATTAACAATAGAATGACCACATCCTCCCCACCTTGAGGAAGGTCTTGGACCAGTTTCAATAACTCATCTCGCTCGTCTCAGGGCTACTTTGAGTCTCTCTCTCAAAAAGTCCCATTTTTAATTCATATAATCTTTGGCACCTCATTACCTCGAAAAGTGTTAACAGTAATGTTCCCTGCGCCTCAATTGAAAGAATCTCATTTTACGCAAGTTTTGTGACTTCCTCTCATTAATGGAGTCGTCTTGAGTACATCCTGGGGGTTTTGTTGTACAATGAAACATGGGCTTTATATTGAAGTGCTGATTGGTTTGTAGGGGATGCTTGTACCTGTCACTCAGACAAATGGCTTGTCTCCTCCGGATCAGCCTGATGCGCATTATAGCCCATTCACTGCATCTGATAATGCCCTTGAAACTGCCAGCCATCAGCTTTAATGCGGCGTGCAAAAAACTAGCATGCATTTGAGTGGGTTGTGTGTGGTTGTGTATTATTGTAAATGTTTTTTGGAGGGGTGTGTAGATCTGAACGGTCTTCCAAGATATATGTTGTGACAAACACTTCCATGCAGAACCGGTTGTTTTGTGCGTGAAGCACACTGATGTGACAGATTATGTGAGCTGTAGGTCATGATTAGGCCACCGATCTAATAAACCGTAATCACATGTGAGGAGCTCAAGGAGTCACAATATCCGTAATGCTGTCATTTATAGACTGGGTTGAGGTCGCTGACTGACACAGGGGCTGTTCACCAGCGGGAGATTATGGGAGTCATTTACCTTGAGCTTGACGGTGCCAGTGGTTTAACCTAAAGCCTCCAATCCAATTAGAACCGGATGCTCAGCCTAGATCTGCCACACACAGACCTCTCGGTGACCTACATATTATGAGCTACAGGGTTATGTTCATTTTAAATCTAATGTGATTAAATGCATCTACTGGCAGTTGCCAGCCGGTCTGCAGTTACAACTGCATTGTGTCAGTCTTTAATAGTTGATTTCACATACAGTTCGGTTTTAAATAGGAGTAACATTATTTTGTGGTGTTCTTTAACTCCATTGAAGTTTGAGGACTCACACCCACATTTTGTATTTGAATTGGTCCTGTAAAGCTGACATTGTTTCTTCAACTTTGCATGCATTTTTTTTTGTTTCATAGAGTTGATTTTTAATTAAACTTTTAGATTGTTTGCTTTTGTGTGTGTGTGTTCTTTTTGTTGAAGGTCACAACAAAATTGACTTGGAAACATTTTACAACGCCTTCATAATTATTCTTTTTTTTGCTGCTTTTCACATAGGCTTTGTTTTACCCTTGTCCCAGAGCCAGACTTTTCCATCATATAAATGTGAATTTTAAAACTATGATAATTAAAAAATAATAATAAAAAATAAACTTTAAGGGCCAGATTTACTAAACGGCAAATTAGCGTGAGAGAGCAATTCCAAAAAAAGCACAGATGGGAGTGGAAAGTTCTGCGCGTGATCTACTGACAACACACGCAAATTAAAGAACACAGACGCAGCCGGATCATTTCTATGATGACCAACGCAATCTACCAGTTAGCATCTGGTTTAAGACATGCTTTTTTTTGGGGCGGTAAATAATGGCGCAAACATCAGTAAATTGACAAGGGAAAACCTTAGTAAATCACATTGCGTGATTAATTGCGTGAACACTCTCCTCCCATAAATGTTGCATCTGAAAGGGAAACTCCTACAAATACATATGCAATAAGTTAATCAGCAAAAATAACTCTGTCCATGCCTTTTCAGCACTTTTTTTCACTGCATGTCTTTAGTGAATCCTGACAGTAGTTAACGCAAAAAGAGGGTTTTGCGCTGGTGCAAGCTGTTAGTAAATCTGGCCCGTTTGTGTAAAGATTATTGATATAATCTTTTTATAAAATTATGCCTGACCCACAGTTGCTGTCATTTGCATCACACCAAACAATTCCACCTAAAGTTATTTATTTATTTAAGAGTAAAGTTTGCAAACTTGTTTACCAAAGATACAACTGTTTCAGTGAAAAGATTTAGATTAAAATATAGGTGTTTTATGTATGAAAGAGAAGAAAAGAAAAAAAATTTGAGCTAAATTTTGTAGAAATTACTCCAATTGTCATTACTTTCTGGTGGGAAAATTATGTATATAAACTGTTGGAGTAATAAAATCAAAAAATATATTCTGCGAGTCCACAGGGTCAAATGTGCCTATAAGAAACACACACCGACAATGTGTCTTTGAATTCACTTTCAAGATCTGTAGGTGATTACATATTTGTAAACCAAAATGTGAATTGTGCTGACCTCATCAAGCAATGTCTTCAGTCAGTGCATCTACATAGTCTAAAGTTATCAATTAAATGCTGAGACATTTGGTGTGTCATGTGTCGGGATGTTCATGCTCTTCGCCTTTCTGTGCCTGCCTACCTTAACCCGCTGACCTTACACCCTGCCTCTTATTTCTTTGTTTGTACCTTTCAGACTTTGTTGACCTTTTAAAGAGTGTCTGAAATGTCAGCAGCACATAGACCGTCTGCGATCACAATATATGGTGGCATTTCCACAGTAAGATGGTATTGGGGACTGTGCTGTTGCTGGCAATTTCAATTTTAACTGGTGTGATTGAGTTTAAGGAAGCTTTTTTCACTCCTTTCTTTTTATAAAAAAGTAGTCTTTTCAATTTTTTAGTCCTTGCAACAAAGGATCTAAGCTTTTCATTTATTGGTACAGCAGTCTATAAAGGCTTAGGCATCTTTGGTCTTTTGTAAAGTGTTCACATGGATGAGTAGACCTGAACTTTCCAACCCCTGGCCCTAATTTCTCTGAAACTGGACAATTTCTTTTGAAGCAGAAAATGTGAAGGATGGCAGTGTCCATCTGGATGTCAGAGCTCGACATGTTTACATCGAGAGATGATTTTGAGAATCCGGAGTTTGTTTGGCTTCGGACAGTGAAATGTTTGCTTTGGGTATTATATAATGTAATAAAGCATTCTAATGGGAGCAGCTGTCAGATAGGATCTTAATGTTGTCAAATACACAGAATACAAAAGAATCCGATTTCAGAACGGTGAATGGAGGCAGCTGTGCGTGAGATGGTTCGGTATTTTAGTCAAAGATAAGACTGGTCCCAAATGCCTGGAGACTGTATTTATGTAGCTTATTTTTCTTTTGGCAACATGGATACAGTGTTTATTAAAAACATAGCCTGTAGTACAAAATAAATAAAATCTGAAAAATAAATCCATCTGAAAGAACCTCAAGGCTTTTATTTTATTATTTGACAAACCTACTAAGG
This sequence comes from Gobio gobio, assembly GCF_949357685.1. NCBI lineage: Eukaryota > Metazoa > Chordata > Actinopteri > Cypriniformes > Gobionidae > Gobio > Gobio gobio. Next base: position 33,921,351 of record NC_137111.1, on the reverse strand, counting down.
ACAAAATAGAAGTTTTTTTTTGTGTGCAGTTTATAGAGTCTCTTGTTGTCACAGAGACAGGTGTGATTTTGCAGGACAACTAATTTAATAGTTTCTGTCAGGTAAAGGAGATATCTTTGTGTCAGACAACACTTTTAATTAGAATACTTTTTTCTCAAGGTTCTTTATTTTGTAATTTCTGAGCACGTCTTTTGTCTAATTATGTTTAAGCAGCAAATTATCATATATAATATCTAGTTGTACAATATTACAATATGTGTAAAGCATGGTTAATATTCGCCATCATTTCAGCCCATGACAATGCACTCATTTCTAATGACAGCTCAGAGTTTGTATCATGCAACACCTGTCACAAACCTGCAAGACTCGCTATCTGTTAGACCCTGCTAGTGAATGCAACACCTCCTCACTTCTTTTGACAGGTTCCAACTCACCAATTTATCCCTTCACAAAACCTTCAGCTTGAATAATCTTGAGATATTTCTTAATAGAAATAGTCTTGTACCACTAGTGGTATCATATGGAATTGCAAAATGAATGATCATAGCCAAACAGGTGAAATATGTTTCATTAATTATGTATATTATTATTATTTATCGGTTTAAAAATGGTCAAAATAGCTGAACGGAAAGTGGAATGCCCAGTGAAAAATGTAACATTTTACATTTTTCAGTAAGAACTGTGCGTGTAAACCTCACTCCTCTTGCCTCAAGAGGCACGCGCTTAGCGACTAACGCTAGAGGCTGCATTCTTTAACGTCCTTATTAGCGTGCCCATCTCCCGCTCGTAGTGGGTCGAGGAAGACCGGTTACAATCATGCGTTTTAATGCATGATGTTCTCTACAGTTTGTTAACACTTTATTTTGATAGTCCACTTTAAACATTTTAGTAACTATAAGTAACTTTGCAACTACAACTTTGCAACTCTCATTAATTAGAAACTACATGTCAACTACCTCTCATTGGAGTAGTAATTGACTGTTAGGTTAGGGTTAGTAGAATTAATTGACATGAAGTTGCATAGTTATTTATAGCCAGTAGAATGTCTGTTCGGGAACCATCAAAATAAAGTGTTAGCAAGTATTAAAGGCGCCCTGAAATCAAAATGTAAGTTTTTTAGCTTTTAGCATAAATAAGGTTATATATTAAGGTTATATATAAGCTGGTGTTTTCCAAAACAATGACAAAATTCCGATTTAGGAGATATAAGCATTCAAAACGTAGTCTCTCACTTCCGCTAAAATGGATCACAGATTTTTATGACAACACCGCAGACTTCAGCTTCTCATCACATCTACTTTCCAATCAAATGCTCTCTAAAATCTAAAGCGTCCCACCCCCTAAGTAGACGCTGAAGCTGCGGCTGAAGCGGTCACTGGTTCACACATTTACTATTTTCTGCATTGTCTACATAATCTATAAAAAGTACGATCATATAAGGAATATTGGTTAAGGGTCACAGATGATCGACTATGTTTTTTTTTTTGTTGATTTACATCATCCCCTGAATGAGTAATTGATTTATTACATTTATTACAACATGCATTAAGGCTGCGTTCACACTGCAGGCTGAAACGACCCAATTCCGATTTTTTTGCCCTTATGCGACCTGTATCTGATCTTTTCATGACAGTCTGAACGACACAGATCCGATCTTTTCAAATGCGACCCAGGCCACTTGGGTATGTGGTCCAAATCCGATACATATCCGATCTTTTGAAATGCGTCTTCAGTCTGAACTGCCAGGTCACATGTATCCGACCCGCACGTCGTTGATACGCGACAAACGTCATCATTGTACGTTGAAGTAGGCGGGAATGAGAAGATAAACAACTATAAATAAAAGAAGTACGCACCTGTTGCTAGCCAATACACTCCAACTCCAACGTGTTTCTGCACTGTTATGGGCCGCCACAGACGTGTCTCTTCCCGTGACAAAGTTAGTTGAAGGCGCTCACAAACATAATTGAAGGTGGATCTGGTCATTCTGAAGTTACTGACGAATTCGGTATCAGTAAAGCCACTCACATCAGTATCCCACCACTCCTGGCTGCGACTCACACGTTTCTCTGTACCGACGTTGCTACCACTGCTCCACAAAACGCCATGGCAAAAAACCTTGCTCTCCTCCTCTTTTTTAATTTTCTTCTTAACATGAGAAGGTTGTAATGGTGCTGGCTCCGTTGCGAAAATAACTTTAATAAAGCTAAACGAACTCCAATGCTGACACCCATATTTGGCTACTTCCGTAAACAACAAGTGACGTCGTTGACCGTTGAGTACTCTTCTGCACATGCGGGTCACTTCTGGGTCATTTCACGTTCACACAGGAGATCACCAGAGGTGTCAAAAGTATTCGCATTCATTACTCAGGTAGAAGTATAGATACTGGGGTTTAAAAAGACTTCTGTAGAAGTTGAAGTATCAACTCAAGCTTTTTACTCAAGTAAAAGTGTAAAAGTAACTGGTTTCAAAACTACTTAAAGTATAAAAGTAAAAGTAATGTAAGGGGAAAAATGCCATTAAAGGGGTAGTTCACCCAAAAATGAAAATTCTGTCATAATTTACTCAAATTGTTCCAAACCTGTATGAGTTTCTTTGTTCTGAAGATTGAAGAATTTTTGTAACCAAGCAGATTATATGCAACCATTGACTGCCATAGTATTTTCCCCTACTATGGCAGTCAATGGTTGCTCTATCTGCTTGGTTACAAACATTCTTCAAAATATCTTCAGAACAAAAACTCATACAGGTTTGAGGGTGAGTAAATGATGACAGAATTTTCATTTTTGGGTGAAGTATCCCTTTCAGGACAAAAGATTAGGCCGCGCCACAGTGCATACCCCACCTCCTCAAAAAAAAACATTTTTCTGAAGGCCATAATGACTATAATGTTATATTAAAAAGTTAATGTTGAACATTTTTAGATGCACTTGACTACGCGTTTCAGCCGCATATATTCCCATTGAAATGAACGCATTTTAGGACAATGCAAATACATTAAAGAACCATATTGTGTACTACTGAGCATTAACGTGTTTCATGGAGTGGAAGATTTGATGACTAGTTGCCTATAAATATTGTAAAGGTGCAAAAAGTCAAAATTCAGAGGCTTGTTATCAATAACCATTTTTTGAATGTGTGATCAGTGTGGCCAGATTGGGTCAACAATTTCCAGCCCAAAAACCTCAACAAATGTACATTTATATTTAAAAAAAAAATGGTTATTGATAACATGCCTGGTTATTGATAACAATTTTGCACCTCTTACAATACTTATAGGCAACTAGTCACTCGAAGAAAAAAACCCAAAACTTTAACTGCCAAAATAATGTGATATTATTTTATTGCCATACCAATCAATGTTGATAAGTAAGTTACCATTTTATCTCCTTAAAGCATAACATTGATGATTAAAAAAAAAAAAAAATCCCTGTAAACGGTTCAAATATGACTATATGTCCAGGTAGAAACTGTCAAAACAGCAATCCCTTAGAAAAACACAAGATGTTCAATGTCAACAGTAAGAAGCCAATTTACGTGCAAAAAGTGCCCAATATAGAGATTGGAAAAAGCAATGTAATAAACAGGCATTTCACACGTTAATGCACACACCACTGCCAAAATGCGTAATTCATTGATAATGTACAATAATCCGTCAACAAATAAATAACAACAATGCGCTTACCCTTGTGTTGCACTTTGCTTTGACAAAACTACAGTACGTCTTTTGTGAAGTACATGGCACATGCACTTAGTACAGTCAACACGGATTAATCGTTTATTTAAAGCTCTTTCAGCAGCTGTCGGGGTTGCTAGATGCAGATGTCCTGAGTGTGTACATGATGATGGACAGGAGTCACGGTTATATTTAAAGAGTCTTCGAGTCACAGGTGTAATTCACGTTTGAGAGTTGAGTCACTCTCCCACTCTTTACTGTAGATACAACTTACTGTGTATTTATGCCACTGGCATAGCGATCACTGGAATATACAGCTAAAGTTATCGCGCTAAAAACCGGCTAAAGACAGGAATGAGGCTGAGCAAGTCTGCCTGCTGATCGCTGATAGGTTGAAAGTGCGTGCTCTCGTCGACGAGAACCCGCCCTATCTGGCAGCATGGTGTGTGATTTGTGCAGGTGCAGGCGTGATTGATCGCTTACAACCCAATAGGGTGTCGGAATGGTTTGTGTTTATCCTTCTCATCCAACCACAATCATATTCACTCTGTCCGGATGGCGCGATTTATCTGGAGAGTTGTTTTTTTTTTAATGACAAGCCGGAATGAAAACATGCCGAAATGGAATAGGAGTAACGAGGCTATTTTTAAAATGTAAGGAGTAGAAAGTACAGATAATTGCTTGAAAATGTAAGGAGTAGAAGTAAAAAGTAGGCTGAAAAATAATTACTCCAGTAAAGTATAGATACTCAACATTTCTACTTAAGTAAGGTTTCTGCATTGTCTACATAATCTATAAAAAGTACGATCATATAAGGAATATTGGTTAAGGGTCACAGATGATCGACTATGCTTTTTTTTTTTGTTGATTTACATCATCCCCTGAATGAGTAATTGATTTATTACATTTATTACAACATGCATTTAGAGTTAAACTGCAGTGGGACTAATTATCACTTTGATATACACCTTTACATTTAAGAAATAATAATATAATGTTCAATATTAACATATGCTTTTGGGATATTTTAGACAAAACTCACATTTTCACCAAAACAAATAAGTATGCAACATATAATTTAATGTTATTTAATGTAATCAATACACAGTGATCTAGAATATATCTTATTCTACATGAATTTTTAAAAACTAAAAAAGGACTGTTTTACCATATTTCGAGTTGGTTAATGGTGATGATACAGCATAATGCAGTATACCATGAACCTCTACAACCTTTGCTGCTGTTACTTCCTGCTTATAAACTTTGATGATTGTTCATAGCCGACTGAAGAGACTTGCGCCCCACACACTCATCCCCTGAGATCTGCAAGTCTGTACCACTACCGCTGGTTAAGCATTTACACCACTTAATGAGTTGGAAAGAGGTTGAGAGGGAAAGAGAGAGCCCGGAGACATCAACTTTCATCAATGCCTTGTTTTACATTTGGAAGCACAGAAAGAGGAGATAAAATAGTTTGTACATGAATGTAATATTTAGATAATGGTAGTTATTCTCAGCCCACCAAGACGAGTAGGATTATTTTTACTTAGTTTAAACAATATTACATTTGCCATGGGCATACGTTTCAGTCGCTAGTAATGAGCTTAAAATGTACAGTGGCGGCAAAATGTATTTTAACATTTTAAGCCACTTTTTGTTACATTAGACAACAAAATATCAAACCAAATGGCATTGGTTTTAAAATAAGATCGAACAAACAAACTTTTCAAGCAAAACATTAAACTTATTTGGAGATATTTTGTGTCTAATACATTTAAGTTACTTAGTTGGGGACACTTTAATATTCTGCAGTATTATTGATTTGAGTGTACTCAGTAGGGGTGTAACGATACACTCCAGTCACTATTTGATACCAATTGGTACTGAACTCATGATACGATACTATCTCTTTTGGACTAAGAGCCCAAACGGATCAGTGCATGTATGTGACCACAAATAAAACAAGACGTGACTGGCTTTTTATTCTTGTTGATATTCCATTCAAAATATTGCTCATTACAGATCGATTATTTTGCACTCCTGACATAAATTAAGAAATTAATGTCACTGCAACCCAGTTTTATCATAAACAGTGGTCAAATATGGAAAAATAGTGGAGTCTTTAATCTTTGTACTGATTCTCAGTTTGTCCAGATCAAGTAAGAGTGTGAAGTTTTAATGAGCAGTGAATGTTGAACAATAGAAATCTGGGGCCGTCGGCGATCCTTGACACTAAAGGGATTAAGCCAAAATAGAGTTTTTTTATATTGTTACTTTATTATTAAAATAATATTATATAATAATATATTATCAGGACCCACACATTCCCCCATTGCATTACTATACATTATGTTCAACATTATATAGAGTAGTTTAATGTAGTAATGTCACTGACACTCTGTAAACATACGTTTTTTTCCTCTCGCAGTCCTCACGCTTTCAATGGAGGCATTTGTTGGATCTCTTACACAGACAAGCCGCACACGTTATTAATGCACTATACATATAGAAGAATAAACCATTTAAAACGCTTTGAATATTCATACTACTAAAACTAAATGTGATATGGTGATTTTAAATTATGTTTGCGTTTTCACTTTGAGGAGTGCCGTTCCAGCCGTATGTGCTTCAGATGATCAATGCAATCCATCCCAGTTCTAATCGCAAGAAAGCATGTAAAAATTCCCAAACTGCAAATGGTTAGTCCATGCAACAATTTTATTTCTGCATTTGGTCACTCTCATGTTGTTTTCACACGTCACGCAAGCATTTGAACATCTGTTTAGCTTACTACAGTAGGCGCGTTGTTGTAAATCTGTTCATCATATAAAGCTATCGTGTCTTGGAGACTTGGATTTGGATAAGACAACTTGATTATTTTTTTATGATGCCTTTATTCAATTTTTGGGGATCTTTTAAGTTTTAGAGGAATGACCTTTAAATGGAGGGACAGAAATCTCTCGGGTCATAAAAAAATATCTTCATTTGTGTTTGGAAGTTGAACGAAAATCTTAGGTTTGAAACGACATGAGGGTGAGTACATGATGACAGAATTTATATTTTTGGGTGAATTATACCTCATAAATACAGTAAGCTGAGCCTTGAATAAAACTAACTAAATATCGCATTTACATCAACAATACATATGGTCACATGGATGTATCGTTACACCCCTAGTACTGAGACTATTGAAATGAGAACTGAACTGAGCTGGACGATGACAGTTTCTACAGAACCTCTTTATAAGTGTCTAAATACTTTTTGGATCCAATATAACCCATCTTTTGGTTTCCTTTGCCTTCATCTGAAAGCGTTTGGCTACCCTATGATAAAAGCTGACGTTGGATGTGTTGGCATTCAGGTAGTCTCTCACACACTCATGAATATTCCTGAGGGAGTGACTGGAGGGACTGCTTGTCCAAGGTAAGAGTGACAGGGAGAGGGATTTAGTGCTGACAGGGGCTATTTCGCTGCCACAGACCAGATCAATAAGGATTCAGCTGTCTGCTGTTACTTGTTGGCCATCACACACACTTATGCAAAGAGGGAGCGGAAGAGAGTGTTGAAATTATATAAAATACCCCAGAAAGTATAAGAATGTACTATATATGTACTGTGTGCTGTATATGTATGAATGTACTATATATATATATATAAATTATATGTATAGTATACTATATATAATCTCATTCTTGTACTTTCTGGGGGATTTATTCTCCATCGACATTCAAAAAGGGTAGCTGAACTCTTAACACGGCTATCAGAGACTTCCAGAACATACCTGTCGGTGCATGTGTTGCAACAGGATACGTGCCATCCTGAACCGGAACCCAGCTTGACAAGGTCGCCTGGGTCCATCTGTCATCCCACTATAGTTACCAAGTTGCAACCAGAGTATGTTCACTATCTCCTTGTGCCCTTGACTCTGCAGCAGATGAGGAAAGAACAGAAGTGCCTTTAATAGATATAGTTTAACAGGCATAGTTCACCTAAAAAAAAAATCTGTCATTATTTACCCACTTCCTTTTTCTGTGTAGCATTATGAAATTTAGTAGAATGTTGGTTACTATTTTCAATGGACTGTCAAGCTCCAAAAATGACGAAGCACCATAAATGTTGTCTGTGCAATATGCAGCATGTGCTGTATTCCAAGGACTGTGAAACCATGAATTATTCAAATATGGCATGTACAAAAAAAGTTATTTTATTGACATCTATGATTCCATGAAGAACCTTTAACATTATAACTTTTCCATTGCACAAAAGGTTCTTTGTAGATTATACGCTGGCCGAAAAAAAAAAGAAAAAAAAGTTGCAGTTTAGATTGAAATAAGCAGTCTATGATTGGATCATTATTGCTGTGATTATTGTGTTTCTATCATGTTATATGTTTGACAATAGCTCTTCTAACCCTAATGGAGTTATGGAGTGTGTAGCTTTCCATTTCTTAAACAATGTAGGAAGACACATCATGGTCATATTCCTGCAGGATGACAATGTCAAATTGTGAAAGAATGGTTGGGAGGGAGCATGAAGAATCATTTTAACACATGAATTGGCACCTCTGAGTCCAGACCTCAAATTCATTGAAAGTCTTTGGGATGTGCTGGAGTAGACTTTACGGTGTGCTGGACTCTTGACCAAAGATCTTGACCAAAAATTGATGCACATCTTGATGGAAATAAATGCTGTGATGCATTTGCCTATTTAAATATATACTTTTTTTTTTTTTTGGACGGGTGTATCTTATTTGTTCTTTCTCAGATTATTAAAAATGGTTCTATTAAGAACTGTTCACTGAAGGGTTCTTGGGGAACTCAAAATGGTTCTTCTATTGCATTTTTGGAACCTTTATTTTTAATAATGCCAAATGTAATCGATTCTTGTATGATTTGTAACTAGTTTGACAGTTCCCGGCCATCAATTCAGTTTTATTGGATGAAAAAGAGGAGGTCTATCTTTGTGGTCTACAGAAGAAAGGGCATCTTACAGGTTTGGAACAACACGTGTGAAGTAACTGAAGAATGTTTGGGTGAACTATTCCTTCAAAGATAAGAGAGACCAGGCAGAGTAACTCATCTCTTCATCACTAAAATGCAAAACATTGACTTGCCCAAATGTTCAAAGCAAACAACACAAAAGAGCAATCTAACCTTCAGCATCTTTTATGATGCAACATTTGAGTAAAGTTCCATGATACAGCTTGAGGTATCAGATCTCTCATTCAGAGCGGGAATAGCTAATGACGCCATGGTTTAACTCTTTCACCGAGAAGCTGTCAATGTGCTGTCAAATGCTTTTTTTGATCCAGTAATGAGTGTTTCATGAGATCTATGAATAAACCGGCCTTTTGCATTTATTTCAAAATTATCTGTGTTTAGTTGACTATTTAATGGATATTACAGAATCCTCTTATGGCAAACACGCTTACACAAAACAGTAGTGGAAGCTGCCAGCTTAGGGAAGATGTTTCAGAGAGGCTTACAGTTAGTGTTTTAGGCTGAGAACTATGGAAAGCCTGACTATGTATGTGTGTGTGTGTGTGTGTGTGTGTGTGTGTGTGTGTGTGTGTGTGTGTGTGTGTGTGTGTGTGTGTGTGTGTGTGTGTGTGTATTTCCAACTTTGCACAGATGTGTAATTGAAAGACAGCGGTGAACATAGTCAGTCCCTCAGACCAATGGCCACACTATGCAAGGTCAATACTAAATGCTGTTTGGACAGACACGCAAAACCAAACCCTATGCTTCACCAGCCCAGCACTGGCGTATCGATTTGCTCATATAAGACCTGTCCTTTAGTGAGAAGTGTGCTGCTAAGTGTTTACTCTTGAAGGGTGAGCCTGGGATCTGTTCGTACTAAGAGGCATCACTGTCAGTTTAGAGGAGGAAAATAAGCTCTGTTGAGGAAGGATGGACCCGTTTCCTTGTGTTTGCTGAATATATACACTCCCGGAGCCCTTAGAGCACACGGCTGTGTGTACAAACGCATTGTCATCATCTGAAATCTTAAAACCCTGTTTGTGCCTCACGGCTTGGGAAAGCCTGGCTTTTCAAAGTACTGATTCAAATGTTCAAACTTTCTAAACCTACAGCATTTGTCCCCTAGAAACACAATGGCACCGTATCTACTGTAGATTACAACTATAGAAGGATTTTTGCCTCAACATTTTTGCTCGGGTCACTTTTTATATCCTTGCTGTTAAATGACAGATTAAATGGCGAGAAAAGTTACAGATTTTCTGGCATGTTTTTTGAAGACTCCCCATCCCTCTGTCTGTTGTGATGTTCTCCCCCTCAGCAGTCACACTTTTCCTTTTCATCTCTTCATCATTCGCTTGTTTATATTGCTGTCTGTCTCACCCTTAGCTACTGGCAACAGAGCACATCATATTTCACTCATTACGATATTCCCGCTTTTCCCTCCAACGGTTATCTTGCTCTTCCCGCAACCACTTCCTCTTCCCACACATTATCTCATTAGCTTCATAGAAAAGGGCAAAGGTCATGTGCACCATATCACTTGATTACACCAACTTGGCACAGTACTTTGTCTTTCTGTCTGTCTATGTCTATCTCCATCCATACATCCATACATACATCCATCCATACATCCATCCAAAGTTAAAGGCAGATTAAAAGTTTTTACACTGTTTTAGAAATTTAGTCTCGTCAGTATTTTTCAGTAACATTTTATACTACAGTATTCACAGCATATTTACATACGTACTGGGACTAATGAGACTAATACTAATGAGCTACATGCACTTACTGTATAATTATTTTATGGAGCTTGTGTTGGAGGTTTTGTGGAATGTTTTCACATGAGACAAAACTACATGACTTTGTAAGGCACTGAAACAGCTTGTCAGTTAATTAGTATGCAGTGATTAGAATGACATAAGACACCATTCTTCCACAGAATACACACGTGACAAGGACATTTGAAGGACTTGTGGCCTGTTCACAAAGAACATGTTTTTGTGTTCCACTACACTGATTTGTAATTAAAAAAAATTTGTGCAAACACGTGCAAGATTGTACAATTGTGCTTCATCTTACTGCTTTTTCAGCATCTTGTGTTTGGAAGCATAAGAACCTTTTATGTGTGAATGCTCCTTAAAATACAATAACTTGATACAGAGTGTAAATGATCCAGACCGCAGTGGTGTGTTTGGTCATCAGTGAACCCGAGAGAGTTCGCATTACACTGCACCTCAGGAGAGGAATGATCTATGTTCCCTCCAAAATTTCTTTTTTAGCATTGTAGCATGCCATTGTTGGCAAGTTTTGGATAAAATTATGTTCTAGATGAATAAATATAATTTAAAAAAAAGAAACAGACAGAGCATTTAAAGGCAGTGAGAGCTTCATATATTTTCTTAGTATTTGAAGATATGTTTTCATTAAATAATCTTTTTATTAAAGGAACACTCCACTTTTTTTGAAAATAGGCTAAAAACGACGGAAAATGAAAAGTTGCGATTTTCGAGGCCGATATGGCTGGGAACTATACTCTCATTCCTGCTTAATAATTAAGGAACCGTACCATGGGTGCAGCAGACGCAATAATATTACGTAGGGCCCTATAATTTCCGCGATCACGGAATCGCGGACGGAATTGCGGAATTGGCATATTAACGCGGAATCTATTGTTAACGCTGAATTTCCTGGAATTTGACATATTTGGAATGAAATGCTGTTTTGTGTTGGAGAAGAATGTATGTCTGGGGAAAATGCAGACCGGGGGAAGACAACCCCTCCCGTCATTTCAGCTCCCCCTTCAAAACAAGGAAAGTATGGCGAAGCGGCTCACCACGGCTCTGCTTTCGTCGGCGAAAAAGTTAAGAAACTCAACGCTAGCCCTCAATACCGAGCCGAGCAGCTCCCTCGCCGGGAGCGCTTGCTGTATTTTGCCTTGTTTTTAATGCACTTTAATGTACTGTATGGAAAATAATGTCTTAAATGAACTTGAGAGAAAATGAGATGCGTGGGACAGCACGTCTGATCCGCATCATGTTCGGCAGAGGTAGATCTTAGTGACAGTAGCACTGATAATGTCTGTCATTAATGTTCAAAGAACAACGCGAACAGAGAAGATTGTAGCTTTAATGATGATTAATCTATATTTCACTTATTATTTATGCTGTTAAGAAAGGTGTTGATAACTTTATTCAATTTCTGTGTTGACTATGTCTGACAGGGAAGGCCACAGGTAAATATAACATTTATTATAGTGGGTTTATGTAAAGATTGCTTTAAGTTCAATTAAATTAAAAGTTGCTATTTTTTAAAGCCTAATAAATGTTGAAATTGGTAGCTTTCAGTTATAATGTAATGTAACGTCATCAATGTTTCATATAGACATTAGTATCAGTGATACTGGCCTTCATTCATAAAAAGATAAAATGCGATTAATTAGTTTTTTTTAAATTATCAATTCACAGCACTAATATTTAGTTGTGACTTGAAGTACTTAGAGTGCAGTGTTATGTTGCATCATGCAGTATTTGTCCTGAAAAGTAAATGTGATGTTTGTTACCTCAATAAATTTAAGGTAATTCCTATTTTATGTTTTATGTTCTATTATATTAACATTAAAAACACACTCTTTTTACGACTAAAATAACAGTTAAGGGTAAAAAAACTGAATTCCCAAAAAATTAAAACAGAAAAAAAAAAGAATTAGCAAAAATTTAAACGAAAAAAAAAAAAACGGAATTTGGGAAAAAATAAAACGGATTTCATAGGGCCCTAATTACACAGCGCCTGAAAATAGGCTAACTTCCGTCAACATAACCAACGTGACAACCTGCTTGCACAGGGAGCGTGCTGGTGACTATTTGTGCCTGCTGCACCCATGGTACGACAGCAAAGTTTCTTGATTATTATGCAGGAATGAGAGTATAGTTCCTAGCCATACTGGTTTAGAAAATCACAACTTTTCATTTTCTGTCGGTCGTAGTACACAATGTAACTACAGAAGAGTCAAGTTTTAAATAGGAAAAATATTTAAAGTCTTTGTTCATTTTTGAGTGAGATGCTAACGGTCTAATCAGATTCAATGATCTATGCTAAGCTATGCAAAAAGTGCTACCGGCAGAGCCAAGGATCTGCTGAATGGATTCGAAAACGTTAAAACGAAACTGTTTAACACTAGGGGATTTGGAAAATGAGCCTATTTTCAAAAAATGTGGAGTGTTCCTTTAATGTCCTCATCTCAAGACCCTGATTTATTATACTTGAAAAGCTATTTTCTTATCCTATGATTTGATTTATTTGTTCACAGGAGGTCTTGGAATCTCATGTACTGATACTCATTTCAGTGGTGTATGACACATTTCTGCGAACCCACCCATCAGAAGTGTTGAGTTTTTTGTTTCTTTTCACTGTATTGTTGATCAAATAATTGCAGCCTTAGTTCTAGTTCTTCACATTTAAAACAGCCGCAAGACTACAAAAAATTTTAACATATTACATTTAAAAGCTGGAAAACAAATTAGTTTTCAAGAGAGATTTAAAAACTGATGTGCCACTTAAAGGTGCCACTTTAAAGGAGTAGTTCACATTAAAATGAAAATTACCCCATGATTAACTCACCCTCAAGCCATCCTAGGTGTATATGACTTTCTTCTTTCTGATGAAAGAAAACGGAGTTATAGTAATAAATATCCTGGCTCTTCCAAGCTTTATAATGGCAGTGACGTGGTCTATTGAGTTTGAAGCCCAAAAAGGTGTATCCAGCCCCCATAAAAGTAATCCACACAGCTCCGGGGGGTTAATAAAGGCCTTCTGAAGCAAATTGATGGGGTTTTGTAAGAAAATAAAAATCCATATTTAAAACTTTATAAAGTAAAATATCTAGCTTCCGGCAGACCACCTTTCGTATTCAACTTGCGCAGAAAGTGTACCGCTTCTCACAGTTCAAAACGCTTGCGCTACGTTCCAGTGATCCACGTCGCTCCAGTTATGTTTTTTTTCTTAAGTAACTACTCCTTTAAGTTAAACTTCTGGAAGGAGTGTAGGGATCACAGGTAGTTAGGAGCAAAGTTATGTAAGGATAAGAGGAGAATTTTAAATTCAATCTTAAATTGGGCTGGAAGCCAATGAAGAGCTTGCAGAATGGGGGTGGCATGATCATATTTGCCACCTTTCTTGAGAAAATTGGCTGCAGCATTTTGAGCCATTTGAAGATGAATGACCTGGAACTTGAAGCCGCAATACACATTACAAAAATCCAAACGGGAGGTTATAAAAGCACGAATAGATATCTCAAGATATTTCTCAGACAATAAAAAACACATTTAAATTTAGATAGTAGATGAAGCTGAAAAAATCTAGAATCAACAACAGGGGACACATGTTTATCTAATGTTAGCTGAGGTTCCTTACGCAGTGGGAATTAAAAACAGACACCGTTATTAATCTCAATTTATCAGATGAGCCAAATACTATAACCTCGGTCTTGGACTCCTTTAAAGTTACTAGCTAACCAAGGCTTTACCTCATCCAGACATGCTTATAAAGATTGAGCCTTGAGCATAAGAGACTTTCAAAAACGTAAAAAATCTTTTAGCCCATCTCTGTGATTTGTGATTTATATATGCCTCTTAAAATGTGGCACTGTAAAGATGGCTTTAGAAAAGCAATTCTTAGCTGAATTTAATTTCCTCCCAACACCGCAGTGACTGTGTGGGCGTCCCATGCGCCCTCGACTTATATCTATGACTTTTTATTGTCTTCTCAAAACTCACAGAGAGCGTTTGTGGCTCCTGTGGCTTACCGTAACAGCAGAGCATATGTCATTAAAATGAGATTAGGAAAAGCTCTTTGCTTGTTGTGCATTTTGGCTCATTGTTTGAATACGGCTCCGCCATTCAAATATAACACTGGATAATGCGTCTCCCATTGCTCTCTCGCATTCAGCTGACGGCACACTATTCTGAGGAGGGCATTCTTTAACAAAGAGCTGCTAGGGAAAATGTTGAATGGTGGATGAAATCCAAACACACACACTGCCGTATCTCTGGTGTGAATATCTCATTCTATCCCATCAACGGAATACACACCCACACACCAAAACGACCGGTAAAATGCTTTTTAAGCACCTGAATGAGATCCTATCACACAAAAAGCTCATCTCGCACAATATGCAAACACAACCTACTTTAACTGAATCGGTCTGGTTCCAGATGTATGTGAGAGCAAGACTTATCCATCCTTTTTTTACATCTGGACTGCTCGTGTTCCTCTCATGGTTACACGTGTTCTCCTATGTTTCTTCTCCTTCAGAGGAGCAATTACTGTCAGCACGCCATGCTGGCTCTCTCTGCACCTGTCCCTGCTTCTCCGAAGCTTCCCCTCTCCTGACACAACCTTGTGTAATTACCCAGCAAAGGATTCAGGCTCCATCCTCCTCGCTGCCACCACCGCTAGCCTCCTTGCCGCTTCAATTTTAATTGAATCTCAAGTGCTGATCGTGAAAGGTGACTAGCTTTGAAAGCATTAGTGGTCTTCCAGACATATTGTTTCTTTGGAGGGGTGGGGAGAGGGACTGAAATTGAGAGGGAGCTTTTTTGGGAATAAAGGACACCAATGTTTTGGTGGTCTTTTATTTGGATTGGTTTTGATTTAAGCGTCTTCAAGCGTGTAACTCTTAATAACGATCACTGGATCGTTAACCGTTTTGATTAGTCATGTCAAGCGATTCATATTTGAATTGAATTATTTAGCCCTAATAACATGTTTGTAATCTCAGCTGGACTCTGTATGCAGTGAAAACAATGAATGCTTATTACCAGTTAAGTGAAGCGTTATTAATTCAAGGTTTACCCTTAGGCTGCTGTTTTACTGTATCAATTTAAATACGTTTGACTCGCTTCGTACTCCTCTCTTGTTTTAACATTTCAGCCGAAATTATCTTAAGCTTGATGTTTTTCCAGAGGAGTTAGGCTATTTCTGGGAAATTTTTGCATTTAAGTGTTATCTCCATTTGTTTGTTTATTTGTTTAATGATGGGGTTAGTGTTTTTTAATTACATATTTTTTCTATCATTATCTATTTATTTGATTGATTGATTGATTGACCGATTGTTAATTTAGGGGGGCTTGTCTTCCTTTATCATTCGAATGACTGAATATTCTCTAATGTACACATACAAAATGACAAATGCGTGATTGTAAACTGATTTCAATAGTCAGCACAATCATTTAGTCGCTAAGGTTAGGCTTTTTGGTTGCGGTTTTGATGTATAAAAAATGTTATTCACACTACATGAATTTAAATTGCTTGAGTTTTGGAACACTATATTCATTGTAGTGTCTAACTGAATTGCAGTATTAGTACTTCTCAGTACAACAAAGAGAGACATTACTGTCACGTGATACTCTTTGTACACAAATACCCCTGCAACAAATCTGTTGACTCAGCAAAATGGGGATTTTGTTGCATCAGTATTCAACAGCTTTACAGTGAAATTCCAGAAACCTATCTGCTTGGCATTATGAGAGACAAAGCAATGAAACATGTCTTCTGTTTGTCCTTTGACGTCTGCGAACGTTCATGAATACATTTAAGCCATAATTATGCCCTCTGAATCGTTACACTGTGAAAGAAACTGTCCAATGACACTCGACTCTTGTGACCTTGATTTATGTGTGCAGTTGTGTGGCCTTCACTTACCCCATTGACCTCTGGGAGAGGGTTTTCAGTGATTTCATAAGTAATGGAAAATGAAATCTCCTGCACACCACTTTAGAATGTGTTGTTATGTGAGACATGTACACATAAGTTGCTGTGTGACTATACACAACTCTGTTCTGCACGGTTGAGGGGAGTCATTCTTTTTGTCCCAGCAGCCATCAAAACATGATGGAATACAAGCAACATACGTTGTCACAACTGCTGAGTAGGAATTCTGCAGTGGGTCAGTATTGGTTTCTATTACAGTACAATCCCTCTCAGTTAATGGAATCATCAGGGTTTCCGGCCAGCTGGACAGAGCTAGTTCATTTCCAGAGTGGACATCAGTGGTTGCAAAGTCATTTTATATTAGCTTTCCTCTGAGCACAGTCGACAGGAAGATTGCAGGAGATTCCTTTCTCAATGTTTGGTTTAGAGCGCAAAACTCCAATGCTAGTTTGTTCCAGTGGATCTGTGTCCTGTGGCACTGGCCTAGAAGCTTTAATCTAGGTTTTCCATTACAGCATATATACAGAATGCCACAGGCTGGTCATATAGCCTACTTAAAGGAAACCATTGACTTTGTCTGGGTGATGTCTGACATCTTGACATCATCTTTATCTAGCTACAAAAATCAGCACTTTCCTACTTTATGAACAGTTTAAGACCTACTTACAGCAAGAAAATGTTATGGTGATTGTGTTGGTTTGTTTGTTTCTTGCAGTGGCTAAAATAATTTGTAGATATTTTGAGGTTTTGTTTGGAAACTAATGAGAGAAATTTGCCATAGAAGCATGTGGTTTACTCTGTGGGGGAGCACAATGAGAAAAAAAAAATCAAATGTAGTACCTTTGAAGATTGTAAGCTTTAAAGGCGTTTGATCTTTTCTGCATCTCTCCATCTTTGGCATCTCTTAGCACTTTTGAAA
The DNA here is from genome assembly GCF_949357685.1 of Gobio gobio. Lineage (NCBI taxonomy): Eukaryota > Metazoa > Chordata > Actinopteri > Cypriniformes > Gobionidae > Gobio > Gobio gobio. The sequence goes on along the minus strand of NC_137111.1, from coordinate 33,904,067 downwards.
TGTTTGCTTTTTGGAAATATTGATCTCTCCATATTCACTGAGTAAATGAGTACTTTAGTAATCTGTTATGCTGTCAGAGAAATGTGAATCTCACACATTTGTAAAGATATGCTTGAAGAGCATCACCAGTGTGAAATATTGGTAACACTTCACAAGCATGTCCATGTTACTGTACATATGCAACATGCAAGGAAGGATACATGTATAGAAAGTAAAAGAAAGTTACAATCATCTTTCAAATACTTGTCAGATGTTGTAGCACACATTATATGATGTGCTGTAGATTAGATCGATGCTCTCAACGTTGACCACATTTGTGCTCACCTGCAGTGAGGAACCTCTGTCACTGTCAGTAAACAATGATAAATAGCCTTCCATTTCCTCCTAAAGTGGTTATGATGTTCAAGTCAGTTATTAAGAGTAATTTCTAATGACTCTCTGGCTTGCTGATAAGTAATTATTGGACACAAAATGACAGCTGTTAAGATGCCAGATGTGCTTATGGCGTGAAATAAACACACTGGCGACACAATGATAGCCGCTATTAATAGAAAGTTTGATATTACAAAACCATGTTACATTTTATGTAAAATTTTTCAAATATGTGAGAGGACAGTTTTATGCCACATTCTGACATTAAACCAGGGGTTTCAAATGACTGGTCTCAAATGTTAATGTTGTTAAATGCAGTCCTCATAAAACAAATATAAATATAATTATTATTCTTTTTCTGTCTGACATCAGAGAGCATACAGTAAGAAACTTTTTGTAGAGTTGGCGAAATCCCACCCACTACTCAGGTTCATTGATACACAGCCATCAGGTGCTAGGTGGCGCTATAATTTTGGGTCATATATCTTGAACTGTAAGGTTAACAAGCCTTAAAATTTTCCCCCTGATTTCTTGAGTCACACCTTACAAAATGTATCTGATTTCAGCTTTTTTTCCCCCACCAACTTTTTTGAACTCCAACTAGGCCATTTGTCCAATTCTCACAAAGCTTGATATGCATCATCCCTATCCTACTACTCTACCCACTTTATACTTAGCTTTTTAGTCCTTACATATTTAAATAACTTCTTATAAGTCACGAAAAGCAAACTATCCACAATAACTCTTTAACTTCACAAATTACGGCATCTAGTTCAAATTCATGGTTGTTGAATTTCTCAGGTAATTTGAGTTTGAGACCCCTGTTTCAAACAGCTTTGTTTCTATACTACTTTTGCCATTAGCAAAGCAATCACACGTTTAGGACTGCACATAATGCTGTGGTTGGTGTGGAGGTGAAATCTGAAATGTGGCTGCTACTGGCTAGAAGTTCAGAAAGGTGCTTTGATTCAGGGAGCTCACTCTTGACTTCTGAAACCTTTGAACCTGGTCTCCATAGCAACTAGAACAATGCAGCAGTTGCTGCTGGTATCATTATATGCTGCTTGGTGACTGGTATTTTGAAGTTGAGATGGAGTTGGCCTGAGTTAGCACTAGTGGAACAGGCTATACTAATGAGATAGACATTTCACATGTCAAGGCCAATGTTGGCATTCAAATGACACCTGTACTGTCTCTTTAGTGAATTAATCTGCAATATATGCCTTTCTTACTCTTTATTGTGCATATAGGCAAAATTGTGCAACTCTTGTTGCAAGTGTGAATGAGATGGTTAAAGGCCTCAGATCAAGCATCATGATCTGCATAATGCAACATGACCCCACACTCACAGTCAATCTTCCTGAACACTTGAACTCACACACGCCATAGCGTTGCCTTTCAGAGTGAAGCCAGTGAACAGATGCCCGCTCAGCTGGAATTATGGCTCTTATTGCGGTGAGCTCAGTATTTAACACTGTGGATGATGTCATTGTTGCTCTAGTTTGACTGTACGCCTGTCCCCAATTACATGTTGCAGATGGTTGATTTCAGACGTTTGCAACTGTAGAATTCAATTTATTTAGTGCATGTGGATAGAGAGTCAAAACATGAGTGTTTTATTTTAAGCAGAATACTAATACAAAATGTATAATGTTTTCATGTGGAGCATGAAACAATAGGGGTGTGGTGCCCTTATCATGCCATGTGATGAGCGGATGCGGAAGATGAGCTGTTCAGAAGGGCGGTAGGTCCACAGGCACAGAGGCAGAGAGTCATCATCTTAATGGTGGCCTGAATATGTCAAGCCGTACCTTTGTGGGACTTGTGCAAAGATCCTGGATTAAGTATTGCAATAACATTTTGCCAGTGGTGTAGTCCTAAAAAAATAATTGGTGTATTTGACAAGCAGGGTGGGCGAGAGCCGTGAGAGCGGCGCGAGGCCGGTGCATGATTGAAGATGAACGCCAGCTGTGCGTCACACCAGTCTCGAATCCTCTCACGGTGGAGCTTGTCACATAAAAGGAGGAGCGATGACAATGAAGGACAAGAGAGGAACAGGCCTGGACTTTGTTGTGTTTTGTTTGTTTTATTATGTGTGTGCGCCATTTTTACTTTCAGTTTGTGTTCATCTTTTATTAAAGTTGTGGTGAATGCGTGCGGAGTACGGTGATTTGCGTGCCACTGCTGCACAATGAAATAAACCGGGCTTCACTTCAGTCATGTTGCGCTGATAATCTTTTCAGTTCGTACAGGAACTTAGTGCTTATAAAAACTCGGCATGATGCATATAATTATATATATATATAACCGTCCGTCGATGATGGGCGGGAAAAGGTAGAATGATAGAAGTGCTAATGCACCAATTACATCAAAGAATCGCGAGTTTACACAACAGCATTGGACACACACTTAAAGGGGATCTAACATGACAATAGATTATGGACTTTTAAAGCAACAAGACGAGTGTATACGGAAATATTGATCCTTAGAGGTCGTAATACGCAAACAGCCCTGGGCAAAAAGTAAGTATACGGCGTATGCGTGCGGATGGCCCTGACTACACCACTGATTTTTTTTTTGCCACATCTAATTATAATGAATAAATAGTATCACCCTATAAGCGTATGTACAGTCAAACCAAAATGTATTCAGACACCTTCAACATTTTCTCACATTATCTCAGTTTATTCGCTATAGTTTAGAAAATAATAAAATATGACAGGAGCTCAGAGTTAAACTGTGTCAGAACAATGATAATGTAATGGATTACAATCAACTGTCAGCTGTTTAAGTACACAATTAGATAATAACAATTTAGGTCAACCAATTACGAAGCAATGCATAATTTTGTTCACTGTATGAAGAATTTTCGGGTATAATGTCACAGTTTACTTTATTTTGCTATTCTCACTTACATGAACTATAGTGTCCTGCGCCCACTAGTTAAAAATGATATCTGGTGTCTGAATAATTTTTGGTTTGACTGTATGTGGATAAAGTTGGACATACTTTTATATTCAACTTCATATAAAAAGCAGGTTTGTATTAAAAAAATAACCCATATTATATAAATAAAATTTTTCTTTTTTAAATAGTGTAATAAATTATACAGTATAATACTGCATTATACATATGTATTATGCATTTGCTGCTTTGCGAGTATTAATTTTAACCCTGGTTGTGGTGGCATTATTTTTGTCCTTGACTGTGACTAAAAACTCCTGAATATGTAATTTGGCAATTTAGCCACAGAGCACCTGCAGATGTGAGATGACCTCTATCTTAATGCATTTAATAGCATTTTAATGTATCTATACAAATACAAATATATATATAGTCACCCTGCTTACTCTTTTGCATGTTGGTGGGCCCTGTTGAATCAAACCCTCGGTTTACATTACTGTTTTGTGACCTTGACTGAGCTAATCCAGCTTTATCAGGCTCAGTTAAAAGCAACAAGAGCACTTTGGAGATATCGTATTCTCTTTCTTTCCTGAGGTGCAGGTGTCTTCCAAGAAATATTCAGCGCTTATTGAACGGTAGGATTCCTAGTAATGGATATTGCATAGAATCTCTTTCAAGTTAGCCTTTGATGGTCATATCTTGGAGTTATTTTGTAACCTTTTGTGATTGGATGGTTTTTTATTCATATTCTTTATAGGCCAGTTCAATCCAAGCCGTTTTGCAGATTTTTTTTTTTTTCATGTTAGCACCAGCAGACACGGGCCGTGTGTGCAAGGCTTTGCATTAATGTTTTTAATCCTCACCACCACAGACCTACTATAATCATTCTTCATATGCTCAAAGAGAGGGGGAAATGCAATAACATCCACATGTATCAAAGATTTCTCCCCCTCTTTGAATCTTTGACTTACCCTGCTTTGGTTTTCTTGTAATACATTTCTTGGCGGATCATTTAGCATATGGCTTTAGCTTTTCAGCTTTTGCCTCATGTAGCGACAGAGGATCATGTTTATCTAGTGATAGCCTCACTATTAATGTCTAAAAGGCCATTTCTTCACGAGTCATTTGCCGCTAATGTAGACTAGCAGTAACAAGCCATCTTGGAAGCACCCTGTAATGTGACTTTTTACTGGTCATTTCTGGTCCAGATCTGAAGTACCTGTGGTGACAGTAGGGATGAGCTCAAAGCTGAATACCTTATGGGATATATGGCATATGGGGGATTTCATGCGCAGGGAAAGCTGTCCACGAATCGCTCGCCCATGCAAGCAAAAAATAAAAAAAATGTGCTGTTGCTGCCAGATCTTGATCAATGAAAATCACACTGTATTTGATACAGAACTAAATAGACTAAATCTAATGAAAATGTTAGATCTAATGTATTTTTTTATGAAAATGTATAAACTGTTAAATACAGAGACCTACCGCAAAGAGACTCGTTTTTTAAAGAATACTTATATTTTTATTTCTTATACTTATAGTTATCATAATTATATTTTACATATTTTATTTTATAATAGGCTACTAATATTTATTATATATTTTTTTTTATTTAAAAATAAAAACTTCCAACATAGGCTACACCTGCCATGGTATTTCTTATATTCTTTATATTCACAATGATTTAATACTTTTTATTTATTTTACTTAAAAATAGAAGATTATTTTATGAATTATAATAGGTATGTTTACAATATAGCAATTTTAAATTGAAAAGTTACATATAAAAATCGGGTTTTCCTATAGTAATGGCACGCTTGTGGTTCAAGCCCCGCCCACTCGTTTCTATCCGAATATAGTTACAGAAACGGATACATTTTTCACCGCAACAGATACATTTACAGATAATGGCTTTGCTGCTCACCCCTAACGTGTAGGACTGCTAAGTATTGAGATGGATGGAGAAATTCGTATTCATTTCCTCAGTGTTCGTTGCTTGTTGTTTAGAAACGAGATTGCTCAGATGTGCCTGTGACAAGTCTACCTGGTCTGCTTGACACCCCATTTGACATGTTCCAGATTGAATCTCACTCCGCGCAGCACTGCCTTTTGCGATTGATTAACATCCCGGCAGCCACACTGCAGTGCTTGCAAAACACTGGAAGCTTGCACCAATATTTGGCCAAATGAATAGGAGTGGGGGGAAATGATAAAGCATCTATGTGGAGGCTAAAAATAGCACAGTAATAGTTTCCTCGTCTATAGTGAGTCATTGTGTGTTGCCTGGGCCTGCCTGACTTCACACGCATAAACTTGCACGCATAGGCTGCAAACAAACACCCAAGTTAACTGACTCAGCAAAAACCTGCCATTGTGCTCCTCCACAGTGCAGCTGCAATAAGGCCACTGTTATGAGAGAGTGCAGGAGTAATGAAAAGCCAGAATGAAAGAGGAAGTGTACAATGAAAAAAGGCCCTTATAGACTGCGAGAAAAGAGTGGCTGTGCAATGACTTTTTAAATTTTTCAACAGCAACGTTAGTGGGCCGCTTGACATCACAGTCACAGTTTGCCTGCTAGAAAGCAAAACAAAGGGTAAAAAACACATTTGGTTTTGTGGTTTAACTGAAATCAGAGGCCCTAATTGTGCGTTTGTTCCCTGATAAGGCCATCTGGGTAATTGCCGGTCCTGCCGTTATCAAGCTCTGTCAATAGCTGATTAACAACTGTAACAAGCCTCTGTTACAAGTTCAAGAGGTTTGCGTGTGCACTGATTTGGCAGCTTTGTGAAGTCCAAAATCCGCTTTGGCCAGTGGCGATACATAGTATTTTGCCTTCAAAGGGCAAAGGCCTGATTTCATCAGTGGCTTATCTCTATTAGCGTTGGAATGGTATGAAACTGAATATGTGCCAGTGTGGCACATATTCGAGGCTGATATAGTCAGTGCTAGCACAGCACACTGGATTTTATTACTGTTTATGTGGTGAAAACAAAGTGTTTACATGTTTTATGCATTGTAAAAACATATTGATGCTTGTTGTAGTGTCATAGTTTTGCGTCACTATCTCTCCATTGCAATAACTGATGTACAACACAATTTCTAGATTCAAAGAGGTACAGTAGATGCTATTAATGGCTCGTTTACACCAAGCGGTACAGTACAGTACGATTCATGATGGTAAACCCTGATTCGGCCTACGTTTCCACCGCCAACAGTACCCTTACTTTATAGGCGTGGTGTATGCTGGAAAGTAGTGATCTATATTATTCTCGCGCAAAGAAGAAAGCGACACAGTAAACAACAATAGAGGACATACAGCAGATCTTGTTTGTCACAAGACAAAAAAACATTGTGTTGCAACGGTATTGTGTTTCAACTGTGTATTAAAAAAATGGCACCTCTTGTGCTGTCATTCCCCTTGTAGCAATGTCTACCAATCAACGTTCTGCAGTGAGTCTAGCTCCACCCTTAATTTACCGAAATACTCTGCTAGGAACTCCAATAGAAGGGTCCCAAAAAAGTGGTACGATTCTGTTCTGTATTTTGGTACCATTCACAACTTCTGACAATTGAAACAGAAATAATTGCGTACACTACTGTACTGTACAGTACCGCTTGGTGGAAAAGAGCCATAAATTATCTCACTGCAGGTCATACTTGCATGTGTGCTCTTGCAACTTAAAGGCATAGTTCTCCCCAAAAATTCAAATTAAACATTTACTCACCTTCATGTCCAAACTCGAATTACTTTTTCTTTTGTGGAACACAAAAATGTGTATGAATAAATTCAGTGGGATCCACAACATTGTTTTAAAAGGTTTTGTGTTGCACTGAAGAAAATATAAAAAGTCATACAGATTTGAAAGGACATAAAGGTAAGTGATTTTGGATGAACTACAGTATACCTTTAAATGTCATCATTATTATACTTTATTTCAGAGCCATTTCTAGGAACCAGCTGGAGGGTGTGCAAATGTGTACCCCAATGGCCTGTTAACACATTAACATGAAGACGCTGCATTTTAGCAAAAAATTCACATGCTAAGTAGATTTAACTCTAAGTACATTTAACATTTAACTCAACCCCTGATCAGAGCCTTACTCCACCCACTGGCAATATTTGAAAAATGCTGGAAAAGTGGGCAGAGCCCAGCGGAGACAGAGGGGACGAACCAAGGGCGGGGCTTAGCGGGGGGCGTGCACCTGAGACCCGCAGTAATGGATTGATTGACAGCTGGAGTGAAGCTGTTCTCATGTGATCAATGCGGGAAAACATTTCTTTGGACGTGGTGAGCTCGTGCCAGGGGCGTGGGTAGTGAGCCGTTGGAAGAGCCAACATACGTCACGAGGGCAAACAACGTCCAATAGGAAAATTAAACTATAGACTGAGAATAGACTTTAAAATTCTCCTCTTTGTTTATAAATCCCTACATAACAAAGCTCCTGTCTATTTATCTGAACTCCTTCACTCCTATACTCCACCCAGAAGCCTCCGTTCTTGTGATCAGGCTTTGTTGGTCATTCTACGCGCTAGACTAAAGCGTCGAGGTGAGCGTGCATTTGCGGTGGCAGGGCCACGACTTTGGAATACCCTGCCTTTAGAGATTAGGCTGGTCCCTTCCTTGTCTATTTTTAAGTCCCTGCTAAAACCTTTTTTATTTTCCTTAGTGTACTGATTACCGTGATATGTTAAACTTTTAATAGGTGTTTTTATATTTTTTTCTTGTTTATTTCTATGTATGTGTGTTATTCTTGCTCTTCTGTAAAGCACTTTGGTCAGCCTGGGGGTTGTTGGAAATGTGCTATACAAATAAAAGTGAACTTGAACTTGAACTATAGTAGCCACCGTTCAACCCTAAGAGGGCAGCACTCAAGACGTTTTTACACCATATATTGTAGAATTAAAACACTTTATACCCAAATGTCAAAACATTTACTCGAATCAATGAACAGCACTAATAAAGCCCCAGTCTTGCAGATCATTAACTAAAAAAAGTTGTTTTAGGGTTTAGTTACTCTTTAAGTGACTACTATTATTAGCATCTTTCTTATTAGCATAAGAAAGATGCAGTTTAACTAACGCTATCAAAAATGTGGTGATCAGAAACAGGGATCTCGTCTAGGGTCCCAAAAAAAGTCTCGTCCTACTGGCAATATAAAGAAATGCCCACTACCAGAATATGCTGGTGTATAAATGATTTAATTTCAAGGGGTTCATGACATACATAGTGGCCCTTGTTGGACGGATGTAAACGCTCTGCTCTTCTGACATTGCTGTCAGAACGAATCATTCAGCTCCTTTCCATCTCCTGGAAATGTACCTGTACAAAGACTTATATATTCATATATAACACAGAACGTCTGATAGAAACACTTTGGTAATTTAAGTAAACATTTCTACATTCAAAAATGGACGTGAAGCTTTCAAAGTGGCAGATAGTCTTGAAATGTATCTCCATCACCATCATTACACACCATCTTTTCCTTTAAAGGATTTACTATGGAAGTCGAGCATTCATATGGTCCAATCAGCAGTCTCTGTTGGAGGTAGTGGTTGTAACAGTGGAATTTGTGTGCGAGCGTGTGTTATGCCGCTTTTCCTTGTAACTTTTATTTTAAATTGTCTAGTCTGAACGGCAGCGGATTCTGATTACTTCAAAGTTTTCATCTCCTTTTAATCTTCAGTATTAATGCAGTAATTAGTAATTAAGTGCAGGTTTTCAGTAATCTCCTGAAGGCCTGCACTCATCTCACAAATAAATTATTAAACGTGTAACTGACATCCTCAGCAGTACGGGAGGTAAATGATTTAAAGGGAAATGGTCATTCGCTTATCTCTTAATATTCTTTGACCACGAGAGAACATGTACGGCTTTTCGGATTAAACCTCCACAATGACGCACACGAATAAACAAAAGGATAAATGCACTTACAGATTTACGCAGATACATGCATAGACATTTAAAAGGAACAATCTTTCATCAACATGAAATCAATTCAGCCCGCTCAGGCACAAGTGTATGCAGAAGACCTTGATTTCAACTTCAAAGATAGTGCGAGAAAATGAAATTGCCCACAGAAGGGGAATTTAAAGGAAAATAGACGAGAGAGAGAGAGAGAGAGAGAGAGAGAGAGAGAGCACTGCTCTTGCGTAGATGCTGTTCTTGCTAACTCCAATAAATCCTGCTTCCATTATTTTGTCTGTCAAAGAGATAAGAACATTTCCAGCTTTCTATGCTTGAGAAACTTGATAAATAAAGAAATATCCCTGAACATGTCATGGACATCAGCTTGTTCAAACAGTACTTTATACAGTGGCACCCCTTTTCAAATGCTAATGCACGCTGGATTCAAAAATAGTCATTCTTGTATATTGGGGAAAAGGGTTGTTGGTGACTGCAGTTTCATTTGCTGCTTAGAGACCGAGTTTGCATCAAAATGGCTACTTTGTGGGATTATTGCATTGCTTTCTGATGAAAATGTTTGCATTATTTAGAAACGAGGAGCTGAAAATGAAGTCGCTTTAGCCAAGCGTTTGCTTGCATAAACATGAAGCCTAGTTCCACTACAAGGGACTCTTCCCATATTCCCTTTTCAGTAATTCAAACTTTACAACTTTGTCTTGGAAACCAGGATAAATACTGAGAGGAAAACTGCAAGCGGCAGGTGTATGCATTCAGATGCTCCCAGAAGTCACAAAATTGTGATGGTTATGCCAGGTTTTTGTGAATGCGCTCTGATTAAGCTCCGCCACTTCTGCTTCTTTTATTATAACTTTATTTACAGAAAATAAAGCTAGATCTAAACTAGATCATATAACATTCATCTGGCATTTGTTGTCTCAGCCTCAGACGTCACGCCCAAGGACCATTGACTGAATGCCTGATGCAGAAGGCACACAAAATGGGAAACACTTTGGGAGTTTTGTAGTCTTTAGCTGTGTCCCAATTCAGAGGCTTCATCCTTTGAAGGATTTGGACTTCAAAGGCTGTATCCTTCGAAGGCCATGAAGGTCGGAACGACCATTGTTAAATGGGACAGTCTACCCCACGGAGGACTGTTCTTACCACTGCTGTTGATGAGTGGCAGTAATGTTTGCACTAGACACTTTTTGAAAGTTTTATTAAACTGTCTGAAAACAAAACAGGGTTCACAAACTGTCTAAATATGTTCACCATGGTCCGTTTCTGTATATAATAACGAGTATAAACTATATATAATCGCATCTTGGTAAGATTTGTCAACAGCTTTAAAAGGTTTTTTTATTTTTATTTTTACATTTGTATCTAGATATTTGAATATGCTGAAACAATACTTTTATAATTTGGCAATTTCCCTCAAAGAAAAAAAAAATCTGTCATCCCTGACATGCAAGGAATTCTGGGGTAGGCAGGCCGCGAAGGATCCATCTGTTGTATCCTTCATTTCACAAGAAATAAAGGCCGCGTTTGGAGGCCGCTTTTGAAGGACCCTTTTTGAAGGACGCAATCGAATGTGAAGCCTGCAGCCTCTGAATTGGTACACAGCTTTCATCTCATTGGTTGAATTCTACAGGATTTCCAGGAGACGTGTGTGTTGCCTTTTCTTAATGGTCCCCCTGGAAACAAAGCCGTGGAGATGCCAAACCCCCTCATGAAAGAAGAAAGCCATTGTGTTTACAACTTTGACAATGAGTGCTTATCAGGATCAACTTAATGATGGATTTTCCAAAGAATGTGATGTTCGTGGTGCCATTGTTGAAGTAAATTAAGAATAACTTCTTGAATAATTACGATGCACGCCAGTTTATTATCATAGGGACATTGACTTTATATTTTCACAGACATGACGTGAAACAAAACAAACAGTGATTGGTTGCTTTACATGTCCGTCAGATGAGCTCTTGAGCGGCTCATGGCCAATGAAAGCAGCGATGGAGTCCAGACCCTCTGCCATCAATCTGAAGGTCTGGCTACGCAAGACTAGATCTCGGGTGTCAACTTTTAATTTTATAATTTTTATATTATCAATATTGTCTAACAGAATGCAAATGTTTAACATGACAAACCAACTAACACCACAAAACATAACATAATTTTAAATGTATTTCCAATACGTACTGATATGATTTTTTTAGGTTCTGATAGTTTTCACCTCCATAAACTGTCACTTCCTGCAAGAGGATATAAATAAACTGGATTTTGTTAGATACAATTTTTTTATAAAAGAAAGGATTGGAAAATATATTGAGGGGGGGGGGGACTATAAAATGGTCATCAATTAAAAATATTAATAAGAAAACATGTTTTGTTGTAGAAAATGTATTAATTTAAAGTTACATAAATTGTAAATACTGCATGTTTTTACGGTCAAAGTTAGCATAGTACCAAGGGACATGGCAAAAATGCTAACATCTGTTCAAACAAAGTAACCACTATGTTCAATTAATGTAATTGTTTAATATTTAATTTAATATATTAAGACTGGGTTGATTTTGTGATACCGACTGGCTCACTGTATTATCCTGTAAATGATGTAGACATGAAAATGTACTGCATTGTAAGATTGAGCATGAAGACAATACTTGAACATGCCATCCCAGATTCCTGCTGTGAATCAACCTGCTCAAACCCTCTGCTAAGACCAAACCATACTTTAGTTTGTACTCTCACCTCCCTCAGCAAACAGCTTGCTCCGTCTCCCTTCTTTCTCACTCAAATCCTCTCAAACTGTCCAAACTACAGGAAGCAGATGGTGTTCTCTGTTTTTAGTGGGTGATTTTCTCTGCCATGTCTCTGCTCCCTTATTAAAGCAATGCGGCTTGATTTATGGTATCGCTGACTGTGAGACTGTCGAGTTTTAGAAAGGACTTTGGCTGATATGTCATGTTGTAAAAGAGGCAGGGCGCCATTTTGTCGCCCCGTCTGGCATGTTTGGTGCTGAGGGTGACTTGAGGTACATCGGGATGTCAAGGTCGTAAATCACATGCATTGTACTTTGGTGGGGTGGAGGAATTGTCTTAAGTTGCTGAGCGTGAACCATCCCAGCTATCTCCTCACATGCTGATAAGACTTTATATATATTAATGCAGAGATCTGCCAAGAAAGCATAATGGGAAATGGTGAGCATGCTGGTGTGCATGTTTAAAGGCACACATTCAGACACGCTCTCTCTCCCTGTCTCTCACATAAACTGTAAATTATGCACAGGGATGTTAGCATGCACATGCTGTATGCCAGTTGCCCTTCTTGATAAGAGTGTTTTCACATACGTATTGCCTTTCCTTCAGGTTGATTTATCGCAAGTTAATAATTTACATCTTTTACATCATGTTCTTGCATACCATGGGCTTACAGAATAAGGTCTGGTCCATATAGCACAGTGTTAGTTCACAAAAAAATTCTGTCATCATTTACTTACGCTTTTGTATTTCCAAACCTGGATAACACTTTTACTTCTGTCAAGATATTTTGAAGAATACTGGCAGCCAAAGCGTTTTAGTTACCATTGACTTCAGTAGCTCCTCGCTGCAGAACATGAGATGCAGGGGGTGGAGTTGGGGTAGGTTTAGGGTTGGGGTAGGTGTAGTCTCAGCCTCAGATGTCATGCCCACGGACCATTGGCTGAACGCCTGATGCATATGGCACTAGGGCTGCACGATTAATTGAAATCGAACCGCAATCGTGATTTGGCTTATGTGCGATTATGAAAGCGTAAAGGCTGCGATTTTAATTAAATAAATATATGCACAGCGTGTCTGTGAAGAGAGGCTCTGTGATCAGTAGGAAATGCTTCTCTGTCTGAAAGCACTGCGAGTTTGAGTCGCTTATAACGTGTGTTTGACAAAAAGACAACGTTTAATAACATGTTTTAACTCACTTCATATCGTCAGTCGAGTGTTTGATATTTCCTTTATTTGAGCTGATCTGGCTTCTTATCACAGGATGAGGCAGACGATTGTGATACAGTGATGAGGTCTATGTCGATTATCACTGCATTATAATATACTTTATTATTATGAAAATACCCAAGAAGGCTTGAAGAACTCAAATACATATTGTTTGTCGCAGTCTTCATGTTTAATCAAAGTGTTTCTATCTTCTTTTTATTCAGCTCAGCTACACAGCGCAACAGAAAATGTCATTATATTACTTCTCTCTGAGGCAAATGTGGCGTTTCTGCTCGAGGGCGCCCTCTGGCCTCCAGTATGAATGAAACATGAGTGTGTTTAGTGCCCAGCAGTGCTCACTCCATCCTATTCTGGGTAAACAATAGGAAAAATAATACTTCTCTAAATAAATGCATATGACAATCCATGTTTTTCTCCAGTGTACAGGAGTTTTTCCCCTCAGTGGATGCATAAGAGGCTCATATTTCATATTAAAGTCATAGACTCGTTCTTGATTTTGCATACCTCCTGACAAAAATTAAGAAATTGATATCACATTTTTATAATAATATAATATTGTATGATAACTGCTTAGACATTTCTAGTGATTTGTATTCATAGGCTGCCTGCATGTTAACAGTTGTTACATTTATTCTTAAATACTCTATTTTTATTTTTAATAATGTCGATTATTTTAAGAAAACAATCGCAAATCACAATTTTAACCTGAATAATCGCAATTAGATATTTCCCCCAAATCGTGCAGCCCTATATGGCACACTTAGCTGAAAACACTTCAGGATTCGTCATCTGATTATTTGAATTCTACAAGAACGTCTGGAAAGAAAAGCTGTGACACCAAAAACTCTTGTGGAAGAAGAAAGCCGTTGTGTTTACAACTGTGACAATGAACGCTTATCAGGATCAACTAAACGCTGGATTTTCAAAAGTATGTTAAGTTGGCGGCTCCATTGTTGCAGTAATATAGCAAAGTATGAAAAGTGGGTGGATCTGGATCCAACCCCGCCCCCCTGGATCTTGTGTTCTGCAGTGAGGACCATATCATTGACTTACATTGTATGGGGGGAAAAAAATACAGAAACATTTCTAAAAATATCTATGTTCCTCATAAGAAAGAAAGAATATATACTGGTTTGGAAATAAATAAAGTTGAGAAAATTGTGTTAGAATTTACATTTTTAGGTAAACTAAACCCTTTAATCTGGCTGCAAACCGCCTGGCTAGACAGGAAGGGGCGGTTTGATCAACACCTAAAGCAACCTCAACCACATTTTTTGTTTTCACATGTCATTTATGATGGGTTTATATAGATAACACAATTATAGAGTTTCTGACTGTACAGAAGAGTTTCTGACTGTCTTTCTCTGTAATCAGAATTTCTAGAAAGCCATTTCTAGCACTAATTATTTAACCAGTTTACAAAGTAGAAAACAGTTGTTCATGGTTATGTAGTTAATATGTAACTGTATATTTTCATAAACATGTTAAAAGGCAAACGTTGGCAAATCCAGTGACTAAGTCTTACACAAAAGCTTGAACTATATCCTTGTAAACATGACTTTACTTCTTACTGCAGCATCAAGACTTCCAATCTCATTAGAACTGCAAATTTTTAGATTGTTCTTGCCAATTTTGTGAGCAACATGCATCAGAAGGTCATCGAACAGACTGTGGGCGTGCCGTCTGAGACTATTTTCATCCTCAGACTAACAGTTTTTTCTCTATTTTTTTTGTTTTTGCTTGTGATTTAAATATTTTAATACCGATGATAGAGATTTGGCTTCATTCATTTTGCTTTTCTTGGGGTTTGTAAATTTAATGAAGATTAACAGACTGAGGGGTTGAGACGCCCTACTTTCCTCAAACTCAAATGTGAGTCTGCTATCAAACATTAGGAGATCTGAAGGATGAAGGAAGGAGGGAGAAAGATCAGAGAGTCTGGTTTGTCTAGTCTAGTTTGACTCTCCTGTGCTAGTCACATCAGCCCTATCACTGTTTTTTTGTTTATCTCCATCTGTCGAGTTGTGCAATAATGCAATGTGCCTTCTTCCCCAGAGAAACATCTGGAGCAATAGTCATGTGGCTTTAGCTTACAAAAAAACAAGAATTTCCCTAGAGCTGGTAAATAAAAAGCCCATTTATATATCATCTAATTAACTTTAATGTAAAGTTGCTTATCAGTTATCAGTCCTCTGCTTTGGTGCTGTTAGTTTTGGGGCTCTGACAAAAAAAGCATTGTGTTTGCCAGACTTCCTAATTTTCTATTCATTGGTGTGCAGGTCATAGGAGGCATCCAGCCGTGCATGTGTCCGCCTGGGCCTGTGATTCTATGGGCTTTTTCTCTGGCTAGTCTCGGCCTCTGATGTCTGATCAAAGCCTTTTCTTGCTTTTCTCTCCTCTGACTGAATAAGAGCCACAGGAGTCCAAGGCCCACCTGCCTAACGGACTAGAACAGAGAGAGGAGGAGTGATGGATCAATGAAAACAAATGGCCAAAAATAAATAAATAAATAAAAGCACACACTTGCGTATTCACAGTACGAAAAAAATGCGATTATTGGGAGGGAGGATAAAGGCACAGCTTCTGTAAGGGTTAGTGTAATTAGACTGGTCAGTCTACAGTGGCGCCAATGTCAATCCCACACTAACCCTCATTCCACTCAACCCATCAAATCAAATTATTAGTACCCCACTGTCTGAAATGACATTTACCACACACACTGATAGCCATTATCCTGTTTGTGTACTGCGCCATATCACAATAAATGAGAAGGCCTTTCCCTGCTGAATGCTTAGACCAGCATGAATTTCTAGGCCAGATGGTTAGTCTAGAAGGTTTACGAAGATGGCCATGCTGTTCAAAATGTATCTAAAGGGACCTAGTAAACTAGCATGGTCTTTCTGGCAAAGCTGGTTGAAGAAGGTTTGGCACGTTATGCTAGTTAAGAAGTCTGGTGGGGACACCAGCACACAAAACATGCTGTGACAAACTATGCTGTTATTTTCAGCACGACATTATTGATTCCTTGAGGCAAAAACATTAAAGGGTGAGCAAATGGACCACTTGTTTAAAAATTAACGGGAGACATTGTATTTTTTTAAAATGGCGCCTGCAAGAATGGATTCAGCAAATTGTATTTCTGATCTATTGTCGAAATTTCTACATATATACGTTTTTTTCTAAATATTTCATTTATTTCCATTTTTTTCAGACAGACATTCATTAACATCACACATTAGTATACAACAGTTATTTTAAATTATAATAATATTTCACAATATTACTGTTTTTACTGTATTTTTGATCAAAATAAATGCAGCTTTGGTGAGCATTTTCTTTCAAAAACATAACAAATCTTAACGTGCCCAATTTGAGGTGTATTGATAGATTAACATTCATCTAGATTAATAAATGCTGTGAAATATGTGTTGTTCATTGTTAGTTCATGATATCAAATACATTGAACCTTAGTAAGTGTTACCAAAATATGCCATGAAGCACAGTCAAATGCCTATTGAGTACACAGAAAGGAGCTTCTCGCTCCAGGTGTTACCAAGATGTCCGCTCTGAGTGGGATAACTGGCTTTAAAGGGACTTTTTCCATTGTAAAGTAAATGGATGCGTTTTCTGCAAAAAAAAAACGCTCATGATGTGGAATTTATAGGTTTATTTACCTGTGTGAAGTGCATCAGAGTGTGACTCGGTGTGCGTGTGTCAGCCGTACATTGGGGACACTGGTGTATACTGGTAGGGTTCTCATGCAGCTGCTGATCCATGAAAAGATTAAGTGCCTTGGGACACCTGAGCACAGTCACTGCTCAGCATAAACAGGCTTGGATAAACTGAAACACACCCACCCTGTGCCTGTACACACACATGTAATGCACACCATCCAAATAAAGCTCTACACTTATTTACTAATGCCCTTCTTCGCTCTTCTGCTCACAAACACAGACTGTATTTTAGTGTTTGCTAGACTTCCTGCTTTGTATTCTCTGCTTGTTTTCAGTGTACTGGTTTTGTGGTTTGTTTATCACTGGAGGTTGTTTCTGTTTGCTCCCTGGTGAGCAGTACTAATTCTCAAACAAACTCCTTTCCCAATTACCGCAGGATCCAGAGACGAGGCCTCACAGGCAGCTGCAACCGCTCTGATCCTGTTCACCAAACAGATTCACATTCACCCTCTAACTCCCAAGATACCGAACCCAGGCCTGGACCTAGAAACAAAGCACTTTCGCAGATTACTAAGACTCTGCACCCCCAGGAATGATTTCCAACTGCAATTGCATGCTATTTAAAGTTGTTGTCAAATGTAGTTTTCCTAATCTGACTGCATTGTTTTTGCGGTTTTATTCCTGCTGAAAGACCAGCGTGAACTTCTATGGTTCTATGGCTTGTTAGGTGCTTTTGTGGCTGGTGGACCAGCATATCCATTCTTTTCACTTATAAAACTTGAAGATTTGCTAGACAAGCATCATCTTTATAGTAAAGTTGATTGAGCTAGATAACCCTTCAATGATTTTGTGGACCTAATTTCTAAGAAAAAAATCTAAAAAGCTTTATCTAAAAGTAAACACTGTCCAAGGTATGTTTGAGGCATTTGCATACCCTCTAAATAAAAATGCTGCTAAACGGCACTAAAAGTGGTTCATTTGCTTGTAATCATATAGGGGAACCACTTTAAGTGCTATAGCAGCTATCTTTAAAGGGGCTATACAGAACCTTCGTCAAATGGTGCTATGTAAAGCCATAAGAGCCATTCAAAGACTACAACCAATCACCATCTTTCTCTCATCCTCCAATTGTATTCCTCCTTTCACATAATTTAAACTGCAACTGACATCTCTCAGTATCCAAACTGTCTTGTTGCATCCCACCATCACCCCATTGTCCTCCTTAGGTTTTAGATATGTTTGCTATGAATGAGAATTTATAACAATGGCAAAAGCTGCTTTGAATCACTTCTATGCCTTTCTGAGGTCAAAAAATCTCTTGCCCTGGAATATTTCCTTACAGGGCGGCCTTGGGGGCAAAAAGGTTAAGAACCATATTATCTTCAGGAAATGCACTGTATTTTAATGTTGTTTTAATCCTTTCCCCAACTAAAATAAGAGACTAAGAGAGAGTTAGAAAACATTTAAAGAACTATACGGGGGCTTAAAGGGTTATTTGTGCTGAAGAACCACACTTGGCTTAATAGGTTCTTTATACGGTAGCAGTACTATATAGCACCTCAACCACCCCAAAGAAACACAGATGAACTGCTAAAGAACGAATATGTTCTGTGTGTATTGCTGCAGAGTCCAAGAATGTACCATAGAGTAACATTTTACCATAAGGTTTCATGTGTTAACAGTAGTTAATTAACATGAACTAACAATGAACAATACTTCTTACATTATCTATTAATCTTAATGTTAATATTAACATTTACTGGAAAATAAAAAATAACCATTTTTATCTATGAAAATGTATTGCTCATTTTGTCAGTTCATGTTAATGTTACAAATAAGACCTTATTGTAAAATGTAAGCTAACTTAAAAAAGAGTATACAAATATGAAATATTACATTTTACATTCTTTAGCTTGACATATACAGATATATAACAATTTAAAATGGTTTTATTAACATACAGACATTTAGTTTACATCATTTCTGATCAGGCACTGAATAGAGTACCGTACAAACTTTCTTTCTGCCAATAAAATTGCTTTAGGGCCCTAGATGGACTTGATTCAACCGATAGAACTGTCCGTGTCCTGTACTGAGCGCCGTCCAAAACATTTTCTATCAATTTAAAATGATAAAATGTGGTTAGGCTCATTTAACTTTAAGTTTCCCCGGAGTACAAGCTGGAAATTGGAGTAGAATCAGCAATCATCTTAGCTCTCAGCCTCTACATGACCATGTTTAACTCCGTTGCCGGTTCCTGGCATGGACTTGGATGGCTAGGCTGACACTATCTCTCCAAGAATCTGCCATCATTGCAGCCCAGGCCAGAGCCTCACTTCAAAGGAGACTGGGCTGCCCATGCTCTATTTGCTCCAGTGGGAAATGAGTGCGATATGGAAGCCCTTCAGAGCAAGTGAGAGATAGCTGCACAGCTGCTGGACACATCCTCTCTCTGAGCTGCCCAGGAGCTTGGAACGTCCTGGACTCTGCTAATACAGTAGAAATTATATTCTGCTTGTATTTGATAGTGACTCATATGTTGAGTAGCTATGCTAAGGCAGGATGACGGGGGTTGTTATTGTTAACAAACTAAAACTACACGTTTAGTTTAGATGAAAAACTTTAACTGATAATTCTGAAATGTTGCCTAGTACTAAAATTACGAAATATTTGAAATATTTTCAAAAAACAAACACAAATTAATACACATTCACAAGGGCATAAAGTTACAAAAAAAAAAAACTAAGATGAAAACAAATATAACAATTAAAGCTAATCCAAATATCAATTAAAAACTATAATAATAAATAGTAAAACAAAAACAAAACTAAAATAATGTATGGGGCTGATCATTTATTTATGTATTTATTTATTTATTTAGTGCAAGGTAAGTTTATTTATATAGCATATTTCATACACAATGGTAATTCAAAATGTTTACATGAAAAGGAAACAAATATATAATAATGAAAATGGGGTGCATAAGAAATAAAAATAGCAATAAAAGCTGAAAATACCCCTATCTGGATGGAAGAGTCAAAGGCTATGTTCACACTGTCAATCCGAATCCGATTTTTGTGCATATCCGATTGGAATTCAATCAGATTTAGCAAGTCTGAACAGCCAAAAATCGTAGGTAGCGTTTCTGCCGCTACCTCAGGAGACGGAATAGTCCAGCGCGTGGAATGGACACACAAATCGGATCTGAACACTTGCGATACACAATCATTTTAGATCAGATTCCAATCGGATACGCAAGTAATTGGATTTGGAATGACAGTGTGAATGTAGCCAAAGAGTTTCAGTCAGAATATTTATCAGGTAGTTGGGCGTTTAAACCCTTGTCAGTTCTGGCGCTCTTCACTCTTTTTCGGCTAAGTATCCCACTCTCCCTTTTGGTTATGTATTTATTTATACTTTATTTATTGTAATAGGATCTATTTAGTTGTGCTTTAGACTTGCCAGTTGTTAGTTTTGGTCCAGAACATTTCTTCCCCCGTGAAAACGTGCAATGGTTCCAGATTGGACACAGAATTTTATTGGTGAAAAAGGGGGCTTATGAGTGTTAGAGAATAAAAACCTATTGCTGGTATATAAACATCAGAACTTTTGTGACTTCTTTAAAGTGATCCTTAAATTGAAGACTAAACTAAATTCCTATTCATGTTCCATTCCCGAAGGCCTGATCGCCCCTTGCATCTCTCTCACCTCTCCTCCTCCACCCCGTGGGTAGTTTCACATGATTGCAGCATCTGCTCAAGACACTTGTGGGTTGTGGGGTGTAGCTCTCATAGTGAACCAAAACGAGCTATGCCTTAGTCATCATTAAAATATTACTGTTGCAGACGATAGTTATTAGTTCTCTCTTCCTTTCTGATCATCGGCCCCTTGCCCGCTTCTCTCTCATGCCATCACATTTATGTCACAGTGATTAGAGACAGATTAAAAAGTCATCAGAGAGCAGATGAGGGCTGTAACCATCAGTTCATCATGGAAGCTTCTCCGCCCCACCCCACCACCACCACCACATCTCCTGCTGGTGAATGAATGTGTGTTTATAGCTTCTCTGGGATTAACGCTGTAATTAGCATTCGATGCGCTAACCGGGTTAAACCCTCTAACTGCCATGCTCACCGGCGCCTTGCTCACATCTGGAGGGCAAGAGAGAAGAGATAAGGGTGAGATAAGGATGTAGCGGGCAATACATTACACCCACAGAGTGAGATGGTTCATCTCCTTCTGAAATTGTAATGTAAGAATCTTGTGTCACACAAATGAGACACATTTTCATTAGCAGCCTGTGTGCCCTGTCTCGCCTACATGACCAGGCTGCAGGGGCATAGCAACCATTAAAAATGAGAAGAGCAATATTATAGATGACTAGGTCCCACTTTATATTAAGTGTCTATACTAGGTACTAACATTTAAATTAATCATTTGATACAATGCACTTATTGTGTACATATTGACACAATTACAGCTGTAATTAATTTCTGCAAATACATCTATGATCAGTGTTGGGGTTTTTACAAAAAAGAATATCGGAGTTACGTTAATTACTTTGTTTTCCCATTACCTCTCTTGTCCCCATGTTGAGTGAAATCTGGAGTAAGTGCAGAGACGTTGTGTGCGCTTTGTAAACATGATGCTTATTGTAGTTCTAGACGTGAGCCTGCATTTCACTCATCTCACTTGCACAAAAATAGTTTCTGTGTTGCCGAATGAATAAAAACAGTGAAATGCAAACTCTGTATATTACACAAACCTGCAATAATAATGCATACTTTGAATTTAATCTCACTTTATTCTTTGCTACCGATATTTGATGATCCAATTCAACCATACGATCCCTTTGTGTTTCATTGTTTGGTTTTTATTGCCGAAGTAAGAGTGTTGAACTTTCTTTCTTCTTCTGCAATCCAGAATGGCAGCATAGCTGAAAGGGAGCAGCACCCACTACTGCACAGGGGTGGATTTGCATATCCTTTTGCAATTTTACCGCTACCTCAGGCCTTTACATTTGCAAAAATAGAAATGTATTTTATTTAAAAAAAAAAAAACAAGCCGAGCCCAGATGAGAAAAAGTAATGCAAAAGTAACTTATTGCATTACTTTCCAAAAAAATAACACAATTAGTTACTTTTTTAGGGAGTAACACAATATTGTAATACATTACTTTTAAAAGTAACTTTCTCCCACACTGTCTATAATTACAGTCTTGACCCTTCCCTTAAATCAAGTCAAGTCAAGTCAACTTTATTTAATAGCGCTTTTTAAAATGCAGATTGTTTCAAAGCAGCTTCACCGTGTTAAACAGGAAAATAATGCAACAGAATTTTATTTGGCCGTACAGCCGCTCCGGAGAAAACGGTGATGTCATCCGCTCAGTTCAATTATCATACAGTGACAATGTGGGCAGATCAGTAATTTAGTTTATATGGTTAATTTAGTTTACTTATTAGATTTATTTGGATATTTAGTTGAAAATTTAGTGTCCCCAACTGGGCAAGCCAAGCCAAAGCCGACAAACCAAAACTCCATCAGGTCCATCAAATCAAATAAATCGAAAACTGTCTCTAACTTTACCTGTATCCAGGGCCGTCGCTAGAGGCGCGAACGGTGGTGATGATTCGGAGGGGCTTCATTTGTTTGCATAAAATAACGATTTTAAGATAGAGTAGACTCGAACTGGTTTGTTTTTGGGGTGAACAAATGTACAAGCAATACAATGCAATCTGACTATCCTCACCGAACAACTGCTTGCAGCAAGTAAGTCGGGATAAAAATCTAAATGGAATTAATTTATAAAGACCCACACAGATGTTTATAAAATTCTGCACATCCCCTTGACTCTTGCCTCTTTATTTATATGAAATTTTGATGCTGACTACCAGTAATGTTTTTAGCACTTTTTTTCTGTTTACCACAGTTAAAATGTTTAAATTTATTTCACTGTATTTTGGAAAAGATTCCATCTGTGTCTATGACCACATCACAGCTGGCACAGTTGAGCTGAGCCAAAGATGTAAGCAACAGAAGAAAAGTTCAAAATATCTCTTTATCCCATGAGTGTATCTGTTGAAATAGACATTTAAAACTGTCATGTTTTCGACGCGAGGCTGTTGTGATTTAAAATGCACGAGTGTGAGAACATTTGGATTGTTGTTTTGCCCAGCCATCATGCAGCTGCTCTTTTAGAAACCTTCACAAGCCCATCTTTTTGGCTTTCTGTTCTATTTTCTCTTCACTCTTGTTAGTGAGAGAGAAGGAAAGTGGATTGCTTCTCTTGTGAAAAGACAAACCTGATTATCATTTTCAGGAAATCTCTAATCCAGGGGTTATGCAATTATAGTTCAAAGAGGTCTGGACCCTAAATGATGTCTGAACAATGGCAACTTGCACTGTTTCAGGATACAGCGTGTTGTATTGATATGAAATGAAATAAGAAATGTGCATTTGAGGAATGTTAATTGCAGGAACATATAGCATTCCTTGATTCCCATTCATTGCATTAGTGATTTCAGCTGTAGGGAAAATGTACTTGGTTTCCGTGTGTTAGGTCACAGGTTCAAATCTGGCTTGAATGCTTTTTAGGTCTGTTATTATTGCAGCTGAATGTCAATGGATGTATGTGAGTAACAGGGGCACATTTGATGACATTTTATTTTGTTGGCCAATTCATTGGAATGGAGACTGGTCCACAGATGAGTAAAGTGTATGTCCGGCAGGAATTGTGGTGGGTGGAGTTAATAACCAGCACTCTCCTCCACCCTCAATACCACGACTGAGGTGAGACCCTTGAGGAAGGCACCGAACCCCCAACTGCTCCCCAGGCGCCGCAGCAATATGGCTGCCCACTGCTCTGGGTGTGTGTTCATGGGCACTTGGATGGGTTAAATGCAGAGCACAAATTTTTTGACCCAAGTATGGGTCACCAGCAGACTCTCTCTTCAGTTCGCCTTTTTTTTTTTAAACAGATGATTTACATTTGAGATTTAGAGTGCGCCATGTCAACCTTTCTCACTCATTGTGACAACTAACCAATGCCACTTCCACACCATACACGCATCAACATAGCCAGAGCAACGTTTCACTATTTATGGAAATGAGGAGACACACATCGGGCGTGGTATTGAGGGTGGAGGAGAGTGCTGGTTATTCACCCCCCCCCCCCCCATCACCACCACAATCTGTGGACCAGTCTCCATTCCAATGAATTAGCTAACAAAATAAAATGTCATCAAATGTGCCCCTGTTACTCACATACATGCATTGACATTCAGCTGCAATAATAACAGACCTAAAAAGCATTCAAGCCAGATTTGAACCTGTAACCTCACACACGGAAACCAAGTACATTTCCCTACGGCTGAAATCACTAATGCAATGAATGGGAATCAAGGAATGCTATATGTTCCTGCAATTAATATTTCTCAAATGTACATTTCTTATTTCATTTCATATCAATACAACATGCTGTATCCTGTAACAGTGCAAGTTGCAATTGTTCAGACATCATTTAGGGTCCAGACCTCTTGGAACTATAATTGCATAACCCCTGGAGTGACATATGTACCTAATTTCGAAAACCATCCTGCAGGATATAAACTATAAGCGCTTATAAATATAATCGCCATTTTCACAAAATAAAAAATTATTTAAATATTGATGTGACATACAGTAAGGAATATATATATATATATATATATATATATATATATATATATATATATATATATATATATATATATATATATATATATATATATATATATATATATATATATATATATATATATATATATATATATATATATATATATATATATATATATATATATATATATAAACAAAACAAGAAAGTCTTCATTAAGACCCACATGAGACATACTTTTTAATTTATACTTCCAGTAAGCTTTTTTTTCCCACCTGTTTTAAAGTGTGTTACTTTTTCAATACCTATATACAAGTTAAATCTTAAATTTCATGAAAATGTTAGGTGAATAGACACAAATGAGACAATTGTAATATGATGACACAATTGTGTAAAGTACAGCTTAGATCATTGCAGTTTGATTGCAGACATTTGGACAGTGATAAATCTGAGAACAATCTTTTTTGAAACTTGAAGAGACGCGAGATTACCGGGGTCTTTTTTCCCCAGGAAACTTAACCAAAAGTTACCATCTGTTGTTCGTTTAATCGCGTTGCTTTTGTGAGGAACGGTTCCGATGATAAAGAGATCTCATTTGTGATTTTTCTTAGATCTTTTCAAGCTGAACTTCTTTGCTGCAACATTTCCATACTGTAGTCTTTACCCATGTTCAAAAGCAAAGTTTTGTTTTACATGTATTCAGATCAAACCGTTTCAAGCCTAATGTTGATATCAGCAGGCAACACTTTGACATTTTAGTTTAACCCAGTGGTTCAGTAAACCTTTGATTATTGTGTGTGTCTGTAAATGAGGCGAGAGCTTAGCTGCTTCCATGGATAATTTAATTTGCTGCCTAAATTTTGGGTTTGATGCCAAATTTGGTTTTCAGAGGAGCTTAAATTTTGAATAATATTAACATTAATTATAATCAATAATAATGTCTGTGATTCACAGGTTAATCAAAAGCCGTTTGACCCCATTAGTATAAAATATATATTTGATTTTGCTTCTTAAGGCCCAAATGTTTAAAACATTTCTGTCCACCTGATCTAAAAAACTATTTGAACCACACAAAGTCATACTCTATATAACTAAACTTGTATTTCCTTCTTTAACACTATACATGTATGTTTTTCACCTTTTAAGGCGATAAATTTAATAATTCTAATGAATTTTTTCTTCCTTTTTTTTCCTCTCTCCTCATGGACCACAACTGGATCACTGCTGCTCTTCATAAATGCAGGTAAGTTTCTCTGATTTCCTTTACTATAAAGCACTGTGCCACATATTTAAGCATTTATATCTTAAGCCAAAAGATTTGACTTCAGCCTTGTTTGGATTCTGAGCACGGAGCTGTTGGTGGAGATGCAGTCTTTACTTTGAGATTAGTTGCTTCTGTTTGTTTGTGGGATATACGGTTTTCATAGTAACTTGTTTGAAAGTGCATTTTTCCTCTGCCAGTGAATTTGAATTGTTAAATTTGTTCTCTCCCCTTTCTGCACAAAGAAAGCATTTCAAACTCAAATTTTACACAAGTTCATGGAGTTGCATGTGTGCCCAAAAGTGCACAGTTATAGCCCCAACCATTTATTTGGGAAGACTGTCTGTTCTCTGCTCTGTTATGGTAGTTTGGTCGTCTCTGCACTGGATCACTTCGCTAACTTTGGCCCGAGGCTCTGCCATACATACGCCAGCTCCGCAGAGAGAGACTGAGATTGGGAATTGATACATGTCATTTTCAATGACCTTCATTATTCTGCCTAGTGTCATAGTGCTTATTTTCTGTCTAGTAACTGACAGTTTGGCTGTGGAACAGGCACTTGGACAAATGTGCACACTTATCTACATATGGTTGTATGAGTCTGTGTGGGTTACATTTGTCTGTGTGTGTGTGTGGTTCAGGTATATCCTACATTATGGGAACAAAATATCCACAGAAAGATGCCAATATCTGAAATCCCCATGTGGAAAACAGCTTATAAATCATACTAAGTGATGTTTTTTGAAAATGTGAAAATGCTGAAAGTTTTCTGTGATGGGTAAGTTTAGGGTTAGGGAATAGAATTTACAGTGTGTACAGTATAAAAGTCATCTTGTCAAGGGAAATTCCCCATAAAAAATGAAAAACCAACGGGATTCTTAGGGCACTCTGATGAATAGAAAGTTCAAAAGAACACTATTTAAATATTACTGTTGTTTTTGATCAAACTAATACTCCATTGCTGAACAAAAGTATTACATGTAATATTATCATTATAATTTTTGTAACAGTGTCGTGTATATGAACATTAACCTATAATAGTTCTTTATATTATTTACAGTTTATTAAAGGGGTCATGAATTGAGAAATCAACTTTCCCTTGAGCTTTTGATATATAAAAGGTCATCGTAATATAAGAATATCCTGTACGTTTCAGAGCTGAAAACTTCCTTGTTAGTCAAATAAAAGCTTTTATTGACAGCTGGCTCATCAAACGAGAGATCTGCGAATTTGCTTCCCTGTGACGTCAGAGAGCAGTGAAATGCTGCCTCAACCGAAGAAGAAGAACGCCTAATTCTTTAGCCCTGCCCACCGATTTGCGCCTTACATGTTATAGATAAATAACATAGGCCTACGTGGAGCTAAACCGGATCAAACTTCCAAGTAATAAACATGCCATTGAACATTACAAAATAGTGTACGGTGCCTGTTTGTGGAAGAACACAATCGCTGCATAAGCTTCCTTCGGTTTCCAATATTAGGAATGCGGTTGAACTTTATTTTTAATGTAGATTCAGCTCACGTGGGTAAGACATTCATCGTTTGTTCGTTTCCTTTTACTGCGGATTCATTTGTAAACAAGAGACTGGATTTGCAGACAGAATGAGATTTAAAAAATTATGCTCTGCCTTCTATATTGGATGAGACGGCAATGGTGCAACACCCTTATCTGAGTAAAAAAAAAAATTATATGTGATAGTATTGCATTGTTACAGATTGTTTGAAATCTACCGATTGTGTATGTCTAACTAAACATAACTTACCACACTGTCACAGGCTGGAGTATCCTTTGTATTTGAGGTGTTGTTGGTTCATTGTGCTGCGATTCGTGATCAGACTTGGACATATATGGGCCAGGGCCTGCAAAATTTATCACCGGCCTGCCCAACAAGCTATCTTAAATAGTGAAATAACATTCCTTTCTTGATGTGCGTTGTTCACTCTCTTGACTTGTAATCTGAAGGAAAAATACAAAACTTCTGCGATTGAACATGCTGATTTGTCTGCAGTGAAGTTTTGCTGATGCACGTATTTGGCTTGTGTGTGTGTGTGTGTGTGTGTGTGTGTTAATGATGTGTGGTTCGCCATTATATCCACTGATCGGGCGGGCCAAGTAATAAAAAATAACCTTCCAATTAATTGCGGGTGGATGAGAGAGAAATCATTGTATTTGTTTGATAAAGATAAAGATATTTTGCGAGCCCTGTGGGCGAATAGTGTACGGTGCCTGTTTGTGGAAGAACACAATCGCTGCATAAGCTTCCTTCAGTTTTCAATATTAGGAATGCGGTTGAACTTTATTTTTAATGAAGATTCAGCTCACGTGGGTAAGAAATTCAGCGTTTGTTCGTTTCATTTTACTGCAGATTCATTTGTAAACAAGAGACTGGATTTGCAGACAGAATGAGATTTTAAATGATGCTCTGCCTTCTATATTGGATGAGACGGCAATGGTGCAACACCCTTATCTGAGTAAAAAATGTTTTTATATGTGATAGTATTGCATTGTTACAGATTGTTTGAAATCTACGGATTGTGTCTGTCTAACTAAACATAACTTACCACACTGTCACAGGCTGGAGTATCCTTTGTATTTGAGGTGTTGTAGGTTCATTGGACATTGGACTTGGACATATTTGGGCCAGGGCATGCAAAATTTAGCACCGGCCTGCCCAACGAGCTATCTTAAATAGTGAAATAACATTCCTTTCTTGATGTGCGTTGTTCACTCTCTTGACTTGTAATTTGAAAGAAAAATACAAAACTTCTGCGATTGAACATGCTGATTTGTCTGCAGTGAAGTTTTGCTGATGCACGTATTGTGTGTGTGTGTGTGTGTGTGTGTGTGTGTGTGTGTGTGTGTGTGTGTGTGTTAGAGATGCGTGGTTCGCCATTATATCCACTGATCGGGCGGGCCAAGTAATAAAAAATAACCTTCCAATTAATTGCGGGTGGATGAGAGAGAAATCATTGTATATGTTTGATAAAGATATTTTGCGAGCCCTGTGGGCGAATCATTCCGGTTGCCGTTTATCCACGTTTTCAAAGCAATTCCCCATGTTTACTGACGGGGGAGCCGAAGCTCATTATAATATGCAAAACTGTTATCCAATCATAGCAGTCTGCGTTTACTTCCAAGTCTTCAATGCGGCACGCCCATAAAAACCAGAGAGTTCCAGCAGCTAGGCTCAAAACCAGGGTAGAAAATAGCCTATTACTTATTCATTATAATGTTTTTGAATGTAAAAACCACAGGAACCTCATAAGTTCACCTCAGACAATAGTATATATTTAAAAAAAAAGCCAGTTCATGACCCCTTTAACAGCTTGTGTAAATGTCAAGATTCATAAGATATAATCAAAGGCCAGTTAGGGCCCTATTTTAACGATCTGAAACGCAAGTGTAAAAACGCGAAGCGCAAGTAACTTTGTGGGCGGGTCTCGGCGCTGTTGCTATTTTCCCGGCGGGATAAATGGCTCTTGCGCCCGGCGCAAATCTAAAATGGGTTGGTCTGAAGTAGCTTCATTATTCATAGGTGTGGTTTGGGCGTAACGTGAATAAACCAATCCGAGCGTCATCCAACATTCCCTTTAAAAGCAGGTGCGCAAGTTCCATTATGGATTGCTATTATTATGGCGTATTTACCAGGCGCACGCCAGGAGCGGTTCACAGCCGAGGAGACTGATGAACTTGTAAGAGCAGTGAAAGACAGAGAAGTGAAGTTGTAATGTTGTACATTATGGTAAAGGTGATTTCACAGTCTTTTTTTTTTTCAGTCTTTCAGTTTTTTCAGTTTTTCAGTCGATTTTTTTTCCTGGTTCTTGACGGACAAACCAATTTGTCAGATGTCCTTATATACATATATGTCTTGCCACTATTGGGCAAACAGGTCTTATCCTTAATTATTACAATTAGCCTGAATCATTTGTAAGCTAGATTTATGCCTATTTTTTCACATCTTCGTGGCACACCACAATGATTTCCGTCATCTCATGTGTTAATATTTTTTTAGTGTAACAATTTATGATTTGCAAAAATAACTGTTGCATCTGTGTAGATTACATGAGCAAAGTGTATGCGCGTTGTGCACGCTATACATTATGGTCAAGCATGCGCCCTTAAAATAGCATAATGAACAACGCGCAACGCGCCACTGACTTTAGACTAGGTTTTTTCTGGTCAGTGGCGCAATTGTTTAATGGAACAGCAAAATAGCACCAGGGATTGTTTGCGCCGGAACACGCCTCCTTTTTTGCGCTGAACCGCCCAGGTAGCGCAAGTTCATTCACTAGTTTAGCGACGTGCTTCTGTGGAGGGAAAAGCGCGCTTTGCGCAGGTGCAAAATAGGAATGACACATGCGTCGGTGTACAAAGTCAATTGCGCTGGGTGCAAGATAGGGCCCTTAGTGTTTATCCAAAGACACCAGAAGGAAGGATGATAAACAACACATTTATTATCTGTTACACTAATGGCAATACACTTGTGATGTAACGATTCTGAGGTGCCGTTTCTCATTATTTTACAATAGTGGCAAGTAAGCGCTGAAGTGTCAAAAGATGGGAGCTTCAATAAGAACAAATATTGTTTGACTTACTTGTTCTCTGTTTGTTTTAAGAGAGAGTGTATATAATTTAAAGACATTGTTGAATTTTCTGTCAGTGTCCATTAAAAACACACAGTTATTTATCAAGTCAGCATTTTTCCGTACTGTACATTAATCATTGTAGTTCTTCAAGGATCTCAAAACCCAATGGAAAATTATATGTATATCACAATCATATATCTTTGCCAGTTTTATGCTGCGTTTGTAAAGTAATATTAAAGCAAAAAATGTATGGTTTAACAAGGTCTTTGCTGCTAGTCTAACGCTGGCGTCCATCTTTTCCTCTGAGATAAAGAGATGTGTCATCCATCTCGGTTTTGTGGACTACAGTGGCAGATACTGGGGGTTTTTGGACTGTATTTTACCTCTTTCATAAGAATTACTACAGATTAGGACAGACAGTCACTCAAGGATGAGACAAGCATGGCACAATAGTTGGCATATGCCTGTGATGGACAACTTGACTTGTGAGGAAACTTTTTAACAATGTCAATTTTGGTACAGATTTCTGGAAACCCTCTTTCTCTCTCTCAAAAACATGCACACACACTCTCAAAAGTATAATATGTATAGAAAGATCTGCCATTCAAAGGATTTCACTCTTCTTTCTCTCCCCCCTACCCCCTCTCTCTCTGGCTTTTGTGTCAAAGGAGCAAAGAAGCACAGCAGTCAGAAACTTTGTGAGGAGTTTAGACTTATCTTTAACTTTTCCTTAGATGTGAGCTTGTCTTCATCTACATTGACTACACTGACTTTGAACGTATATAAGTAGTTCCGTGTGTGATAGTTTGAATCAGATGTTGAAAAAGCAATGAACCCGTTCTAGTTAAACAAAGACACATAAAATACTATAATCAAAAAATATTTTTAAACCAAAGATGTATGAAGCTTGCTTTGGGTTGTCTGTCATGCATGAGACCTTACAGGTTATAAGTCACAAAAAGCATCTGAGGAACTGCGGGGATCTTGTATTTTGAAGAAACCAGAACAGTGTGTTATACTAAAAGAGTCTTTTCTTTTGGGGTTTGCATTGAAAGAACATTGTCACAGGGGACATCCAGAGCTTGAGATGAACAGAATGTAGGACATACAGCAAGACAATGATCATGAATCCACAAAGGTTCAGGCTGTGTCAGTCAAGTCAAAACTGTTCTGAGACACGGCTTGTAAACTAGTTCAAGCAAGAATTTTTTTTTTTTTTTTTCAAGCTAGTATTTGATCTTACTGACCCCAAACATCTAAATTATACTGTCTACACTATAGTAAAACATTAATATTATTGATATTCAAAATAACTGTTTTCCTGTGATTTCAAAGCAGGTACACCAGCAGGTACACCAGCATTCAAAAGTTTGGGGTAAGTAAGATTAAATAAAACAATAAATACTTTCATTCAACAAGGACACATTGCATTGATTAAAATGGACAGTAAAGGCATTTATAATTTAATATACATTTTGTATTGATCAAATATTCCTGGAAAAAAAAATCTAAAAGTTTTTAGCATTGATAATAAAATAACCATTATTCATAATTTATTATCAATAATAATTGAGCATCAAATCAACATATTAAAATTATTTCTGAAGGGTCATGTGACTGAAGACTGAAGCAATGTCTACTGAAAATCCAGCTTTGCATCACAGGACTAAATTACATTATAAAATAGATTTTAGTTATTTTAGATGTAATAAAATAGTTGTGATCCAAATAAATGCAACCTTGTCACCTTTCATTCTTAACCAGCTAACCGAGCCCTAAATCTTTTTTTTTTATTTTTTTTTTTATCACAATATGGAAGAAAAGATCTATCACCGCTTCTGACTCATAAACATGTTCATGATGAACAAACCTAAGGTGTCGTGACAGTGCAGTACGGGCTCGATAAGGCTCCCAAGTTTCATTCTTACTGTTGAGCCCTGGAAAATACAAATATATATATATTTTTTTATGTGGATTTAACCTGACAATCCTTAGTGAAATATAAAGATCAGCCCATAGTTTAAGTCAGATTAATGCAGAGCAAAAGACATTTCCAATTCTTTTGAAGTGCATAAGGACAGAGAAAATGAAGACCTTTCATGCTGCCCGATCCCGAGTGCGTGCGATGGGCAGAGGTTGCAGGAAGGTTTACAGAGTGCTTTGATGAAAATGTATTACAAAGGCCATAATCCACAACTGGGTCAAATCTCCTCATTCCGTCTGCCTTATAAATGTTGATCTGCGGCTAGGGTAATCTCTCTCCTAGGTGCCAGGGCTAAATGGCTGCTCAGGGGATATCAGGGCTTAACTTGTCATGGTAGGGGGTGATTGCTGTGTTATGGTAAGAGGTGAAAAGGAGGGTAAGGAGGCAGTTTGTGTGGTGACTGATTGGTGCTGATGAGCTGCGAGACACTATGCATGAAGTTATCTGTTGAAGGGGAGCGAGAGTGTGTCTGGATTTAAAATAAGAAGTGATGAAAGAGGTGTTTGTCGAGGCGCCACATCGTGACTGGAATCCACTTGTGAACTTGTTAGCACTGAACGTTCTGTGTTTGAGGGCATCAGAGGAAGGGGAAGATCATCTTTGGCTGTGTTAAAATGCAATAACGTTAGAAATAGAGTCAACTGGAGTGCTGTCGGTGAACTGCCACCGTGGATTGACTGAATGGCAAGATTGTAGTATAAATAGAGGGCTTTCTCATCCCACTCTCCTCTTTTCTGCCTTTGCAGTGACTTCGCTTTATCTTTCCATCTTTTTTGCCTCGTATCACGTCACATGCCTTTTAAGATCTGTCATCAGTGGCAGATGGAGAAAAGAAGAGGATCTAAAAAAAGCCGGCGTTGGCAAGACAAAGTGACATGCTTTCAAGAAACTTTTGCTCTGCCATCCACTCCTTCTCCACCCCATGCGACTGTAACCTTTTAGATTTCTTGGATAAGGATAAAAAAAGAAGAGAAAGGTATAAAAGACGAGAGTATGTCAGTTTACAGAGACTTTCCAGAAGGCCTCCACCTGTCCCCCACCTGTCAAAAACAGAGAAATCTAGAGAAGCTTTTTTTTTTTTCTATGTGAGGGAAAGAGATGAGTGTCAGACGAGAGAGAAATCCTGTCGTCCTATTGATCTTGTTCTGTCACGAAACAGTCGCCGTCTGAGCGTGGCCATCCTCCCACTCCTGTATCAGAGGTTTTAGATATGAGAGAATTAAGCTGCTTAAAAGGCTATACAAAGTTGTTTATTCCCCAATGCCGCGAGGACGCCACGGAGTGAGTACAT
Source organism: Gobio gobio (assembly GCF_949357685.1). Classification (NCBI taxonomy): domain Eukaryota; kingdom Metazoa; phylum Chordata; class Actinopteri; order Cypriniformes; family Gobionidae; genus Gobio; species Gobio gobio. The sequence continues at coordinate 33,870,451 of NC_137111.1, read as the reverse complement.
ATACAGTATGTGCACATCTTTATGATTCCTTCTGTGGCTGGATGCAGCTTTCTAAATGTCTCTGGGCTGTTGCTGGTTCCTGGTCTGTTGGACTTCAGTGCCACACCGCCACCCTCTCATTCTTGACGGAACCAATTTCGCTCGGCTCGCTGGTTCCACAGCGTGAAAGTGGTTTGGAGGTGGCTTGCGTGCATGAAGGCGCCAGCCGAGCCACCGAGCTTGCAGTCTCTGCCCTGAAGTTATGACCTCCTTGGTTATAAGCGGCCAACTCACTGGCTAACTGGGACGATTCCTCGTACCTCGGAGTGGCCAGATACTGACTGCATTACTGTGAGATTGTTCAAGCTTCATAATATGGGTGATGTAGAGTTACTCCCCACCAACAGGATTGTGTGGATTACAGTGCTTAATTGATTCTCGGGACATTTAACTTTCCTGGGTTGCCAAATACTCCATTCCTGGGTGTAAAATCAACAAACCAGCAGTGTTGGGGAAGCTACTCAGATCCGATGTAGGTAACCAAGCCAACAACTCTACAGAAAAATGAACTGAGATGGAAGCTAGTTAGACCTTTTTTCATGAATATATGAAATATTAAAAATAATTAGCAGTAATTTGAAGCCAGGTGCTGTATATGAGAGAAATGTTGCTGTTTCTATTTATTTAATAAAAATAAGCTAAAGTACCTACACTTTTTTAATATTCTGTCAGAACTTCATTTCATTACATTCCTTTCATTTAAATTTGTTATATGGAAATTAATTTAATCATTTTATGTTGTGATCTGTGTGGATACAACTAACTGGGCATTGGATTTCTAGCTCCCAGCATGCTTTGCATGAGACGGCATTAGAAAACGCTAAAATGAAGTGTTATTGTATCGTAATTATTGTGTTGTAATAAAGACCTGGTAATGTTTTATGAAGAGTAACTAAAAGGAATTCAAAATACAGTCACTGATACAATCTTTTTAATAGAATACACTTCACATTAAGTTCACAGTTTGGATGTTCTGGTTTCCTTTATTTTCAAGGTCTGAGGTAAAATATCCATTGTTGCTTTTACTATGGCAATAAAGCTCACACAAAATGATATTCAAGGTCACAATAAACCGTTTTAACAATATATAAAGCACATGCACCTGACATTATCATATAGTTTGTATGTTCATGTTCCAGCTGTGACATCACAGAAATAGAACCCAAAAACTGATTTGGACAAAACAACATTTTTATTGCATGCATTGGTCAAAAAAAAGAGTTTGATTTGTGAACCATTAGCGTTTACTTGATACATGGTCCATAACTTGACAGTACTTCTTTATAAGTGAGAAATGTCCATTTTCAAAGGTTAGAAAACAATATGAAATAATAAAGAAGTTAAGGCTCATGTCTCATTTATGCTTCTATTAAATGGGACTCCTCATCCGCAGGCCCTTTTTACTCTAATGCATTTTTTTTAATTGTCTCACCTTATGCAACCTCTAATTGCCATAAACATAATCAGCCATTAAAACTCCAGTGAAATTCATAATCAGTTGAGGTATTGAATCATAATCAAAGTCATTGTTCTGAGCAAATCGCCGTGCCTGTGAATGTGTTCTAAATATCTGAGTACTTGCAGGAATAATATTTATTAGATGGGAAGTCGCTGCAAGATTTATGAATTCTACATTTGAACAACTACAATTTTGAGCACAAATATGTTGAATGGCGGTGAACGGTGAGATGGTAGTGGCATGTTGGTTGGCTTTGTAAAATTAGCTTTATTTTTCTTTTAATACTAAATTGTGTTTAAATGTGGCTCTTTTGCTGTGGCGTAAGATCATGTTCATTCCTCTGCAGACACTGTGAGGTCTTAATCTTGTTTTCCTTTTTTTGTGTTGTTTATATCCTTAATGTATTACATTTTGTGTGTGTGTATATGTATATAACTATGTATATAATATAAATATATATTTTTTGAAAGAAATACTTGTATCCAGCAAGAAATGTATGGATTAAATGTATCAAAAGTGACAGTAAAGTCATTTATAATGATTTTTCAAAGACTCCTGAAACAAAAATATTTGATATTTTATAATAAGAAATGTGTCTTGAGCACCAAATCAGCATAAATTATATTTTAAAATATATTAAAATAGAAAACAGGTAATTTAAATTGTAATAATATTTCAGAATATTACTGTTTTTACTGTATTTTTGATCTGTGTATTCTCTGGAAAAAAATATAAATATCTTTTGAAAATATAAGCTTTTCAACTACACTTATTTTAGATATTTTTCTGGAAACCTATCCAGAAATACCATCAAAATCTCAAGGCAATTCCTACCTATTTAACATTTTGGTGAATTGGTGGCTAATTCAAATTAATTCGTACAATCTGCTTATGCCCCAGTGACGGGTATGTTTAGGGGCGGACCGTCATGCTTACTTTTTCTAATAATTGTACGATTCACATCGTACAAATTCCTATTTCCTACAAAAACGCCACCTCATAATATAGTTACATTTTCCTGTGAGATCAGGAAATACTGATATTGACAATTATTTGTGGAGTATCTATGAGGTGTTTATCATAGGAGGAGAATTATTGTGTACAGCAGGTGCATGTAAGCACATTAGGACTGTAATGAAATGGAGATTGTTGTGAATTTAGTGTTAACTCTCTTTCTGCCGAAGGCACAGAGCTTTATTGAATGGCAATACCTCAGCGACTACAACATAGGAAGCACTTCTTAGCAGTCAACTTCATCGGCATCAAAGTCTTTGATATGAGCCGTTTCACATGAAGACAACAAGAAAATGACAATTTTCCCTTAATTCAACAATTGATAGACCAGCACCAAATGCATTAGGCTGCCATATACTAACTGACAGCTGTGTCTTTTCCATCTTATATCAGGGCTTCCTTTGATTGAACACGGCAGAGCTGTTTCACAGTTTGAGATCTCAGCAAAGAGAGAATATTGCTCTGAGGATAGCGCATCCCCTGAAGAGTCCTGTGATGGCGTGCTGATGAGCAAGAGAGTTTGTATGCGCGCATGTGTTTCTGGGCTGTCAGTTTCAGCGTTGCCTTTTATGGTCAGAGAATGAGACACAGCGCCTCACAGGTGTGTATTTACACAGATTTGTGTGAGATTGAGAAATGGGAGATAAAGAAAGGAAATAGAATGAACTATACAAGGTTCATTCTAATGTCAATGCTTTAAAAAAAAAAAGCACAGCTATGAGTCGGAGATGAAACTGAATGCAACCTGAGTTTGTCTGTGTGCAGTGTACATTAGTTCTCTGCTATTTTTCTGCTTAGAAATGCTACATTAAACATCTCCAAAATGACTCCTAGGATGACACAGTCATGCTGGAACAACCATGAGATAAAGGACATTTATTGTAGAACTGTTATGTGATTCACCAGTAACAGGAAGCAAATGAATTCAGAATGGTGACACTGATGTTGTGCGCTTTCCTGTAATGCGGTAAATTTTTGCACCCCATGTGGCCGCCTGCGCCGGATTTTATGAGCTTTGCTCCAGCATGAGAAGGAGGAAAAAAATGAAAGAGAAAAAACTGTGTGTTAGGAGACAGAAAGGTCTCTTGCTGCATCTCATTTGCATATGAAAGTCTCTCGTCTCTGGCAATGCCTTTCCCTGGAGCCCCAGCTGGCAGAAGGGCAGGAGGGGAGCACCTGTGGGCTGGTCTGTCGGATCCCTCTCCCCTTTTCTTACCTAGTCGTACCAGAAAGCAGCCGTTGAGGGAGGGACTCAAGCTGGGCTCCGAGCCCTCTGAGGTTCACCATGACAGGGTCTTGCTGTCTCTGTTAGCATGAGGACTAGAGCACACTGACCTGGGGGGAGAGTTCATACCGAACTTCTCAGTATGGTGGGTAGTGTTCACAGGCACTCACCGAGACCATCTCAATAATATACATTTCTGTATGCATCTTTTTTATTATGTTTATTCGTGGCGCCCCTGGATTTTAAATTCATAAAATTAAATGATTGAAAAATGTAATATAATTTAATTATGATTACTTATAAAGTCTTTAATGCTCACCAAGGCTGCGTTTACTGTATTTGATAAAGCATACAGTTAAAACAATAATATTGTGAAATAATATTACAATTTAAAATGACTTTTCTTTTTTTCAGCAGCCTTCAGAAATCATTTTGATATGCTGATTTGCTGCTCAAGAAAGCAGTTGTGCTTCTTAATATTGTTGTGTAAACGGTGATGTATTTTTCAGGATTCAAAGATGAATAAGGCATTATTTGAAATAGAAATCTTAGAGAGAAAATCTTCTGAACTAAATTCAAACTTCTGAATGTGTGTGTGTGTGGTTCATGTATTCCCTAAGTTATGGGGACAAAATTCCCCACAAGGATTTGCAATTTCAGAAGTCTTTGACTTAAACCATCTCATAAATCAGGTCAGGTCAACTTTATTTATATAGCGCTTTTAACAATGTAGATTGTTTCAAAGCAGCTTTACAGTGTTAAACAGGAAAATAATGCAGCATAATTTTATTCAGCTGTATAGCCATTCTGGAAAAAACGCTGATGTCATCAGTTAATTTCAATTATCATACAGTGACAGTGTGGGCTTTAGATCAATAATTCGATCAGTAATTTAGTTTAAATGGTTAATTTAGTTTATTATTTAGATTTATTTCGATGCTTAGTTGAAAAATTTAGTGTCCCCAACTGAGCACGCCAAGCCAGAGGCAACAGTGGCAAGGAAACCAAAACCCCATTAGGTGACCTAATGGAGAAAAATAAACCTTGGGAGAAACCAGGCTCAGTCGGGGTGCCAGTTCTCCTCTGGCCAATTAACAAACAGCGTATTATTATTATTATTATTCTGGCAGCTTTACAGCTCGGAGGTCATAATAGATCAGAATATTCGAGGGACCGGGGGCAACATGCTGGAGACGGGTTTATTGAGGATGATGTTGATTAAATAATTATTAAAGTGCAATATTCGAATGATGGGAGGCAACACGCTGGAGACAGGTTTATTGAGGATGACATATCGATTTAAGTATTATTTAATTGTAATATTCGAACAATCTGAGTCAGCACGCCGGAGACGGGTTTATTGAGATGCCGTGTCGATGAGGCAGTTGCAGGGGGAGTCTAATCACGGTCTCTGCAGACACTTCGGGGTCCTGTGTTGGTCTTCTCTGGGCGCAGGTCCACCATCTGAACTGGATATGGCCTGGATCCGGCTGACTGCAGTAAACCTCGGGATAAAACAGAGAGACTATCATTAGCGTAGATGCCATTCTTCTGATGATGTAACGAGTACATCAGGTGTTATGGGAAGTGTTCCTGGTTCCGGCTGACCTAGTTAATGCAGCCTAGCAATCATTTAATTGAAAAAGTGTTTTATGTGTATGCCACAGTAAAGAGATGTGTTTTTAGTCTCGATTTAAACTGACAGAGTGTGTCTGCTTCCCGAACAATGTTAGGAAGACTGTTCCAGAGTTTTGGAGCTAAGTAGGAAAAGGATCGACCGCCTGCAGTTGATTTGGATATTCTCGGTATTATCAACTGGCCAGAATTTTGAGACCGCAGTAGACGTGATGGAGTATAATATGTTAAGAGCTCGCTCAAGTATTGGGGAGCTAAACCATTTAGTGCTTTGTAAGTAATAAGTAAGATTTTAAAATGTATGCGATGTTTAATAGGCAGCCAGTGCAGTGTTGACAGAACTGGGCTAATATGGTCATACTTCCTGGTTCTAGTAAGAACTCGAGCTGCTGCGTTTTGGACCAGCTGGAGTTTATTTATTATGCGAGCAGGGCAACCACCCAGTAGAGCATTACAATAATCTAACCTTGAGGTCATGAACGCATGAACTAACTGTTCAGCATTTTGCATTGAGAGCATGTGCCGTAATTTAGATATATTTTTAAGATGGTAGAAAGCAGTTTTACAGATGCTAGAAACGTGGCTTTCAAACGAAAGATTGGTATCAAAGAGCACACCCAGGTTCCTCACTGACGACGAGGACTTGACAGAACAGCCATCAAGTTTTAGACAGTATTCTAGGTTACTACTTGTGGGGCTTTTTTGTCCAATAATTAAAAATTAATTTTTTTCTGAATTGAGTTGCAGGAAATTACCGGTCATCCAATGTTTTATATCAGCTATGCATTCCGTTAATCTTGTGAATTGGTAAGTTTCTTCAGGGCGTGAAGAAATATAGAGCTGAGTATCGTCAGCAAAACAATGAAAACTAACGCCATGCTTCCCAATGATATCTCCCAGTGGTAGCATGTACAGGGTGAAGAGTAGCGGTCCTAGCACTGAGCCTTGTGGTACTCCATACTGAACTTGCGATCGGTGTGACATATCTTCATTTACTACTACAAACTGATAACGGTCGCATAGGTATGATTTAAACCATGATAATGCAATTCCACCAATACCTACATAATTTTCGAGTCTATTCAAAAGAATGTTGTGGTCGATAGTATCAAATGCAGCGCTAAGATCGAGTAACACTAATAGAGAGATACAGCCACGATCGGATGATAAGAGTAAATCATTTGTAACTCTGATGAGAGCAGTCTCAGTGCTATGATACGGTCTAAATCCTGACTGGAAATCCTCACAGATACCATTTCTTTCTAAAAAGGAGCATAATTGTGAAGACACTGCCTTTTCAAGTATTTTTGATTTTAAGTGGTTTAATAATAGCCAACTTAAAAGTTTTCGGTACATATCCTAATGACAAAGATGAATTAATGATATTAAGAAGAGGATCTATGACCTCTGGTAGCATCTCTTTTAATAGCCTAGTCGGTATAGGGTCGAGCATACATGTTGTCGATTTTGATGATTTAACGAGTTTAGCCAATTCTTCTTCTCCTATAGCAGTGAATGAGTGTAATTTTTCCTCAGTGACACTACAATGCTCTGTCTGATGTGATACTGTAGTAGACGGCTGCATGGTTAAAAAATGTTTTCCTAATATTATAAATCGTACATGTGAAGAAGTTCATAAAGTCATTACTGCTGTGCTGTTTACAATCATCAGAAGTTGAAGCTTTATTTTTGGTTAATTTAGCCACTGTATCGAATAAATACCTTGGGTTGTGTTTGTTTTCTTCCAAGAGAGTTGAGAAATAAGCAGATCTAGCCGTTTTTACGGCCTTTCTGTATGTGATTATGTGCTCCCACGAATTACGATATTACGCTCCATTTTTCTGGCTGCTGTTTTAAGGGCCCGGGTGTGCTCGTTGTACCACGGTGTTGGACTATTTTCTTTAATCTTCTTTAAGCGCAGAGGAGCAACTATGTCTAAAGTACTGGAAAAGAGAGAGTCAATAGTTTCTGTTGCAACATCGAGTTCTTCTATACTATCTGGGATGCTGAGGAGATGATACTGATGAGGAAGAGTATTTAAAAAGCAATCTTTAGTAGCGGCAGTGATTGTCCTGCCATTTTTGAAGCGAGGGGGCGGCTTTGCAACCTTAGCTAAATTAAGTATACATGATACTAAGTAATGATCTGAGATGTCATCGCTCTGCTGCAGAATTTCTACGGTATCAACATTTATTCCATGTGACAATATTAGGTCTAAAATATGATTATGGCGATGAGTGGCTCCTGACACGTGTTGCCTAACTCCAATAGAGTTTAGTGTGTCTTTAAATGCTAATCCCAATACGTATTTTCCGTTGTCTACATGGATATTAAAATCACCAACAATTAGTACTTTATCTACGGCCAGTACTAACTCTGATAGAAAATCAGCGAATTCTTTGATAAAGTCTGTATTATGCCCTGTATACAGTAGCTAACACAAATGTTGAACGGGTTTTATCATGTACACTACATAGCGTTACATAAAGCACCAAAACTTCGAAGGAATTATATTTGAAACTAGACTTCTGAGTAATACTGAAGATATTATTATAAATTACAGCAACCCCTCCCCCTTTACCTTTCAGACGTGGCTCATGTTTATAACAATAATCTTGGGGGGTGGACTCATTTAAGGTAATGTAGTCGTCAGGTTTTAGCCAGGTTTCTGTCAAACAGAGCACATCTAGATTATTATCTGTAATAATATCATTAACAATAAGCGCTTTTGGGGAAAGGGATCTAATATTCAGCAACCCAAGCTTTATCAATTGTTCATCTGTATTATATCTTTTGTTTATTTGTTGGACGTCAATTACATTTTTACTGTTGAATGGTTTTGATGTTTTTTTGTAATTACTAATTCGGGGAACAGACACAGTCTCTATATGATAATATCTAGGTGAAAGAGTCTCTATGTGCTGGGATTTATCTGACTCCGGTAATGTGAGACAGCTAGCAGACGGTCGGTTTAGCCAGTTTGTCTGCTTCCTGACCTGGGCCCTAGTGAGTCAAGGTTTAGCTCTAAGACTATGTACAGAATGATGTTTTTTTGAAAATGTAAAAATGCAGAAAGTTTTCTGCGATGGGTAGGTTTAGGGGATACGCTTGGGGTATAGAATATACAGTTTGTACAGTATAAAATTCATTATTTCTATGCATGGGCGTCGGAAAAAAAAGAACAAACTGGAGTAAATGCCATTTACATTAAGTGCAAATAGCCAACCTTGTCTACTAAACGTCTGGTTGGGACAGACAAAATTACGGAAGACACCAAATTATTTACAGCTGTAGTAGTGTAGGGGTAAGGCACATGGAAGAAGGTAGTTTTGATGCAAATCGGCTCGAGGTTCGAATCTGCCTTTTGCCGAACTCGCTCTACTCCCTTTTCCCATCACATATCAGATCAGAAAAGCATTTATTTTCAATAAAAATTAATAAAATATTCGAAAAGTGGAAATAAAGCGTCTGACGTGTGTTTAATAATAACATGCTTATCGGTTAGGGTAGGTGAACAGACACACGCTGAATTAGATATGATAAAAGTGAGTGGGTCCAATTTCATTGTCTTAAAAAGTGGGTGGGTCTTGTCCCACCCACATACAATGGTTCCGACGCCCATGTGTCCATGGGATATCCCCATAAAACATGAAAACCCAACGTGTGTGCTTTCATACAGGAAAGCCTTTAAATTAATTTACTCTCGATAAATCCCAAAATCAAAAGCAAACACAGAAATGGGCATGGTATTAGGACGATAAGTGGGATTAAACTACTATCCTTTTTTAAAAAAAACAACTTTTTCTGATTTGGGCCTCAGCATGTAGACGGGCATATATGTTATTGCATAGCTTGGTCTACATATATTACTCATGTTTAAGTGCGCGTAGCTATCCTTGTTTGACCACCCAGTAATCTCCTGCCATTGTTTTGACACAATATACAAATAGTCACTCCCTAATCTTCTTAGCATCCAGGGCTAACATCATCTCTGCGCCCTTTTCTGAGAACCAGAGCCTTTTTCAATTTTTGTCTTTTTAATCCCATCATCCCTCATACGAAGCATCACATCATTTGACCCATGTCATGCTCAGACATGCTCAGACACCAGATAGGAAGTGAGTCATCACTGAAGGCGTCGATATAATGACATCCATATCAGAGGCTGATTTTCTTTCGTCCTTGTCCTTATTTAACATGCACACCCTTATTTTTTTAGGGTACTAATGGTGGGAGCAATAAAGCTAGATTGCCCTCATTGTTAGATAGTCTCATAAAGGGGGAAACTGACACACTGATTGCATGATTATGTGCTTGAATAACACTTTTCTATTAATGCAAACCAATTCGGAATGGCACAAAATGTCTTGGAGAGTTATATAAATGAATGAAGACAGCATTGTAATTCTTACAGTGATCTGACAGGGCATTTGAGGGAAGGTATAAGCTCCTAGAAATGTGTGGTTTGTAATCAAGTAGGAATGCAGCAAATTGGATTTCTGTAAGCACAACTGGACCCGCCTCTCTGAGATTCTCATTGGCATTGCATGTGTTAGAGCGTGTTTTGGCAAATGTTAAATTTACATTCACAGTACATTTACAAACCCTTTTCTTTCCCTCTATGTCCTTCAGACACATCATCCTCACACCATGAAATCATTATAGGCAACATTTATTCCTTCTGGAGAAAAGGTTTGCTTTGGGATTAGGCCGAAAATACAAGAGGCCTCAAAATTGCAAGAGGTTGCAGAACAGTAAGATTGATTTTAAAAGTATTTCTTCCTGTTCTGAGTAGTTAGCAGAGACTAATTAAATCTCGGAAAAGAGGCATAAATAGCATTTGAAGCACTAGTGTGAGTGTTCCAGAGAAAATATCTTCAGCTCCAGAATTGTGTGCTGACTAAACACTCCAAAACACCACTTGTCGTGATTTTGCAGTCTGAGACGAATTTTGGAGATTGTAAGATTGATTTTGTCTTTGGGCGAAATCGTCAGTCTTGGATTGCTTGATGTAACATGCTCAGCTACTTTTGCAATAAATCTCTGACGGATTTCCAGAAATTTTGGTCCACAGTCCCGCAGCATGACTGAACCAATAGGAGTGCATATTACATATTGTGTTATGATGTATGATATGAAACATAAATTACTTTAGTTTTTTTAACCTCAATATGATACTATCAAAACGTATTTTGTTATTTATTTAATTTTTTTTCAAATATTGAGTCCCATGACCTCTTTTGCCCTGTCACATCTGACTCTTTCTTTTTTTTTGCAATTTGCATTTAAACATTTTTCATTTGCATATTGCATATAAACACAGACTTGTTGGGCGGCTCAACCAATACTGTCAGCTGTGTCCAAAGTATTAGTTAGGATGTGTAATGTACGGTCTGGCATGAAGGAATGTTGGTGTACACAGTCTGCTGTGGCTTTTGCCCAAGATCTCATTGGGATCAAATCAGACGATCTGACAAGCCACAAAAACGTCTCAGTCAACACCCAGCTTTAGTCAATGGTTCTAACACACAGTCCGTCCCCTGCTCACATGCTGGGCTAATTGCATGTTTGGTTTGCGTCCACTTTTCCATTTGGTATTTTGCTGCAGATGGATACAGCACTGGAGCTAAATGAAAGCTGAATACTGGTGCCACAGGTCTGCTGGTAAAACAAACCACCGGGCTCAAGACTCACAACTCCAGGGCTCCAAGCCCATCCATGCATTAGAGAGCCATCTGCCCACACCGTAAAGAGATATCACGGGTGCAGCTTATCCCTTCTCTCTTCTCAGCACGTTTTGGTGAGACTCCCCTGAGTTACACAGACTACAGGATGAGTAATACAAAGTGGCAAGCATTTATTCTCTGAATATTGATGTTCCTTGTCTTGGCTATGGTTTATTCCCAGGTGCTGGTCATTTGGAGAGTATTGTCTTTGCTTTGAACTAAGTCGCTTATGTTTCTGTACCTGCAGCTCCCCTTTTCAGTGCTTGGAGGTTCTGATGATGTCTGTTTACTTTGCAGGCCAAAGCCAGGATTATGTTTTTTTTAACACAATGCTGTAATTCTGTTATTGACCGTAAACTGACCTATTCCTTACTAGGGTTGGGTATCGTTTGGGTTTTTTTCGATTCCAGTGCCAAACCGATACTTTTAAAACGGTTCCGGTACCTAAACGGTGCCTGAACCGATACTTTTTTTTTTTTAAAAGGCCACAAAACGAGGTGGATGACATTAAATGGCTTTTTATTTATTTATTTTTTATTTAAATTGAACCATTTATTAAAAGTTTAATGTATACTTAAATGTATGAATATAAATAAATACAAAACACAATTTACTTATTTACAAATTATAATTGACTTATTTACAAATTCACAGTAAAACCTAAGCCACCTAACCCAACTACAACAAGCCTAATATAACTCTTAATTACAATAATAACAGCAGTTGTCTGTATTCTCGGTATGCTACTAACCAGCTTCGAGCTTCAGCTCTTTTTTGAAATATGATCATATTCTCTGGCTAAATATTTTAGAACTCATCGTCTTAATGTTTCCATGGCGACGCGTCATGTTTCTCACATGATGACACAGCAGCCGCAATAGCGCTGACAGCTCAGCTGTATCGGGTTTATTTCGTTTTTTCTTTTTATTCAAAATATTCACAAACTACTTAACTGTGTCACGAACTATCTGATGTTCAAATGTGTGAGTGAATGTGTGTTAGTTGATCTATAAAGCGTTATTGTCGGCGCCATGTTAGTTTGCGCCTCAGAATCGGATCTGTCGGATTTACATCACTTGAGAGCATTCTCGTCTCACGAAATACATGAAAGTAAGTGACCAGTGAACTGGAAGAAGAACAGAGTAAACGCTATAGTTACTATATAATGTGCATGTATCTGATGTGAATAAAACATGTAACGTTTGTCAAATTATAATCGTCTGAAAGGATTGTCATAGCCGCTTTCATAGACATCAGGGTGTGTTTTTTGCTAGTAGCCTACTTATGAGCATTTAAATGTCTGAAACCTGAAATAAACATGATGTCGTTGAAAACACTGAATAGTTGTCATGAGTTGTGATGTGACCAGCGCTGAGCGTCTGTCTCTGGCTCAGCCAAAGCGCGAAAGCACGTTTGAATTTTGGCACCGAAATGAGGAACCGAAATCTGCGTTCTGATTCGGTCCGGTACATACCGGTTATATAAGTACCGGTGCCATATTGGAACCGGATTTCGGTACCCAACCCTATTCCTTACTGGCTGTGACTGCGCCCTTTCTCTAATCTCCCATTTCTCTCTATGTACTTGATCTCATTCACTAATAGTTACATAATAATTTTCTTACTGAATTCATATCGATATTGTGTTTGCTGGTAGTTGTGGTGAAAGCATTTTGTGAGAGAAATAGCGTTGCAATGACGATCACTGCATTCACACGATAAACAGACTGTCTGTCTACTCAATGCTCGTCACTGCAGCCTTTCATGTGATGGGAAAAGATCTAAAAAATAATGCTATAATCAAAACTTTCACGATTCGTTAATATCGACAGCTGTAATAGTAAAAAAAAAACATAGTAAAAGTATTCAAGAGGGGTTCCACATGTAATATGCATTTCAAATGCACAGATGTCAGCCAATCACAGCACTGGGTGTTTACACTGAAGTCTCACAGCAGACATGCCCCTTGAAACAGAGGGCTAAAATCAGGTAGAAAAAATGACACTTTTATTTCTAAATTATGACATTTTAGGAAAATCATACTAACAAAATAAGTACACATCAGCAAACATTATAAAATAATAGCAAAAATCCACATCATGAGACCTTTAATGCACAAAGACCCCCGCTGGCTTTTTTTCATGGTCTTTCAGCCTCTTCTTGTCCTTCTCTAGACTGCACGTGTATTATTCAGTATTTAGATTTTATTTGATAGCATCAGTGACTTGTGTAGACATGGGTCATTGAGAGTCGTCCACATCCCAAGTGCCAAAATATCACAGCAACCCAAGCAAAACGGCGCTGAAAACAAGCCCTGCAGGCAGGGGATGTGGGGTCGTGCAGTAGTCCTATTGCGTTATGCTTCAAAGGCAGCAGATAAGACCTCTCATCTTCCTCAGACATCATTGATGGAGAATGAGGACTCCACCTCACCTTTCAGAAAGAAAAAAAAACATTATATATTGAGACAAAGACTTGTGATGGTTTGAAGTAATTTGTGGAGAGTCCTTCTGAACCAGAGTGGTTTTCAAATGAGAAAATCAGATGATTGTGCCAAATTTCACTTGCAGCCTCAAGAATAAATCATTCATTCCTAATGGAAGTCAGAGAGTGGTCATGAATATATAAAGAAAAGGGCAGGAATCAAATCTCTTTATGACCACAAAAAACTGTGAATTTCACTCACTGTAATCAAAAGGACTGACAGCGGCCTATTATTTTTAAGATCCAGAGAGAGCCGTTTCTAATGAAAAAGCAGTATTAAACACCACAGGGAAAATTAACCTCAGCTTGTTTCATTTTTTTGCCCTTCTTATGGGCACTGTGCTGCTGTCTTGAGTTTTTAGAGTTCTGCCAGAGAGATGAGACGGCCATGATTCACATGACGCTTAAACATGCCACAAAGGTCCTGTCATGCAGCACTGTCAACAAATCCTGTTCCATATAGAGGTGGCCACTGTCAATTCTGTATTTGATCATACGATTTGTGAATCATAGTTTACCCCATCTGTCAACACTGTGATGCGCAGACAGTTTGTGAATGTTAAAATGTAAGCGACGAAGGATGCTAGTATTGCTATAAAGCACAATACGGTGCCAGATACATTATAAGGGAGGATGAAGACCACTTGTACATATATAAATAGGAAGCATCATGACGCTGAATATGGCACCTGTAGTACAGGTTCTAGGTTCTAAGTGAATGTGCTGCCTTTCTAGAAGCACACAATGTTCCTGTATTGCCAGCTTTGTTGATCCTGGAACAGCAGTCCAATCAACCAGTCAGATGTGAGTATAACATTATGACCTAATATTGTGTTGGTCCCCCTTTTGCGGCCAAAACAGCCCTTACCTGTCGAGGCATGGACACTAGCAGCAGGTCCTTTAAGTCACGTAAGTTGCGATGTGGGGCCTCCATGGATCAGACTTGTTTGTTCAGCACATCCCACAGATGCTCGATTGGATTGAGATCTGGGTAATTTGGAGGCTAAGTCAACACCTCAAACCATTCCTTAACCATTTTTGCTTTGTGGCAGTGCACATTATCCTGCTGAAAGAGGCCACAGCCACCAGGTAACAGCGTTTCTCTGAAAAAATGTACATGGTCTGCAACAATGCTTAGGTAGACGGTACATGTCAAAGTAACATCCACATGGATGGCAGGACCCAAGGTTTCCCAGCAGAGCATTGCCTAAAGCATCACACTGCCCGGCGGCTTGCCTTCTTCCCATAGTGCATCCTGGTGCCATATGTTCCCCAGGTAAGCAACGCACATGCACCCGGCCATCCATGTGATGTAAAAGAAAATGTGATTCATCAGACCAGGGCCCACTGTTGGCGCTTTCAGTCAGCTTGGGCACACTGACGGGTCTGCGGCTATTCTGCCCCATTCGCAACAAACTGTGATGCACTGTGTATTCTGACACCTTTCTATCAGAACCAGCATTTCTTGAGCAATTTGAGCTACAGTAGCTCGTCTGTTTGATCGGACCACACGGGTCAGCCTTCGCTCCCCACGTGCATCAATGAGCCTTGGCTGCCCATGACCCTGTCGCTGGTTCACCACTGGTTCTTCCTTGAACCACTTTTGATAGATACTGACCACTGCAGACCAGGAACACCACATACAGTTTTGGAGATGCTCTGACCCAGACGTCAAGCCATCACAATTTGGCCCTTGTCAAACTCGCTCAAATCCTTACGCTTGCCCACTTTTCCTGCTTCTAACACATCAACTTTGAGGGCAAGATGTCCACTTGCTGCTTAATATATCCCACCCACTAACAGGTGCCGGGATTTGTTATTTACTTCACCTGTCAGTGGTCACAATGTTATGCCAGATCGGTGTGATGGCAGTTTGCTTCTTGATTTTATGTTTATAATTTTTTTTTTTTATATCAGTGCATCCTTGCAAACTGTATTGCCTTTTCTCTTTCTGACAGTTTTGAGAGAATAGCTGTCATTGTGTGTATGTGGTTCAGCGTAGTAGTTAAACGGTGCATCCCCTGCATTGCAGGGTGAGCTAAAATTAGAATAGTCTTAGGGATGGAGCCGAGAGTGCCTCTTTCATCCCTCACACCTGTCCCGATAACTGCTGTAACTAAACCTCTATCTCTTTTTCTCTCTCTCACACACACAGTCATGGGAGATGAGTGGATGGAAGCGGACGAGTAAAGGAAGCAGATGAAAGATGAATGAAGCATTCCCGTGATAAGGAGAATGGATGCATGAATGGATAGATGGACGTATGGATGGATGAGCAGATGGATATGCACGCAAGCCCCTGTACATGTAGATAGACAGATACACGCAGTTTATACATGGATACAGAACATTGGGTGGACAGTTAGACAGAAACAGCAGGGGATGCTGGGAAGATTGTGCTTGAGTTCAGTCTAGTTGAAGACTGTGTTTGTGTACCTGCGTGCATGAAGCTGATCTGGTTCATTTCTAATGAGCAATTCTAATATGAGCTCCACCTGCAACTTTCTGCAACGTAGATGCATGAAAGGAAGGATTGAAAAGTGGCGCCTAGATAGCTGTGAGAAAATATGCGTTGAGTGCATAAACACACACACACACACACACACACATCTATAGGCCTCAGCTTAGCAATAACTAGCACTTTCCCCAGCAGCCTGCACAAGCTGATAAAACACAACAGCGCCTGCAAGCATATTTTTAGCTGGCTTTATGCTCGCAGCATTCTGTATGTGATGATGGCTTTGCTCCAGCAAATGTATCCTCTCATTAATCTCAGCGTTTTGATGCCGCTCAGAAGTTAAAATGGAGTCTCTGCTGTGTGTAAGCATTTGAGGTTCATAAACACCAATGGAGACTGACAGGGTTTTCCGTGCGTTACAGATGGGGGAGTATTTGGCAACGGTAATATCTTTATACAAAGAAACAAAGACACAGGCACATCTCACGCCTCATTAATCGTGCAGGTAATGGTGCTCATCACACCCTTCTACCCGACTTTGGCACTGTAGACCTGAGGAGAATTTAGAGCCTGTCCACGTCTTGCTTTCCTTTTATTTTACAAATGCTTGATTCCCCCAGTATTTTGGTACACACATCTGCATAGTGTCTAGAAACTCCTGCTGCTTTTTTAATGCTTATGCATTATACATTTGCCTTTGTAATTTTGATTTGTAAGTAATCATAAATTCCTAGTAATAGTATCTGTAGGCAAGGAAATGAATCCTGCTGCCAGTGTTGACAGTTCCTTCTAGAAAAAGTTACAAAAATCATACATTTTTTATATACTGAAAAACAACCCCATCACTTATAATAAGTTGACATGGCAACACAGTGTCCTGTATTGGCTGTTTACCTACATCCCAGAATGTTTTGTTTTGAGTTTTGTTTTTTGTGCAATTGTTACCTTAAGTAGCCTTTTCTTGTTTATCTAATGGTTGACTTTAGTTTTGTTGGTATAACCTAATGTATTTGTATTGATTCATAAATATTGAATTAATTTAGCTTTTTTGATATTAATTATAATATATATACTATTTTGATTGTTTTGAAAGAAGTCTCTTCTGCTCACCAAGGCTGCATTTATTTGATCCAAAATACATTAAAAACAGTATTATTGTGAAATATTTTTACAATTTATAATCACTTTTTTCTATTTAAATATATTCATAATTCTGTGATTCAAAGCTGAATTTTCAGCATCATTACTCCAGTCTTTAGTCTCATGATCCTTCAGAAATCATTCTAATATGCAGATTTGCTGCTCAAGAAACATTTATTATTATTATTATCATTATTATTATTATTATCAATGTTGAAAACAGTTGTGTGCGATTATTTAATGAATAGAAAGTTCAAAAGATCAGCATTTATCTGAAATATAAAGCTTTTGCAGCATTATAAATGTCTATACTGTCACTTGATCAATTTGATGCATCCTTGCTGAATAAATGTATTAATTTCTTTAAGTTCTTTCCCAAAAAATTTTTTATAATAATAATCTTACTGACCCAAAACTTTTGAACGGTAGTACAATGTTACAAAAGCTTTCTATTTCAGATAAATACTGTTCTTTTGAACTTTCTATCCATCAAAGAATCCTAAAAAAAAATGTTTTACACAACTGCTTTCAACATTGATAATAATTAAAAATGTTTCTTGAACAGCAAATCATCATATTAGAATATATATAGATGTGACACTGACGACTGGAGTAGTGATGCTCAAAATTCGCATTGCATCGCAGGAATAAATTACATTTTAAAATATATTCAAATAAAAACGTTATTTTACATTTTAATAATATTTTACAATATTACAGCCTTTTTTGTATTTTTAATAACATAAATGCTGCCTTGGTGAGCTGAAGAGACTTCAGCTATTTATTTTCAATAAACTCTTCTCCAACCAAATGACGTTAATCATTTAGCCTTCGAGTCACAAGATAATTAATTGATGTTAATATCTACTAATTAGTGCATTGTCAGTGTCACTCTGCCGTGTTTTTCTTTAATCCAAATCATCAGGACTTTCTCTCTCTGCTGCATCTCTCTTTTCCTCTGCCACTTCTGCATGACGAGTGATACCTGCAGAAATTATCTCTCGGAAAACACTCCCTCAACAGATGAAAAATCTGCATGTGTGCAATCCGGAAGCGTTAGAAGCCTCTGAAATGTACGCCTCCAATGAGACAGAGGTCTGAATATTTACAGCGTGTTTTTCTAGCCGACACTCATCCATCAGGAAGAGCTGTGTGCTTGGCCATGTAATCTGTGGATTGCACATGTAGGTCCAGCCGTGCATGTCTTAAGTGTGTGTGCGTACATGTGAGTCGCATGATAATGTCTTCAGTCAGTGCTTGCTGCAGAAACAGTACATGCTTGATTTGACTCGCTGCTCCATTGCCCAGTAGCCGGTCCTTCTGGTCTAGCTTTTATATAATGAATCATCATTAGCAACACTAGCATAAATAGAGACATGAAAATAGCCTTGATACTGTACTGCAAAAGTCCAGCTAACTCAATTGTCATCATGAATCGGAGGCACCACAGCGAAAGGGAGAGTGTCTTGAGAGATGGTGGCACTGACTTTCTGGTCTCCAGAACCTGGGATAGTGTGAGATAAATGGCTCCCTGGTGCCTTTTTGACAGGAACTTTTCTGTCCTTATCAAAAGCTGTTACCACACCGCTGCCCCATGTCCACACACACACACACATATACCTGCAAGGGGCAGTGTGCCTTCGGCTTAGTTGTCTTGATTTTAAAGAGAGAACAAATGCATTGCGCTGGCAGATTTTGTGAGTTTTAATGACTCGCTGTAAAAGAGACGTCTTATTTTTTTCTGCACAGAACTGTAGTCGCTCTTTATCTCGTTCCTTGTTGGTGTTTATAAAGCATAAAAGCAAAGAGCCGGTAAATGCCAAATGACAGATGGAAGGTCAAGTCTGACAGGAAATTTGAAAACAGTAAAGGTGAGGAGATTACGAGAATTAATAAGAGGGGGGACGTGGCAGGAGTTTGTCTGTGTTATTATGTGCATGACTCCATTAATGGGAGAATACAGATAAAATTGACCATTCATTGACAATGCTGTCATTCATTGACTCAACCTTTCGTTTCTTAGTGTATGTGGAACAGGAAAGTACTTAGTTTGAAGACTCTCCAGCCTGGTTTCATTGTTAATATGTAGATAGTAATACGAAACATTTACAGGTGCAAAACATAAATTTTTGTTCATTTGGATAGTTGCCGAAATGTACAATATGGACGTATTAACAACATTTAAACGTAAGCATTCTGTATTTCCATATATAAAAAACATATTTTATATCATATTTATATCATATCAAGATTTTATCAAGATTTATCAAGATTTTTTTATTTTTTTGTAAAATTGCCCTTATACCATTTTATAGATTAGATCCCTTACATAATAATTTTATAGAGGATATAAAATTAATATATAATATAATAATATAATTTTACTAACAATATAGAATTAAAAAAGATATTTTGAGCTAGTAATTCCACTCCTACCTATAATAATTTCTTAAAGGGGTGGTTCCGTGTTTTTTTTCTAGGCTTGGTTGTGTTTATGGGGTGCAGTATAACATGTCTTAATACTTCTTTTTTTTTAAAACGCCGTATTTTTCTTATATTTACCTTTATTCCACACCGCTGTCTCCACTGTCCTTTGAACGGCTCGTTTGCTTCCTGCTTCTATGAAGCCCATCCCTCAGAAAAACGCAATGGTCTTAGATTGGTTAGATGGCCAAATGTAGTTTGTAGTTCTGCAACAGCTCTCTCTCTTTCGTAATGACTGCGACGTGGCCTCACCCACTTTGTTGCGTGTTCGCAGGGGCAGTGTTTATGTTAATAGCAAGGGTTTATGATGTCACCAACCCGGGAAGAAGCTTGTTGTAGGCCAAACCGGCCGTTTTTGTGGGCAATAAACTGCCATAACTTTAAAAGACAATATCTCCGTTTGCATTGAACTTTCAGCGCTGTAACTTTGCAGATACTATTTATGCTCAAGCAGCAACATTACACACTAACTAAAGTTTAAAAAGTGAAATCGCATGCAACCACCCCCTTTAACATTATGTACAGTAATACAGAAAAACATAACATAACAGACAATAATAAGTATCACAATAATTTATTTATTGCAAAAATGTAAAAAGCGACCAAGTGTACCAAGAGTAATCCTAATGACGATGTGTTGCAGTCGCAGTCCTCTCTGGCAGTATATATTAGTTTTGTTTGAGGTACAGAGCAGAATTTAAGTTATTAATCGCTGAAAATGTTATCCCAATCCACTCCATGAAAGCATGCTCTTCTCATTCAAACGCATCAACTGATTCACATCAACTGAAACATGGCATGTCACAATCTGTGAGGAAGCAGGCGAGAGCCAATAGAGTGGTGTAGGTATGACATCACTGTAGGCCAAAACGCAGAAGCGAGTTAGCATTTTAGCACTTCCGATTCCCTCGTTTTTTTGAATGGGGTTTTGGTTAAATAGCTGAAATAAGGCATGTGGTTAACACTGTCACCTTTTATTCTACGACATAAAATACATCATTTTTACCCCACTTGAAAAAGATGGTTGCTAACAAGTGGCTAAATGGGACTACAGAGGCTGTCGAGGAGATTAAACGTCATCACGCCAAACGGGTAACCACAGTCTGTTTTTTTTACAGCCTCATTATGCTTATAATTGTCTTCTTATAATCTATTCTAACTCAAACGTTCTTGGAAAATATTTTGAGATAAAAACGGGAAGAGTTGTCCGAAGCTTAGTGAAATTCATGGGGCTGTGGTGTAGTCCATTTTTAGCTTAACTTTAGCCTTTTACTTCTGGTGACTGCATTTACACTTCAAAATTCATAAAAGTTGTGTTAATTATCCTGAATTGTGCTAGGATCATAAACTTTTGTTGATCACAGAGCTTGTTTTTAGCGATAATTCAAAAGTCTATGGGACAATCCTATTGGGTTTTTCTCAAGGGAATGAGCGTGACGCTGACTGCCGGTTGGCCTACAAAGTGACCATACCTGCACCACTCTATGAACGCTTGATGTCACTGCCGTAAAACGTGTCGTAAAGCTTCTTGAGGAGGCAATTTTGGAAATGTATTACGAGTGTGGGATTTGACGTTTGCAGTTGCTGCTGAGAATGAAGATGACACATTTTTCCATACAAAAGAAGTTAAAGGGATAGTTCACCCAAAAACAAAAAATTTATGTTTTTCTGCTCACCCCTAAGGCATCCAAGATGTAGGTGTCTTCGTTTCTTCAGTAGAACACAAATTAAGATTTTTAACTCCAACCGTTGCTGTGTGTCCCTCATATAATGCTTGTCAATGGGGTCTAATTCTATTAGAGTAAAAAAAACATGGACAGACAACTTCAAATTAAGCCCCGCGGCTCGTGACGACACATTGATGTCTTAAGACACGAAACGATCGGTTTCTGAGAGAAACCGAACGGTATTTATGCAATTATTTCACCTCATATCAGACGAATGTCTTCAGCTCTCCAGACTGCCATCACTTCCTGTGAGTGAGGTCAAATAGCAGCCGGGTCATAGATATATACATATATTCCTCATTAGTGCCTGCGTGGATCGCTCGAATGAGAAATCTACGTATCTATGACCCGGCCGGAATTTTCATTTTTCACAAGCCGCGAGGTTTAATTTGAAGTTGTCTGTCCATGTTTTTTTTACTCTAATAGAATTAGACCCCATTGACAAGCATTATATGAATGACACACAGCAACGGTTGGAGTTAAAAATCTTCATTTGTGTTCTACTGAAGAAACAAAGACACCCACATCTTGGATGCCTTAGAGGTAAGCAGAAAAACATCAAATTTTCATCAAGTTTTTGGGTGAACTATCCCTTTAAGACGGCTTTCCAAACCATTATAAGTGTACTCTATAAAACTTTTGTATTGTCTTCTAAAACAAACAATTATTAACAGATTTCCCTCCAGTGAACTGTTAACTTGAACCACTGTGACCAGATCACTGAGTCTGTATGAATCGTAAAAAAAAAAAAATTATTCTGAATATTGTTGTATAGAAGAGAAATGGAAGAATCTCCCCATGTGTCTACTCAACATGAGGGTGAGTAAACGATGACAAAATATTCATTTTTGGTTGAACGACAGCCCTTAAAACCCACTTTGCTGTATGAAAGAATTTCTGCTACTACATTCCACCATCTTCATTATTGATGAAACTCCCTGTTGTCTGAAACAAGTGATGATGGTTTCGAACTGTGAAATATGGAATTAACTTGTTGGCTCCCTGGTGGAGCCCTCGTCCCAGCATCTGCTGCAAAGACAGTCCTGCCAGGGACGCTATGAGAGGGCAAGCAAAGAGAACGACACTTTCATTCCACTGAGGTTTTGTTAGTGCCTGATGAGAAATTGCACTGGGTGACACTTGAGCGACACGAGGCAATCTGGGACGAGAGAGGAGTCACGCAGGAAGGAGGAGCGCACCTTCAGAGAAGATAGGTGTCCACTGAAAGCTAGAATAGAAGGAGAAATGGGGCAGAGACACAAAAACGGTTACCCATCCAGCAAAGCGTTATTTCAGAAGGTTTAAAAAACGATTAAGTGATGATATAATTTTCCTTTTGGTGTGAACTATCACTTTAAACACTGATATATGCATTAACATTCACATTAAGAGACTAGGTATAGAATTGGGGTACTATTAAAATCAGCATTTCTGGTCTCCATTGAGTCACAATGGCTTCAGCAACAATAACCATTAAATTGAGCATGTAAATGAACTTAAGATCCTTAACCTCTCTCTTTCTCTCTGTTATTCATTGTTTTAACTTCTCTTGTTCTACACATATTGGCCTTCTTAGGGCACCTGAACAGCGGCCTGAATAAATCATGACAGCACAGTTAAGTACAGAATGATCTCATTAGTCAGCGGGTCATGGAGATGATAGTGTTCCTGCAGTAATGGGTCAGTGCTTCTCTCAAAGTTATCCATAGCGCTTGTTTTTGTCATTGACATGAGCTCTTTGATCCCTCGGTCAGAATTAAGAGCTCAATAGAGCCGTACTCAGGACATTGAGATGAGGCATCTAGTGAACCAATGAATGAATTTTTCTTTTTGTATTCATCTAAAGGGTTTAAATCTGAATTCCATAATAGTATCATCATTAGTGGACTAATTTCTATGACATTCCTCCCTCTGTGGAACACAAAAGAAGATTGTTTCAACAATGTTGGTAGACAAACCGTTCTGGTGGTTCCAATATATGCACGAGAAAACTTTAAAACATTTCTTAAAATACCTTCTTTTATGGGGGGTGAGTAAATAATGACATGAGTTTAATTCTTTGTATAAATAAAAATGCTGATCCGAATAACGTTAAGACGTCTTTAGAAACCTCTATTAAACAAATTAAACCTCTATTTTTTTCATTCACTAAGAATTAATTGTGCCTGCTGATGTTGTTGCTTTTTTGTGATTTTTGCTTTTTCTAGCATTAAATTCCCTAGGAAGCATTACCAGGTAATGACGTAAAATGACTAAAATATTTGCTCTGAACGCTTGCGTCAGCAATAATTATGTGCTTTATTTATGCCATGCAAAAAATGCTGACTTCTGTGAATGGGGCGTAATCTATAGCATGCAAGTCTGTCAATGTAAAACATTAATTTAGTGCCGTTAATTGTATATTTAAAAAAAAAAAAAAGTGTTAAACTGTTAACACATATAATCACTCCTGCTGACCCGTAAGCTAACACAGGGCACATACCTCCAAAACCACACTTACTGTATCGAGAGCTCTGAATGAACTGAATGGATAAACAGAATGCATTTATTAAAGGTCCTGTTCTTCGTGATCCCATTTTTCAAACTTTAGTTAGTGTGTAATGTTGCTGTTAGAGCATAAATAATACCTGTAAAATTATAAAGCTCAAAGTTCAATGCCAAGCGAGATATTTTATTTAACAGAAGTTCCCTTTCAAAGCCTACAGCGAACGGCCGGTTTGGACTACATCCTGGTACTTCCTGCTTTAATTACGTCAGTAGAACATTTTGTTGACTAACCTCCGCCCACAAGAATACGCGAAAAAAGGGGCGTGGTCTTGTTGCTCCCTCGTGGAGAAGAGGAAGTGTTGCGTTCGGTTCGGTTGCGTTTATCGCCATGTTGTCCAGTCGCTGTTATTTTCATCCCGGAGTCAAATCACCTTTGTTTGGCCTTCAGGGGCTGTAGTTTGAGCGCGTTCATCTCCCCGTTATGGTAAGAGGCGTGACCTTTCCGGGCAACGTGTGCTAAGCTGCTGTCGAATCACAACACGGGAACCGCTGGCACAATCAGAACTCGTTACGTGTTTCTGAAGGAGGGACTTCATAGAACGAGGAAATTCTCTGGCCGTTTTGAGGACAGTGAAAACAGCGGTATACAAATAAGTAAATTGTGTGAAAAATACTGCGTTTTTTTACACATGAAACATGAACACGTTATATTGCACACTGTAAACACAATCAAAGCTTCAAAAAAACACGAAAAACGGGACCTTTAAAGCTGAACTTTTTTTTTTTATTGACTTAGCGTGTCATTCATACTGTGAAATGTTGATAAAATACGAGACACTACTATAGTATATGTACAGTTTCTCAACTATTAAAAATACAGCACAGCTGTACCACATGATCATGTAACGACCCCTAAATCTCCTCTCATTTGTAAAATGGATTGTTGTGGACTATAGAGCAGTGATAGATTTATGTTCAATCATATGGAAGTAAAACAAAAAATCTGTTGGCTTGTAAATCCACTTTTTTGTAATGTATGTTTAGTGCTTTAATCTGCCACAATAAATGTAATGTCTTTGAATTATCTTCATTTTGGGGGTCAGAAAATATGGATAATTTTGATTGACAGTCCTAATATTAAGTCTAATTGAAATGAAAGGATGTGCACTAAATCCGCACAGATTTCAGATAATTTTCAAAAAATGTAGCAAGGCAAAAGTGTCAACACCACATCATATATCATATATTACCTCTTGTCAAGTGGTCTCAAAAATAACCTAAATGCTCCTCATGATTTATTCACAGGGACATTCACTTAAATAATGTATTGTCTACATGCTTCTCACCAAACCCTGCCTCCTTTGAGTGGATTTGACAATCTCCCCATCCCCTTTCTGTTGACCCTGATCCATCCATTCCTCCAATAGAGCTCATCTCATTTGTCTGTGACCACTCACCCCCGACCCACATCTCCCAGGCAGAGTAAATGACTCTGCGGTGTCTCTCTGCCACTCCAGACAATTCTGTCAACCTGCGAGAACAGTCACTCACCTGTTTCAACTCTAATTAGGAGTGAGCTTTTCTGAATGACATGTAACAAAAAAAGGACAGAGAGAGAGAAAGAGCACACCATGTCTTTACAATTGTATGAGAGACAGTGATCTGCTTTATCTCTCTTAGCTTTAAAATGCAACATCTCTTTCACAGTATGGTATGTTGTATTGGACCCACTTTATATGAGGTGGCCTTAACTACTATGTACTGACATTTAAATTAATAATTTGATACAATGCACTTTTGTGTACATACATGTTTTTACATTGTACTTACATTTTAAAAATGACATGCTTGTAAATACATCTGTAATTACGTTTATAATTAAACGGTTGATAGTTCCCTTACACCTAACCCTACCCTTAACCCTGTCCCTAACTTTACCCATATCCCACCTCAATATCAGAAAAAGTGTTTTGCAATACAATATGAACACAATATATTGTACTTATTTTTTTATGTAAGTACCTAGTAGTTTATTTTTTACTCTTAAATTAAATCTGGTTTACTCTTTAAACCAGATTTAATTCAAACTGGTTTACTCTAATAAAATGAGTGAACAGCTTGACACAAGTTCGAACAGGCAGAACTTAATTTTCTCAAACAAGAATTGGTTGGATCGTTGCGGTTTGCTGTTATCTCATGCGAGTGTTATTCCATTAAAAACAAGAATTTTCCATTTTGATTTCATGGTGACTAATATTTTAGCCATGTTTAAAATACCATTAGACTGTTGTATAAATGTTGTATGACTATCTGCTTTGGCTATAATAAATTATTGTCAACTAAAATTATACAAGAGCAAGCGGCACAGAAAAACAGAAAGAGGCCATCCCTTGCTAAATTTTATAATTATTGTAAGAAACATTGTTAAATTGAAGGCTTATGGAGATGAGTTCTCTTTACACTCTCTTAACCTTGTAGAGGTGTTTCAATTATAATGCTGGATTGTAGGTTAGAACCAGTGGAACAAGAGCTTGATGGCCTGCATCCTCCAAAGTATCAGCCATCATTTACTGCATTGACTTCTCAGCTCAAGCAACAACCTCGTGAGTACAATCTTTTGTGTGTGTGTGTGAGATAGTGTCTTCTACTAGTCCCACACATATACTCTATACCCACTATATGCTCTTTAAGCAGCAGAGAGTGGAAAGAGCCATTACTCATGTTGGTTTAGCAGTATCTCAGGGGTGAAAAGGAGCGTGCGCAGAGGAATACTGTGCAGGAAGAACTTGTGAACCTTCACACAAGGATGACATATGAGAGAGGGGGCAGTTGGACAAACTGTGGGAGCACATAACCTTAATGTGGGATTGTGTGTGTGTGTTTGAGGGGGATGTGAAGGAGGAATCTGAGTGTGTGGAGTAGTGGTTCAATGTTTCTTCTGTGAGCCTTTATATTGATCTGTGTGCTTCTGTATCCATGAAGAGGATGTTTCTCAGTCCTGTAGAGAATGGCAGGAGGAGTACAAGAGCGCTCTCTCTCTCTCTCTCTCTCTCTCTCTCTCTCTCTATCTCTTGCTCTCTCTCGCTCTCTCTCTCTCGCTTCATGGTGTCAAGACGTGGCCTATCTGAGATTTTACACATTATTAGATCTGTGTCGCAGAGCAACAGCTGTCTAGAAACGTTTACCTTTAAAGCTGAATTGTATAGACAAATCAGTGCTATGGATATTGTATATAGTGTAACCCAGAGGTTTTCTACAGATAATCATCATCC
This sequence comes from Gobio gobio, assembly GCF_949357685.1. Classification (NCBI taxonomy): domain Eukaryota; kingdom Metazoa; phylum Chordata; class Actinopteri; order Cypriniformes; family Gobionidae; genus Gobio; species Gobio gobio. The sequence continues at coordinate 33,843,302 of NC_137111.1, read as the reverse complement.
GTCACTTTGACGGGCTGGGTTGTACATTTTCTGTCATGCTCTTATTTGTATCCATTGTTCCCCCCTCGAAACTAATATAATATACACTACCGTTCAAAGGTTTAGGGTTTGTATGTGATTTTTTTATTTTGTTTTATTTTGTTTTTGAAAGAAATATTTTATGCTCACAAAAACTGCAATAAAATAACAATATTATGCTAATATAATGGAAGTATTACAATTTTAAATAGCAGTTTTCAATATGTTTTAAAGTTCAATTTATTCATATGATGGCAAAGCTGAATTGCCAGCAGCCATTAAACCAGTAGTGTCACAAGATCCTTCAGAAATCGTTTTTTTTTTTTTACTATCAATTTTGAAAACAGTTGTGCTCCTTAACATTTTTGTGGAAACTGTGATACTTCTTTTCAGAATTCTTTGATAAACAGAAATGTAGAAAATAGACATAGAAGCATTTGGACATAGAAATATAGAACTCTTTTGTGTAAACATTTTTGCTGTACTATTTTTAATTTAAGACCAATTATATTTATTTGAGACCATATTTCCATTACCATATACCCATTTAGTCAATATTTTATTTTACTTAATTTTTTTTTGTGTCCTACTATGTACTATATATTTCTGTAATTGCAGATATAATTAATTACACTTTGACCCTTCCCTTTTAACGCACCCTTAAACCTACCCATACCACCAAACCTGTACCTAAACTTACCCGTATCCCACCTCAATAGTGTTTTGTAATACCCCATCAACACAATAAGTATGTTGTACTTATTTTTTGACTCAAGTATATAGTGGTTAAAGACACCCAATTGTTACATGTTGCCTTGGTTTTGTGGTTCTTGGTTTTGTCTTATGGATATTTTGTAGCGTTTTGTTCCCATTGTTCATGTATTCTGTCTTCCTGTGTTTAGTTCTTGTTTCCTTTGTTTCATTGGCTGCATCCAAAAGCGTAAAAATGCTGCCTTTGGAGGATGTATTGCAAGGTAGGAAGGCATCAAGGCCCGTCCGAATCCAATGTTAGCTTCACTTCCTGTCTCCTGAGAGACCTTCATCTGATACATTTTTGAAGGCAGCATAGATGTTTCCTTCACTGCCTTTGATATTCCACAATCCTATGCTTTTCATTCTATGACAGTTGAGCTAAAACATAAATATGCCATCTGAAAGTTGCGGTTGATAGACAATTTATGTGTACATGTAAGTTTTTGACCAATGTTTTCCACTTCTGATATAATTTCTACCGAGAAATTAGCATTGTAGTAATTACATTTTTGCTTAGTTATCACCAAAATGTAGCTGTAGATTATTGAACATTTACGCTGCCTAAGAAGTCTTTCCAAAATCAGTTTTGTGAGGTAACTTAGTGTGCAAACGCTGCTATAAAGGCATTGCCTTATATCAGGGGTGGGCAACAGTTTTAGTCTGAGGGCCACAGTTACTTTGGCAAAGTAAACGGAGGGCCACACTTTGGACAATTGCAATTAAACATAGTTACATGATTAAATCGTACTTAATTAAATGCAGTACTTAATTAAATGCTTAATTAAATGCAGATATGTATAAGGCTACAGTTACTTTGACTTTTGCCAGCCTATTTCAAGGCCTAATATATATATATTTGTGTGGCCTGTCTGACATAGGCTACTCTAAGGTTACAATAACTGGATTTACTTTCAAGGATTCATTTACTACACTACCCTGCATATTGTTCAACTGTCATTCATGCCAGCTGTAGCTATTCAATATCGAAAACTATTAACAAAACTGCAAATGTATGTGTGCAGGTTACATTAACATACAGACTTCAGGCAATCTGGCTTGGAATTATAAAATTGAATTGGGGATACCTTCATCACTAAATGAAAAACATATTCAGCTTATTTCACTTGTTATTATTGATTTTTTTGTAATTTCTTTTTTAACATATGTTGTTTAAATCTTTTATAAAATAGAACAATTTAAGTGCAGATCAACTTCATCACACGTATGTTTGCTTGAAAGATAAAGAACAACATGGAATAGTCCAATGCGTCTCACAGAATTTAAATTTGATTTAGCTGTATCATCATCACCATCTACAGGACATGCATGCAGTATGAAATGCAGTATGAAATGGGGCACGTGAAATTGTTAAGGGGGCTTAACGTTATACCATCAATGATCAATACACACTGATAACTAGCTTAATAAAAAGATAAGCCAGCGTCATTTATTATGCATATATTAACCCTTGTTTCACGCTTAATTTTAATATTCTAACTGACTCCCCAGTGAGTTTTTTCAAGGCGGTTCCTATTTTAGATTGTTCCCCCTTAATGTTTCCATGGCGATGCGTCATATTTGTCACGTGACACCGCACCCACAATAACACTGTATTACAGATGCATCGCTTTTATTCCCAGAGAATCAGGGTCATCAGTTTCTCCCGAAATACGTGCAAGAAAGTGGCCGGTGAACTGTGACAAGAATAGAGTAAACTTAATAGTTACTTCTACTATGTTTGTCTGGTATAATATACTTCGGAAAAATTATATTTGAATAGATTGTTATTGCTGCTTCCACAGCCATCAGTGTGTATTTTACAAACTCCAAATGTATTGTTTTACTCGTGCTTATGTGTATTGAAATGTCTGAAACCTAAAATAAACATTATGAGGTTGAACAAAAACTGCATAGTTGTGATATATGACAGCGCTGAGGCTGAGCTCGTCCGTCTCTGGCTCAGCGCCAACCAACGCGCAACAGCACCGTTTCAATACGGCAGTCATGCGACGTCACTGAACATCCTAAATACCATGTGGGACCGTACTCTCAGGGGCACAGAAGTAAAAATCCCATATATGCGACCATAACGATCAAAAGCTTAAACATTTAATTTGTAATCCTGAATACAAAAATTCAACTTTCATCCAAATTGCCAGCACATCGAGCGCATCGCGGGGGCCGGATTGAAGCACTATGCGGGCCGGATCCGGCCCCCGGGCCGTATATTGCCCATGTATGCCTTATATGATCATATGTTATAATTCAGCATATGATACAGACATATATTTCAAACCAGAACAATACTGACAGCTCCTGTTTTAAAGTTGGCATTTCTTGGTTTGGATTTTTGTGAGGAGTGGTTGTTAGCTGATGATAAAGGACCAGTTTATTTTCCAAACATGTTCTGACTTATTTGGCGTTTTGTTTCTAAGGTCTCTGATGATTTACAGAATGAAAGAAAAGACACAATGAATCATGTGGAATATAGTGGAATAGCGTTCTAAGGACATAAAGGGCAAAGGGCCACAGCCAATATAACACTGACCAACCTGGCCCTGCAATAACCTGCAAGTCTGTTGATGTAAGGACTGTACATCATACCCAGCAAGAGTTGTTTTATAGGCAAACAACAGTCCTTATATGAATTTGAGTCTTTTGAGGGCATATTTACCTGCTCCAAACATTTAAATAAGTCTAATTAGCTTTCCGAGGCAGGACTGCCTGCTGTGTGTATGTAGATACTTCTAAATTATAGCCTGACAAGCCAGACCCACATCAAGATGTTGGGTCTAGGAATACACCATTGGCAGGGCTCAATCCGAGGGGCGGGATAAGCGGTTGCCTTTCAAATTTCCTCTGCACACAATAGGATAGCGCTACAACCAACAACAGCGCTATCAGTGGTGACAACAATCACAAGTGGGTTGTGGCTGAGTCCCATGCATTTTCCCACCAGCAGAGCTAGTTGATAGATTAAACTTTTGCCGTATACGGTCGGCAAAACTCAGAACACATCTGCCGTAACGTTCTTTGTTGGCAGGGAAGTAGCAGGAATTTCACGCGGAACCGTCACAACTCTGCCTTCATTATGTTAAGCCCGCCCACCGACTCTGTACACAATTTGATTGGCCTGACTAGAGTTTGGTTTTTAGAGCTCGCAAGTCTACGGAGAGATGACCCTGGCTGCAAATTAGAGTTGTTCCGATTCCGATACTAGTATCGGAAATATCACCGATACCACAACAAATTCTGGCATCGGTATTGGCAAGTACTTGAGCCCATGTACCGATCCGATACCATTTTCTTAAACAAGACCTAGCTATTTTGACCGCAAGCTTTTCCTAACCGCTGCACGGTTCTTCTTCGTTGCTCGGAATGTATTGCAAACACAGGAAGTTGTGCTGTGTTGCCACAAGCAACCCCTGTTTAGAGCAGCGAAGAAGAAGAAATGAAAACGCGTTAGCAGCTTACTGTCTATGGTTAGCAGTATGTCCACTGTTTAGCAGTATTTCGTCTCTGTGTGGATGGCAGGCGCCCGCGTGCACACACACGCGCGTGACACTCGCTCGCTATCTTTATAATCTCTGCCGTGTGTCACTATCAAGCGGCAACCTCCCCCAGTTTCTCTACGTCCATATTCAGTCTATGGTCACTATATGAGGACACGAACGCATAAACTGTCACTTCATGAGAATTTATCGTTTAATTTGAGAAAACTGTCATATAATGAACACAGGCACTGAAATATCTTAACGGCAACCCGTCAAAATAAAAGTTTGGTTAATTTTTTTTTAATTGACAGAATATATTAGGCTACTGTTGTAAAGTAGATTTCTAGGTCTCTAAGTAATAATATTAAGTCTCTACTAATAATAATAATGCCTAGATGGTTGCTTATTTTTCACTTGTTTTGTTGTAAAGAGATTGTTTTAATATTACTGTCAAATGCATGTCAGATAATAAAAATACTGTAATAAATACAGTAGTTCACTGTATGTATTTGTTCATGTTTTATTAAGGGATCAGTCTGAAGCACACCATAAAATAATTCTAGCAATTCATACAGGGCTAGTAGTATATACAGATACACACCCAGGCAGGGCCATGCACAGACATTTTGAGGGGCAGTGGCCCAAAAAAAAGGGGCACTGGGGTGGCATTGGGGGCGAGGATTGGGTGCTTGTCCATACAAATTATCCATCTTACTCTTACTAATCAGTCAAAACAGTTTTGATCTAATTTTGTGTCTATCGAAAATAGTGATATATGACATTGTATTATGTTGAAGATCAAAGTTGTTGTGTCTATTTGTTAATGAAGGATTTGTGGACACAATATTTTTGGCTTTGTGGAGTAAATGCTTTTATTTTTAAGAAAAAAGATCAAATTAGACTCATGGGGTAAGATGACCCAGCCATATTTGGCACAGAAGGCCCCAAGTGGCACATTGTTTTTAAATGTAATACTTATTGTAATTAACGGGGCTATTATTGAATATTTTCATGAATTAGATGTACATTTCAGGCATCTTCACTTTCATTAAAACCTATAGGCTAGGTTAATTGAGTGAATTATAATATGACAAAAAATATTAGGCCTATGTTTATTATGACATATCTTCAATTAAAATATGGGCAATTAAATAAGTAAATATTGATATGCTTTACAGAAGTCATAAAAAAATACCTTTCAGATGATTATCTTTTACTGGGATTCAGATTTTTCTGTTATCAGTTATTCAATTATTCTACTAAATTGTCCAAATAAAATTAAGTAGAATTTTTTTTGTATTTTACATTATCACACGGAAGATATAGCCTTAATAGAAATACGAATTATATCAAAAGTAATTTATACATTCTGTAACAGTTTATGGGTTATTATATTAAATTAGGCCTATATACTGTATATTCTACAAAGTCTGACATCAACAGCAAAGTTAGTGTCACTTCGGGTATTAAAACTTGATTAGACAAGAATTATAATTCTCTTCCAAGAATGTGTATTTTGTACAAGTTGTTAGCATTATTAGAAGATCAGGAGCAAAATAATACCGACAAACTACCAAATTACTAATTCCGCGGATTGTAATCCATACTGTTAATGCGACGACATTCTGGAACTGTGGTCTCCGCTTTCCAGATTTCCGCGCACATACTCTGAGTGACGCTGGGGAGCAAGCGGGAAAACACGGGAGCGGATTCGCGGAATCGGTGGATCTTTAGCGGAGGGAAAACAGGACACTTTTAGCGGGGATGGGTAGCGACCATAGACTGCGAGAGGGGCACCTCAGCTGATGAGGGCAGAGGGGCAGTGGCTCTAGCCACCGGGCCACCCCCCTGTGCACGGCCCTGCACCAAGGTATCGGCCAATACCCTGAGCCCAGGTATCGGAATCGGTATTGGGAAGGGAAAAAGGGTATCGGAACATCTCTACTGCAAATTACATTTGCTACTGCTAGGGTGCGTCTAGATTTCTAGTCTATTAAACTGTGCCCACGGAACCACACACTGAGGCGTCTTAAGCCCAGGATCCTACTGGTGAAAAAGGTTCTGTTTTAATTTTGCATTCATCAAATGTTTCATGTTGCTTTGAGAACAAGAATGATAGAGGCTACCTTGAAATGACGCCAAACTTTGCCGATATGGCTCTACAAAGAGATAAAACAATGGAGGATAAGAAACCATTTATTATCTCACCCCTGCATTAACTGTCATCTCTCATTATTGTTGATTATTCATCAATAAGGATGCATTTATTGACAACACACACACACATTGCTGTTTATTTATATCATTTTATTTAAATGTTGACAGTGGAGCAAGGGTAATATATGATAATTAATATTTGATATATCCCTTCTAAGACTGAAATCCTAGAATCACATCTGCTGTGGACTGATCATTTAGTTGTTTTCAAAGAGAAATAAGTCTTGATTATATGAATAATGGGCATGGCTGCTAAATTAGATAAGTTAATGGTCCTTTCTCTGAGTTTGGTGGAGCGCCTGAGGACGGTCTTTAAGGTTTACGTGTGAGAGCGAGAAAGAGAAAAATATGTGTGGCTATTGCCTTGTGATCAGGAGAACTTCACATAATCTGGGATGTGTGGCTCCTGGCTAGGCGGTGGAATAATATTAATGATTTATGGGCAATTACATTAGAGCGAATGAAAAACAGAACAGACAGTTCAGTGGAGAAAATCACATCAACCCACTCCTCCCTCTCTTCTTATCTCGCTCACTCTGCTGCTTATCTCTCTCCATGTCTCTATCACTCGTTTTCTCCCTCACTATCTCTATCTCTCTTGCTCTCATTCGACCTGCTATCTCTCTCTCTCTCTCTCTCTCTCTCTCTCTCTCTCTCTCTCTCTCTCTCTCTCTCTCTTTAATCCCTTATTTCCTTGTCCCTCTCTTTCTCTCTTTCTCCCTATTTCCCTTCAATTCATATTTCTTTTCCACTCTTTATCTTGCCATCGTCTCTCACCTCACAAGGGTTTCCTGGGGTTTTTTCCCCCCCCCTCAGGATTCAACTCTGCAAGTTAATATCTTTTCCCTGTTGCTGTCCCAACAGATTTTTCTGGTGTACTTGTAATTCAAATCTGCGTGAGTGAACAGAGGACTTGTGAGTTTCCCATACAGCAGGAGATCCTGTGCCTCAATTGTGGATGAATATAAATCTGCCTGTTGTTGTCTTCAGCAATACAGTCTGTTTATATCGCGAGCCGTTTAAATTGCAGAGTGGAGATTATGACTGAATTTTTCATCCCTGTCTCTTTTTCTCTCTTTCTCTCTCTCTCTCTCTCTCTCTCTCTCTCTCTCTCTGAATAGCGTTTTCTATTGGAATTGAGAGAAAAGATTAGATTAAATTACACATAATGGGGAGGCCATCAGTAGAACATTTGTTCTGATTAATGACTAAAAAAGCAAATGGGTGAGAAATATCTCCAAATCATGCTGCCAGATCAGACTGCGGCACATCCATGTTTACCGCTGAAAACCAGTCAATCTCTTTCCCCCACGCCAATAGCACTTTATGAATTATGGCAGAGGATATCTCATCACTGTGCAAATTTCGTTGCCTGGCTTCCCTCCAAGTCCTCAATTAGGCTGTGTTTTCCTGCAGCTAGCAGGCCGGCAATACTTAGTCATTGATCAGGGCTTGGATAGCTGCCCGGCATGGTGCCATGGTGAAAGTCTGCGAGTGGAGCACGGCTCGATAACTTTCAGTTCCTTATTACTAGATGGACAAAGAGCGTGTTTGAAAAGGATTGACGATCATCTTGTGACCCTGCTGTCACATTTACTCACATGAGGTGATCAGGTGAATTGCGTGGGATCCGCATACGATGCGCAGGTTTGGTTTAAGTGGTTTCATTCAGGTTGGTCTCTGAATTAACCATCCAATACAGAAAGACACAATTGGAAAATTGACCTCAAATGGACGACTATAATATTGCTGTGCTCTCCAGTTTCACCAGCTGAAAATCTGTTCTTTTATTTTGCCGGTTAAATCACCATTTGTGTTGCCATTTGTGTCTTTAATGTCATCTGATTGAATATTTAGAGATTAATTTATTCGTGCTAAAGGCCTTTTTTTGTATAACAAATGCCAATTTTTATTAACCTGTAAAATTGCTGACTTATTGATGCAAGTACAATTTTCTCTTCGTATTTACACATTTATGCCCTGCAGATGTCATTTAACAATCCATAATTTTATTCCATTAAGACTAAATGCAAAACATTCACTCTCAATGTACTAAACTTAAAATGAGACACTCATGAGCGACAGATGTTTCCATTTCCAAAAATCCTAATAAAGATCTGCAGGACATTTTTTAGTGAGAGTATTATACATCATATTGATAAAATAACACATGGTTCAGTAGCATCTTTTGCCTTTTTTTCTTTGCTCTGATCACATATGCATTTGGTGTCTGTGGCTGACTAATACATTGTGCCTCTTCTACAGATAGCGGCGGTGCGGTAACAGTCCTGTTTTACAGCAGCCCGCTGCCATGTTTGACACTTCAGAGGCAAGTCTGATATTTCTGCGCCTCGATTTTGCAACCAGACATCACCCTGATGTATTGGGCTGACCTTTCTGCCTGCAAAACTCAAATTGGCTCGCCTTGTCTCCTCGTTCGAATGAGATAAACAAAGTCTTTGTTTTTAGCAACAGCTTATGATGGGCATTTCTAGTCTGGTGTGTTTTTCAGCCTCTGCACACATTAGGAAAAGACAATATATTCTCACATTACAACAAAATCGCTAAAGCGAGTAACATATTGCACTAGTCGGATTATGTGAAATTTACTTGATTTCCTTTCGCAATAAATATTTTCAGAGCTGTAATAGTATGCGTTAGCGATCAGCATACTATAAAGTAATAAGTTGTTGTATAATATTACAACTATCATGTTTGGGTTTGCTCTTAGCATTAGCACTCCCGCTAATCTCTTCATTCAGCTGTCCTGCTTGCACAGTCGTTTTCATCATTGGTTTCTCTGGGAAAGAATCAGGGTTTCTTAGTATGAAAAAATACTGACTCCATTTAACACAAACATATTCTATGAAAACGCACAGTATGTGGGTGGAACAATTCACTGTTGTTTTCACTGTCAAGGGTAATAACGAAACTACTGGAGGGGTCAACTTATTTTAGATGAAAGAGCTTTCTTTCTGTTCACAAGACGTTATTTACCCACCTATATGTCAAACCTGTATTGTTTTGGACCCCATTGACTTTCATTGGGTGCACAAAACATTCTTCAAAATATTATCTTTTGTTTTCCGCGGTAAATGATGATGAAATAAGAACTGAAAAGAGTGATAGAGATCGATGTGTAGGTGCTGAGCTACTCTTTTGGAGCCACCGTAAAGGGCGGACAGCTGATGGTGTGGATGGAAATGGGGTAGAAACCCAACTTAATGGCTTATCACAAAGGCTCTCCCCCGTGACAACTTATTGATGGACTCTATTTGGTCTTAAATGGCAACTCTGCCCCTTTTACTAGGGGGAGATTGAGAGACTGGAGAGCGAGAGAGAGTGAGAAAAGAGGGGGCAAGGGAAAGAGTGATGAAATGAAGGAGATAAAGATGGAAATGAACTGTGCGGTAGAGATTCTGACCACTCAAGTGTTTCCGAGCCAGGCCGCTCTTATTGCATTCTTCAGAGATATGTTTCTACGCCGTAAAGATTGCTCTCTTTCAACTGCAGATGTCACATACTTATGAAATTTAAAATCACTCCCCTTTTTTCCACCTCTCGTCACTTAGGGGGTGGGGGGTGGTTTATTAATTTGAAACCTTCTCTTGGTTTACATTGGGGAATTACCAGTCGCCCTCTAATTAATCCAAAACAATGCTGGGTTAGTGAGCCATGCACACTCAGTCCAGAAATCTAAATGAGACCAGCAAAGGTTAACAAGCTGATAGCTCATTAATGTAAAGCCCTATGTTTATTCATAGGCAATAATAGCTGATAATCATAGATAAGGACATTGATGTGCCATTCACACGGTGAGCTGTTTGCTTGGAGGTTGGTAATTTTAACAGAAACATTAACAATTGTACAATTAAGACTTGTTGATTGGTTATCTATTTACCATATAAAGTGACATTATATTAGATTTTTACACTCAAAATGCTATAATTGTTCTCTATAATTAAATGTGTTTTATGGAAAACACTAGCTGTGACTCATGGAAAATGCAATTTTTATGAACTTTGCGTCATGATTTTGCCTTCTATTTTACTACCTGTATTTTTACAACATACAATATGGTGTTTAGTGCAACATTAAAGTAGACAGCAGATTAGAGAAAGTTGTTATAATCTATTAACATGAATTCAGTTAATGGTCCGTGTTCTTGTGAACTGTACAGCTCTCAGAATTAAAGTGTTGAAGCCACTACAAGGTCAAATTATAAACGAATGATGGAATCCTAAAAATTCCATCTTTATTCAAAAAAAACTAATTTCCTGCAGCGCTGCACAGTTCAGTTCGCACTTGGGTTTGCGCCGACCAGCCGCATGGAGCATGTGAGAGATTCTCGGTCTCCTCTGCCCGTCGGCCCTGTAGTCCTGCTAAGCTAGCTCATTAGTATGCATTTGACACGTTAATGAGAGTCTGTTTCCGGGCGACCACACACTAATACTCATGAATATTTAACTGAGGAACGGGAAGATTATATAGAAGGAGGAAGAAAACAAAATGAACGGAGAGAAAAATACCAAAACCGTGAGAGGTTTGAGGAGATGATGTGAAGAAGATGCACAAAATAGCGGAAAATAATCAGAAGCTGAAGGAGAGAAATTATATTTTTGAAAAGCTTATAATGAAATACGTGACTTTGTGGGGGGAATATGAAAATAGATAGTAGTAAAGAGGAATAGAAATGGCAAATAAAATGAGTGGCAGGGTCTAATCTGGGTAGAGGCCATCAAGGGGCCTATGAAGAGACCGCAAGGAAACTGCAGGCCAGGCAGCTGGGGACTTTAGATTTTATTAGTGGACCTGAGAGATGGCTTTAGAGGGCTGTCACCTTCATTTTTTTTTGTTGCTTTTCCACCATTTTCAGAGCCATTCCACATGGCTTTTCCTCACATAGAGATGGATTGAAACACTTTCACTAATAGTATCTCTGCTGTCTGAAGGTAGAATTAATCTTCACTCTTCCAAAATAAAATCGCACCCTTCTCTATTCTTTATTTCTTTCCTTGCTTTCAACCTTTTGCTCACGTCTATTGCTCCTGCATATTCTCTCTTTTTTTCTGCACCTCCACATTCACTCCTGCTGCTCTCATTCTGTGAGTGAGAAGTTTTTCAGTCTTTCCAGCTGAAGGGTTTTGTGAACTTTTAAACTTTAAGATAGCCATGCTTTGAACTGAAACTTTCAAATGTTTAGTGGAACTCTGGCACTGATGAACCAGCACAACCTTTAAAGCTATGCATGTTTGTGTTCAGAAAAAAAAAAAAAAAAGTTCCTTTTTAATGGTTTGCGTATCACTTGAAACAAATCGAATGACACATTTGAATAAAACAAAGAGGGTGATAGAGAATTGCAAGTAAGCACAAATGACACTATGACTTTAACATTTTTATAAAACAAGAAAAAAGATTTGGTTTTGAAGACTGCTCACTCAACCAGTGATTGTGTCCTCTGCTGGTAGGCTGGTGAAATGACACTTATGTCACTGACATGGCAGTATCCACAGTTTGACAGAAAGATATGCAGGAGAAACAATACATAGCTGACCGATATTCATCACTTGAGGTGGAAATTCTCTCAGTACATGTATTTTACTGTCTGTGTTAAGAGCAAACACATCTGAGCTTAAATCATAACATGTGCATGTGCATGTGTTTAGAGGCTTAGTAAAGTTGGCAGTGCTGCGTTTCTGGGTTTAAGTCTGCATATTTGAAGAGGCGTGAGCAGCCTATCTAACCTCAGCTATGCTTTTTGCATGTAAATGATTACATATTTACATGTTAAATGAATCTGTGCAAGAATGTATAAATAATATTGTAATCTACTAACTAGATCCCAAATTCCTCATGCACCACACATTTCCCAGATAAGAAGTGAATGATATGAGGATTATTAAAGAAGCTTCTCATTTCTAAGATTTGTTTCAAAGTGCTTGTTTACGGCATTGCTTTCAATGAACTGTAGCATGTTTTGTAAAAGGATTTAACCAGGTTTTCCATTTATTTCACCTTTATCTCACCTTTCTTTCATGCCTTTAACCTTTCCACTCTCTGCATCCTTCCTCTTACAAGGACATAGCTTGTGGCTTGAGTGCATCCAGAACAAGCCTTCTAATATTTCACATGGAATGTTTTTATTTGTTTCAAGTTACTTGCTACTGGCCTGTTCCTATGTGTGTAGATTAATGTTATTGGTAAGCACATCATTCACAATGCTATATCAAGATTTAAGCATAATTTATTTGCAAATTGCAGATAACATTTATACTAATAGCACCTCTCAAATATTAATTTGAGCTCCATCAATTTGAACAGCCTCCACTAGATTGAGGCGTTGGCACCTTCCTGCGAGTCATTAAGTGAATTTTTTTCATCTAAGCATTAGATGTGTCTGTTTTTGTGTTTCCTCTATTATATTTTTCTTTTTTTGCTTTATCTAGTACCCAATATGACACAATCCACCCGCAATACTTATTGTCATCATTATGAGTGATTTATAGACTGTGATTTTTTTTTTCATCTTCTCTGTAGTCTTATTGTTCTTATTTCAATGGTTGAGCAATCTCATCTCCGGCTACAGATTTTTTTTTTTTAACCACATGTAACAGATGCAACATAATTCTTTCTTCCTGCAAAATGTAATTTACAACAATATACTGCATACAAATAAACTCTCTACACTCCACAAGGTAACTCAGGGGGTATTGTATGTGAAATTGGCAACAAGATAGATCAGACAGACAGATATGTTTATTTAACATATTAATTCAACTAGCACATCTGAATTGAGACAGGGTTACAGATACATTTTAATGTGCTTAAGGTTTTAGGGTGATTTTTAAGTGATGACTTTACCCTTCAGTGATTGGCTATGCCCTATCAATCTTATGGGTGAGGGGGCGGAGCAGACCATTGCTGCTTGACAATTGCTGTTACTCCTTAGTAGTGGCGCTATCACAGAGGAAACCCTTTATCACATCAGCATCACAGCAGCAGCATGTGTATGAAGCCATCAGCCCACAGGAGCCAGAGCAATGTAATACTATAACTCCATAAGGAAATTTCACTGTTTGGACGTTCATGTTAACATAGGTTCAAAAAGGAGAGAGTATATAAGGTGAGTAACACACATCGATCACAGTTAAAGTGAATAACTGATCATCTCTTCATCACGGCACCTGTTAGTGGGTGGTATATATTCGGCAGCAAGTAAACATTTTGTCCTCAAAGTTGATGTATTAGAAGCAGGAAAAATGGGTAAGCTTAAGGATTTGAGCGAGTGATTTGACTAGGGGCAAATTGTGATGGCTAGACGACTGGGTCAGAGCATCTCCAAAACTGTATTTACATGTATGCATTTTGGCAGACGCTTTTATCCAAAGCGACTTACATTGCATTCAAGGTACAAATTTTACATTTTGTCAGTTCTTGCTTTCCCTGGGAATCGAACCCATGACCTTGGCGTTGCTAGCGCCATGCTCTACTTTTTGAGCTACAGGAAAGCCGGTTTGGAGTGTTGCTGGGGTATGGGGTGTTCCTGGTCTGCAGTGGTCAGTATCTATCAAAAGTGGTCCAAGGAAGGAACGGTGGTGCACCGGCCACAGGGTCATGGGCAGCCAAGGCTCATTGATGCACGTGGGGAGCGAAGGCTGGCCCGTGTGGTCTGATCAAACAGACGAGCTACTGTAGCTCAAATTGCTCAAGAAGTTAATGCTGGTTCTGATTGAAAGGTGTCAGAAAACACACAGTGCATCGCAGTTTGTTGCGTATGGTGCTGCATAGCCGCAGACCAGTCAGGGTGCCCATGCTGACCTCTGTCAACCGCTGAAAGCATAAACAGTGGCCACATGAGCATCAGAACTGGACCACGGAGCAATGGAAGAAGGTGGCCTGGTCTGATGAATCACGTTTTCTTTTACATCATGTGAATGGCCGGGTGTGTGAGTGTCGCTTACCTGGGAATACATGGCGCCAGGATGCACTATGGGAAGACGGCATGCTGGAGGAGGCAGTGTTGATGCTCTGAGCAATGTTTTGCTGGGAAACCTTGGGTCCTGCCATCCATGTGAATGTTACTCTGACACGTACCACCTTGGCCTACAAATTCCCCAGATCTCAATCCAACCGAGCATCTGTGGGATGTGCTGAACAGACAAGTCCGATCTATAGAAGCCCCACCTCGCAACTTATAGAACTTAATGGATCTGCTGCTGACATCTTGGTGCCAGATACCACAGCACAACTTCATGCATCTAGTGGAGTCCATGCCTCGACGGATCAGGGCTGTTTTGGCAGCAAAAGGGGGACCAACACAATATTAGGTCATAATGTTATGCCTGATCGGTGTACAATGTTTAACAAAAGGTTATTCAATTACCTATATGTTAAATAAATGGTTAAAAATACAGACACTACCTTTTAAAGGTTTGGGTCAGTAAGATTTATTTTTAGAATGATTTCTGAATGATCATGTGACATTGAAGAATAGCTGCTGAAAATTCAGGTTTATTATCACAGAAATAAAAATATTATATTTTAAAAACATGAAAAGTTATTTTAAATTCTAATAATATTTTATATATGTATAATATATATAATCAAATAAATGCACCCTTGGTTAGTATAAGACTTCTAAAGCATCTCTTTTCAACAATAGGTTAGTAAATAAATAAATAAACATCTGTAAAAATTTTGACCCTGGGCCACAAAACCAGTCATAAGTCGTATGGTATATTTGTGACAATAGCCAACAATACATTGTATGGGTCAAAATTATTGATTTTTCTTTTATGCAAAAAATCATTAGGCTATTAAGTAAAGATCATGTTCCATGAAGATATTTTGTAAATTTCCTACAGTAAATAAAAAAAAAATATATATTAGTAGTAGTAATAATATGCATTGCTAAGGACTTCATTTGGACAACTTTAAAGGCGATTTTCTCAATATTTAGATTTTTTTTTTTTTTGCACCCTCAGATTTTTCAAATAGTTGTATCTTGGCCAAATTTTGTCCTATACTAACAAACCATACATCAATGTAAATCTTATTTATGTATAATTATGTATGTATAAATCCCCTTATGACTGGCGTGGAGGTCCAGGGTCACAATTTGATTAAAATTAGACGGCTAACAATTTCTTGCCTCAGTTTGGGGGGTTATCTTACCTCATTCTGTGCAAATGTTTCCATTTATTTCCCTCTATATATAGGATGATGGGTACATAAACTAATTTCTATATGTTACTATTTAGCAAACAGTTCCTAAATTCATTAAATGACTCTTTAGAGTATTTGTTGTAAGATTGCAGCAAGTGTAATTGCACTTCACAAGGCACTGTGTAAATACGGTGCTTGTGGGGGGGAAACACAACATCCTGTTGGGCATAGTTAACTGATGATTGAGTACTTACACTAGAAATTTAATTTATGTAGAACAAACAATATCTGAGCCAAAGGCAAAGATAAATATGAGATTTGAATGACAAGCTAATGGTCACAGTTTGTAAAGTACATTTCTTGCAAACTCGCAAATGATGCTGCTCATATTGTCATACTGTGAGGATACTATCAAAAAGACCTGGGGAGCTTCAGGAGTGATTGACACACCGGCTGCATGGTGCAGTCAGGCAGTCAGAACATGGAGCGTCATGCTCATTTCGCTGTCTCTGTGAAGGTGGAAAAGAGACACACACATACTTTGTGACTTATCAAGCGATTTTTACATTGCTGTGACAGGCTCTGACATGCGTCTCTCCGCTGAAGCTCATTCAAACTGACCATTTACTCTGTGTGCCTCAGCACCGCGGTCATCACATTTAGCACGTATTCCATGCTGATATCCAGCCACTGTATTCTGACTGGCTAAAGGTGGACTTTTGATCTACAGTTATAGGTAAGTGAGTAGTCTGCATGAGCAGAGTGAAGCAGAACATTGCAAATGCAAGGTAACTACTAAGACTATTGTTTTGCAACTCTCATTTTCTAGCAGTACTTTTCAGGCAATGTCTCAGTGCTGACTAAATGGCTGAGAGTGCTTGTTTACGGGGTCTTTCAGGCATAATGGTTTTGTACAATATTCTATTCTATCCCCTTACACTAACTCTACCCCTAAACCTACCCACCTCAGAAAACTTTTGCCTTTTTCACCCAAAAATGAAATTTCTTCCATTAATGACTCACCCCAATGTTGTTCCACACCCGTAAGACCTCCGTTCATCCTCGGAACACAGTTTAAGATATTTTAGATTTAGTCCGAGGGCTTTCAGTCCTTTGAATGTAAGTGTAAGCACACTTTGCTGTCCACGTCCAGAAAGGTAATGAAAATATCATCAAAGTAGTCCATATGTGACATCATTTGGTTAGTTAGACTCTTTTGAAGCGTCGACAATACATTTTGGTCCAAAAAATAACAAAAACTAAGACTTTATTAAGCATTTTCTTCTCTTCCGGTTTAGTTTAAATCCTCGTTCACGGCGCTACTGACGTAAGGCGCTGTGATGTGTTATCTGGTGCGATAGCAGATACTGGCAGATACCAGATAACACGTCACAGCGTCTTACGTCAGTAGTGTCACTGTGGCGTCGTGAACGCGGATTTAAACTAAATCGGAAGAGAAGACAATGCTTAATAAAGTCTTAGTTTTTGTTATTTTTGGACCAAAATGTATTGTCGACCAAATTATGTCACATATGGATAGGGCTGCACGATTAATCGAAAAAAAATCACGATCTCGATTCAAACATAAATGCGATCTCATTTCTTAATGTTGGCGATTCCCTTCCGTGTATTTCCCTCAGATCATGCTGCGTTCACGTGTTATTGGTCACACCAGAGCTTGTCACACTCACACAATAACAAAACACTAATCAATCATAAATCTCCACTTCTCTCCTCTCCCTCATTGGCCATGTTTCGCTGTTACTGACGTGTAACAAGACGGCAGAGCAGACCTAAACGGAGTCAGATTTGTAGCGGTAAGAGGTAAAAATTAACCGCAAACTGTGCACGCGCGCGCACGGCAGAGAGGGAGAGAGAGCGAGAGACCTTGCGTGTGTGTGCTGGTGTGCACCTAATGAAGCGCATGTAAGACGGAGAGCATCCTGATTGGCTTGTTTCGGCAAGTCAACCAATCAATTGTCAGTGTGGGCGGGCTTTTATCTCTTCTCCCGAACCGAATTAATCAGTTCAGTGTATCTAGAAACTGGACCGCCATGGCAGAGGGAGAGTGCCCCAAAAAACGAAAGAATAAAGTATAAACATAATGACAATCTTGCACGCTGTACAGTTTGTTACTGACATGCTATGTTTGAGTTAAACAAGTTTCATTTCATGTGCATATTTTTCAGGTCGGCTAGTTGCCAAGGCTACATGAAAACAACAAACTCCTTAGACCTGTTTAAAGTTGCAATGAAATATAAATAAAAGCAGTTTACATAAATAGTATAAGCAGCTTATGTAAATAGTAAAAGTGATCTACATAATTTAAAAATTTTTTTTTTTTTTACAAATAATTGCATAGGCCTATAGAAATTATATATTAATGATATATTATATTAATATACAAGTAAAGTCATGTTCTGTGGTGAAATTCGGGATACTTTTCCTCCTTTCATGTTTTGTTTTGGGGTTTTTTTTGGGGGGGGGGTTACTTTTTTCAGTTTGGGATGTCTGTAACACTGTCTTAGTACATTAAGCCACGTTAAGCGTTTTCTTATAACATTTTTTAAAAAATATTTTATTTATAGTTTTCATTTTTTACAAAAACGCAAAAACAAAATGAAACAACAAAATAATACAACAAAAACGCTCTCTCCACAAGGCAAGATATTAAATAATCATAAAAATAGAAATAAACAGTAATAAGCATATATTTACATCTAGTCTGTCTACATTTGTTGTTTCTACATTTTAATTTAATTGTAACTAATTACTTTTATTTAAAATTTATTCTTTTTTTTTTAAGAAAAAATGAGAATCGTGTAAGAGAATCGTGATCTCAATTCCCATGGAGAAAAATCGTGATTCACATTTTAGCAAGAATCGTGCAGCCCTACATATGGACTACTTTGATGATGTTTTCATTACCTTTCTGGACGTGGACAGCAAAGTGTGCTTACACTTACATTCAAAGGACTGAAAGCCCTCGGACTAAATCTAAAATATCTTAAACTGTGTTCTGAGGATGAACGGAGGTCTTACGGGTGTGGAACAACATTGGGGTGAGTCATTAATGGAAGAAATTTCATTTTTGGGTAAACTAACCCTTTAACAGACCAGCAAGTATTACAATTAGAGGGTCTTTGGCATAGGCCCCGTCCGTAGCTCTCATCTCGAGGGTAACGGACTCTGCATTTCCTGCCTGAAGATGAAGGCAGGGGCGCAGCCGACCCCTTGGCAGGTATAGGCCATCCTGGTGGTGGTGGGGAGGATGGAGGTAAATGTTGGCGTCAGCATCTGTGAACTCAGACATGTGTAAGTGACCATCTTTTATACTCGGAGAATTAGGACATGATTGGTTAGGTCTGAATGTGATAAGTGACATAATATTAATTCTTCCTGGCAGAATGCTGAATGCTGTTTCATGCATTGTGACTTATTTACACTGTTAAAGAGTTGGATTCTCATGCTAAACATGGCCAAAATGTCAAACAATGAGTTGGACGTATGACAGAGTATTTCTGTGCCAAAAACACTCTGGCCTGTGTGAGGTCATTATAGGTGGAATTGCATAGGGATCATGCCAAGAATGTATTGTGCATGTGTGTGTGTGCGCGTGTAACCCCTCCTGTTCGAACCCCCCACTCCAAGTGGGACTCGAACCCGGGTCCGCGGGCATGAGAGTCGGAGCTCTAACAAAGAGGCTAAAGGCTCAGCACAGCGACTATTGGCTGGCCACCATTACATGCGTGCTCTATTTAGCTCCGCCTACTGCACTCCTCCACGGTATAGCGTATCTGTCTTTTATAAATATGATACAACTAAAGACGCTTCAGGGATATGAAGGATACAATACTACTCTATAGGTACTCAAGATTAACATGAAATTGGTTGAAAATGTGTGTGTTACCATTTGGTATACAAGGACACAGGAATTGTCTTCATGAACCATGTTTACGTTGTAATACTCATGCCATTATACACGTTTGTGTTCTCATAAACCTAAAAGAACATGCACGCATATTATACTTTGAATCGAAAATGTTTTATCCCACTTCAGATTTTTTTACCCCCACTGTCTTCCTCTCTTTCTCTTTAACGCATGTTCACACATGCATGCACTGTTTCCTCACCAGTATAAATGAAAATATGTCTGCTTGTTCTCAGTAGAGCAGTATCCTGGGAAAGACAGCGTGAGCCTCAACAGTGCTGAAGCCACATTATAAATTAATATGAATAAAATGAGTGTATTCATTTGAGAATGTTAATAAGATGTTTGTTGGTCATTTTTTTGTTGTTGTTTTTCCGCAATTATTTTTTCTATAGACGCAGTCCTATATGGTGTTGCTATGTGGTTGCTATGATGTTTTTATTATGATCTGAGTGTGGTTTCTGGGTGGTTGTTTACTGACCCAAGCCCACTCCCAAGTCTCTTTGGTATTCTGGTAACATGATGTTTTGTTACCAGAGCCAGCACTACTAATCACATTCTTACGTCCATTTCGTTTTGTGCGACAACTCACGAGATGACGGCCCACGCTTACAAAGTAAATAGCTTTGGTTATTATTATAGGAGCACTTATCCGGACACGTCGCTAGTTTTGTTGCATCATGACGCTCGCTTAAAGTGACAGTATAACAGTTCCAAGCACTGAAGAACTTTGCACTGCAATTTATCAAAACATGAGGTGACTTCCATCTCATTTAGTCACAAACAACACACAAGGAGGTCTATGATAACTGGAGAAAAATATATGTTAACATCCCCATTCATCTCGGTTGCAGTTACATTAACCTTATACACTCATAAAAATAAAGGTTCTTTATTAAAATCAATGGTTCCATGAAGAATCTGCAAGGAAACTTTCCATTTCACAAAATGTTCTTTATAGTGAAAAAGGTTTAATTGGGAGTATTAAAATGTGCTTCACACTAAGTAAAATGGTTCTTTTAAGAACTGCTTATTGAAAGGTTCTTTGGGAAACCAAAAATTATTCTTCAGTGGCATCGCTGTGAAAGCCACCTTTCAGAACCTTTGTTTTTAAAAGGGACACATTATGCCCCTTTTAACAAGATGTAAAATAGGTCTCTGGTGTCCCCAGAGTGTGTATGTGAAGTTTTAGCTCAACCCACAGATCCTGTTTTATAGCCTGTTAAAATTGCCACAGTTTTTGTGTATGTCCCTTTAAATGCAAATGAGCTGCTGCTCCCTGCTTGTTCTTTCAAAAAGAGGGCAGAGCTTTAAGAGCTCATGCAACAACAACAACAGAACATGTCAGAAACAGTGTTCAGTTCGAACTGGACTCGGACAATAATGCCTACAGAGCCAGAGAATATATGCTGCAAGGAGATCGAACAGGTATAATTTAGTTTAATTTGAATAAAGTAAAGTTTTTAATTCCGTTTTAACTTGTTGCCAGCTTGCTTTTATCCTCTATTAGTACAAGCATGTTGTAGCGGACCCTGTCCGAATGATGGCCAAAACGTTATTGATGAAGTTTATTGTTCATCACACAAAAGATAAAGCGTGTTTTCACTCCAGAAAATCACTGTAAGAGCTGAATAAAACACAATACATGAAGTGCACATTAAAATATTATCCATAAACACTCTCTCCCCCTTGCATTATCATCAGCATACACAGAGAATTACACAATAACACAAGTTACAAATATATACAGACCGTATGCTTTTTCAGGGGGTGCTTAATAAACTGGTAAACTGTATATCCGTAAAACAACTCTATAATAAACTATTACAAAGTGTGCACTCTCCCTTTCATTACTGCCTTGACCAGTATCGCTCCGGAGACTATAAGCTGGATCACAAATAGTTGGTACTGATCCATCCTTGAGTTTTAACTTTTTAGGAAAACCTGCCGACAAGACATTGTTGTCGCTATAGCTGCTTGAGCGTGGAGAAAATGGAGGACAGTGTACAGCTGGCTGAGGTCGGAAGCTACGCTAACAGTCTGTCAGCACCATGGGTGGAAACCATAGACTGTAAAAAAATATGGACATTGTGTCCGTGACTTCAGGATTCTGAAGACCAGTTTTGAAGCGTAAAGTTGGGTCGAGCTGGCCGTTGCCATCTTGGCAATGCTTCACTGTGCGTCACTCCCGAATAACAGGAAAATGGGCAAAGCGGGAGTTGGGTGGAGCTGAGGTGACGTGATGACTAACCTGTCACACAGTGGCCACGCCCTTAATTATGCAGAACTGTAAACTAATGAGTTTGAAAAAAAAATGTCATCCCCCTCACAGTTGTCATGAAGGGCAAAATTAGATATATAGACCAAAAGCACAATTTGTACCAGGCTGTAAACTTATTTTTTTCTGCTGTAAAGTTGGGCATTTTAACATGGACCTCAATGAGATTCTGCTCCTTTTTGGAGCCTGTCTCCAGCGGCCAGACAATGAATTGCAGTTTGAGTCACTTCCGTGACTAAGATAAACTGGGGGAGGTTACCGCTTGGTGGAAACGTGCAGATTAAGGGGCGGTAATATTATAATAGATCCCCTTCCTCGGTCGGAAGGGGAGAGAAATCTGAGCGGCTCATTTTTTCACATGCTTGCAGAAAAAGGTTTACCAAAACAAAGTTACTGGGTTGTTCTTTTTCACGTTTTCTGGGTTGGTAGATGAACTGGGGACACGATTATTGCACTTAAACACGGACAAAGTAAAATTTTCATGATATGTCCCCTTTAAGAGTAGTGAAATATAGTTCTCGTGACTTTGCCATAATGTATATTAGGTTTTCTTTTTGATTAACTTTACTAGCACTGCACACATGTATATTCCAGGCAACAAGCTCATCCCTTAGGGAGACGGTATAATTATTTTTCATTATATAATACTACTCAAATTGTGCCTTACCACTGAAATAGACTGTGCTATTGCAAGTTTTTAGTTGGAGTTACAGTACTTGATTCAATACTCTTGAATTTTCAACAGTGAGATTTGCATTTCAACGTGCCATTTTCTGTATCTCTTGCTTCAGTGAGCACCACATAAATATGAAGAACACTGTCAACATATTTTATACCAAGAAGCTTTCAACCATTCAGTCAGCATTGAATCGTTGCCCAGAAAAGCACTGTTAGAAATCGACAGATGCACAACAATAGTCTGCTCTGTTGTTTTATTACTTCCTGTATTTTTCCTTTGTGTCCTTGCAATGTGAAGCTTCAACGTGACCTGAAAATAGAAATATATGTAAAGAAAGTGTTGTTTTTTATATATGTGTATTAGGGGTGTAACGGTACACAAAACTGACGGTTCGGTACGTACCTCGGTTTTGAAGTCACGGTTCGGTACGAGTTCGGTACAGCAGATTTACAAAATTGCTTTTTATTTATTTTTTATATTTAACAGTGGTTTACTGGAGAAAAAAGTGTCCTTGAATGAATTAAATTATATCTAAAAGTTTATTTAAGATATTTCTGTAAATTATATAGGGAGCCCTTACTTGTACATTAATATTAAAGGTTCACAACAGAGCCCAAACTATTAGCCTAAATTCAGTTGCTATTTATTTTTAGGTATAATAATCAACACTCAAATAACACATTGTGTGCAAATATGTAAACTTCACATAAGGCAGTTTTTGCATTAACTTCTAAATCTAATAATAAAATAGTTTTTTTCTCCAAATCGTTGTTGAAATATAATAATTTATATACAGTGTTTGTCATTTTCATGACAGGTTTATTTAACATGCATGAAATAATCAAGACATCACTAACAGGTTAAGTAGAATATAATGAATATAACGGCTAATATAGAGCATATATTTAGCGAAAGAGTTGATTTCTCTAGTGAATAAAATTCTGTGGACACTGAATGACTGCCTGAGGTAAATGTGATGCTAACGTTAACTTACATGACATTGTTTAGTTCACAAGCAGTTATATTGACATCTTTCTGCAGTTGAAACACTGATTTAGCGATTACACCACATATATACATGACAGTAAATTGTAACGTATCCTCAGCATACCTTCAGATCGTCATTCATGTTTATTCTTGAATCTTTAGTAACAGATGATCGATCGCCTTCACAGATGATCGCGTTCACGCGCGTGCGCGTCGCGCGGCCGCTTGAACTGTGATCAGTGACCAGTCACGCCACATAGAGCGTCAAAACGGCATTTATCGTTTGAATTTCGTGATAAAATGGACTGAATACTTAATATGTTCGTGTGGGAACTCGGATTGAAGTGTGTTCCGCGCTTACAACAAGCCGACAGTGAACTGTTAAAGATTACATTCATAACCGTTCGACGCGTGCACCGTTCACAAATGATCGCGGTCACGCGCGCGCGCCGCGCGGCCACTTGAACTGTGTTTAGTGATCACTGATCAGTCACGCACATTAAAGAGCATCAAAACGTCATTTATAGTTTGAATTTCATGATAATATGGACTGAATACTTAATATGTTCGTGTGGGAACTCGGATTGAAGTGTGTTCCGCGCTTACAACAAGCCGACTGTTAACTGTTAAACATTACATTCATAACCGTTCGGTACACGCGTGCACCGTACCGGAAGCCCTGTACCGAAACGGTTCAATACGAATACGTGTACCGTTACACCGCTAATGTATATATATCATATATCCTACCAGTGTTCTCTTTCACCTTTTCTTGCTCCATCCTGTCAGGTAGAGCAGCTGTTCCTATACAATGCTCGAGTCATATCCCTTCCCCTCCTGTTGAGCGTGAATGTTTTTTTTGTTGTTGTTTTTTTTTGTTTTGAGTGCTTTGAAAGCTGTCATTATGAACTTCCTGGCAGAGTCACAGACTAAAAGTGAACGTTAGCTGCCCTTACACCTCCTCATGATTCTGTTTACAGCAATTGAGATGTTGGACATAAACATTACTTATCCCCAGTGCAAAAAGGGCAGAAAGACAGAACGAAACAAGAAACTAGACTGTGGTTAGGAGGACCGGTGAGCACTTTTATCTAACAAGCAAACAGAAAAGTCTCTGTTAAATGTTTACACTCCTGCCCTACTTTATATTTGCATTAATATATTTTAAAATGCCTTTTTCCCTATGATGGCAAAGCTGAATTTTCATTATTCAAGAAAAAAAATGTTTGTTGCTCAATAAACTTTTCTTATTATTATTATCAATATTCAACAGTTGTACTGCTTAATATTTTGGTGAAACTGTGATACTTTTTTAGGAATATTTATTAAATAGAACGTAAAAACATTAAAAAAAATATATTATGTGGCGGAAAAACAATCTTCCATAGGTACATGTGTTTTAAGCTAGATTAGTAGATAAAAGAGTTGTCCTTTTCTTGGACACTCTTATATATTACTGATTACATAATTTTCCTCTGCCTCAATTTGTTGCACAATTATATCATTTATTAATAACACATGATCTTCACTCGTTGAACATCTGTTGGGGATGTGTGTTGTGTAGGTAGATGGGAGGAAATAAAATGCACATGTTCTTTCTCATTTCAGTAGTTAGCACTATTGTGCTCTGAACCGTAGGCTAAACATGTCATTAATGTGATTAACTACACCTACATTTAGAATGCAAGGTTTATTAATAAAACATCACTTTCTAAAAACAAACCACAAGAGAATATAATATCCTACGGCTAAAGTGTTTGTTTTGGAAATAGAGTTTATTTGCATGAACACAAACTGACTGTAGGACAAACCCATGACCAGGATGGGATGTCATGGTCTTATTTTGTTGGCTTTGTATTGGATCAGTTCAGTAATCCCATGACCACCCTCTACATGCGAGCAATGTTACAGTTTGTTTAATTAGTTTGCCAAGCTTCTGCCGTTTCAATGGCTGCTTTGTTGGGGCAGGTCATGCTAAGTAAGCAGAATGTGGGCGTCATTATTGCAAATGATCCTTCATGCATACAGAGCTTGTGGCAATTCTCATTCTTAATGACTTGCATTGGTAACAAGCAGACAGCGCTAACTATGGCTTCTCTGGCCTTTGTTGGGCCTAGTGACCCCTTCATTCAAACAAACAATTCTCTGCCGCAGTGCCACAGGACAGTACTGTATTAATGACAAACGCACTCTGGCAATTTGAATCGATTAAACTGCGTTGATGTTTGACGGCCATAAAAGCCATCTAACTGGTGAACCGTGTCTCCATCTTGTTTCGCTCAATCTGTTTCATCTGAGCTGGTGTGCTGAGTGGACGATTGCATTTGTTTGTCGGCTGTCATTGAAACTGATAAGCTCTCAGCACGTGTTATAAAGAGCTCACACTTTACCTTCACGCTACAATAGCTATACATCTACAGCGGCATGTTTACGCTAGGCAGTGTGCATATCTAAATACGCAATCATGAGAACTTGTGCACTTCACAGCTGGACCCTGATGTTCTTGCAGCTTCTTATGGCACGACTAAAAATACCTGAGCAGCATGCAGAATTCTAAGGTGATTGTCCTGCTGTATTGCATTGAGTTATTGGGGCCAAGCACAAAAAACACGATAACTCCTGCCACCATGGCTGGGAGCATCAGATCAACAGCAACAATGAGCAATTCAAGACTTAAGATGATTTTAGGCAAAAATTGCTGAAAAATCATAAATACACTCACTAGTCATATAATTTAATGGTTTATAACTTTTCGAAAAATTGGTGGTGTTGTGACCAAATTGATGTGGTGTGGTCAGAGTGAGGTGAGAATGACACATGTAAAGTTTGGTGTCAATATGACAAAGCATTGCAGAGATGCAGCCTCAGAGTAATTTTGGCATCATGCCATCAAATTTGTTAATTTGTTTTATGAAAACTGTTTCGTCTATTGACACTGAAGATGATCTGACTTGAATTTGGTGAAAATCGGACAAACGGTCTAGAAGGAGTTTGAAAAAGTAGGTTTTTAAAGAAAACCAAAATGGCGGACAGGAAGTTCAGCCGACTATCAAGTCAAGTCAAGTCAAGTCAACTTTATTTATATAGCGCTTTTAACAATGTAGATTGTTTCAAAGCAGTTTTACAGTGTTAAACAGGAAAATAATGCAGCATAATTTTATTCAGCTGTATAGCCATTCTGGAAAAATTTCAAGTATCATACAGTGACAGTGTGGGCTTTAGATCAATAATTTGATCAGTAATTTAGTTTAAATGGTTAATTTAGTTTATTATTTAGATGTATTTCGATGTTTAGTTGAAAAATTTAGTGTCCCCAACTGAGCACGCCAAGCCAGAGGCAACAGTCAAACTATGACTAATTTGACTATGTCAAAATTGTTCTCAGCATGACCCAAGGAATTTATTAAGACCAGTTTAATTTCAATAGGCTAATTTAATCAAAAGTTATTTGCATTCCAAAAAAAATTATCATTATAACTTTTGACCACATGGTGATGCTGAGTACCTTTAGGGCATCGTGACGAAGACGCATACTGAGTTTCGTAACGATATGCTAATGCCATCGGAAAATATAGCATTTTACGACAAAATTCGAAATGTTTGACGCTCAAAATGGCCGTTATGGGAAAATTGGCTATCATTCAACTTGGCATGCTGACTGAATTTTGTGATTTTTGCCCAAGGCATTCAAAAATAGCAATTTTTCATATCTCCTGACCACTAGGTAGCACTGTGCCGGTACCAGAATATGCTAAAGTGTTACGGAGATATAGCCTCACGTTCATTTTGGCTAGCACTTTGTCGGATTCGTTCGAGCTTTATTTGGCGAATCGACATGAATTCCAAAACTTTTTGTCGACGGTTCAATTTTTGTGCAAATCGGAGCAACGGCCTAGGAAAAGGTTCTTTGAAAAATTCTAAATGGCGTCATTGGGTGCAATCGAATCGTCTTGAGCCAAGGAATCATATGAAAATAAAAATGTAAAAAGTTATTTGCATAAACGTGAGTGCAACTTTGGACAGTTGGTTGCACTAGAGGGTAAGAGAGTTAGAGACTTCAAATTTGCTACGGTGACAATTCAGACTGTCCTGTATCTGTGTGCCAAATTTCATAACTTTCCCGCTAGCGGTTCTCTGGGCTGCCATAGACTTCCAGAGCGAAAGAAGAAGAATAAGAATGCCAACAATTACAGTACCTTTGGTGCTTGGCCCCGGAATCTGACACCCTTAATTCTGTACATAACCAACTGTAAACTGCTATGACAGCTGTGCAGGGGTTTACGACAACGGAAGGTCAAAGTAAAAAATTCAGTAGGTCTGGAATGTATTATTTATATGCCTCTTACATTATACACCATCATTCAAAAGTTTGAGATCAGTACGATTTTTTGTTTTGGTTTTGAAAGAAGTCTCTTCAGCTCATAATATAGAGTAAACTGTAATATTGTGTAATATTATTGTATTTTAAAATACTTGCTTTCTATTAATAGATTTTAAAATATTATTTATTTCTGTGACTGCAAAGTCGCATTTTCAGCAATCTTTACTCCAGTGTCACATCATCATTCAAATTCTTAAATGCTCATTCTTTAAATATCTTACAGTCTCCAAATTTTTCAATGGTAGTATATAGGGCTGGGTATTGACACAAATTTCACAATTCGATTCGATTTCGATTTGATTCAATATCAATTATTTTGGATGTATATCAGGTACAATACATGGCAAATATTCTCAAGAAAAACAAATCTCTATAGTAATGCTGTAAACTATGGGAGTCAGTTGTAGCCTACTAGGCTACATTAGCCTACTACAATATTGAAGGTAAAAATGTACTGATTTCTATACAAACATTTAAATTACACTCAAAGATGGGATTTTATAATAATAAAGTTATAATATTAACTTTACAATAACATAATCAGATTTATTCATACATGCATTAAATATTGAAGAACATTAAAAACAGTTCATTCTGCCGCTTCTCTTGAACTGAACTGAGCTGCGCCAGAGCGATCTCACGCCACAGCGCCAAAACAGTATTTGCTTTTGAATTTCATAATAAAATGGATGGAATTTGAAATCTGAGACTTTGTTTCTTATCTATAGTAACAAAGCACAAAACATTTTGTGATTTACTGGATAGGAGCCACGCTACAAAATTCTGTTCATTCATCAACTGAAAACAGGATGACTAATCAATTCTTGGGATTTAAGAATCAATATCGGTTCGTAAAAATGAGAATCGATTAAAATCGGGAAATCAATATTTTTTACCCAGCCCTAGTAGTATGTATGTGTACATGCTATGTATCATATAAGTATTCTATCCTTTTTAGTTTCTTCAAGGCATCATGTTTGTCATCCATTCATGTGGCGCAGGAGGAAAATGTATCTCAAACAATGACTCAATTTAATAGTTAGTCATCTTCTCTGGCTTATTCAAGGAAACAACCTTGACGTGAATAAATACATCTGTATGGGCGTGTGCTCACTGAGCTAGCCAGGAAATGATGTTGCACCGTGGTGTGAATTCCAGAAAGATTTCAGAAGTGGCCTATACTTAACCTTGAACGTGCAGCTAGAAATATTTTGGCATCTCTCGGATGATGTTTAATTTAGTCATATTGTCTCCTATAATGAGACAGACTGTTGAGTTTGACTGCTCGCTTTTCAGCACTACAATCTGTGCTTTTTGTCTTTGTTGCATAATTATGAGAAGTGCAAGAGATAAAAGTAGTCTGAAGGAGCTACTCTTGAGATGAACAGCTCACCCCAAATTAAAATGGTTACTTTTTACTCTGTTGTTCCAAACCAAGCTGCCGCCATTCAATATTTTTTTTTTATATTTTTCATAGAATATTCAGTTAGAGCAGGGATGCCCAATTCTGTTCCTGGAGAGCTACTGTACCTTCCTGCAGAATTCAGTGCCAACCCTGCTCCAAGACACCTGTCTGTAATTATCAAATGTTCCTGAAGATCTCATTTAGCCGTTTCATTTCTGATCAAGCTTCGAGCTGATCTTTGCAGTAATGTGCAGAAGGATTGTTTCCACACAAAGGCAGTTTATAGTGACATGATGTAAAGCTCCAAAAAAAGACAGAAAATCACTATAAAATCACCATACCGTAGTTCGTTTGATATACTTCAAGGTTTCTTAAGATACCGAAGAACTGTCTTTACCTTCTCTGCAGCTCTCAAATCAAATATGGTGCAAATTTGACGTCTTGATTTTTTTGGGTGCAAGGCATGTGAAAACCATATCGTTTGATGTCCAACCTTTGCTATATTTCATTTGAGAGCTGCAGTGAAGGTGGACATTATCAGCGTTTCAATTATCAGCTCCTTAACAATTCCTTTAAGTCCCAAAGGAGAGAAAAAAATCTCATCTCATTTCCACCCTAAAGGTTAGTGGCACTATATCAAATCAAGTGATTTTGGTGATAAAGCTGGTGGCCTTGATGATGGTAATAGAGCATGTAATTGACTTAGCCTTCTGTGACAGTGACAGTGTCCAAATTAGTGCCTTATGCATGATAGAGTGAAACCCTAGAATTTAAAGGGTCTTTAAGTTTTGACAACATTATGAGTCAATGAGAGTAAGTCTTCTTTTTTCTTTTTTTTTTTACTGAACACAGATCTTAATGTGATGCTCATCAAATGAAGATGGGTGTTCATTAAAGCATTTAGCTGTCTGACTGTCAGTTTGTAATTGTGCTCTCTTAGTCTTTAGTGTTACGTGCATCAGAATGAATTGTAAACATCAGGCAGGCCTTTGCTTATCTGCATAGATCTTTTAGCAAAACATTTCATTGGAGGTTTGGCCTGCTCCAAAACATTGTGTGGATGTTGTGGGTTTAAATCTCGCTCACAACCAAGAAGTCCCATTTCAGTTCCCACTTACCTGATGTTCACAGACTCCATTGTCTTCTATAAAAAAGTCACACTGTTTAACAGAAAACTAATATTAGCTATTGTTGGGATTCGTTGGCTCCACATTGTCACCCTATTTATATTTCTTGTTTCAGTTTGTGAACACTTAGGTCGTGTTCACATTTGGCGTCTTTTTTTAGTAAAAAAACAGAGAGTGTCTTTTGTTGCTATATAACAGCTGTTGCTGAGCAATCATTAATAATAGCTAACATTAACAGATAGTTTATAAGTATTAGATGATATACTTAGCTTAACAACCAAGGATACATCCAATCAGCCTCTTTATGGTGTATATTATGGTAGAGTTTTGTGCTTATGTCATATAACTCATTGTGCTCCAACACTAGTACAATAAGTCCATCTACTTGAACCATTTTTTCTTGTTGTTATGGAAAGGACAGGTCTCGCTACTCGCTTTGTAATTGGTCGGCTGTCAAAAAGACGCTTGATGTAGGGCGTTTTATTCAGAAAAGTTTAACTTTGTTGAGTTGAACGGTTCCTTTCACACTGGTATGTTATAACCTCAAAACACCAATTTGTAAAATAATACAGTTTGCTTTTGTTAACACCATTGGTTCGGTTTAATGAAGGGGTTAGTGTAGATTCTGCTACGTTATTTTCAAATGTGATAAAGCATTAACCTTTTAGAGCCTCTCATCGGTCATTTCATATATTTTATGAATCACAAGGCAATATTTGGAAACACTTAATGGAATGAGGTTAAAATTCTGATTTTATTCAGATTATGATTTCAGCCCCACCCTCATCTAAACACACACAAAAAAGATCATTTTGTCATCGCAACAGATTCATATATACACAGTCGCTTTATTGCTACCCTGTTTTTCATTCTTAATCCAACTGCCAATTGTATAGCATATTTGAAATGTTTGTTGGTGTCTGTTTGAGCCTTAATAAATTAATGAAGCATATAGTGACCCAAAATATCATTCAATTCCTATAGATATTTCACAGTGTCGGCTTTGTACCGCACCTCTGACTGTGTTCTCTTGTGATTGGCGTGTATGTGGGAGGGTGTCAGGGGTTTAATTTTGTTGTGCTTCTGTGTGTTCTTCAGATACAGTGCTGACAGTTGTGTTTGGAGGCTTAAATTACAGCTGCTGAATTGAGTTCACAGCAGGAAGGTGGTTTTCAATTCGTTAGATAATGCTCAACACGAGGATTTGTAGAAAGGGGCTTTTAAAATGATCCCGCTAAATCCATGCATATGAAACGAGCAGTAAACAAAACGCCACATAAGCCTTGATTCTCATTACTGAAAAGAAAGAAGAAAAAAAAAACACAACAAAAAAACATTGACATGAAGAGGACACTGAAATCACACAGTTGGAGTTTATTTTGTAAAGAATCTAAGGGAAGGCTGTGTCCAGGTACCCTCCCCAAATTCTTGATCTTCGCGTGAGTGCGTCTGTTATGACGCGTGGACAAGTCCGCTCGTGAAGTGTGCCACTCACCAACACAATACAGCCGGACAGAAGGAGTCTAAGTGCCAGGCTTCTGCCCTACAATACATTGATCCACGTACTGTGCTCAAGCCCTTAGAAGACACTCAGCCCATTGAGGAAAGTCCTTGTGCTGCTGTTATATTTCCCAACCCTTGTCCCACTTCTCCTACACAGATCTACAGGGGCCCCGCCGAAGAGGCCAGACTTTGCATTTAACAAGCCACTCAGCCTGGCTTTGTTCTGGAAAAACAGCCACACTTAAGCCATTTTCAGCCCTCTCTCTCTCTGCCTTTTCAGCAGGCCCGAATGGGTTCTTTTTCAGGCAATTACCTGGACTGCCTATCAGCTAGCGGTAATGGAGCGGGGTTCTTTGCTGATTAAAACATGGGGCGTTGAGAAGCTGTCAGGTGACGCATTAAAGTTCTCAGTGGGGATGTACTGAATAAGTGTTAAAGGTGTGCGTGTGCCTGTGTGCAAGCGGGCCATGCGTCAAATCTATCTGGTGCTTTTTTTTAAGAAAGGAAAAAAAAAACAAGAGAAATGGGTTCGAAAGGTTGAGGTTGAAAGACAAAGAAGAGGTTGAGGGTTTGTTTAGCTCCTTTTTTCAACACATCCTTTTTTCTGTTTACACAGTCCCTAGTTTACCATTACTTTTCATTCACTGTCTAACGAGAAATTTGACATATTAACTCTTGGTCCAGACCTGTATCAGGTAACTGACAAAATGAGATTGGATTAGATCCAATCGTACAAGTGATATGAAGAAAGTGAGGAAGTGTGTGATCAGGCATATATCAGGTGGCTCTATTGGTTTGAATGATGGCTTGGCTACGGATGCATTTCTCAAATATCTCGTGCATACACTGTACGCTCTCTGATTATGTATAACTGCATTGATATGTACAACATAATTACTTTGCCAGCAGATTTTAGAAAAAAAGAGAAAAAATATTCAGCAAAACATTTTTTAGATAAATGTTAATGCATAATTTTGTAGTGGAGTGTGTGTTTGTGTGTATGTATGTATATACAAACAATTTTCGCACAATTTTCGCACAATTTTCTTAAAAAAAATAAAATTTTGTAAAAATATTTATTACAATTTTAATTTAAAATTTGTTAAAATATTATTTAAAAGTTATTACTTTGTTACTTATTTTACTTTGAAAACCCCTGTCTTGACATAAAGGCCCAGCAGAGTACAAGATAGTAAACAGCAGTACGATTTAGGAAGTAAGTTGAATATTTGAGATCCAAAGAAACCAATTTATGAGTGTTTGTGAATGTTGCTGTTGGAGATTCCCAGCTTTCAGCCGCCTTAAACCTTCAGCTATAGCCTCTCAATAATGCATGATCTCATGACTCCTGCCGGTTTCTCAAGGACAGCTCAGCCATTTTGATTCCAGATCACGTTGCTCAGAACATAAAGTCTAACGACACAGCCCATTTATAATGCATACACAAGATCTATTTAGATACGTCTTAAGAGCTGTGCACTTGTAGACAATTGGCTAAATTAAGAGCATTTTGTATTCTCACTGTACCACTGGCTTTTGTCAAATTGTTTGCTCAAGCTTGTATCTGTTGCCACGTTTTGAGAGGACCAATGTTTCTCTCTCTCTCTCTGTTCTTTGTGGTTGATATTGCGATTTTTAAAGTAAAGAGTATTTGATACTGAGTCAGAGGAAATGGGTTGCAGCATTATACAGACACAGAAGCGATGGCACCACTCATCTCAAACCTGACGTTGTCTCCTTTATTCCAGACTGATGTCATCCAACTAGAACGTATCTGAGTCAGGCACCACATTCTCTCCGATGACTGGACTGCTGTTGCTTACCTTAGGCTCTGACAGCCTGACGTCTGTTCAACTCAAAAAGCCATTTTTATAGTATGCATCAACAAAAAATAGTATGCAATTATGCAATTTACAATTTGCAAGAATTAAGTTTGCCAGACAGCAGATATAAAAAAATAAATAAAATAAAAATAAATATTGTTTGTGTGTGTGTACACCAATCAGACATAACATTAGGACCACTGAAAGGTGAAGTGAATAACACTGATTATCTCTTCATCACGACACCTGTTAGTGGGTGAGATATATTAGGCAGCAAGTGAACATTTTGTCCTCAAAGTTGATGTGTTAGAAGCAGGAAAAATAAGCAAGCATAAGGATTTAAGCAAGTTTGACAAGGGTCAAATTGTGATGGATAGAAGACTTCAAAACTGCACCTCTTGTGGGATGTTCCCTGGTCCAAGGATGGAACAGTGGTGAAACGGCGACAGGGCCATGGGCTGCCAAGGCTCCTTGATGCACATGGAGAGTGAAGGCTGGCCCGTGTGGTCTGCTCAAACAGACGAGCTACTGTAGCTCAAATTGCTCAAGAAGTTAATGCTGGTTCTGGTAGAAAGGTGTCAGAATACACAGTGCTTTGCAGTTTGTTGCGAATGGGGCAGCATAGCCGCAGACCAGTGAGGGTGCCCATGCTGACCCCTGTCCACTGTCAAAAGTACTAACAGTGGGCATGTGAGCATCAGAACTGGACCATGGAGCAGTGGAAGATAGTGGTCTGGTCTGATGAATCCCATTTTTTTTTTATATCACGTGGATGGCCGGGTGTGTGTGCGTCGCTTACCTGGGGAACATATGGCACCAGGATGCACTATGGGAAGAAGGCAAGCTGGCGGAGGCAGTGTGATGCTTTGTGCAATGTTCTGCTGGGAAATCTTGGGTCCTGCCATCCATGTGGATGTTACTTTGACACGTACTACCTACCTAAGCATTGTTGCAGACCATGTACACCCTTTCATGGAAACGGTGTTCCCTGGTGGCTGTGGCCTCTTTCAGCAGGATAATGCGCCCTGCAGCAAACCAGTTTAAGTTATGTGATCAGATTACAATTCCAGCCCAATTGAGAAAAAGTAACACATTATTTTCCATAAAAAGTAAATAAGTATCGCAATAAGTTTTTTATGGCGTAAAGTGATATTGTAACACGTTACTTTTAAAAGTAACTTACCCCAACACTGTTTACGACATTTACCAGCAGAGGCTAACTAGGTTGTGTAAATCAGCCAACTAAAAATACAAATAAATATGTAGGTGAAGTTTCAATGTTTTGGAGCTGAGGTATAGCATGCAACAGCAATTGCTGCGACCTATGTATGATTGCGCCATATTGTTCAGGAAATCTCCGGCTGAGTTAGAGAGGCATTTGAGAGCTCATTCAGCAAGAAAGTCCATTGAAACAATCTACCGTGTGCAGCACACCCCAAATGGAAGTTTTCTCTGGGGATTTGCATCCTTTTTCTAAGAAATAAAGATGCATAACCACCCAGAACACTAATCTTGCATCAGTTTCAATTGAAACACCAGTTTCAGCATTTCACATCGCCTCTATTAGAATGCAAATCTGCGTATAATAAATGAGAAGATTGCCAAACATTTGAATCTGAGAGTGGAACCATGTTAAAACACTGTCATGACTGGAATTTATGTATCAGATGTTTCCTGGAAGAGTGATGTTTTGCCTAGAGAGCCATTTGGAAGGGTTTATTTGTTTTAAATACATAGTGTTCTCCTTCATGCTTGTGGGTGTTTTGTGCATGTGCACTTACGGATGCATTAGAGGTAATATATGTTGAGCTTCATCATGTTACTGTGCCGTTAATGCGTTTATACCTCTGTCACATTAGTTTGACCTCTATGCTATTAATGCAATTACACTAAATTAATTTTACAAAACATCATAGCAATTTGCCATATTGCAGTGTTAAATTGCTCTGACTCACCAGGTCATTATGCATTATTTTGAGCTTAGAAACGTAAGCGTCATCACAGCTGTCATTATTGAAGGTTTTTACTATATTAGTATTTAGGTACCTCTTTATAATTGTCCTTCATCTTTGCTTGATGCAGTGCATTTCAACGTCTAATTTAGTTTGTGATGCTGACAGGAAGAGAGCATGTGACTAGGGCAAATGAAAAGAATCATAATTATACCATTTATAGTGGGCAGGGCTATCCATGCCCTCAACGGAAATCCAGCTTGCAACAAACGGTATCTATATATAGTGCCTATATAGAGGAACAAGCTACCACACACTGACCAACTGCTGTTAATGCCATCTGTGGATGCGTGAGCAAGAGTGTATGTGGGAGAGAGGTTGAGATGCTACAATAAATCCAGACTGAACAAACAAGATTTTGACATAACTCTGACCTTCACATAAATCATGCGTTTACTTCTCTTCCATTTTATTTTGCTGGTGAGTAATGAAGTTTTATAAAATGGGTGGTTTCATTTCTGTTCAAATGAGCCATGCTCAAAGGCATTGTAAAATACCAACCTGATGTCATGGGAAAACGTATTTTCGGAGGTGGCAATCTCGTATGAATTTGTATGTTTGGAATCATACAAAAACGTAGGATTTTTAGAAAGAACTCATTATGATGGACCACCCCTAACCCCACCCCTAAACCTACCCATCACTGTTTTATTCGCACCAATTCAGCGAAACGTAAAATAGTTACAAATTGCCATGAGATTGTTTTGAAAATGCCAACCTGCCACAGCAATTTGTACGTATTTTACGAGGTGGCTAAATCGTGTTTGTTTGACCTCATTCATACGTTTTTTGTAAAATCGTACATATTTGACGAGTTAGTCAATTCACATGATTTCGTACGAATAACCTACCCCTAACCCCACCCCTAAAACCTACCTGTCACTGCAGTATAGACAAATCATACAAATTCATAAGAGTGAGGTGGTACAAATTAGCCACCTCGTACAAATACATATGAATTGGTCTTGAGATAGCGTTGAAAATGCTCTCCTGTGACCACAATTAAATAATAATAATACAGCAAGTTGTTCTTATTGTATGAATATCCAATTTAGGCTTATTGGAAAAATGTGCCTCTAACTACATTTTTGCACAATCCAAACTTGTACCAATCCATACAAATCACTGCAGTTCCCAGATTAATTGAACACTAGAGACAGTAAAACAACAACTTTCATTCCTTTTCACACAAATTATAATTACTGGGCAGATTATCGATCAATAAAGACTTTTGACGTTTACATCACATAACTAGCTCCATATGTGTGGCTTTTCTGATGGACTGTAGTAAACTTGACTTGCTCAAATAGACTTGTTGAAGCAAGCTAAAATGGCACGGTTGCTTCAGCAAATGTGTTTTTATCTCATGTTTGTTTTTGTTAATACTATGTTTAGGGTGTAATGTAGGTAGTATGTTATTTTTAAATGTATTAACGTTTTAGCGCCACCACCAGACATTTCATTTCTGAACGCCGTGAGGCCTACTTTAAAACAACCAACTTAATAAAAGTTGGCAGATTCACATTAATCTGTTTCAGATAAAACTGAACACTTTGAAAGTGTCACGAAACGTGCAAGTTTTTTTTCAGAAATGTCATCACAAAGAGCATGGGTTGCTAGAGTTATTAGAGTTTTAAAATCATGCATCTTACCTTTTGTTATATATTATAAAAAAAATTATAATATATACAGAGGTGTCAAGTAACGAAGTACAAATACTTCGTTACCTTACTTAAGTAGAAATTTTGGGTATCTATACTTTACTGGAGTAATTCTTTTTCAGCCTACTTTTTACTTCTACTCCTTACATTTTCAAGCAATTATCTGTACTTTCTACTCCTTACATTTTAATAATAGCCTCGTTACTCCTATTCCATTTTGGCATGTTTTTATTCCGGCTTGTCGTCAAAAAAAAAAAAAAACTATCCAGATAAATCGTGCCATCCGGATAGAGTGAATTTGATTGTGGTTGGATGAGAAGGATAAACACAAACCATTCCGACACCCTATTGGGTTGTAGGCGATCAATCATGCCTGCACCTGCACAAATCACACACCATGTTGCCAGATAGGGCGGGTTCTCGCCGACGAGCACGCACTTTCAGCCAATCAGCAGGCAGACGTGCTCATTCATGACTTTAGCCGGGTTTTTAGCGCGACAACTCGTAGCTGTATATTCCAGTGATCACTATGCCAGTGGCATAAATATACAGTAAGTTGTATCTACAGTAAAGAGTGGGAGAGTGACTCTCAAACGTGAATTACACCTGTGACTCGAAGACTCTTTATAAATATGACCGTGACTCCTGTCCATCGTCATACACACACTTAGGACATCTGCAACTAGCAACCCCGACAGCTGCTGAAAGAGGTTAAAATCAACGTTTAATCAGTTTTGACTGTGCTAAGTGCATGCGCCATGTATTTTATGAAAGATAAAGTAGTCCTGTAGTCTTGTCAAAGCAAAGTGCAACACAATGGTAGGCGCATTGTTGTTATTTTTTGTTGGCGGATTATTGTACAGTATCAATGAATTACGCATTTTGACAGTGGTGTGTCCATTAACGTGTGAAATGCCTGTTTATTACATTGCTTTTTTCAATCTCTATATTGGGCACTTTTTGCACGTAAATTGGCTTCTTACTGTTGACATTGTGTTTTTCTGAGGGATTGCCGTTTGACAGTTTCTACCTGGACATATAGTCATATTTGATCCGTTTTACTGGGAATTTTTTTTTTTTATTATCATCAATGTTATGTTTTAAGGAGATAAAATGGTAACTTACTTATCAACATTGATTGGTATGGCAATAAAATAATATCACATTATTTTGGCGGTTAAAGTTTTGGGATTTTTCTTGGAGTGACTAGTTGCCTATAAGTATTGTATAGGTGCAAAAAGTCAAAATTCAGAGGCATGTTATCAATAACCATTTTTTGAATATAAATGTACATTTGGTGAGTTTTTTGGGCTGGAAATCGTTGACCCAATCTGGCCACACTGATCACACATTCAAATAATGGTTATTGATAACATGCCTCTGAATTTTGACTTTTTGCTCAGTACACATATGGTTCTTTAATGTATTTGCAATGTCTTAAAATGCGTTGATTTTCAATGGGAATATATGCAGCTGAAACGGGTAGCCTATGCATCTAAAACATTTCAACATTAACTTTTTAATATAACATTATAGTCATTATGGCCTTTAGATTTTTTTTTTTTTTTGAGGAGGTGGGGTATACACTGTGGCGCGGCCTAATCTTTTGTCCTTAAAGGGATACTTCATCCAAAAATGAAAATGCTGTCATCATTTACTCACCCTCAAGTTGTTCCAAACCTGTATGAGTTTCTTTGTTCTGAAGATATTTTGAAGAATGTTTGTAATCAAGCAGATAGGGCAACCATTGACGGCCATAGCATTTTGCCCCTACTATGGCAGTCAATGGTTGCCCTATCTGCTTGGTTACAAACATTCTTCAAAATATCTTCAGAACAAAGAAACTCATACCGGTTGGAAGTA